>NC_060130.1:139939143-140555810 GCF_021461395.2 Schistocerca americana | reverse complement strand
ATCGAACATTTGTGAATGCCTGATAAAACTTTTTGAGTTTTTGTATGTGTGTGCAAAGCATTGTGAAAATATCTCAAATAATAAAGTTATTGTAGA
This sequence comes from Schistocerca americana, assembly GCF_021461395.2. Lineage (NCBI taxonomy): Eukaryota > Metazoa > Arthropoda > Insecta > Orthoptera > Acrididae > Schistocerca > Schistocerca americana. The sequence goes on along the minus strand of NC_060130.1, from coordinate 140,555,714 downwards.
GCTGTGAAATCGCTTCAATCATTTGTAATAACCCTGTACTATTTTGTAAGTGCGAAAGTGCAGTAAATAGTTTCGGGTCCACCAATAAACGTTGGCTAGTTAATCATCGGAGTAATAAGTCCCATAATTTATGTCGCTAAGAGTGTGGATTCTGGACGCAGACCTAAGGCAGACTTCGCTCAACGAAACGAAACTCCAAGTACAACGTGAGGGAAGGTTTCAAGATGAATCTCGTTTGCATACTAGAGGACACAGCCCTGGCAGCTGAAATCAATATCGACCTCTTTGCTGGGGAACCAACGGCTTCCGTCCTCTGTTTTTGTTACTGTTTCTATTCGGACGGGAAGTAGTCGATCCACGTGACACCCACAAAACGAAACCGGTTTACAGAATTAGTGTGGTTTCTTTTAAAATATTCCAAGCATTGTCCATTCATTTATTGACACATTTGGCTTTTATCCATTTGAACAGAACCCTTACAACAATTTTAAAAGACCATATAAGCTAAATTATTCCGCAGATCGAGTTTAGACATGAACTTCTTTATAGTCAAATAATTACCAACGTATAAAACAATTCATTGATATTAACTTCATGTCTGTGTCATAGCGAAAAATTTTCACCTTGTCCGCGAACAATATCAGCACTTGTCGAGCTCATCCTAGAAGATTTCTGCGCACTATAGCCGCTTTTACTCATTAAGCAGGTCCTAGACTTGTATTCCGATCAGTAGATTCCAATCGCGTCAGGTTTACTACTGTGCTGAAGAGACACGTGCTTCTCTAGCCACTGGGGTTGTTTCACGAATGTATGTGGCGTCGGATAACCACCATCGTTTGATATCGTCCGTGGACAGGAGCCATCAAGTTTGTATTCACATCGGGCCTCCTGGACAATTCTGCCAAGTTAATCTTCGATATCCCTGAAACTATCGTATTTTATGGAACGAATTTTTAATTCTCATTCCCAATTCACAAGAATGTTCAGAGACGGGGAACCAGGTTATCTATTGGAGAGAGGGGAGAAAATCGGGCGTGACGTTGTTGATAGTTGTGTCCGAAGTGATTTGGTATAAGGGTGTCTGAATTCTTTTCTTATTCTTTTGTGTAGTGAGCTCTGGGCTACGTTAAATAATAAATCAATTCACGGTAGGTGAAAAGTAGTTTTAATGGTATTCGAAATCGATGAAAAAAGCATCTTTTCTCACAAACTCAATGTACCGCACAACGTGACGTGGCACAGGATGAAGATATTCGACTTATAACGTGTCGTTCTTAAAATTTTCGTAGTTCTTTTGCTTAATCTGTTGAAGGGAATTCTTGGGAGGTTCCTTCACTACTGATCAGCTTTAGCCGCGACCAAGTGTCTAATGGTGGAAAGAGAGCTTCGCAGTGAATAATTGCAGAGTAACCTGTGTGGCTTCTTCCCCAAGTAAGCGCCAGCGAAGATCATGAAGGCACTTTTCTAAGCACCTAAGTCGTCCTTAGAGATGCCAAAGAATAATTCAGCTACTTTCATTATAAATATTTCATCAAATCATTCGTCGAGAAATAGATGTGCTCCATCTCAGCAATGACTCTTCGGCATAGATAATTGTGCTGAAGAACAATTGTAGCTTTCAATTTTATTGTCAGACAAGCTGGTTGAGAGTTGAGAGAGGTTTAATACTAGCGTCTACACACTGTCTGGCACTCTCAGGAAGTTACGTAGGTAACAGGGCTAACGTCTCCATCCTGTCAATGGGAAATACTCATCCTTCATGGCATAAGACACCGCGGAAAAGCTCGGAATTTAATCAAGAACACTGGCTCAGTCTGGTGACCATGAAATACGCACCGCCCCCTCTCGTCACTTCGACGAGGAAAGAGCGTCGACGAACATTTCTGTATTCAGACCACCTTTGCCCGACTAATGCCACTAAATAGGAGGTGGATGGATTCCTTACTGAAAACGTCATGTCTTTGCGATGTTTGAAATTTTAATATGAAAGTTTGACTTTTTTTTGAGACTTTACGTAACAGTTATTAAAATCGCATTTTTCCAACATTTGGCACATATATTTCTATCGTCTAGCATCTGGTGCGTATCTGCTTCTTTTTAGGAAAATATGTTTCACTTACTTTTGCTGCCTGCGTGTTGAGTAACACATTTCGCTGGGCCTGACTACACAGTCGCTCACAACTTTTCTCCCAGAGCGTTACGAAACTTTTCAAATGACCAAGCTGTCCATATCTGGTAGCATTACACTGTCATTCTTAATTAAACAAGTGAAAGGTCTGCTGTTGGGCAGTAAAGCTGTTAAGCTGTTTCAGAATTGATGTAGAATTCTGTAAATTAATTTAAAAAATACTGGTTATCATACTCTTGGGATTCACAGTGGCATTTATGTAATTGAAGCTGACAATAAAAACGCATTCTGACAGCCATGTATAAATGAGCGAATCCCCCTCATAAGTTTCGTGTGGAGGAGAAACTGACATTTTTGCTTTTGCTGTTCTGCTGAGTAAGCCTGACTGATTGCTTGCTCTGTTTGAGCTCTTTAATTTTGTCGACAATAATTCATCTTAACACTTGGTTACTGACAGAGTACTTCAAATTATGGAGGATCCATAAGATTAAATGAAAAGCACAACGTATGCCTAACAATGCCCGCCCGACAAGCCGCGCGGTCTAACTGGCTGCTTCCCTGTCGGGAAGGCGTGCCGGTCCCTGGCACCAATCCGCCCGGCGGATTAGTGTCCATGTCCGCTGTGTCGGCCAGCCTGTTTATAAGGCGGTTTTCCATCTACCTCGACGAATGCGGGCTGGTTCCCCTTATTCCGCCTCAGGTACACTGTGTCGGCGATTACTGCGCAAACACCGTTTCCACGTGCGCCTACACCATAATTATTCTACCACGCAAACATTTTGTGTTACACTCGTCTGGAATGAGACGTTCCCGGGTTGGGGGGGGGGGGGGGGGGGGAGGGCATTGGGGGCCGAAACACACTCACCCAATAACCCTGCGTTCGGTGTGGGGTGGTGGTGGGGTGTGTGGACTACTGTGTGGCCTGTAGTGGGGTTGTGAACCACTGAGGGCTACGGCGGGACGATGCCTCTCAGTCGTTTCTAGGTCCCTGGTTTAATGCCTACAATTATCACGTCGCTCCGTTACACTTACTGATCTGTGTTCTTCTGGTAAACGAACAACTGCTGTTCAGATGAGGAGCATACCCCGTGAAACAAACTCACTCAGATCTTCAAAAATATTTCCTAGCATCCGATCTGCAATAAAAAAAAAAAAAGTAAAGTCGCATGGCATGAATGGCTGAGAGACCCCAAAGGGCGATTCAGCCGCCTGCGGTAAGGTTTCCCCTATGCTTCGCACCCGCAGGCCCCTTCCCTTCGCGTAGTATGAGAGCTGTGTACGAAAGTTTATCTGTGAAGTGTAGGCCACTGTAACGTGTGTGTGTGTGAGTGTGTGTGTGTGTGTGTGTAGTTTAATGTCATGTTCGTGTTGGAGATGATGAGAGGAGAGTGGAAAGTGTTGGTGACACATACTCTACTAGAACACAAAGGCGACCGTCGACTTCAACGTCCCCATCCGACGGTCGGATCATCACCAGTGTTACATGCCCTCACTTCATGAGATATTGCGAATGGATTTTGAATTGATTCCAGGACACTTTCGTAAAGATTCGTGATCAGGGGCCACCCCTACTGTCCCCACTGCATTAAAGGCCAGGGGAAAAGTGTCAACAGCGCGCAGCGTACTCGTACGATCACCAGTCCAAGTACTGGCCGCACCCGACGGTGCTTCACTTCGGTGAATTGAAGTTGGAGGCGTCTTGTTAAAGATGGGAGCTTTGTGGCACTTTCCAGTTCTCCTCTCAAGCCTGACAGCATGAGGTGCGGACAGGTGGAAACGGCTCTCAGTGTTCACTGCGATGAGTACTTGGTTGCTCTACAACTTTTCCCTCGGAGTGGTCGGATTATCAATGTGACACTATTTCAGCTCAGATAGAATGCAAGTGTGAGGCACTCTTTTTAAACTGTCACTAAGGTAAAAAGTTCATTGTGATAGTAATGGTAATTTGTAAGCCTCCAGAAGAAATCCGCTCCTTTTCCCTCCTGTTTTTAAATTTCTACTGGGATGAACGGCTATTGAGCAATTACGACACACACACACACACACACACACACACACACACACACACACACACACGCCATTAGCCTAATTCATAGTCCTTTTAAAACTCGTAAAATTGGTTGGAACAGCGTTCAAGTCTAGTGCGTACTCTCACTTCTGTGGTATGCTGATCGAAACTGTTTGACATAATTCGAGAATGTCAGTGATGTATTGTCTTGCTGAAGAAAGTTGAGATCGTTCTATGGAAACCCTGTCGGATAAATCTCGAGAACCGATTTCCAGCGTCAGTTGTGTAAAAATTGGATCTCGGCCGTACTGCGTTCCCTTTCCGTGTTTTGAGAAACATGCTGTCGTTGCTTGGAGTGTTCCTGCGCTGTTGTTGCCTCGCCGTATGCATCACCTCAGTTCTTGCTTGCTTGCCTCGCGTTGTCCTGGTCGGTCGTAGTGTCGGCCATCCCCTACTTGTTCGTCTGTGCTGTCTGTTCGTTGTCAGCGATACCTCCAGCGGGTCCCCGCCTGGCGGCTTCGCGTCTCCATTCTCTACCGGGCACCGCTAGCCGTTCTTAACATTGGCGACGAGATAAAAGATTCGGTAGCATGAAGGCTAAGTCGGTCTGTCTCCTGGAGCAACAGCAGCAGCGCCAGTTAGACGTCTAGCGGTTGCTGACGGACAAAGCCAACGCACGGGACGCCCTATCGCACCACGTTCCGAGTGTCCCATTTTCGGACGCTTCCGTACGTCCGCCGCCATTTCCGCCCTTTGACGGCGCTAATGAAGAGTGGAAACACACTTGCATCGTCTGAAACAACATTTCACAATGTTTTAGGTCACGGATGATTCCCTACAGCGGTCGTTATTTATGTCCTGGGCATCAGCAAACACGTTCTTTCTGCTCCGCAAGTTGGCACCGTTGTCAGATCCCATGGCTCTCCTTTTTAACGAGATATGTGTGCTGCTGACTAACTACTATTCCCAGCGATACCATGTCTTACCGTCTCGGCTTGAGTTCCACCAGTACCACAAACAACCCGGTCAGTCATACCGTTCTTGGGTCACGGTCTTATAGGGTCTCAGCTGCAAATGCGACTTCACTTGCACCGATCAGCATTGTAAGGCGTCGTATGCGGACTCCTCGATTCGCAATTTTTGTCGTCCAACTGGCATCCGATCCAGAGGTCCTCACAGCTGCGTTGAAACTCGATAACCCCTGGCTGGAAGACATTCTGCGCATAGCTCACTCTGAAATCGCATAATCGGCCAACGAGCGTCTCGTAGTGAGACCACAGGTGGCAGCAGCAGAGCCCTCCCAGCGGGCGCCTCCCTCGCCCCGTCGGCGTGGTGCAACCAACAGAGAGCAACGTCGTCGAGTCTCCTCCTTGTCTGACAACTCTAGGCTTCGGAGCCGCCAGTCGCCCCTCGTCTGCGGTCGCGTGGGTCATTTGCGTCTTGTCCACAGTGCTTCTCCGCCCACTCTTTCGCAGACTGTCCCCATCGCTGGAAGACGTGCACGCTCTGTAAGAAAGACGGTCATCTCCGATCTGTCTGTCGCAACCGCTCAACCCGCTCCCTCCCCCACCCACGGGGCATCAGGATACCGAGAGCACGCTGCCGTCAGTCGTCCCACTGGACACCCAACTGACACGGAAGTTCTTCCTCACGCTCCGTATTTTTAACGTGGACGTTCGTTTGCTGGTCGATACGGGGGCCACCGTCTCCTCGATCAATCTGGCGACGTATACGCTCCTGGGTTCCCCGGACCTGCCTCCCACCTCTCGGCGGTTGGTCGCGGACGGTGACGCTTCTATCACCCTCCGTGGGTAGTTCACGGTCCTGGCCACCTACAAAGACGTTCCCCGGCTCCTGACCCTCTACCATCCCTTGGCTTCAAACATTTTTGGACTCGATGCTTTCATACTGTCCGTCTTTTCGATTTCTGACAAAGTTAAGGTCATTTCCACTTCCGTCCCGTTCCAGGCTACGATGATCTGTGCTCGGCCTATGCCTCTCTTTCAGTCTGACTTAAGGTGTGCTTTGGACTTCCAGGAGCACATTGCTCTCCAGTCTGATGTTCAGCCACGGTTCATCCGGGCTCGACCCATTCCGTTGACCTTACGTCCGGCAATCGAGCAAAAGCTAGATGGACTACAGGCTGCTGGCGTCATCGAGCACGTGAAAGTGAGTGCTTGGGCGACCCCATTAGTGGTGATCAGGAAACCCAATGACTCCCTTCGCCTATGTGGGGGATTTCGGAGCTACAATAAGTGCCCAGTCCCTGACTGAAACTTATACCATTCCACGGCCAGAAGCCCTTTTCGCTAAACTTGCGCGTGGTGAACACTTATCTAAGATCGACCTGGTGGAGGCTTACCACCAATTACCCTTAGATGACGAATCCCAGGACATCTTTGTCATTAACACACCTTTCGGGTTTTATAAATACAAGTGCCTCCATTTGGTATTTCCTCAATGTCGGTTATTTTCCAGAGATACCCGGAGCAGCTCACATAGGCTTGTGTCAATTATTGCGATGACATCTTAGTCAGCAGCCGTACACGCCACGAGCATTTTCAAAACCTTGGTACTGTATTTCACGCCCTGCAGACTGCAGGCTTACGCTGTCGGCTGGAAAAGTTCAGTTTCTCCAAGTGGAAGTCGAATACCTGGGGCACTGGCTCATTAAAGACGACATTCATCCGTCGGATCGCAACGTCGCGGCCATCAACTCCCTTCCCCGCCCCAAGGTTTTTATGAGCTCAAAGTTATTTTTAATTTTTTTTTTTTATTTTTGCAAGGTGAACTACTACTTTAAGTTTTATCCCAGGCTGCTAACTGCACAGACCCTCAGTCGCTTGCGTGGCAAACGGGTGCCTTTCAACTGGACTCCGGCCTGTGCTCAGGCTTTTCTCTGCTTGAAAACTATGCTCAAGTCGTCCTTGCCTGACTCCCTTCTCTCCAGACCGCCCCTTGGTTGTGGCGGCCGATGCTTCGGCCTATGGTATTGGAGCAGTCCTGGCTCACAGAATGAGGATAACTCAGAACAGCCCACTGCGTGTGCGTCCAAGACGCTATCCTCAGCAGACTGAGAAAGAGGCTCTGGCGATTTTTTGCCATTCAAAAGTTTTACATCTACCTGTTTGGGACGGAGTTCACTCTCCTCACTGATCCCAGGCCCTTGGTTACCTTATTTGGGGAACACACGCCTCCCATAGCGAACTGCTCAACGTCTTACGCCATTACGCTTACGTTATCCGATATAAGCCCACCTCTCATCACTCCAACGCAGATGACTATTCACGTCTCCCCTCTGGCCCTGATTCCGAGTTCGAGCAGGAGGACGTCCTCTGCTTTCACTTTGATACAGCCCGCCAACATACACTGGACGGATTTCCTGCCACAGCGGCACAGGTCGCCTCTGCCATACGCCGGGACCCCATTCTGCGGCAGATTGTCCGCTGCGTGACCAACGGTTGGCCCACCTATCTGACTCGTCGGTTGAAAACTGAATTCAGCCCCTGACGGCGCCTCTCAGACAGGCTCTCGGTTGTGGCGGGTGTCCTTCCGTTTGTCACATAGGCTGATGCCCATCGGGTGATCGTCCCACCCGATTTGACCCACTGCGTCCTACAGCTTCTACACCGTGGACATTGGGGGGATGTCCGGTATGAAGGTGTTGGCTCGCCAGCAGGTGTATTGGCCCGGCATCGAACCCTCGGTCCGTGGGCGCACGGTGTGTGCGCGTCACCAAGCCAGCCCAGCCCTTCGCAATCATTTGCACCTTGGCCCACGCCTCGCCGACCTGCTACCGCATCAATCTCGATTTTGCGGGCCCATTCTTGGGATCAATGTGGTTACTCATTGTGGATGCACGCGCCAGATACCCGTATGTGGTGCGCATGGCGTCCACCACGACTGATGCCATACTCACGGGCTCCCCGCATGGCTGCATCGCTTCTCCATTCTCTGCCCTGCACCGCTCGTCGATCGTTCGCGGTTATAACAGGCGTACAACACTCTCACACATTTAGTGGGTTGCCTGATATCGTTACTAGACGTGTCTATTCAGAATCATACTTTCCCAAAGCATTTCCACAACACTGACGAAGAAGCACCTGTGTGTCCTAAGGGCCGGCCGGGGTGGCCGAGCGGTTTTAGGCGCTACAGTCTGGAACCGCGCGACCGCTACGGTCGCAGGTTCAAATCCTACCTCGGACATGGATGTGTGTGACGTCCTTAGGTTAGTTAGGTTTAAGTAGTTCTAAGTTCTAGGGGACTGATGACCTTAGAAGTTAAGTCCCATAGTGCTCAGAGCCATTTTGTTTTGTCCTAATGTGCTCCCGTTCTCAAATCACCGTAAAGAAAAGGAAGTAATATATTTTACCTGTGTATGAATGGTGTGAACATTCTTCAGAGTATTGTAGTATTTCAAGTTTTAAACAGCACCTTAACCAAGTGTGAGGTATATTTGTACACTATATGCCTGAAACTCGTGTAAATTCACGTGTATGTTCTGTTGTATGTTAATCGCTATACACTGAGAGTAGTGGACGATCCTGTCACTCGCCTTAATGGTTGGTAGGAAATGTCTGAAACAACTGGACGATGGAAAAAGTCTGCTCTGGAAGACACATCACAGTTACTCGCAGAGTATATTTTCAGTCATAAGGTATGATAGTAGACGTTCCACGGAGCCCACGTTTCCTGTACGAGTTTACCGCTACAGAGGTGAATAGCATTCTGATCAAAAGAAATCCATCGCTTCGCGTGGTTTTTAGTCGCAGTTTTACGAATATGTACCGCCAGTCCACGGGACCTTTATTCATGCTGCAGCGTCGAAGACTATTATGTATTCATTCTATTCTGTACGCGCTGTGAAGTGCGTCCATCAGAAATGTCCGTCTGAAAAGCTTAATTTCGTACACCATAGCAAGGAGTTTGTGCGTAATGTTTAGCACGACTATCCGTTGTCGTAGTCAGTTGCGGAAATGAGGAGTGTACTATGTGGGCCCTCATAGCTCTTATTACAAGCCTCTGCTGTTCATACATTGTCGACGATGACATTTCATGCTGAAAGCTGTCGTTTTACTCACTTAGAAGTTTTCACGGTACACCTTCAACACAGTAATTCGTAAAAGAAATCAACGAATGTACTATGGAGATGTAATGCCTCGAGCCTTATCCCTAATGACGTGACCGCTTACAAAGACGCTTATAACTTATGTATTTCCCATCCTGCACACACCTGTCACTCAGATGTGAATGAGAATTCTGACGATACCATAGTGACGTGCCACGCCGGACTACAAAATGGTCCTTACGGCATTGGCGTTGGCTCTTCAAGAGGGTAGCTGTCTCTAATAAATATGCTTGTAACTCGAATGTTTTTCGTTGAGCTAAGGTACTACAGATGGAACACTTCCTTGCACTTGCCAAGGCCCAGGAAAAAGTGGATTGTGAGTTGCGCTACGGAAATATATCCGTTCCCACCGGGGGAGATTTACTGAAAGCCGGACGAACGCGAGTGAGTGAGCGTAAGCCGTGTTTTGAAGAGCGTATGTTTATAGCGTGTCGTGCTGTGCCGGGCTGTGGTTGTTTCACGCAAGCAATGCTCAGCTGCAGGCACAGGTATCCTTCTGTGCCAGTCTACAACTACATTCCATTATCCTCGTTTTGCTATTGTTGATGTTCATCTTATATCCTCCTTTCAAAACACAGTCCATTCCGCTCTTCCAGGTCCTTTGCAGTCTTTGACAGAATTATAATGTCATCGGCAAATCTCAAAGTTTTTATTTCTTCTCCACGGATTTTAGTTCCTGCTCCCAATTCTTCTTTTGTTTCCTTTACTGCTTGCTCAATATATACGAAGATTGGAATTTTCATAGTGGAAACTATTTATTTACAGCTCGTACAAAATAGATACGTGTTTCAAAGTTTTACTGACCTACAAAGTAGTCACCAGCATTGTGTATAACCCGTTGCCAGCGATGTGGAAGTCGTAGGATACTCTTCGCAGTGCCAGTTGTGTTGACAGTTCGAGCGGCACGGTCTGTTTCCCAATGAATTTGTTGCAGTTCTGAAGCGAATGCCGTGAAGTGCTTCCTTCAGTTTAGAAATCGAGTTGAACTCACGAGGGCTTAAGTCAGGGGAGTGCAGTAGGTGGTATAGCACTTAGCAGCCCCACCAGTCAAATAAATCAGCTTGCACTGTACGTGCTTGAGCATTGTCCTCCGAAATGATGGTCCTGCAGAAAGTGTCTCACTTCCGTCTCAATGCTTTTCATTTTTTGAACACAACCTACGACCAGCTTCGAGACAGAAGTGATGACACTTTCTGCAGAACCTGACCATCATTTTGCAGGACAATATGCAAGCACGTACACATGGCAGCAATTTCTGATGTTAAGGACTGGTAAAAATGTAGAAGGCCAGGCTACATAGAAAGAACTAGAGCACAATGTACAACTTGTAACATTTTCCTGTGCCTTACAGTGAAAAGAAACTGTTTTAAAATATTTCTTGAAAACTGAACTCCCATGACTCTGTTATATGTTTTATTTACTATATATGTTACTGTTTTTAATTGAACTAAAATGTGTTTTTCAACATACATTGTAATCCATTTTATTACTTCCGATATATGTGTTTGAATAATATTACAATTGTTTACTTTGAATGTCATTACTGAATTTATATATGCCTTTCATTGGACGGAGTCTAGAAGTACAGTATACTGTACCCATCATTTCATGAAAATTGTCAATTAAATATTTTTAAGCATTTTCCCAAGTAGTTTTAGGCCTAAAGGAACACAAAAATAACAATTTCGCTTATAATTTCTACAAAAATGTGTCTGGGTCGCGGGAGACTATACGGGGAAGAGACAGTTGTTGTAAATAGCGTTTGCTATTTAATCGGAAGTTTATCGACGGTTATTTGTACTTAGCCAGAGGGCCTTTTTTGTGTTATATTACATGCAATGATGCAGACTTCACTACTCGACAAGTCACAAAGATAAGTAAACATTTTTTTACCTCATTTGTGTGACTTAGTTGTCAATTCGTTGGAATGTTGTAAAACTTTCGTTCTCCTATCCTGTTTTCTCACAAATTCCGCCTACCGTAACAACAGCGGCAGCTCGACCTCCACAGCAGTAGGGACGAGGCCTTTACACAACTGGCGACGAGGGTGAACAAGAGTTCATACCAGGGTCCCATATGCGGTCTCCTTTACAGGTGAACTACTCTTTCCTAAAATTCTCTCAACAACCAAAGTCGACTGTTCACTTTTCCTACCACAGTTCTGACATGCGTGATTTCGTCAAGTTTGAATATTGGGAGTAAGGTTGCAAAGCGATATAAGATGGAACGCATCTCATATTGCTTTGCAACGTAACGCCCAGATATTCAAACAACTTGACTGAATCACGCAGGCCACTAGTAATCCTGTATCCGAACATTACAGATTTGATTTTCCTACTCATCCGCATTAACTTACATTTTTCCACATTTGGGGCTAGCTGCCATTCGTCACACCAACAGGGAATTCCGTCTAAGTCGTCTTGTATCACACAAGTTTGACACCCAGCCGTACACCACACACCATCAGCAAACAACCGCAGTTTGCTGGCCACTCTGTCAGCCAAATTATTTATGTATATAGAGAACAACAGCGGTCCAATCACACTTCCCTGGGGCACTCCTCGTCGATACCCTTGTCTTCGATGAACACTCGCCGCCGAGAACAACATACGGGTTTTTATTATTTAAGAAGTCTTCGAGTCACTCACACAACTGTGAACTTGTTCCAGATGCTTGTACTTTCGTTGACAGCCTGCAGTGGGGCACCGGGTAAAATACTTTCCGGAAATCTAGAAATATGGAGTCAGCCTGTTGCCCTTCATCCATTGTTCGCAGTATATCCTGCGAGAAAAGGGCAAGCTGAGTTTCGTACGAGCGATGATTTCTAAAACCATGCTAATTCGTGGACATAAGCTTCTCAGTCTCAAGAAAGTTTGTTATAATCGAACTGTGAAGATGTTCAAGGATCCTGCAGCAAACAGAAGTTAAGGATACTGGTCTGTAATTTTGCGGGTCGGTTCTTTTGCTCTTCTTATACATTGGAGTCACCTGCGCTTCTTTCCAGTCGCTTGGGACTTCGTGCGAGGGATCCACGATAAATACAAGCTAGGTAAGAGGCCAATGCAGGACCCACTGCTATGACAGAGATGCGTGTTTCAGACCAGTGGGTAAGACTCAATGTAAACACAACACAACATAACTCCATCTTGTACACATGACCACAGTCATCAGTACAGCTTCATCTGTATAGAAACAGGTGTGTACCCATCTGCATCGATGGTCTGCGACTTCCGCTGTTTAGAAACTACAAACGTCTCAGACAGCAGTGCGAACGAGACTGCCGTCCCTCTTGTGATAAAACATTTCAAACTGACTTACCAGACGGTGATGAACTTGTTACACGCTGCTGTGGTGACAGAATTGTAGTACGGTATGGTGGGCAAACTTCGAGTGTCTTGTTTAGAGCAAACAATAGGCCGCTACGAATCCAAAGTACTGAGGACTATCTGAACTCCAGCCGATCGAGGTGATACGCGAACAAGACAGTGGGCGCATATTCAGGACGACAGGAGTTCAAATCCCTGTCCGGCCATTCAGTAATAAATATTCAGTGTTTTCTCTTAATCAGTGGAGGCAATTTCCGGGCGGTTCCTTTGAAAAGAACACGAGTGATTTCCTTCTCCAATCCGAGATTGTGGCCCGTCAGTAACAACTTAATCGTCAACGGGACATTAAACTATAATCTTCCTATCTTCATTTTGAACACAGAAAGAGAGCGGTGATACTTCCAGCTCTTAAGACTATTCCACGTGCTATATTTATAGAGGATAGAGCCGTTTACGAATGTGAAACCACTCATCATAGATTAATGGATAGCACTGCATCCCTTGTCTACAGGTGCACATACAAACAGCATGGAGGTAGAGTCCTCTGGAAGATAACCAGCCAGTGGCGTTCAGAGACTGTGTCGGGGTTTCTTGGAGAGAGAACTCACGTACAGTTCGTTAATAAAAATTATTTCTGTAACGTTATGTACCTAATCTGCGGTGACATTTTGTTTCAGCCACAGCCTATGAGAAAATTGCAATGCGACTAGTGGTGGGTCTGTAACGATGCCAGAAAAGTACTGAATGTCTGTCTATGAGACAGGAGCCTCCATCATGAGTTTTTTTTTCTGAAGAATATACAAATCTCGCTCCAAAGATCGCATTTCGTACAGAGCCTTCTCAGACACAAGTAATGTTTTTCAACCTCAGGTACGACAAAGCAGATACTCGTACACTTGCTGGAGGTAATGGGCTTATCAGTATAGTTAGTGTCACTGGAGGAAACGTCAATATATTGTCTTCGTCTTCCCCTCTTTCTTCTTCGTGCAGTCTATATGTCCAGGCTAATCTTAGAAACTACTGCAGGGATTTTGGTACGGTTTTCACAACTAGACAGACTGATTCACGAGGAATATCTATGTATATAAATATTTCATGAAGATTGACTGGACTCTGATGAATTAAAGTCCACCGCTATTATGGGAGCGACACCATTGCCATCTCGCAGTGAGTGGCAGGAGTCCTTGGAAACACAACTATGCACGGCGCGTCGCAGCCTTGTCCAAACTGGAGCTCATACTCCGCTATCTTTGATTTGCCTACAACACACGGAATACGTTTGGCACAGCGCGCTCAGTGTGGAATGGCCTTCATGTATTAAGATATTACTTGTTTCGACACTTTCTTGGTAAAACGAATCTCTACCGGCAGGAACGTTAAGTGCACCAACCGAGAAGTAGCGGCATTGCTTCTCAAAGAAGGAAACAGACAAGGGCGTGATCTTCTTGGTACCTTAAACATAGAGGATGGAATGCGATCCAGAAATTCTTTACACGTGCATACAAAACATTTCTCAAAACTTTTACAGAATTGTTGGGTGACCCCATTGGCAAAAAAGAGCATTTTCTGATGACCAATTTATGCTTCTGTAAATTTAGTATTCGCATTTCGTGCTCATAATTCACTGCCACATCTTTCACCAATAGACAGTAAGTTATTAAATATCTCAGTATCGTAATAAACACAGCCAATACCGTAAAGATAATCACTTCATGATCAAGCAGGGATGTGAGACTGTAAAGTGCGCAAGTGGCAATATTTTCACAGAATAGCTTCCCTGCAACCGTTCGGAAACAACTGCATGCCGAAAAAAATACACGAATCCAAAACCTGTGGATTTTAATTTTTTATACCAAAAGTAAAAAGAAAAAACCACTTCAGCGAGGGATGCAGCTTTGTTTCACTTACTTGAAGTTTTTTCACCAGCGCAGCAGATGACTCCGTTTACAGCTTTCTGCTTTCCTTACCATGAGATGGCACTCCAAACGCTAATTAAATAAGGAATAGATAACATTCATGCTTCCTAAGGACATTCCAGAAGTGCCTTGCTTCAGTTGTTTAAAGTATGTGACACTGATGATAATCAGTTACCTAAACCTGTTCTCTAATTTTTATTCCCAACTGTCGGCAGGGGTCCGTAAACAACTGAACAAGTCGTCCGGCCACACCTGTGCGAAGCCATGCCAGACCGCTAGTTCGTTGTAAAAAATGATCATGCTAGGCTCAAATTTTGTGTAAGGTATAAGTTCTTCACAGTCATGTATATTAAACATCTTAAAAAATCTTACGCTGCATTGCACTTAACGGTTATTCAGACGGGTATTAAAACAGTCTCATTTCACTATCATTCCTAACCACCACTGTTGAAATTTAGTGATCGAGATTATGATGTTATGCGAGTACCGTGTTTGTGCGTGTGTGTGTGTGTGTGTGTGAGTGTGAGTGTAAATGAGTGAGTGAGTGAGCGAGTCATGAGTAACTGCGGAGCAACGAATTCGTGAGTAGATGAGCGCTATTTCTTTGTTATTCTGTTCCATAAAGGTGGTGCTTTGAAACGAAGTGTTTTCAATGGCATTGCTATGAATGTACGGCGCTGTAACCGGCGTTATAACTTAAATGGCGTCTGTCATGCATCCTTCCCCACGAAAGTTTTATTTTAGTTGTCATGTTTCATTTTTATTTTGGTGAGGATTACATTGACGTGTATAGTGATTCCGTTGTGTAATGTCGCTTGCGAATTAGTTGCTTAGTCCTACCCACTCCGATAGCTAATCAATAGAAATTGTCGAGTTATCAAGCGGTAGTTAGTATTTAAATAGACTATTATTTGCTTCTTCCGTGGATCATAATTATGACCTCTCACTATGATATGAAACAAATCAGTTTTACAATTTTAGTATCTCTTTTTAACGTTGTGTTGCAGCGTGCTAACAGTTTACATGATTTCTTAAGGTTTTTTAATATGCATGCATAGAGTGACGTGTGGTTAACTATGTTCAATGCCCCTTTCTTCTCTCTTACTCACAACTGCCCAAAATCCTTGTCCAACACATTCAGAAATTCTTCTATAGAGTAGGAGTTGTCAAGCAGATAGCTATTTATCACTTTTGCTGTTGATTTCAAACTGCGAGACTCTTCTCTTTATGCCCAACTGATTAAAGAGCTGTCTACAAGAGGTTCTAGAATGGACACCACACATTATCCTTATTACACGCTTCTGTGCAACAAATACTTTTTCCGTCAGTGACGAGTTGGCCCAGAATATGACGCCATAAGACATTAGTGAATAAAAGTAGGAAAAGTCAGCTTTTTTTACTTTTTTAGCATATCTCTAAAATCTGATGTTATGCAAAACGCAAAAATTGCAGAGAGAAGACGTTTAAATCGACCTGTAACATTTGACTTCCAGGTCGGGTTCTTATCAACATAAGCATGTAAGAATTTAGAAGGCTGTGGTCAGCCTTTGTACACTGTTAAATTACATGTAGGGTAGGTGGGGGTAAAAGTGCGGAATTTTGGTTTTAGTAAATATTTCAAAAAAGTCTGCAGCAACATTACATCACTTACGCGTGCAACACCTAGTTTAACATTTTGGTAACATAGTGTAAAATTTTATCATCCAATTGTTATTAGAGGAGTAATAAAAGTTTTGCTAAAAGGTAATTATGCGTACTCTTCCCACATGCTGTTGGGTAAGAGTACAGGGGCTTGGGGCAAGAGTACGCAGCTCGTACATTGAAAAGGATTACAAATAAATACGTGGAAAAACAAATCAGGAACTCACCACTTTTCGGTGAATTTAAAAAGTAAATGCTGTAATGATCTGAGAGTAAAGCCGAAAAAAGTTTTTCGAAAGAAATGCGCTGCTGCACTATTGCTTATTCTTCGTCCAGTGAAAAAGATTTTGTAAATCGGGCGAGGTGATCACATCCTTTGCCGATCTTAAGACGTTTTCGTAAGGCATCCTCTGAAAACCCGATAGCGTTGGCTGCTTGCCGTATTAAGCTAGCATTCTGAATTATGGGAACAGCTTGATGGTAGAGCAGCTCCGTTAATGACTGTCGACTTGATGTTCTCGGTCGCTTTCTGGAAAAGAGATGTCTCTATGGCCGGCCATTGTGGCCGAGCGGTTCTAGGCGCTTCAGTCCGGTATCGTGCGACTGCTACGGCCGCAGGTTCGAATCTTGCCTCGGGCATGGATGTGTGTGATGTCCTTAGGTTCGTTAGGTTTAAGTAGTTCTAAGTTCTAGGGGACTGATGACCCCAGACGTTAAGTCCTATAGTGCTCAGAGTCATTTGAACCATGTCTCTATGGAAGATTACACTCGGAATGTGTTTGGGAGATAGGTATGTTTGAGAAGACAACTACAAAACGAAATAAAAAGTCCAGAAAAGAAAAATTAACTTAAGTTTTGTAAGCTGAATAATGAAGCAACTACGGTAAACAAACAGCAACAAGAAATGTTTGAATACGATAGAAGAGACTACACAAGTCAGAGTACATGTTATAGGATAAACATTCGCAAATAGTTTCTTGATATGGTTAAAAATGTACGCGAACTTCTACCTCATTGGACCTGCGTACTTTTATCCCATTCCGCTATTTTCTTTTTTCGCACTCTACAGATAACACCTACAACTGAAGTCACGGAGATCTGTGAGGATGTTGAAAGCTTCTAGCTGCCTGTTCCAGTACTGTTTATCTAATTTTTAAATAGATTTAGGTTCACCTAAAACTCAATCAAAATTATACAGATTTTGAATCGGAAACATTTAAATGTGAGATACCGCATTTTCTCCAGTTGTAAGCGTCGGACTGCCACGAGGTTCCAGAATAAAACTGAAATGGCGTATCCGCTGCCTGGTGGGATGTTGAACTGCTTTAGGGACCTAAAAGCTTGATGCGTACTGTTGCCCCAAGAGTACATTAATCCCCACTTACACCATTGCGTTTTATCTAAATTGAGTGACATTCAACTTACACAGAACAATGTTCAAGAAAATATTAATTATATTTTCAAGTGTTTAAGTTACTCCTTTAGGTTTTGTTATAATACTTGCATCATCACCAAAGAGAACTACTTCTGCTTCTTGGATATATGACGAAAGATCATTTGTATGTAAGAAGAACAAGAGCGTTCCCAGTATCGATCTCTGTGGTACACGTGTAGTGATTATTCCCCATTCATTACGTACACCTCCTGGATTTCCTTTCAGTTAGATAGGATCAAAAGCAGTTGTCAACAAGGTATTTAATACTTATGCTTTGGCTTTTAATACTTATACTTTGGCTTCGCTAGGACATTACTACGAAGATGCTTTTGACAAGTCGCTGAAGATACCAGTTGGAAATATTTTATTCTTCAGTTTTTGTATGAACTGATTTGTGAAACGAAAAAGAGCATGTTCTGTGGAATGATCCCTTTGAAATTCAAATTGGCAGTCACTACGTATCTTATTTTTAAAGAGGTGTAACATGGTTCTTGCATATATAATTTTTTATAGTGCCTTCGAGAAAGAGGTAACTCGTGAGACTGGTCGGTAATTGTTGATATGTGTTTCACTACCTTTCTTGTAAAGGAGTCTGACAATGGTATATTTCAGTTTGTCTGGAGATATCCCTTGTGATAGTGATGTGCTGCATATGTGACTGAAAACATTGCATTTACACTGTTGGAAAAAAAAGCGACACCAAAAGATAATTGATGTAGAGTAATGAAATTTCGGAAATACATGTGTCTAGGTAACATATGTAAGTGATTAACATTGCAAGATCACAGATTAATGTAAGCACAAGATAAGCCATTGCGCATGTGAAATGCTGGTACATCAATAACCGGTGTAGCCACCAGAATGTTGGATGCAAGCATGCAAATGTGCATGCATTGCGTTGCACAGGTGCCGGATGTCATATTGTCGAATGGAGTTCCATGCCTGTTTCACTTGGTCGGTCGATATAGGGACGGTTAATGCTGGTTGTGGATGACGCTGAAGTTGTCATCCAGTGATATCCCATATGTGCTCGACTGCACATAGATCTGGTGTTCGAGCAGACCAAGGTAACGTGTTGACCCTCTGTAGAGGATGTTGGGTTACAACAGCAGTATATGGACGAGCGTTAACCTCTTAGAAAACACCCCCTGGAATGCTGCACATGAATGGCAGCGCAAGAGATTGAATCACCAGGTTGACGTACAGTTTTGCAGTCAGGGTGCGTGGGATAACCTCGAGACTGCTCCTGCCATCACTGGTACCGAGGCAGAACCAGCTTTCGCCAGAAAACACAATAGACGTCGACCCTGTCTTCTCCCCTCCCCTCCAAATGTACTCTCGTTTGACAACACTTAACTAGCAAATGGCTGTGGTTTGGGGTCGGTGGAATGCATGCTACAGGGCGTCTGGCTCGGAGCTGTCCTTGAAGTAGTCGACTTGTAACAGATCGTTGTTTCACTGTGGTGCCAACTGCTGCCCAAATTGATACTGCAGATGCCGTACGATGCACCACAGCCATACACCGAACATTATGGTCTTCCCTCCTGGCAGTGCCACGTGGCCGTCCGGAGCCCGGTCTTCTTGCGACCGTACATTATCGTGACCACCGCTGCCACCAATCACGTATAGTGACTACATTCCTGCCAAGTCTTTCTGCAGCATCGCAGAAGGAACATCCAGCTTCTCGTAGCCCTATTACAGAACCTCTTTCACACTCCTTGAGGTGTTGATAGTAGTGTCTTTGTCGCCTTTAAGGCATTCGTGACTAATACTCACCACGTCTAATCTCAAGGGTAACGAACGCTCACGACAGTTAACAGTGTGTATTTTAAGCAAACCTGATTTGCATACTCATAGTGGCGCTACTACTGCTGTTCTGAAAAAAATATTTTTATTTCCACACACAAACTGTGACAGCGATTCGCCATCGTCATACTTCAGTGTAATTTCGCGTGAGAACTTTAGGATTGTATTTTTTCATTTACTCGTGCTACACGTGTGCCATAGTTGGAAATCCATTTTTAGAATTAAAAATTCGGTTACTCTTGATCGGATAAGAAGCTTTCCGCCATCTTGCAGGATGTTTCGAAGGCGAAACGTATTTACTGTTCAGCGGGACACATTGTCTCCCCTGCAGGAAGAGGTGCCTTTAGCGTTAGGATCACGTTGCTCCAGCTGTTCTTCCACGTTTCGGTGCGAAGGCACCACGACGTCTTTCCCAGTCGATTGACCGCTCGAGGCGGTCCAGTTGCTAGGCCCACAGTGTCGCTGGACCTCAGTACTTTCTATCTCCTCCATTAGAGCGCGTGGATATCACTGTGTACGCATAAACCGGCCGAAGGAACAGAGTTTCACAACCAGTCGACGATGGGGTCTTAACAGACTGAGCACAAGCTCGGGCAGGGGAAGGGTGAAGAAGGAAATCTGCCGTGCCTCCTCCTAGGAATCATCCTAGGAGAATGTCTGATGCCATCAGGGATATCACGGAAAACTAAATCTGGATTGCAAACGACGATATGACCCGCCATCTTCCTGAATACAAGTCCAGTGTGTAAAATTGTCATCATTTTCTTTGGGCCTTTGTCCCACTTCAAATCAGGGTCGGCCACGTTACTACGGGTTTCCTTGAAATCTAAAGAACATAAATGTGGCTTTGAACTTTGCAGGAGTGTTAACAAGCAGCGAAAATTGGAAATCATAAATGTTACATGCAAAACAATTTGCAAAAAGGAGGTATCTGTGATAGAAAATTTAGTGAGAATTTTATAGTGCAAGGTTGTCCAAATTGTAATATGGTTCAAATGGCTCTGAGCACTATGGGACTCAACTGCTGTGGTCATAAGTCCCCTAGAACTTAGAACTACTTAAACCTAACTAACCTAAGGACAGCACACAACACCCAACCATCACGAGGCAGAGAAAATCCCTGACCCCGCCGGGAATCGAACCCGGGAACCCGGGCGTGGGAAGCGAGAACGCTACCGCACGACCACGAGATGCGGGCAAATTGTAATAAAGATGGTTGTTATATTAATGGAGAATTCAAAGATTTTTATGTGTACCAATGCTTCATATACAGTAAAATAGTTGCTGGTAAACAGTTTAAATGCTGTGTGATGGATTCCCTAAAAGAGTGTATTGTACCCATACAGAAAGATACATGTGGTTTGATTATGAAGCTCAACAAGAAACTGGTATACATATTCAAAATCTCACAATTGTTCACAATTTTAATGGAGATGCTGTTTATAGAATTAAGATAAATGAAGAATTCGGTAGGTGGTTGATATCTGAAAAAAAAAACAGTTATTACACATTCATAGCTCATTATGCTAAGGGTTATGATTCACAATTCATTTTGAAGTACTGTGTTGAAAATAGAATAAACCCATATACCATCTACACAGGAACAGAGCTGATGTTATTGGAGATCAGTTAGGCCTAAAAATTATATCGCAATAACTTTGACCAAGGGCCACTTAGTAGCTTTCCAAAAACATTTGATTTGAAAGACTTGAAGAAGGGATACTTCCCACATTTGCTCAATACACAAGAAAATGAAAATTACATAGGACCTATTCCAGATACTCAATATTATTGTGTTGACACTATGAAGCCAAAAGATACAGAAGCATTTCTCAAATGGCACAGTTCAAAATTTAAAGACAACTATGTGTTCAATATGAAGAAAGAAATTGTTGAATACTGCAATTCTGATGTAGATATTTTGACAAGCGGTTGTTTAGAACTGAGAAAACAGTTCTTAAAAATAGCTAATATTGATACATTCTGTTATTTAACTGTTACTGGGGTTTTCATGGCTATTTACAGATCTAAATATTTACCTGAAAATACAATTGCTGTATTGGATAAAGAACAGAAAGAAAGAATCCATAGCTTGGTTAAACAGTTTAAACAATAACAATATCTCGCATCCTATTAATGGCGGTGAAGTAAGAATAGCTGGTGCAAAAGTAGATGGTTTTGATAAAGAAACTAATGCTGTTTATCAATACCATGGTTATTATTGGCATGGTTGTAAAAAATGTTTCAAAAGTGAGACAATTAACAATAAAAATAAAGAAAAAATGAATGACCTTTATCAAAAGAACTTAACGAGAAGTGCAGAAATACGAAATGCGGGATATAATGTAGTAGAAATGTGGGCATGTGATTGGCTTAACTCAGCGGAGTATAAAAAACTTGAGAAATTAAAACAGTTACCTGAAACTGTCGAGTCATTGAATCCAAGAGATGCTTTTTATGGTGGTCGAACAAACGCAATAAAATTAAGAGCAAAAGCTGATGGTGTTAGCACAGAAATAAAATATATTGATGTATGTAGTCTTTATTTGAATCGTATTAAGACCCTCGTTGAGTTGTTAACTATCCACGAAAGACGTTTAATATGGTTTCACCCACAAGTAACAATGTGTGCTAGTGTTTAAAATTGAAATGCGGTTACCTAAAGTGATGCAAAATTTTGTGATGGGGATTCAAACCCAGAACATCATCGGACTGTTGACTAAGTAATATAAAATGTCAGATACCGATTTTTTCACTAATAACGAGATGTTTTAACTGGAAACTTTTCTTTCTTGACGGGAAATTCTCTGATGACTAGGAGTCGAACCCAGCACTTATCGACATTGTTGACAACAATAGAAGAGATATTTACTTTCGAATAATCTTTCACAGGTAGCTAGGAGCAGAGTGCTTGAAGATGTAATAATGTACTGAAAGGTTTGAACTTGTGATGTGATGAGAACTTCAGTGTATGGCTACGAGTGTAACCGGCAACTAAAGTTATTGTTGACAACACACGAGGAGACGTTAATAATGAAAATTATTTTTCACAAATAGTTCGGTGTCCACACGCTAAGGCTTGAAATGGAATACGAATATTTTTGTGCTGGACCAGGGTTCGAACCCAGATACGTGCCTTTCGTGGAGACCTACAGAGGTTTGCATTCTTGAGGAAAAAAATAAATGATGCAACTATATCTTCCCTTGAGAGTCAAATATCGCGAAAGGGGAGATCCGAATTCGAATCCCAGTCCAGCACCAACATTTTCGACGTCTCAACTTCATCGAAGATTTAAAAAAATGTAGCTTAATGGCGACAGGGTTTGTTTTCCAAAACTGTCGCTTCTGTCAGGATATAACCTAAACATATGGTTTATGAACGACTGTGCAACCTGACGTTCTTCACCTGGTGTTACCATAGGTGGAAGAAATCTATGCGTGCCTGCTAAAAATGGAAGCCTGAAGTGAGAACAGAACCAATACCTTCGACACATCATTCTATGATCAGTCAACCACAGTACTGAAAGACATCTTCTACAGTCATGCCACCGCCTTGTAATGGAAGGTGCGCGACAGTGTATGAGAGGTCTCAATCCCCGACTCCATGTTCAAGGGATTCATTTCCTGGCTCTGTAGTAATTTTGTTCGACTGTTTTGAAATTCAACAACTGCCTCGGCTACAAAACGCATGCTTTAGATACGTGCACAAATCCCACACTCGAATTATGCTTGCATCAAATTGATAAATTTCCGTCTCTAACTTTAGAAGCACCTACAAATTAACTGGTTAATTTTCAGCAAACTTTTGATACGGAAATTATGCTGTCCTTTTGTCTGCGGGTTTAAATCGCTTTTTACAGTTATAGCCGTTCGGAAATTTTCCCTGTTTCAATAAAATTCGAGAACTGCCATTGCAGATTATGAAGTAAACAGATAATTCGATTATTACTATTATTGTTTCTGGTATTTTCTTCGTTCAGCTGCTGCTGCAGGTGTGCTTGCAAGATGCATTTAATGTATTTTGGTCAATATTTAATAGCAGTTACCGAAAAACGTGTAATTATTTACTTCCTTCCATATCTACGAATTAATTTTCAAGTGAATATCGGACATCTCGAATTATTCATTGATTACATTAAGACTAATTTAACTGGCGAAGACGTTACTTGATAAAATAAATCGCGCAGCATTACTTCAATTACTTGTGATTTGCAACGACGGTTGTAAAACTCTAAAACTGACGGTAAATGCCAATTCATAAGGCTCAAGAAACATGTTCATTCCTTCAAGATAATTTGGTCGACGTCACGTATTTCAAGTAGCGTGAGGAACAAAATAATGCAAAAAATCAACTATGAAATTTTAGCATTCTACATGTTCTAAGTTTACATTTTCCCAGAACTTTTTAAATTTAGCATCCACGTCAACAATGTAGAATAATACTGCTGAGTTCGAAACCTCAAATCCGGCTCAGTGATCTTACACTTAGTCGCAAACAAGGAATTCTAACTCTGTGGAACACCAGGTTCAATAATCTGATTCAGCGAAGACTGTTTGCAGTGCTCTTTTACGTCTGAAAACATGCAACTGACTTATTGGGCTCCTTAACCAAACTGCAACAGTAATTTCGTATCCAAGCTGTGCTTATTTATCGTAGAATTTAATAGAGCCGTGACATCCAGCTCAGTATATGCCTGACCTAAGCTGACCCTGCATCAATTGAAGCCCCAGGCAGTGCAACATCGTAGTCTCACCAGCAGCGTGCTCGTACTGTCAACTTTACTCGGGTCTTGTAATCACTGTAATAGCCTCTCAACATGGGAGCTTTCATTTCCTCCCTCCTTTCCTTCTGGAAGATGTTTTTTATCAGTCAGTTATTTGTCTTTCATCCACCCAAATGCGGCAAAATGCAGCCTGTAACAGATTCCAATACCGCTATCAAGTGCTGTTCAGAAGATTTCTTGTAAGATTGGGTGTAGATGAAGGAAATCAGTTTCCTCGAAAAACTTCTTAAGCCACAAAGTTCACAAATTTTGCGAATAAGAGAAGCTAATTGTCCAGATAGGAAGAGGATTTAAAACAGTACACACAGTGTGAGCCAGGTCGATCCTTTCGTCTGGCAGCAGTGCATAACTATTTTGCATAAGAAGTATCAGAAGTTGCGTTTCTGTAGCTATGAAATCATTAACTGAAAACGTGTTTAACACCTGTTTAACTGCTTGAAACACAAAACGATTATCAACCGAAGGCTGAGGTTATTAGCAAACTGAGACGTATTTATAACATGGAAGTTGAACTGTTTGGTCTTGCCTTCCTCCAGTGAGCATTGAGGCCATATGCATGAATGTATGTAATTTTGTGTATTGTGTATTGAACCGGGTACCTAGAAACGACGGAGAGGCTTCGTCCCGCCGTAGCCCTAGTGCTTCACAACCACAACAGTCCACCCACCCCACCGCCGCCCCACACCGAACCCAGGGTTACTGTGCGGTCCGGCCCCCCGTGGATATCCCCCCCCCCCCCCCCCCCCCCACTCCCCCTGCAACGTCTCATACCAGACGAGTGTAATCCCAAATGGTTGCATGGTAGAGTAAATATGGTGTACGCATACGTGGAGACAGTGTTTGCGCAGCAATCGCCGACATAGTGTAACTGAGGCGGAATAAGGGGAGCCAGCCCGTATTCGCAAAGGCAGACGGAAAACCGCTTTAAAAACCATCCACAGAGGCAGCGCGTTAGATCGCGCGGCTAGCCGGGTGGGCTAATGTATGCAATACTGCGAATACTTTAAGCGTTACAATTGACATAGTCCTCCTAAACTAATAGCTCTTTGTTTACAAGAAATCAAAATTCATAGAAGCGACATGACTCGAAACGGATGACTACAGATTATGAACTTACAGTTTTTACCAAGCTCCCACTTACTAACTTTGCTAGTACTGACTTGTGCAGTGTAATATGTGAGGTAATATTTTCTTAAAAAACATACAATAGTTGAAGCAAGATAACGCGAATCGGTGTGCGAATCTAAATTTTACTAATAATCTTTGAAAACTCTGTTATTATTTGTAATACCTTTATTGTATTGAAATAGACTTCACAATAGCAACGATTTGTTAACAGGACTTTACTACACACTGCCTCTGAGAACGAATGTCGAGACAGCTTGATAACAGTAATGTCGAAGCTCAACAGCGTCTAATTGGTGCACACTACAACGAAGTGCATAAGCGTTGAAGTGGTGTCGAACAGGGAGGATGACAATACAGTCCCATTAGGCTGGCACATTGCAGGCAGTCACATGGAGGTCACAGCTAACGGCCTAGCCACAGTTGGTAACACCGGTTCCTGCCCGATCATCGAAGTTAAGCAACGTTACGCGGCTAGTATTTGGACGGGTGATGGTTCGGGGAAAACAGGATGCCGTCGGTTTTAAGGACTCCGAGCGCGGGCGTTTTACCTACGGACGACGCGACTCGCACGTACCGCGGCCAGCACCAGCTTGACGCGGACGCTGCTTCAGATCGTCACAACCCGAGGTCTTCGTCCGCCAGTCGCCGTGGGCCACGTAGCTCCGTCTTTCATCCACATCCGAGATTTGATGGTTGAACTGAGCTACATGCCTGAGGATCTACCGCCAACGAGGGCGCTGAGCACGAGAGACTATTACCGCATCTGTCAAGAACGACAACACCGGACAATCCGCTGGACCAGGGTGTGAGGGACCGTCCACACCCCATAGCTGGCCACGTACGCTCGTTCCTTGCGGTACGTGGCTGTGAACGGCAAATTAGCCACAGGACAGCGCTTCCATTCCTTCCATCCTACGGACGACTCTTTGTATCCGCACCCTCACCGCTTGAGATGTGCTGCGACGAGCAGCTGCTGGGATCGTATACAACGCATGCTGTTGCGACTACAGCCAGAATGTATCACGCCGGACGAACTCCTATGCAGAGATACTGTATACTTTCCCACCGCCCAAACAAACGCCGCCAACTGGCTGAAAGGTATGATGCTGTATTACGTTTTGCATGCCGCGCCCCAATGCGCTCTCGAGTTGTGGTTCCACTTGACGACGACTCGTAAGGCGTTCCGCCGCCATACATTGTACTGGACGCGACTGTCGAATTATTTAGAATCCTTCTGCCCATTGGGACGTTACGAGTACTAAAAGGTACACTTGAAGGTGATTCGAGGCGCACGATGGATCCTCAGAGGAAACGGTTCAGAAGCAGTCCCCCCCTCCATTACATTACGCGAAGATGACTTGGAAGTTTGTAGTGGCAGTAGTACGATCCGGTTAAAAAAAAAATGACGACGTCAACCGTTGTCGTCGCTGAGCACGTACACAGACTACCCTGGAGTATCGAGACAAGAGTATAGCCCACCGCAGTGATAAACACCTTTTCAAGACCAGAATAGAAATTAAGAACATCCTTATGCTACGTGTGACCATTCGACCATCTGTCATAGCTTCAGCGAGGAGGGAAGACTATGGACGAAAGGCGGTGGTTAAGGAAACGCTGAAAGAGCAACATAAGGCTGCCAGATTTGCACTGGCATACAAAAGGAATCCGCTTTCATGCTTGGACCAAGTTACATTTCCCGACAAGAACATATTTTACACAACACCAAGTAGTTCTATCAATAAATGTTCTCCAAGCGGGACGAGATTCGACAGTAAATATATCCAGCAGAGAATGGAGGGGCCGAACATCTGTCATGGTGTGGGGACGGATATCAGAAAATAGTTGCGGCGCTTTGTGGGAACTGAGTCGTCCACTTTCTAGTGATTAATGCTGACAAATACTGGAGAACGAAATGCTTGCATCAGTTCGTCAAAGGTTTTCGGGAGGTAGAAGAAACTTACAACATGACGTTTCCCCAGTCCGTACAGAGAACTGTGTGAAACACTGATTTCGAATGAACGGTGACGTGGATCTGTTGGACTGAGCTCGCAAACGTACTGACCTCAATCCTTTAGAGCACACATGGGCAGCAGGAGTTTAACACCTTCATCAACATCCAAGGGAGGACTGTCCGAAGCAATTCATGCTGCGTGAGACAAGATGGCGCAGAATAACAAAATGGCTCTGAGCACTATGGGACTCAACTGCTGAGGTCATTAGTCCCCTAGAACTTAGAACTAGTTAAACCTAACTAACCTAAGGACATTACAAACATCCATGCCCGAGGCAGGATTCGAACCTGCGACCGTAGCGGTCTTGCGGTTCCAGACTGCAGCGCCTTTAACCGCACGGCCACTTCGGCCGGCGCAGAATAACAGATTCACCCTGAAACTTGTTGCTTTCAGTTATAGAGGAGGGTGGAAACAGGATGTGATACTGAATATATTCTGTTATTAGGAAGAAAACTGTGTTTAAGACAAATTAATCCTTAATTTTCCCTCCGTTTACTTATCTTCAGCATTTATGATACTAGGAACATCCTATTGTCTTAATGTTGGTTCGATAATGTTCACAACTGTCAGCACCTGCCTTCTTTGGAACAGGAATTATCATAGCCATCTTTAAGTCTGAAGGTATGCAGCCTGCCTGATGTATTTTGCATACAAGGTGGAAGAGTTTTGTCTTTATATCTTAATGCTTTCACAATAAAGTTTTCTCTGGTGTTTCATCTGTGTATTGTGCAATAACTGCTCTTCAGTTATTCTTCTGAGAAAGGTGTTGCCCAAGGATTTGTTATATAAATTTCATTTTACTTCTTTCTACGTCTTTTATTATGCTTCTGGCCACTTTTATTTACTGCAGGACATCAAGATTTGTTTTTCCTTCCATCCAGCTAGTACTGGATAGTTTTCCGTTACACCAAAATTTTCGTTGCCTTCAGACATTGTTCTCCTGCATCCCTAGCGTCAAGTTTTGATATCCATTTACGCGATAAGTCATTCTACATCTCACTTCTATTAAATAGCTTTTACCTTCCGTAATTTTTCTGTGGAGATAGACTGTTTATTGGTTTAAATTTGGTACCATAAATATGTATTTCGACTGGTAATAATTTTTTCTTTTATACTTGCAAAAATATCCATTAATGCATCGGAAAATTAGCTACAAATTAATCATTTCCTTTACAGAAAATTTTTGCATAGCTGTGGCACTAGTAGCGCCACTACGAGGATTCAACTCAGGTCTGCTTAGAATGCACGCTATAACGGTCGTGAGTGTTAGTTACTTTTGAAATTGAACTTGATGAATTGATGTTAGCCAAGAATGCCTTTAAGTCACAAACACATCATTACCAGCACCTCACTGAGTCTGAACGAGGCCGTGTAATAAGGCTACAAGAAGCTGACTGTCCTTTCCGAGATATTGCAAAAACACTTGGCAGGAACGTAGCCACTGCACGTGACTGCTGGAAGCACGGGTCACGAGAATGTACGGTCCTAAGAAGTCGTGGGTACATGACATTACTGAGAGGGAAGACCATCGTGTTCGGCGTATGGCTCTGGCATACCGCACTGCATCTGCAGCAGCAATTTGAGCAGCAGTTGGCACCACAGTGACACAACTAACTGTTATAAATCGGTTAATTCAAGGACAGCTCCGAGCCAGATGCCCTTCAGAGCGCATTCAAGCGACCCCAGACCGCTGACCTTTGCGAATTCAGTGGCGTCAAGTGAGATCACATTGGCGGGTAGTGGGGATCTGTTGTTTTTTCTGATGAAATCTAGTTGTGCCTCGGTGCCAATGATGGCCGTGTGTTGATCTGACGGAGGACAGTTGAGGGTCTACAACCAACCTGTTTGTGTGCTACACACCCTGGACCTACATCTAGAGTTATGGTCTAGGGTGCGATTTCATATGACAGCAGGAGAACTCTTGTGGTTTTCTCACGCACTCTGACTTCAAAACTGTATGTCACTCTGGTGATTCGACCTGTCGTTTTGTCATTCATGAACAGCATTCTAGGGCCTGTTTTCCACAGGCTAACATTCGCCCACGTGCTACTGTTATAATCCCAACATGCTCTACAGAGTGTCGACATGTCGCCGAGGCCTGCTCGATCACTTGATGTGTCTCCAGTAGAGCACGTATGAGATACTATCGGACGACAGCTCCAGCGTCGTCCACAAGCATCATTAAACGTTCCTGTATTGCCAGTTCAAGTGCAACAGGCATGAAACTCCATCCCACAAACGGACATCCGGCACTTGTACAGCGCAATGCGTGCACATTTGCATGCTTGCATTCAACAGTCTGTAATTACGCCGGTCATTAATGTTCCAGCATTTCACTTTTTCAGTGGCATACCTCGAGCTTACGTGAACCTAATGATCTTCCAATGCTAATCGCTTAAATATGTTATCTAGACAAATATGTTCCCAAAATTTCATTACTCTACATTAATCACTTTTTGGTGTTGCGATTTTTGTCCTGGAGACAGAGAACATCCCTGCTTTACATCTTTCCAAAGTTTGCACTTCCATTCTGTTACACTTACAATATTTTTCGTGGTCTTATTCTTGTACAGTCCATCGATTATTTATCTACCCGCGCAAATCAGTTCATTGTGGTGAAAAGTAGTTCTTATGTTCACACTAGTGGAGGCCTTTATCAGATTAGTAACATGAGAAAAGTTGTCTTTCCACCAGCACACGTCAGGCCGGATTTTTCTTCCATTCCAGTAACTGTCCAAAACCCAAAATAATGTGCTACAGATGCACCGATAAATGTTGCCTTTCTTTTCGCAGTATTCGGAGGTATGTTGGGTGCAAGTAATCAGATGGGTAGTGTCCTGTACGTTGCTCAGTAATCACCTTCGCTGTTTGTTACATATTTAACGTTCTTTGACATATACGCAGCAGATAAAAATAATTAACATTATATTTCTGACAATATACTCAAATTTCACAAGGTTATTCAGTGGGTGGTAGAAGTATTGACAGTACTTGTACTACTGCAACTGCTGCCAGTAGTAGTGAAAACAGTAATAATAATAATAATAATTACAATAACGATAATAACAGTGGCAGGCATAAAAAAATTGTAACTGTACAAGATAGACGTTTTCTGATATAGTGAGTTCTAGGGAAAGGCAATTTATGGAGACGGCATCACCTAATAACACTGGGAAATGAGGAAGATCTGATTGAAAAGAAGGATGTGAAAGGGTAACGAATTCGCACAGGGACAACGGTAATCCTTATTGTTGCTTTAGTGGATATGCCATTAACTGTGATCTGAAGTTGGGGATGTTATTTAGCTCTCTCATGTAATGAAGGAGGTGATTACATAGTCGGGTTCATGCTACTGAGAAGGACTAAGAGAAAGTGGCTGAACGATGAAGATGGACCGAAAGGATATTGCTCTGATGGGAGCGGGTGTTCGCGCCATGTTTTTCAGAGAAGATTGTTGAGTTCGAGGACAGATAGGGGCGGCAGTGTTCGTCGACAAGACAGCAGAGAAGCCAGAGGGTATGGAAACCTATGCGCTTTTCTGCACACAGCCAGGATACCTATGCATTTGGTTGTGAAATACGATCAACGAGTCAAACATCACTGATATACTGAACACAGGCTTTTGTATCCAGTTTCAGGTGTCCTGAGCTTTCCTGACAAAGGCCCTGCTGGATAACATTGCTGTAATCAATAACTGGAAGTAGAAATGTATGTACAAGTTTCTTTTCCAGGCCAAGAGGGGAGAGTTTTTTATATTTTTGTACGGCACGGAGAGATTCTGATGTTTTCTTGCACATAGCAGTTACGCACTCAGTCTAATTTAGATTTTATTTATTTATTGGTGCTCGTAGACTCTTTTCTGAAGGAGACAAATTACTATTTGTCCCATTTGGGTTTAAAGATGGTGGGGATACCCGATATTTCGGGCTAATGAGCCTAGGATGACCATCCAGTACCGCTTGGAATTTGCATGGATTGAGCTTTAACCCTACATCCTGCGTCCATTTTGACAGTGTACACAAGTCGGTATTGTGTTTGTCGTTAGCTGCCTTCAGATTTATTGGTTTTGCACTTAGATACAACCGAAGGTCATCAGCGTACATGTGGTATTTGCAGTAGAACAAAACTGATGAGACATCATTAACGTGCACTGAAAAGAGTGTAGGACCCAGTCCCGAACCCTGGGGAACGCCTGGTACTAGCTACCTCCATTGAGACTTGATGGTGCCGAATATGACGCATTGCTGGCGAGACGTCAGGTGTGAGCAAAACCATTGCACTGTGCTTGGCAAGAAATTGAAGCTGCTAGCCTGCAAGTGGAATTTCGAAGTCCACAATGCCAAAGGCTTTGCTAGAGACTTATAAGGACATGATAGCTATCTCTTGTGCATCCATGGCAAGCTACAAGTCATCCGTTACCTTTATTAAGGCAAAAGTTGTGCTGCGATGTTTACGGAAACCTGATTGGTATTCGTCTAGGAGGTTGTTTGTTGTTAGGCAGTTTGTTAGCTGGTTGTGGACCGTATACTCTTAGGCACAACAACTCAGCATCAGTAGTCGATGACTCGAAAGACGGCTCTTGAATGAGCATATCAGTTTGAAGTACGCTTAAGCTGGGAGAAATTAGCATATGTCAACTGACAACATATATAGAAAGTGCGTAGTGTGTTATTTCTTCCTGACGTTTGGAGAAGTTGGTTTTGCACTTACTTTCTCATTATACAGGCAGACGTAAGGCCCTTCTTTATTTTAAAGTTATGGCAGTCATCGCGGCCACAAATGTGCCTGATTCCATTGACACCAACAGTACAAACGAGAAAATGTTCTATAGCTACCGGATACTTGAATCATTTCACAACTGTGACTGAAACAGTTTCCCTTTTTCTTTCATTAAGGGGCAAAGTCATACGTTTCCATCGAAGACGAACTGCGTCTCACACAGCAACTATGAATATATGAATAGTGTTATACTAGCCAAAACGAGAACATCAGCATACGCCGTAGGTGGTAAGCAGTGCTGCAACATGCAGGGAACACCAGGCTGGGGAGGGGTGGCCATAGTACTGTGTCGAGACCGTACTGTGGATCTCTCCACATGTGATTTCCATATGTTTGGAGCCCTGAAGGAAAACGTTCATCCCCGTAGATTTCTTTCGGACGATGAGGTACACGCCCGTACGCCTCAGCAAACATTTTACCACGAAGGCGTTGGCCGTCTTGTCTCACAGTAGGATAAATGTATTACCATTTACTGCGATTACGTTTGAAATTATCAACAGTTTAATTACGTTTTCCATCTGTCTCTTTCTCATTTTACTGTCACTTACACAAATAAGGAATGAGTCGCCTCAGATTCACGAGTGCGTCTACGCGTCAGGTTGTTCACCACACGCTTGCCATTAAATGTATACGAATCTCTCTTTTGTGCTTTTGTCGTGTCGGCGTCGTGCCTGCTTATAAATAAAGAGCTCACAAATGAATTTGATGCCTTCTCCTTGATGTGAAAAAACTAAATGACTTCTGTTTAATTAATTCATTGGCATTCATGCCATGCAACACGTAAAAACAAAAATTATTTTCATGTTGGTCTTGGTCTTGAAGATCAATGGTTGTAACAATGTAAAATCAGGAGTCGATTGGGAAAAAGTTGAACAGAATGACAGTGATCTATTTGTATATTCTAAACATTTTCTTGAAAGTAATTATCTTAACTGTTGTTGCGTAAACATTTGAGATTTCGTTTCATTTTGCTTTTTAATAAAACATTAGGACAATAGGATTTTCGTTTTTTCACTGGAACATAAATGCTGAAGATAAGAAGATCCAAATTCTTAACCTATCCACACAACTGATGTAATGCCCCTTGCCCATTGTCCACGTCACTAGCGACATTTCCCGATTTCCGTAAGAGTTCGAGCGTGGTGAGCATGCGCATTAAGGTGACCAATTGGTCGTCCTCGCCTTAATTATACAGGGTGATTCAAAAAGAATACCACAACTTTAAAAATGTGTATTTAATGAAACAAACATAATATAACCTTCTGTTATACATCATTACAAAGAGTATTTAAAAAGGTTTTTTTTCACTCAAAAACAAGTTCAGAGATGTTCAACATGGCCCCCTCCAGACACACGAGCAATATCAACCCGATACTCCAACTCGTTCCACACTCTCTGTAGCATATCAGGCGTAACAGTTTGGATAGCTGCTGTTATTTCTCGTTTCAAATCATCAATGGTGGCTGGGAGAGGTGGCCGAAACACCATATCCTTAACATATCCCCATAAGAAAAAATCGCAGGGGGTAAGATCAGGGCTTCTTGGAGGCCAGTGATGAAGTGCTCTGTCACGGGCTGCCTGGCGGCCGATCCATCGCCTCGGGTAGTTGACGTTCAGGTAGTTACGGACAGATAAGTGCCAATGTGGTGGCGCTCCATCCTGCTGAAATATGAATTGTTGTGCTTCTTGTTCGAGCTGAGGGAACAGCCAATTCTCTAACATCTCCAGATACTGTAATCCAGTTACAGTAGCACCTTCGAAGAAAAAGGGACCAAAAACTTTATTGGCTGAAATGGCACAGAAAACGTTCACCTTAGGCGAGTCACGTTCATACTGAGTTGTTTCCCGCGGATTCTCAGTGCCCCATATACAGATATTGTGACGGTTGACTTTCCCGTTAGTGTGGAAAGTTGCTTCATCACTAAACACAATCTTTGAAACGAAAGATTCATCTGTTTCCATTTGAGCAATGATAAAATCACAGAAATCGATTCTTTTAATCTTGTCAGCTGCAGACAGTGCTTGAACCAATTTCAGACGATAAGGTTTCATAACTAACCTTTTTCGTAGGACTCTCCATACAGTTGATTGTGGAATTTGCAGCTCTCTGCTAGCTCTGCGAGTCGATTTTCCTGGGCTGCGAACAAATGCTTGCTGGATGCGTGCTACATTTTCATCACTCGTTCTCGGCCGTCCAGAACTTTTCCTTTTGCACAAACACCCATTCTCTGTAAACTGTTTATACCAACGTTTAATACACCACCTATCAGGAGGTTTAACACCATACTTCGTTCGAAATGCACGCTGAACAACTGTCGTCGATTCACTTCTGCCGTACTCAATAACACAAAAAGCTTTCTGTTGAGCGGTCGCCATCTTAGCATCAACTGACGCTGACGCCTAGTCAACAGCGCCTCAAGCGAACAAATGTACAACTAAATGAAACTCTATAGCTCCCTTAATTCACCGACAGATAGTGCTTAGCTCTGCCTTTTGTCGTTGCAGAGTTTTAAATTCCTAAAGTTGTGGTATTCTTTTTGAATCACCCTGTATATACAGGGTGGTCCATTGATAGTGACCGGGCCAGATTTCTCAAGATATAAGCATCAAACGAAAAAACAAGCAACAAAAGAACAAAACTCGTTTAATTTGAAGGGGGAAACCAGATGGCGCTATGGTT
Source organism: Schistocerca americana (assembly GCF_021461395.2). Taxonomy (NCBI): domain Eukaryota; kingdom Metazoa; phylum Arthropoda; class Insecta; order Orthoptera; family Acrididae; genus Schistocerca; species Schistocerca americana. Next base: position 140,520,943 of record NC_060130.1, on the reverse strand, counting down.
GGCCCGCTAGATGGCGCTGCCATAGGTCAAACGGATATCAACACGTTTCTTTAAATAGGAATCCCCATTTTTATTACATATATATCGTGTTGATGAATGGCTATTGTGATCAAAATGCCCAACGGGCGTGTGCTATGTATGCTGCTCGGTATCCTGGACAACATCATCCAAGCCTCCGGACCGTTCGCCAGATAGTTACGTTATTTAAGGAAACAGGAAGTGTTCAGCCACATGTGAAACGTCAATCACGAACTGCAACAAATGATGAGACCAAAATAGGTGTTTTAACTGCTGTCGCGGCTAATCCGCACATCAGTAGCAGACAAATTGCGCGAGAATCGGGAATCTCAGAAACGTCGGTGTTGAGAATGCTACATCACCATCGATTGCACCCGTACCATATTTCAATGCACCAGGAATTGCATGGCGACGACTTTGAACGTCGTGTACAGTTCTGCCACAGGGCACAAGAGAAATTACGGGACGATGACAGATTTTTTGCACGCGTTCTATTTAGCCACGAAGCGTCATTCACCAACAGCGGTAACGTAACCGGCATAATATGCATTATTTGGCAACGGAAAATCCACAATGGCTGCGTCAAATGGAACATCAGCGACGTTGGTGGGTTAATGTATGGTGCGTCATTATGGGAGGAAGGAAAATTGGCTCCCATTTCATCAATGGCAATCTAAATGGTGCAATGTATGCTGATTTCGTACGTAATGTTCTACCGATGTTACTACAAGATGTTTCACTGCATGACAGAACGCCGATGTACTTCCAACATGATGGACGTCCGGCACATAGCCCGCGTGCGGTTGAAGTGGTATGACAGGTGAATTGTTCGTCGAAACACCATACCATGGCCCGCACGTTCACCGGATCTAACGTCCCCGGATTCCTTTCTGTGGGGAAAGTTGAAGGATATTTGCTATTGTGATACACCGACAACGCCTGACAACATGCGGCAGCGCATTGTCGATGCATGTGCGAACATTACGGAAGGCGAACTACTCGCTGTTGAGAGGAATGTCGTTACACGTATTGCCAAATGCATTGAGGTTGACGGACATCATTCTGAGCATTTATTGCATTAATGTGGTATTTACAGGTAATCACGCTGTAACACCATGGGCCGTGCGGTTCTAGGCACTTCAGTCTGGATCCGCATGACCGCTACGGTCGCAGGTTCTAATCCTGCCTCGGGCATGGATGTGTGTGATGCCCAAGGTTAGTTAGGTTTAAGTAGTTCTAAGTTCTAGGGGACTGATGACCACAGATGTTAAGTCCCATAGTGCTCAGAGCCACTTGAGCCATTTTGTAACACCACGTGTTCTCAGAAATGATAAGTTCACAAAGGTACATGTATCACATTGGAACAACCGAAATAAAATGTTCAAACGTACCTACGTTGTATATTTTACTTTAAAAAACCTGTTAGCAACTGTTCGTCTAAAATTGTGAGCCATATGTTTGTGAGTATTACATCTATCACAAAGCGAAAAGAGTAGTCCGACTAAAACATTCGTATTTCTGTACGTACTACACGAATATATAATAAAAATGGGGGTTGCAACTCAAAAAAACGCAGTTGATATCCGTTTGACCTATGGTAGCGCCATCTAGCTGGCCAACCATAGCGCCATCTGGTTTTCCCCTTCAAGCTAGACAAGTTTCGTTCTTTGTAGTTTTTTCGTTTGACGGTTATTTCGTGAGATATTTGGCCCGGTCACGATCAATGGACCACCCTGTATGTGGTGTCTGTTCTTTCGGAAATCTCCAAAAGAACAGACATGGCATATATAAAAATTTAAGCGTTAACAAGTATTTTCTGAATGTATTTGTCAGGAGAGTAGCCTTGTACGGATGTGAAATGGCAACGAGAAGCAGTTCAGACAAAGAGGGAATAGAAGCTTTTGATACATGCTGCTACAGAAGATTATTTAAAATGAGATGGGTATGTCGAATAACCACTGAATTTTGGGAAAAAAGAAATTTGTGGCTTAACTTGTCTGAAAGAAGTGATCGGTTGATAGACATCGTGAGGCATTAAGGACTCGTCTATTTGGAAACGGAAGCAATAATGTGGAGATCAGTGGCGCAGCGAACGAATGACAGAGTAGAATGTTTCTTCGAAAAGGCACTGCCTTTGTGAAATGAGTGAATCAATATTTGAAAACACTGAAATTAAGTGTAATGTTTCTTGTTGTTGATACCTGCCGACCACAAGCTTTTCCACTGACAACGCCATTTAGTCTCTCAGAGATCCAGCACACCGACCGAATATCTGCTCCAAACAACAACAGAAGCTGAGTCTCCTGGCGTAGTCATTGAACACTTCTTAATTACCTTTCAGTTTTATTCCCACCGTTCTTCTGTTGCCTCCAACCACAGAAAATGGAGAAGGGCCAGGCACGCATCTTGTCCAAGAGACGCCTGTCATATCTTTCACTGTCCGCCCCCGGTAGGTGAGTGGTCAGCGCGACGAAATGTCAATCCTAAGGGCACGGGTTCGATTCCTGACTGGTCGGAGATTTTCTACGCTCAGGGACCGGGTGTTGTGTTGTCCTAATCATCATCATTTCGTACCCAACGACGCGCAAGTCGCCGAAGTGGTGTCAAATCGAAAGATTTGCACCCGGCGAACGGTCTACCCGACAGGAGGCCCTAGTCACACGACATTTCCATCTATTTCACAGTACAGAAGGCTCCTATTATGCAGAATGACTCCTTTTTACTTAACTAATGATTATTGTACCTATTAACACGCAGCTAAGCCCAATTGATGTTCACAATTACAAGGCAGAAGATGATGATGATGTTCGGTTTGTGGGGCGCTCAACTGCGCGGTTATCAGCACCCGTACAAATTCCCAATCTTTGTACTCTACTATACTTTCATGAATGATGATGAAATGATGAGGACAACACAAACACCCAGACATCTCGAGGCAGGTGGAAATCCCTGTTCCCGTCGGGAATCGAACCCGGGAGCCCATGCTCGGGAAGCGAGAACGCGACCACGAGACCACGAGAGAAGAACTTTGCATATGAGTGTGTAGAGTTCCGTCTCTGAGGTGACAACACTTGGCGTAATTCATTGTTGCAGACAGCAGTTAGAATAGTCGGAATTTATTCAGTATGTCGTCAGCAGATTGACAAAATTAGCGTCTCATACGGGGCGCTCTTTTACATACAATTACTCCCATGTGAATATTCTGAAAGATTCACACTTACGACGACTATTAGGCTGTTGAATGAGCATGTCAGTTTGTAGTTCGCTTAAAGCGGAAGAAATAAGTCGTAAAACTGCTGCAGAGGCGACCTATCTAAAAATACTGATCTGCTCTTAATTTGTGGTGTAGGTTGCGTTAGTTGTCGAGAACGATACTCCAGGCTACCTTTTAGCCTCTTAACGTAGTTGCTGAAATGGGAATGAAACTCAGTGGGAATCTGAGGCAGCTACTCCATAAGTCCAGGCACGTGACCATCCATCTAATTAATTTAGGGCTGGCCTGCACTTACTCTCCAGTACCCGGGGCTCTCAGAGCCACTCGACCAGTTTGGATGGAAACTAACAAAATTGCAGCAAAAGTTTGGCAACGCTGTGATCTTCCACTTACTTTCCAGGTGTGCGCTGAACCATTGGTCTACATTCGCTCCGCCCTTTCTTGCCATCTTCATAAAATATCGTGAATGACTCTCATTAAACGTGTGACGGAGTAACTAAAATTTCATGATTTGAACGCAGGAAGGATGTTTGCCGCATAAACTACGACAGCTGTCTCTTTCCGCGTTTCGCCGGCCGGGGTGGCCGAGCGGTTCTAGGCGCTACAGTCTGGAACCGCGCGACCGCTACGGTCGCAGGTTCGAATCCTGCCTCAGACATGGATGTGTGTGCTGTCCTTAGGTTAGTTACGTTTAAGTAGTTCTAAGTTCTAGGGGACTGATGACCTCAGAAGTTAAGTCCCATAGTGCTCAGAGCCATTTGAACCATTTTATTTCCGCGTTTCGAGCAATCTACCTTAGACACCGTGAAAGTAACGAGAACAGATATATGTCTTGATGATTTTACAGTGACTCACCCCTTCTGCGATACAGCGGCTGCTTTAGATTGCTGTTCGGGTCTCGCTGAAGAAATGCTGCTGTTTCCAAGTTTTTCATTTCTCGTTTTATTTTTTCTATCTGAAAACGGCCAGAACGAAATTTGGTAACAAAAGCTTAAGAGAAGCTCTGTATCATAAGCCATCACACAGCCTCGATTCAAAACCTTGTCGGTGGAACCATCATGTCAACTTTGGAAATATTGTGTTACTTCACATACAAGGCTTTGAAAAGACTTCAGTGACCTATTAGTGACAATGAATTGTGTTTTGTTCGTCATTTAGGGAATTATCACCCGACACAAAAGTTATGGAAGCACTAAAATGTAAATGTCGAGTGACGAGGGCCTCCCGTCAGGTAGACCGTTCGCCGGGTCTTTCGATTTGACGCCACTTCGGTGACTTGCGCATCGATGGGGATGAAATGATGATGAATGGACAACACAACACCCAGTCCCTGTGCGGAGAAAATCTCCGAGCAAGCCGCGAATCGAACCCGGGCCCTTAGGATTGACATTCTATCGCGCTGACCACTTTTTTTTTGTTGTCATTTTGTCCGATATTGTTCGTTGCATTTGTTCGGTGTGGATGTCCAATGACACCCGTTCAAGTTCAGTGTTAAGCCGTTGACTCAGTTTTTTTATTACAGAGGGCAGATAACCCTCTGACCGAACACGCTGAGCTACCGTGTTGGCACCGCTCAGCTACCGGGGGCGGACATGGAAGCACTGATTACATTAAGTGGCGTTTGTGTATGATAAATCTGTAGCTGAAAAAGTACGGAATAACAGAATTGCATCCTTGTTCATACCTTCATTTATGTGTCTTCACAAAGAAAATGAATCTCTTCTGATGCATACACATTTTTATTACTGTTTGATTTCGAATAATTTCGTTAGTTTCCTTATACCTCTACTTCCACCACCATATTTTCACATTACGGCGAGAGTCCTCAAATGCTAATTTTTTATGTCACACGACAACATATTTCAAAAGTGCGAAGTCTGTTGTTGTCTCCTAATGTTTGGGTAAGTTGGTTTTGAAGTTGCTTTCTGCTTATGAGGACAGATATATTGCCCTTTTCTATTTTAACGTTATGGCAGCCACCGAGGTGACAAATGTGACTGATTCGTTTGAAACCAACTAATACAAATGTAAAAATGTTGTCTAGCGGCCGAAAACTGTCGCGAGCACTTGACTCATTTCACAGCTGTCACTGAGACGAACAGTTTACCTTCGTCTTTCATCACAGCGAACATTCATCAGAAGATAATTATGATAAGCATATAATTCAATTGCTTTATCTGCCACATTTTACTGACAGTTATGTTAGATTATAACCTTCAAACACTATCACGGCATATGCTACACGAGCAATTGTCACACGAATCGAAATTTTATGGCACTCGCTTTGCTGCTATTAAGTTCTCATACCCTCCCACTCTCAAAATCTCCAAAAAAAAAAAAAAAAAAAAAAAAAAAAAAAAAAACACTTCTGGTAAAATCTAATAGAATACGTACAGCGTAACTTTCAGTCAGCTAATGTTCTTCGTAACTCCGCTCATGGAATTCGAAGTCAGACGTTTTCACCGTAGACGAACTGCGCCGCTTTGTCTCGGTAAATCTTAAGACTTTTTCCATGGAAAACTCACACAGCATCTGTGAGTAATATTTACTGGCCAAAACGAGAGCATCAGCCTGCCGTAGAACCGAGCAGTCGCTGCGATATACAGGGAACACCGCAGTGTTGGGAGCGGACTCTGCAGCACGAAACTGTTCAGAAACGAACACCCAGCCTAGAACTCTGTCCCGAAAATATTTTTGCGATAAACTGAGATTAGTTATAGTGTGGTCTCCTTGAGGATGTTGCTCGGCGGAATGCTGCGTTCTCGAAGACTGTAATATATCGAGTGCTGTTGACAACACCCTTTAAATACTGTACCTTCTGCTTGGTATTAAAACTAAAGTATCTCTCTTTTGTGCTTTCGTCAGTATTGGCGTTCCTGTTTGTAAATAAATGGAACGGAAATGAATATGATGCCTTCTGCTTGACGCAAAAAGCTACATCGTTTCTCTTTGATGCATTCATCGATATTGACGTCATGCACCATGTTAAAACAGCAACTATTTTCGTGTTGGAGTTGGTCTTCTTGATCAATGGTCGTAAAATAATTTAAAATCAAGAGTCGATTGGAAGAAAGTTAAATACAATGACACTTAACTGAATGTGTGTTCTCCTCCTCTTCTTTAAAATAAATGTCTTCCCTGTTGTTACACGAATATTTGAGATACAGTTATATTACACATTGATTAAAAGCAGATGGCAACACTAATCCTGAAGAAAGGTAATCGAAGTGAAACTAAAATATCCATTTTCCTTGAACATAGTTTTCTCCATAATAACAGCATAGATTCAGTATCCCGTCCACATTCCGCCCTCCTCTACAACCAAAAGCAACAAGCTTCGGGACGTGTCTGTTACGCTGAGCCATCTCTTCCCGCGCAGCATGAATCGATTCGGACAGCCCCCCCCTGCGGGTCCGGGGTAAGAATAGGCCCGAGGTATTCCTGCCTGTCGTAAGAGGCGACTAAAAGGAGTTTCAACCGTTTCGGCATTCCATGTGATGGTCCCCCTTGGGGTTTGACCTCCTTTTTTTCAAAATTCTACAGAAGTACGAGCGTTTTGGGGAAGGACGCCTTACGTGGTGTATCACTGGTCCTCATTGCACTAAGACCTTGGCACTCAGCATTGTAACGGCGTTGTAACCACACCCACTATTCCTCCAATTTAGCCTAAACGCCTGATGGGTGGCACACGTTCCGCCCATAGTGCGTCCCCATCTGCACCTACGATCATGACGGACTCTCCATGGCACCCGAAATCCAGCACGGTAGCCAGCCCATTGTGGTGGGGTCGTCATGTACCCTCTAGGTTGTAGCTCCCTGACAACACAAGGATCGTACTGCCGATACCTGAGCTGCACCCTCCCCACGTCGGCCAAGGAGTAGATGCCCGTCTCCTTGGGGCATCAGGACTACCGGCAACGGTCATCCTGCCAGGTGGCCCTTGCTGAGGCTGGGTGGCGCCCGTGGGGAGAGCCCCTGGTCGGAGTGGGTGGTATCGGGGCGGACGTTTCGCAGATGAAACGTCAACATGTATCAGGTCGCTCTGCGGCCGAGTCTTTTAAAAGGAAAGGTACTGTCTCTGGTTCTCCTGCCCTTTCCCCCTTGGCCACTCCGTGGGAGGAAGGACAGGCCTGCCGGCTTGGGGCGAAGTACTTCCCCCGCTATTTAGTCTGTTCTCGGACCGATGGGGGGACGTTCGCCACCTCCAAGCCCATGTTCTTTGTCCAGCACATCGAGGACATCTTTGGGGGAATCGAGGCTCTCAGTAAAATGCGTTCGGGGTCCGTTCTTATAAAGACCGCCTCCGCCACACAGTCGGCGGCGCTCCAGGCGTGCGCCCGACTAGGGGACATCCCAGTGTCCATTGTCCCGCATCTGGCACTGAATAGGATGCAGGGGGTTATTTTTCATCGGGACCTCCTGCTGCAATCTGATGAGGAGCTCAGGGCCAACCTGGAGCGCCGAGGCGTGCATTTCGTCCGGCGAGTTCAGCGCGGCCCCAAAGACCGTCGCATCGACACCGGAGCCTTTATCCTCGCCTTCGAGGGGGACATTCTCCCGGAGAAGTTAAAGGTGATGTGCTACCGGTGCGACGTGCGACCTTACGTCCCGCCTCCTATGCGCTGCTTTCGGTGTTTGCGCTTTGGGCACATGTCGTCATGGTGTGAGGCTGAGCCCCTTTGTGGCGATTGTGGACGTCCTCTTCGTGAGGAACATACATGCACCCCACCACATCGGTGCGTCAATTGTCCTGGCATCCACTCGCCTAGATCTTTAGACTGCCCCGCGTATCAGAAGGAGAAGAAGATTAAAGAATTAAAAACTTTGGATCGTCTCTCTTATTCTGAGGCCAGGAAGAAGTATGACCGCCTCCATCCCGTGATGTTGACAACTTCGTTTGCCTCAGTTATGTCCACTCCTTCCACAGTATCCTCACCCCTATCCTGTCCCCCCTCCACCTCCTCACCCCATCCGAGGTCTATATCTCCGCCTCCCAAATCCCTCCCTTCCAAATCCTCCTCCCTCATGGCCCCTGCCCCCTCTGCCCCAGGGGCCACCCTTCCTCCTCCTCCCCCTCCACCGCCTGAGAAGCGATCTTCTTCTCAGGTGTCCATCGTGGAAACGTTCCGGACCCCGGCTTCCGAGCTCCGGCGTTCCAAAACGGATCCCGCACGTGAGGACCTTCTTGGGGTCCAGCCCACCATCCCCGTGCCTCATCGGACTTTCAAGAAGGCCTCCAAGAAGAAATCTTTATCCCCCTCTCCACCCCAGCGCGTTTCGTCTGACGCTCCATCCGCGAGTCGCTGCTCCCGGCCGTCCTCAGTTTCGCTGGGACGCTCTGCTGCCAGGCGCTCAGCAGGCCTCTCGTTGGCGAATGATGCTGCCCCTCCTACGCAACCCGGGAAAGCGGCCGCAGCTGGTGACGACTCGATGGAACAGGATCCGCCTCCCACCGGTTGTAGCGTTGTTCCCTCGAAACCTGGCCCTCCGCGGCCGTCGAGGTGACCAGCTCTTCACCCGTTTCGTTCCCCCCTTTTTTTCTGACTAGCTATGGCTTTGTTACATTGGAACATCAGAGGTATTCGATCTAATTGGGAGGAATTACAACTGCTCCTCCGCCTGCACTGTCCGCTCGTCCTTGGTCTCCGGGAAACCAAGTTGCGCCCAACTGACCGTATTGCTTTTACCCACTATACCTCGGAGCGGACTGACCTCACTCCTGCGGACGGTATTCCAGCTCATGGTGGGGTCATGTTGCTCGTTCGAGACGCTGTCTATTACCATCCCATCCCATTGACCACCCCACTCCAAGCAATAGCTGTCCGTAATACTCTTTCTGCCTTTACTTTTTCTGTTTGTACCGTCTACACTCCATCGTCATCCGCAGTTAGTCAGGCTGACATGATGCACCTGATTGTTCAGCTTCCTCCGCCGTTTTTATTGTTTGGCGACTTCAATGCCCATCATCCCCTTTGGGGCTCTCCTGCATCCTGTCAGAGAGGCTCCCTCTTGGCGGATGTCTTCAACCATCTCAATCTTGTCTGCCTCAATACTGGCGCCCTGACTTTCCTCTCGGACTCCACTCATACCTACTCCCACTTGGACCTCTCGATCTGTTCTCCCACTCTTGCCCGTCGGTTCGAGTGGTATGTCCTTTGTGACACCTATTCAAGCGACAACTTCCCCTGTGTCGTTCGTCTCCTACACCACACCCCATCCCCACATCCTTCGAGCTGGAACATACCGAAAGCTGACTGGGGACTTTACTCCTCCCTGGCGACCTTTCCGGACCACGATTTTCTCAATTGTGACAGTCAGGTCGAATACCTCACAGCTGTTATCATCAATGCTGCCGAACGTTCCATTCCTCATACTACCTCTTCTTCACGTCGCGTTTCCGTCCCCTGGTGGAATGAGGCTTGTAGAGACGCTATCTGTGCTCGACGACGTGCTTCACGCACCTTTCGCCGCCATCCTACGTTGGCGAATTGTATTGGATACAAACGACTCCGAGCGCAATGCCGTAGAGTCATCAAAGACAGCAAAAAAGCTTGTTGGGCCTCTTTCACCAGCTCCTTTAACAGTTTTACTCCCTCTTCTGTCGTCTGGGGTGGCCTGCGCCGGCTGTCGGGCATTAAGGCCCACTCCTTGGTACCTGGCCTGACTTCAGGCACTGAGGTCCTTGTTGATCCTGTGGATGTCTCCAACGCCTTCGGCCGCTTTTTCGCGGAGGTTTCAAGCTCCGCCCATTACCACCCTGCCTTCCTTCCCAGGAAAGAGGCGGAAGAGGCTCGGCGACCTTCCTTCCACTCGCTGAATCTGAAAAATTATAATGCCCCCTTTATTATGCGGCAACTCGAGTGTGCACTTGCACTGTCCCACTCCTCTGCTCCGGGGCCAGATGCCATTCACGTTCAGATGCTGGCACACCTTTCTCCGGCAGGCAAAAGCTTCCTTCTTCGTACCTACAATCGCGTCTGGACCGAAGGTGAAGTCCCCATGCGTTGGCATGACGCCGTCGTTGTTCCTATACCTAAAACCCGGGAAGGATAGACACCTTCCTTCCAGTTACCGCCCCATTTCTCTTACAAGCTGTGTCTGTAAGGTGATGGAGCGCATGGTTAACGCTCGGTTAGTTTGGATTCTTGAACCTCGACGGCTACTTACCAATGTTCAATGCGGCTTTCGTCGCCGCCGCTCCGCTGTTGACCACCTTATCACCCTGTCGACATTCATCATGAACAACTTTTTGCGAAAGCGTCAAACGGTAGCCGTGTTCTTCGATTTGGAGAAGGCTTATGATACCTGTTGGAGAGGAGGTATCCTCCACACTATGCACAGGTGGGGTCTACGCGGTCGCCTGCCCCTTTTTATTGATTCCTTTTTAACAGACCGAAAGTTTAGGGTACGTGTGGGTTCCACCTTGTCCGACGTCTTCCTCCAGGAGAACGGAGTGCCTCAGGGCTCCGTCTTGAGCGTAGCCCTTTTTGCCATAGCGATCATTCCTATTATGGATTGTATTCCACCTAATGTCTCAGGCTCTCTTTTTGTCGATGACTTCGCGATCTACTGCAGTGCCCAGAGAACATGCCTCCTGGAGCGCTGCCTTCAGCGTTGTCTCGACAGCCTATACTCATGGAGTGTGGCAAATGGCTTCTGGTTCTCCGACTGGCTCTGAGCACTATGGGACTCAACTGCTGAGGTCATTAGTCCCCTAGAACTTAGAACTAGTTAAACCTAACTAACCTAAGGACATCACAAACATCCATGCCCGAGGCAGGATTCGAACCTGCGACCGTAGCGGTCTTGCGGTTCCAGACTGCAGTGCCTTTAACCGCACGGCCACTTCGGCCGGCTCTGGTTCTCCGAAGAGAAGACGGTTTGCATCAATAAAGCGTTCCTTCCGCCATCCTTATATCTCGGTCCTGTTGTTCTCCCATTCGTGGAAACAACTAAGTTTCTAGGGCTCACACTGGACAGGAAACTTTGTTGGTCTCGGCACGTCTCTTATTTGGCTGCCCATTGTACACATTCCCTTAATGTCCTCAGAGTTCTTAGTGGTTCATCTTGGGGAGCGGATCGCACTGTCCTGCTTCGCTTGCATCGGTCCATAGTCCGATCGAAGCTGGATTATGGGAGCCTCGTCTATTCGTCTGCTTGGCCATCCCTCTTACGCCGTCTCAACTCCATCCACCATAGGGGGTTACGTCTTGCGACCAGAGCCTTCTGCACTAGTCCCGTCGAGAGTCTTTATGCTGAAGCTGCCGAATTACCATTGACCTACCGGCGCGACGTACTGCTTTGTTGGTATGCCTGCCGGCTGTTGTCAATGCCCGAACACCCCTCTTATCAGTCCTCCTTCGCCGATTCTCTCGACCGTCAGTATGGGTTGTATGTGTCTGCCCTGCTGCCCCCTGGAGTCCGCTTTCGTCGCCTGCTTCGACAATTGGATTTTGCCGTCCCTACCACCGTCAGAGAGGGTGAGAGCCCGACTCCACCTTGGCTCCAGGCTCCGGTTCATATTTATCTCGACCTCAGCTCGCTCCCGAAGGAGGGCACTCTGGCTGCAGTGTATTGCTCACGGTTTGTCGAACTTCGTGCGCGACTTGCCAGTCACACCTTTATTTACACTGATGGCTCCAAAACTGACGATGGTGTCGGCTGTGCCTTTGTCGCCGGGGCAGTCACCTTTAAATACCGGCTCCTCGACCAATGTTCCAGCTTTACGGCCGAGCTTTTTGCTCTCCATCAGGCCGTTCAGTATGCCAGCCGCCACCGCCATGCATCGTATGTACTCTGCTCTGATTCACTCAGTGCTCTTCAGAGCCTTGGAGCTCCTTATCCGCTCCATCCCTTGGTGCAACGGATCCAGCAGTCCCTCCAATCTTTTGTTGATGGTGGCTCTCCTGTCAGCTTTCTGTGGGTTCCCGGCCATGTACGAGTGCCTGGGAATGAGGCTGCTGCTGATGCAGCCAAGGCTGCAGTCCTCCTGCCTCGGCCCGCCTCCCATTGTGTCCCATCATCTGATGTTAGTGGGGTTGTTTGTAAGAGGCTTGTGTCGTTGTGGTGGGATGCTTGGTCCTCACTTCAAGGAAACAAGCTCCGGGAAGTAAAACCGTTCCCAACTGCTTGGACAACCTCCTCCCGACCATCTCGGTCAGAAGAGGTCCTTCTGACCAGGTTGCGGATTGGGCATTGCCGGTTTAGCCACCGCTACCTGCTCTCCGGTGACCCAGGCATGCAGTGCCCTTGTGGTCATGTATTAACAGTGCACCATGTTTTATTGTCCTGTCCCCGTTTTAGTCAATCTCGTGTTGTTCTGTCTCTGCCATCTACTTTACAGGATATTTTAGCTGATGACGCTCGAGCAGCTGCTCGTGTTCTTCGTTATATTACTTTGACTGGCTTATCCAAAGACATCTAACTCTTTCACTCATTTTATCTGCATCTTTGTAAGAACTTTCTGGTGCCCCCCCCCCCCCTGAGTTTTATTAGATTCAATGTGCTCTACCAATTGCGACTGGGCGCTAATGACCTCAGTAGTTGAGCGCCCTTAAACCCAAAAAAAAAAAAAAAAAAGATTCGGACAGCGTTCCCTTGGATGTCGGTGCAGGACTTCTACTCCTGATAAATTTCTCTATCTCTGCCCATACGTGCTCTAAAGGAGCCAGGTCAATACCTATGAGAGCTCAGTACAGCATATCAACGTCGTCGTTCATCTAAAAGCAGTGCTACACACTTCGCTGCGTGAATTGGGGAACGGTCATGTTGTAAGATCTTTCTACCTCGGGAAAAACTCTGACGGACAGATGTTCTCCAGTAGTTGTCAGTATTCACTAGAAAGTGAACGGCTCAGTTCTCACAAAACGCCGCAACTGTTTGCTCATATTCATCCCAAACAGTAACAGATGTTCAGCCACACCTTTCTCTGCTGGACATCTTTACTGGCGAAACTCGTTCCATTTGGAAGATATAAATGTACAGAACTATTTGGTACTGTAGACTATATGGTGCTGTAGAAAATACGTTATTTTCTGGAAATGTAAATTGGTCCAAGTATGAAAGCGGATTCCTTCTGTACACCAGCACGAAGGTTAATCTGGCAGCCTTATGTTGCTCTTTTAGCATTTTCTTAACCACCGACTTTCATCCATAGCCTTCCTTCCTCGCTGAGAAGTCATCGTACAGTCAACCTCCCCACGCACAGCTGAAGGATGTTCTTAATTTCTGCTCTACTATAGAAACTGTCTTTATTGCTATGGTGCACTATATGCTCGTCTTGATCCTCCGTGGTGGTCCGTGGAGGACAATGGTTGACGTAGCCTTCATTCGCTATCCCCTTACCCAGAAATTTGCAGTATCCAATGCAACGGAAAATAGCGCTAATACACTACCTACCTTCATAATGCATAAGAATGCGTTAATCTAATTCCCTGAGTAGTGAAATATTGCCTTTACTCAAGTAAGAACCTACTGACAAAACAATAGTAAACCAAGGACCATGTGTGGTCGAAGCACTTCCTTCACCAGAAGTCAAATTTATTCACGGTTACATGCTTTAAAACAGGTATCATAAACAAGTTGCTAGTAAGTATTAATTCGAATGTGGTGGAGATGTCTTTTATTTTTAAGCTTAATCCGTAGTAGTAATGACAGCGTTTTCAGAGATTAAAAAAAAAAAAAAAAAACTTTATGTAGATTCATGTGCTGATCTGGGTTATGTTGCTGCAGCTATTTTATGTTTTTTAAGATGATGTTACCTCATATATCACACCATACAAGTCGGTACCTGCTAAGCAAGTAAATGGAAGCATGGATCAAACGGTAACTTTGTACGCGGTAGTGGCTGGGTTAGAATCGTTTCGATTCTGCGAATTTTAATTCGTTGTAAATAAAGAATTGTTAGTTTAGACGGATAACGTCAGCCTGTAGCGTTCAAAGAATTCATATTATTGCACCCATCTGTGCATGTGGCCTTAAGTTATCGCTGGTGGAAGGCAAGACCAAACAGTTAAACTTCCTTCCTTAGTCCTTAATTAAGCCTCACTTTGACAATGACCTCAATCTGCGCTTGATAATGGTTTTGTATTTGTAGCAATTAAACAGGTGTTAAACACGGTTTTAGCTAATGGTTTCCAGAGCTACAAAAACACAACTTGTAATATCTCTTAGGTAAAATACTTACGTACTGCTATCAGACGAAAAGATCGACCTAGCTCACATTGTGTATACTTTGGTTTTAAACCTCTTCCTGCCTGATCAATGAGCTTTTCTTATTCCGGAAATTTGAGAACGAAGTGGCTGAAGACGTTTTCGAGGGAACTACATTCCTTCACCTGCGACGAATGTTTTTTTTTTCTTTATTGTGAGTTTAAACACATTATACAAAGGCGGGCTGTCAGCAGCACAATACGCCGCTCTTCAGCCTTGAGTTTGACAACAAGTAGGACATAAAGGTGGCACAGAGAAGACAGTCAAAACGGTTGGCAAAAAATGTAGACACTAAAAATCGAAAAAACATGGAGCCGTTCACGCTGGACGAGAAACATCAGTAACACTAGGTGGCACGGTGCACACAACATGGATGATGGCGACGGCACGTGAACGGTGGTGGCGTGACGGCGAACAACACTGCACACAAACGAAGGCACACACACGAGACACTGATGGCGATGATCTCCGGCGCGCGAATGTTCACTGAGCGTGTGCGAGTCCGGGGACCTGCCAAGAGGGGAGGAGGAGGAACAGTGCGACGAATGTTACAAGCAATCTTTTCAAAAGTTCTAAACAGCAGTATGTGAATCGGTTACAGGCCCCATTTTGCCGCATTTCGTTGGTTGAAAGAGAAAAAGCTGACTTACAGAATATATCTCTCAGAAGGGTAGGAGGAACGAAATAAAAGCTCCCATGTTGAGAGGTTATGAGATCCTACACAATGTGATGAAAA
This sequence comes from Schistocerca americana, assembly GCF_021461395.2. Classification (NCBI taxonomy): domain Eukaryota; kingdom Metazoa; phylum Arthropoda; class Insecta; order Orthoptera; family Acrididae; genus Schistocerca; species Schistocerca americana. The sequence continues at coordinate 140,505,764 of NC_060130.1, read as the reverse complement.
GTATCCGAACACCTGGCTGAAAATGACTTAGAAACTCGTGGCGCCCTCCATCGGTAATGCTGTAATTCAGTATGGTGTTGGCCCACCCTTAGCCTTGATGACATCTTCCAGTTTCGCGGGCATACGTTCAATCAGGTGCTGGAAGGTTTCTTTGCGAATGGCAGCCAATTCTTCACGGAGTGCTGCACTGAGGAGAGGTATCGATGTCTGTCGGTGAGGCCTGACGCAAAGTCGGTGTTCCAAAACATCCAAAAGGTGTTCTACAAGATTCAGGTCAGGATTCTGTGCAGGCCAGTCCATTACAGGGATGTTATTGCCGTGTAATCACTCCGACACAGGTCGTGCATTATGAACAGGTGCTCGATCATGTTGAATGATGCAATCGCCATTCCCGAACTGCTCTTCAACAGTTGGAAGCAAGAAGGTGCTTAAAACATCAATGCAGGGGTGTGCTGTGATGTTGTTGTTGTGGTCTTCAGTCCTGAGACTGGTTTGATGCAGCTCTCCATGCTACTCTCTCCTGTGTAAGCTTTTTCATCTCCCAGTACCTACTGCAACCTACATCCTTCTGAATCTGCTTAGTGTATTCATCTCTTGGTCTCCCTCTACGATTTTTACCGTCCACGCTGCCCTCCAATACTAAATTGGTGATCCCTTGATGCCTCAGAACATGTCCTACCAACCGATCCCTTCTTCTGGTCAAGTTGTGCCACAAACTTCTCTTCTCCCCAATCCTATTCAATACTTCCTCATTAGTTATGTGATCTACCCATCTAATCTTCAGCATTCTTCTGTAGCACCACATTTCGAAAGCTTCTATTCTCTTCTTGTCCAAACTATTTATCGTCCATGTTTCACTTCCATACATGGCTACACTCCATACGAATACTTTCAGAAATGACTTCCTGACACTTCAATCAATACTGGATGTTAACAAATTTCTCTTCTTCAGAAACGCTTTCCTTGCCATTGCCAATCTACATTTTATATCCTCTCTACTTCGACCATCATCAGTTATTTTGCTCCCCAAATAGCAAAACTCCTTTACTACTTTAAGTGCCTCATTTCCTAATCTAATTCCCTCAGCATCACCCGACTTAATTAGACTACATTCCATTATCCTTGTTTTGCTTTTGTTGATGTTCATCTTATATCCTCCTTTCAAGACACTGTCCATTCCATTCAACTGCTCTTCCAAGTCCTTTGCTGTCTCTGACAGAATTACAATGTCATCGGCGAACCTCAAAGTTTTTATTTCTTCTCCATGAATTTTAATACCTACTCCAAATTTTTCTTTTGTTTCCTTTACTGCTTGCTCAATATACAGATTGAACAACATCGGGGAGAGGCTACAACCCTGTCTTACTCCCTTCCCAACCACTGCTTCCCTTTCATGTCCCTCGACTCTTATAACTGCCATCTGGTTTCTGTACAAATTGTAAATAGCCTTTCGCTTCCTGTATTTTACCCCTGCCACCTTTAGAACTTGAAAGAGAGTATTCCAGTCAATATTGTCAAATGCTTTCTCTAAGTCTACAAATGCTAGAAACGTAGGTTTGCCTTTCCTTAATCTTTCTTCTAAGATAAGTCGTAAGGTCAGTATTGCTTCACGTGTTCCAGTGTTTCTACGGAATCCAAACTGATCTTCCCCGAGGTTGGCTTCTACTAGTTTTTCCATTCGTCTGTAAAGAATTCGTGTTAGTATTTTGCAGCTGTGACTTATTAAGCTGATAGTTCGGTAATTTTCACATCTGTCAACACCTGCTTTCATTGGGATTGGAATTATTATATTCTTCTTGAAGTCTGAGGGTATTTCGCCTGTCTCATACATCTTGCTCACCAGATGGTAGAGTTTTGTCAGGACTGGCTCTCCCACTGCCGTCAGTATTTCCAATGGAATATTGTCTACTCCGGGGGCTTTGTTTCGACTCAGGTCTTTCAGTGCTCTGTCAAACTCTTCACGCAGTATCATATCTCCCATTTCATCTTCATCTACATCCTCTTCTATTTCCATAATATTGTCCTCAAGTACATCGCCCTTGTATAGACCCTCTATATACTCCTTCCACCTTTCTGCTTTCCCTTCTTTGCTTAGAACTGGGTTTCCATCTGAGCTCTTGATATTCATACAAGTCGTTCTCTTATCTCCAAAGGTCTCTTTAATTTTCCTGTAGGCGGTATCTATCTTACCCCTAGTGAGATAGGCCTCTACATCCTTACATTTGTCCTCTAGCCATCCCTGCTTAGCCATTTTGCACTTCCTGTCAATCTCATTTTTGAGACGTTTGTATTCCTTTTTGCCTGTTTCACTTACTGCATTTTTATATTTTCTCCTTTCATCAATTAAATTCAATATTTCTTCTGTTACCCAAGGATTTCTACTAGCCCTCGTCTTTTTACCTACTTGATCCTCTGCTGCCTTCACTACTTCATCCCTCAAAGCTACCCATTCTTCTTCTACTGTATTTCTTTCCCCCATTCCTGTCAATTGCTCCCTTATGCTCTCCCTGAATCTCTGTACAACCTCTGGTTCTTTTAGTTTATCCAGGTCCCATCTCCTTAAATTCCCACCTTTTTGCAGTTTCTTCAGTTTTAATCTACAGGTCATAACCAATAGATTGTGGTCAGAGTCCACATCTGCCCCTGGAAATGTCTTACAATTTAAAACCTGGTTCCTAAATCTCTGTCTTACCATTATATAATCTATCTGATACCTTTTAGTATCTCCAGGGTTCTTCCATGTATACAACCTTCTTTCATGATTCTTAAACCAAGTGTTAGTTATGATTATGTTGTGCTCTGTGCAAAATTCTACCAGGCGGCTTCCTCTTTCATTTCTGTCCCCCAATCCATATTCACCTACTATGTTTCCTTCTCTCCCTTTTCCTACACTCGAATTCCAGTCACCCATGACTATTAAATTTTCGTCTCCCTTCACAATCTGAATAATTTCTTTTATTTCATCATACATGCTGTGATAGTGCCATGCAAAACAACAAGGGGTGCAAGCCCCCTCCATGAAAAACACGACCACACCATAACACTACCGCCTCCGAATATTACTGTTGGCGCTACACACGCTGGCAGATGACGTTCACCGGGCACTCGCCATACCCACACCCTGCCATCGGATCGCCACGTTGAGTAGCGTGATTCGTCACTCCACTCAACGTTTTTACACTGTTCAATAGTCCAATAACCCAATGATTATGCTCCTTACACCAAGCGAGGTGTCATTTGGCATTTACCGGCGTGATGTGTGGCTTATGAGCAGCCGCTCGACCAAAAAATCCAAGTTTTCTCACCTCCCACCTACCTGTCATAGTACTTGCAGCGAATCCTAATGCGGTTTGGAATTCCTGTGTGATGATCTGGACAGATGTCTGCCTATTACACATTACGACCCACTTCAACTGTCGACGGTCTCTCAGTCAACAGACGAGGTCGAACTGTACGCTTTTGTGCTGTACGTGTCCCTTCACGTTTCCAATTCACTATCGCATCGGGAACAGTGGACCTAGGGATGTTTAGGAGTGTGAAAATCTGTCGTACAGACGTATGCCACAAGTGACACCCAGTCAGGTTACCACTTTCGAAGTCCGTGAGTTCCGCAGAATCCCCATTCTGCTCTGTCACGATGCTCGCTGATATGGAGTACCTGGCAGTAGGTGACAGCACTATGCACCTAATATGAAAAACGTATGTTTTTGGAGGTTCCGGATACTTTTGATCACATAGTGTATTACAGTGATTACAAGATGAAGTAAAGTTGGCAGTACGAGCACATTGCTGGCGACAGTATGATGTTGCACTACCTAGGGCCTCAATTGATGCAGGGTCTGTTTAAGTCAGACTTACACAAAGCTGGAAGCAACTGGGGTATTAAATTCTACAATTCCTAAGTATTGCTCGCACACTGAAGTACTGTTACAACGGGGTTAAGAAGCACAATAAGTCAGTTGCGTGTCTTCCGGCGTGAAAGAACACTGGAAACAGTTTTCACTTAATCAGATTACTGACACTGTGTTCCTCAGAGAGAGAATTTCTGGTTGGCTAGTAAGTGAACGGTCGCAGAGTTGGATTTGAGGTTTCCAAGTATGCAGTATTAGTCTACATTGTTGACGTGCGTACTAAATTTAAACAAATTCCTGGAAAATGTGAACTTAGACGACGTATAATGCTATAATTTCATTTTATTACAGCGTAAACAGTTGATATTTTGCAATATTTTTTCCTTATACTACAGGAAATAGGTGACGTTGATCAAGTCGACCAAGCTGTCTATAAAGAATACCGACAGATTCAGCGTTTTTCATCTGTCGTTACTAAGAACAAGTAAACGAAGTAATGCAACACGATTTCTGTTATCATGTAACAACTTCATGAATTAAACTAATGTAAACAATTAATAATTGGAGAGGTCCGATATTAGCTTCAAAGTTAACTCATAGATATTAAAAGAAGTAAATAATTACCCGTTTTTAAGCAACTAATTCTAAAAAGGACCGAAAACATTAAACTCATCTTTGCAAGCACACCTGAAACAGCAGCTGAATGAAGAAACTTGTAGAAACAATAATAATAATAGTCTAATGATCTGCTTATTCCGTACTCTGCAGTGGCAGTTCTCGAATTTTGTTGAAACAGCGAAAATTTCCAATCGGCTTCGGATCGGGGCTGTGGTGGCAAGATGCACTTTACAATCCACTATCAAAAGAGTAGCATAATTCCTTGTCAGAAACTTGCTGATAATTAAACAGTTCATAGAAATCCGGTTTTTGTTTACTTTGTTTAAAATGTATACTTTTTTTAAAGTTTGTGTCATAAATTAACTCTAACTGATTCGCAGTTTAAACGGCCAATAACATTTTGGCAATGTTTTCAATATGGTATAAGTATCACAGAACTGCAGGTTTTGTGGAGGTACTGCGCATATCGAAAGTACGCAGTTAGTAGCCGAGGCAGGTGCTGAATGTCGATGAGGTTGAACAAAATTACAACAGAACCGGAAAATGAGTGCCTCGTCAGACTGGAATTCATTCAGTGAACTCAGGGCGTCAGAGCTCCCACACACTGTCGCGCATCTTCCGTTATAATACGATCATATGACTGAAAAATATGATCTTCGCTGGACTGGTGTATTGATCCTAGTTTGATTTGTGGAAGGTATGTGTTCGATTTGCACTTCAGGCGTTAACAGGCACCTAAACATCTGGTAATGCCAAGTGAAGAACGTCAGGTTGCACCGTAGTTCAGAATCCATATTATACACGACGTCCCTTCTGTGCCGACTGGGGCAGAGCCGGTTTAGGTTGGATCATGATAGAGGCGGAAGTCTCGGCAAACAGAAATTCTCCGGCTATTACGATAGAAATTCTGTTTTGTTTAACGAACCAGCAAACATATAAGGTCACATGGCTTCGAAGAACTCGAGACGTCGAAAATTTTTGTTCTGGACTGGGATTCGAATTCGACCTCCCCTTTCGCGGTATTTTATTCTCACGGGTCGATACAGTTGCATCATTTCGTATTTTTCCTCCAAAATAGCAAACTCATGTAGGTATCCATGAAATGCACGTATCTGGGTTCCAATCCTGGTCCAGCATAAAAATATTCATATTTCATTTTAGGCTGTAAGATGTGCACACCGAACTAATTTTATCACATTTCAAAGTCAAACTTTCCATCACAATATTTTATGTTCAAACACTTTTCTGCTAGCTATAGGTGAAAAAGTATTCGATAGAAAACTCGTTTTCGGTTGTTGTCAACAACAGTGATTTGTGCTGATTTTGACTCCAAGTTAGCAGAAAACTTTCCATCGCATCATGTCAAGTCCAAACATGCCACTCCTAGATATTGGTGAAAAACTTTATAGTTAACGTTTTTCGTGTCCATGCGTTCGGGGTTGGACTCCCGGTCATCACGAACTTTACGTTGCGTTATTTCTAGTCAAACATACGCACATATCGCTATTGGTGAACAAAGGATCGATATTTAATGTCTATTCGCGTCTAAATTACGGCGGTAGGTGCCGAGATCGAATCCCTGTCAGGCCAAAAAGAAAACAGAACTTTGTATTGTCTTTTCGGGTTAAAACGTCTCGTTACTGGGGAAATCATGGGATATCCAACGAGTGATTTTGCTTAGTTAACAGTCCGATGAGGAGCCGGGTTCGAATCCCTTTTACGCAACTTAACATCATTGCATGGATGCATGCGTGTCCCAAGGAAGACTGCATCATACTTCTTAAAATCACAGGCACTGCTATTTTGCATTTATTCGCCAATATCAGGCTTTCGACTCTCTATAAATATCTCCCACCTGGATAGGAATATACGGAACGAACGACTGCAGATCGAAAAATATGGAGTTTGGCTCTGGCCGTGATTCGTGCACGGGAAGGCAAAGCGGTTAAGGTGACACCTCGCGGAAAGAGGAAATTCCGGTTTCGAGTCCCGGTCCGGGACAAATCCAATATACAACCACAGTGGTTTATCTTCGCAATTACGAATACATTTCCTATAAATCTCTTTCCTTTTTTTACAACCATTCTTATTTGGTTTTAGGCACCTCTGTTGCTAGATCCTTTCAATAGTGGCCATGTTAAACGGCAACTCAGTGATCGACTTGGACTGAAATACTGCGGTGGTCACGTTTTATTTTCATAGACTGTACATCTATTTCGAGTTAAGATACTGGAGCTGCGTTAACAATACTGTCATCTACGAGTGTTCTTGAGAAATTTAATGACGTTGCGTGATAAAGTACTTATGCGCACTGTGAGTAGCAGATGAACGACTATTGATTCTCGAGTTTCGCTTGTGGAATTCCGAGCGACTGTGTGATCCTCACCTCGAAAAAATAAATGAATATTTCCCTGCTCGTCGTCATTATGGGGAAATGAGCCGTAGGTATACGTCCGCGCTGTGGGTTCTGGTCGTTCCTCCTCGGAATTTGCATAACAAGAGCTCTTGGAAGAACACAGCGGTGTTTCCGTGGAGCGCAGGAGACGGTTTAGCAGACCGTTTGCCTTTGGGGTGTCGCTTTGAAGTCTGCCGAGCCGACAGCCTGTGCCATTCACACGTGTGTTCCCCACCCACACCTCCGTCATCCGAGTCTGCAGCGATGTCGAAGACAGAACTGATGTTTTGACGAGAGAACTCTGTTCTATTTTTGTATATAAATCAGCATACTGTATGATACTGGTGTATTGTTCACGTTAAAGCTTTAACTCATTAAATAATATCACGAAGATTTATTAATAAAATTTGCTAATTTATAACGCAGGCAAAAGTTAATTATGTTCCTTTCAGAAAAAACTGACAAATTTATCCTCTAGATGGTAGAAAGAAACAGCAAATGCTGTTGTGAAATCTTGGAACATATTCTCGACTCAAAAGTAATGACGTATCTCGAACATAACTCAAGTTGAGCTTTTGTCATCTGAGGTCCTGAATGTTACAGTTAAAGACAGTCAGGCTATGCAGTGTTTCTTTACTTGCGAAAAACATTTGACTTGGCACAACACCTACAGTGCTATGGGTTCTCAAGCGGAATTTGCAACTATGTTGAAGATTTATCGGTAGGGAGGAGGAGCACGTTACCCACGATGGAGAGCCGTCGCCAGATGCAGATGTTACTTCAGGTCAGCCCCAGGGAACAGTAATGGGACCCTTGCTGCTCGTGTTGCATTGTATTAGCCTTGCAGTCAATATTAATAGATCCTCAGAATTTTTTGCAGATAATTCAGTTATCTTTACTGGAGTACTGTCTGAAATAACCTGCAAAAATATTCAGTCAGATCTCGATAATATTTCAAAACGGTGAAAAAATTGGCAACTAACTTTAAAGGTTCATAAATGTAAAGCTGTGCACTCCATAAGACAAAAACATAGTATCTTATGACTACAGTATCAGTGAGTCACAAATAGAATCGGTCAACTCATACAAATATATAGGTGTAACAATTTGTAGGAGTGTGGAATCTACATAGTCGTAGGAGATGACAGACTTCGATTCATTTGTAGGATACTTGGAAAATGCAGCCAGCCTACAAAGGAGACTGGTTACAATACACTCATGTGGCCTGTCCCAGGATATCGCTCAAGTATGTGGGAGCCGTACCAAACAGGGCAACAAGTGATACTCAATACACAAAAAGAAGGGGAGCACGATAGTCAGATTTGTTTAACTTGCGGGAGAGTATCACGGAGCTGCTAAAAAATCGTAGCTGGCAGAAAATTGATGGCAGACGCCAGTTATGCCGCGAAAGCGTACTTACTAAACTTCAAAAACCACTGTTAAATGACGAACTTTGGAATATACTAGAATGCCCTACGTGTAGGTCCTGTAGAGACAGCAATATTGGACTTAGAGCGAGTACAGAGGCGTTTATTGAATCATTCTTCCCGCGTTCCATACACGAATGGAACACGAAGCAGCCCTCGTAACTGGTACTGTTTGAAGCAACCTCTAGCGTGCAAGTCACAGTAGTTTGCAGCGTATGGATGTATTTGCAGATGTAAAACTGTGTTCAAAATTATCTTTTTTGTCTTTTAAAGCGATTGTAGTGTGCAACTCTCTTCCTCTTTGTGCTACAGAACAGAATTTCGAGTTGAGTACTTATTGTTCCGCTGCGTACCTGAAGCGAATTAGAGCGGCGTGTTACTGCTGCCCAGTGGCGATGGTAGTGCTTTTGTAATGAGAGCTATTATACGCGGCGAACGAGCCAGCTCTCCGGTGCGTTGCGCAAATGCTGCTCGTACACGTCGGCAGACAAAAAGGCGAACCGCTGTAAACTCCGGCACGTGCACCAGTCCGGCGCGGATTGTTTCATCTTCTTATTCGTATAAACAACATTTTCCTCGCGTGGCAACAAACATTTCACTGAGCGTCAGACCATTGTGACTGTTATGGGCTCTAAAGACCGTGATGGAAAACTAACACGACGGTGAAAATTGCCGTAGGAGTAGAATGAAGCTTTTTAGTTCGAGAAACACAGTACTGTCGCCAGTAATACCAGTTGTTTTACTTCCTTTGAATATTTTGGTTCCGTCCCCTCTGCTGGATTATACCGATCCGTCAGATACAATATACCTTGCAGAAGAGCACAAGGATATCCGTTCAGTCCAAGAAGTTTACTGTGCAACATCAAACACATCTGTCTTCCTTTTTTCGTTACTGCGGTTTTAGGTTCAGAATAACACATGGTAAATTGATTCAGTCTGGACAAGGAGACGAAAGAAGCGTTCCAGAATTGCTGTGATTTTGCTTTCCCTGAACGGGACATATGTTAAAGCTGTGAGGTATTTATATCTAAAGCATTATCGCCATCACTATAGTACCGAACAGTTTCAGTGTTGAAACAATCCAAACATTTATGATGTGAGTGATTCATATGAGATATCTGATTCATCTTTCACCAGTGAGTTAGTTTATGTGGAGAAGGATGTGTAAGGAATGGTAGAGTTCTTGAAAAATGAATCATGAGGTAGTGAACAACAACATACCAGGTTCGTTAGGTACATTTTCTCTTATGTTTATGCACATGTTTGCAATTTCGCTTTTGAAATGGGCAACTGGAATCGGCCCAAAGAAATACCGCGCAAGATGTTGTGTTGGCAGAAGAGCCAACACCGGGTTACTAGGGGAGGCCGAAATGCACGCGTTTTACCTCACGCAGGCTGGCGTGAGGAGGGAAGAACTGTACTGGCGTCAGGTCTGGAACATGACAAGGAATTAGAATTCAGAAAGCGGACGTAATTCGTTTGATACTTAACTTTAATCCATTAATGATGAACGTCGCTCTTGAAGGTACATGATTCACAATATCAATATCAATAGTAACTGAATATGGCGCCCTGCTAGGTCGTAGCAAATGACGTAGCTGAAGGCTATACTAAACTGTCGTCTCTACAAATGAGAGCGTAAGTAGTCAGTGAACCATCGCTAGCAAAGTCGGCTGTACAACTGGGACGAGTGCTAGGTAGTCTCTAGACTAGACCTGCCGTCTGGCGGCGCTCGGTCTGTAATCACTGATAGTGGCGACACGCGGGTCTGACGTATACTAACGGATCGCGGCCGATTTAAAGGCTACCACCTAGCAAGTGTGGTGTCTGGCGGTGACACCACACAAGACTTTCGTGCAAAAAAAAATTAAAAGCGAAATATTACGTTCCCGCTCGATAGAACGGCAGCAAACTAGTGTAATACGATATTCGTTTTATCAGTCTATGTATGAACAGGGATAATGAAAGACGAAGAGTAACCAGTACCCCAGAGCAACTGAGCAGCGCTGCTGCACGGCATTAGCAATCAGTGCGGGCCAGCGGGCAGCGCGGTGCTGTCGCTGCTCAAGTACTGGTTATTCTTCGAATATCGTGGTAGACTAATTTGCGACCGCTCTATCAAATAAGCACGTAAAACTTCGCTTAAAAATCATTTTGTATGGAACGGGAAAAATACTGATGCCTTCGGTCGACACTGGGCGTCGGATGAAAGACATGATGAGCAGTATTTGGGCTGACTCCAGCTACACATTGCCAAAACGAAATTGCAAATATTTTCCGAAACGTCACAGATATTACGCCTGACAACTTTTAGGATGGACACCCTGTAGATGCCAATCATACAGTTTGAATCACAAAAATGGCTCTGAGCACTATGCGACTTAACGTCTGAGGTCATCAGTCGCCTAGAACTTAGAACTAATTAAACCTAACTAACCTAAGGACATCACACACATCCATGCCCGAGGCAGGATTCGAACCTGCGACCGTAGCGGTCGCTCGGTTCCAGACTGTAGCGCCCAGAACCGCACGGCCACTCCGGCCGGCCAACCTGAGTGTATCAGTCAGCGACATTCATGCCCAGTGTCAGGTATTTTGGTGTAAGGTACTAGCTTACAATTCAGATATTTTGTTTACTATGTTCATAGCATCATGCACCTTTTTCTGTTGGGCACAGCCCCGAATCCTCCCGAAACCAGGTAGGTAAACAGGTAACAAGACCGAATCCACCCAAACTGACACATTGTATGTTGTGTTATAGACAATAATATAATTATCTCTGCCGTGTTCCTTATCTCCTTCCCCTACCCCTCCCATGTTTTAAACAAAAAATATTGATTCACTTATGCACGCTTTGCGCGTGACCTTGAGCGGGACTTGCGTCGGCTGGTCTTTATCTCAATACGATGAAAGGTAAAACTTTTAAACATACAATACAAGCGAAAAATTTTTACATCTTCCACTGTAACTTCATATGTTTTCCTTTGCCTGCTTGGCGTATTCATAACGTTTAGAACTGCTACCTGCATCAAACGGGAGGATTCGGTCCCATCGATTTTCAGACGCTTGCCGGCTTGGGAGGATTCGGTACCATTTTTCTGACCGCGGGAGAATTCGGGGCTGCGCCCTTCCTGTTTCCTGTTCTGTTGTCGTTCCTGCCTGAGAGCAGATGTTATCTTACGGCAGAGGAACGCTCGTGGGATTTTTGCATTTTGCAACACTCTCTTCAAGTAATTCATAAACTCCCTCTGCCATTAAAGTCATCAGTCTGTGTTTGAGATATGCTAGGACGGCGCCTATTCCAGTCCGCATTACGACTGACATCCCTCGAAGACTTACTACAGCTGGGAGTAACGCTGAACTCGTCCTCCTTAGAGGACACCTGTCTCCCGCGCTATCGTCTTTATGCATCATTGTAGGCCCACATTCCACCTTGAGGGAATTATACAAGATAATGAAATTGCGGTTCACAAGTGAGGAGGCGCAGTGTTTATGACACGAGACCCTTGTGCAGAAGTCATAAGTTTCGAATCACCGTTTATTTATTTTTGTATAGTTTTCCTTCCCCCGTCGGAGGTTTATTCCTCCCTCGGGCACCGGTGTGTGTGTTGTCCTTAGCGTAAGTTAAAACTTAGATTAAGTAGTGTATGAGCTTAGGGAGCGATGACCTCAGCAGTTTGATCCGATAAGATCTTACCACAAATTTTATAGTTTTCCTGTATCAGTTATGGTAAATGCCAGGATGGTCCAGTTAAGTGGTACGACCACTTTAGACTAATGTAACTTCTTTGTGTTTTGGTGGAATATTCAGACAAGATAATACTAACATCGCCAAATCCGTGGTAACAAGGCCGACCCCGCTTTGTAGTGGGACAAAGGCCCAAGGAAATGATGATGATTCAGACAAGATAATGTAACAAGACTGTGTAATCCTTCAGTTGTGGCATTTGCCTGAATTTTGATAATAAACTTCGCTCTTATGTATGCTTGTTACGTTTGTACGGTAGTGCGCGAGATTGTACGAGTGCTTGTTATATAGCATGTTTCAGAAAGATTCGTCCGATTTTACGAGACTACGTTCTCTAAGTCAGTGAAGACAGCAACGTGTGGTAAATTTTAACTAACGCATCCGACTACAAAGTTTAAATTTTCAAAAGAACCATTCTGCTTCACAAGGATGTATCATTTACACGAATATACGGTCTAAGGCGCTGCAGTCATGAACTGTTCAGCTGGTCCCGGCGGAGGTTCGAGTCCTCCCTCGGGCATGGGTGTGTGTGTTTGTCCTTAGGACAATTTAGGTTAAGTAGTGTGTAAGTTTAGGGACTGATAACCTTAGCAGTTAAGTCCCATAACATTTCACACACATTTGAACATACACGAATACACATGCAGCCATGGAGTACTTTTGCAGTTACGTTTAGGGTCAAATTTATTATTTACTTTTCACAAATGTTTAATGGGCCCACCGCCAGACGCAGGGGAAACATCCAGTCGATAGTCACTCGTCCCATTCTTTCGCGTACACGTCAGGGGTTGCTGAATGCGCTGCTACTACGCGGCATTGTAGTCCACCCACTCGTACCCGCCTTACGGCCTATTTGTCATCGAAGCAGTGTGGAGGTGCAGTACTGTACTCTCCAAAGAAATCAAGCAGCACAGTTGTAACTGAACTGCACCTGTTGAAACGCAAAACTCAGTCTTTTCTCGCTTTATCACCGAAATCATATATAGGGTAATTAACGAGCTAGCCAGTTCTTCTTCTATCAGCAACAACATGAACCAGAAAATTACAGCTGGCGCCAAGCAATGCACTCTTAGTTTCTACAAGTCATTCATACAAGAGATATGGTCTTGTGCCATAGACTATTCGTTCTTTTGTGTGTTCTCCAGTGCCAGACGCTATAGTCACATAACTTAGAATCTGCCTACAAGTGTAGAGAACTAGCGATATATGTATATTTAAACAAGAATTTCCATTCAAGTTCAGTACTGAAGTAGCAAATTAATAAAAAATACTCGAAAGAAGACACAGGTTAAAGCGTAATTTTCTGTTTGGAAGGACTGTAGATCGTATCTTACTCATGCAACGTGAGAAATATTGAATTAAATGAAATAAAAAAAGTAAATCGTCACAACTTCTGAACTGTTTGCGTTAGGACTCTCAAACTACACTGTTGGCTGCAGGACATGATGGAAATTAGTAAGGTTTGGCTTGATCGAGAAGTTTCTTCACCCTCGACGGGTGACTGTGTGGTGTACATTTTCCAGTCACGGAGTAATCGGTGCGATATTTTCCGATGACACTGCGTCCACCGAATGGTACGTGAAGGGTTTGGAAAATTGAAACATGTACGTTTGAAAAATGATTAAATTTACGTAACCGACAGTTGCCTGCAGCACATCTGTTGCAATGGGAATGGCATGCGAACGTGTATTTTACCTCGTCGCTTATGCGCTTGAGCCTGTACTGAAATTTTCTGACTGCGAGAATGCACACTGTCAGTAACTCTAAATCAAAACAAAAGTGCGTGAATTTACGTAACACAAAAACTGAATCTGATGGAACACTATTGATTCGAAATTGGCCCTAGTAATAAAAGAAAACTTGATCAATTTGAAAATAATGGTCCCTGTGCTTAATGAATGCTATTCCTGAAATAATAAAATTTCTTATTTTTATGTAAGCAATAGTAACTCTCTTTGCACTGCTCTCTATTTAGTACTTTAAATTGTATAGTCAGTATACAACTATTGTGCAATGCTGTTGCTTAGCGTACAATCTAATTAAATCGAATATTCTTGAGCAAAATAGTTAATCAAAAACGACATGTATCTGGGAACTGGTATTGACCTGTGGTTAGTATCAATATGGCACTAACTTTAAAACTTGTATTTTAACTCTTTGAAAACTAATAATGCTCACAGTTAACACAAAATAAACTGATTATACGCTAACAATTAGCTTTTCAAAAATCATTGGATCTGAGTGGCATACATTGTCTCAATCATCACTTATGAATATGCGCATTGCATTTGTAACAAAATAAGTTTCTTTACCTTCATTATTTCCAGTATGGTATCTTGCAAATAAAAATCATTCTGCTCGTAGCGAGTAAGTATATACCCAGCACACATCAGATACAACATGTATTTGGAATTGAGAGTCCTCCAAACCACTCTGTATGTAAAGTTACTCTAACACTTTACCCATAACACCTTGAACAATCGATCGCTGTTGAGCGACGCTACAACCCAATCGATATATTGACCATCTCTGGTTCAATATAAAATTTTCTTACAAAATTTTACCCTGTGTATATACCTTTCATGATGATTTCAGTGCCATTATCCAAAGTGACCCAGATTTCGACAAGATGTGGTTCATGCAAGGCAGAGCTCGACCTCATCGATGCAGGAGAGTGTTTGATGTCCTGGAGGAGCACTTTGGGGACCCCATCCTGGTTCTGGGGTACCCAGAGGCCACTGGCATGGGCCTCGATTGGCCGTCATATTCTCCGGATTTAAACACGTACGACTACTTTTTGTGGGATATATTAGAGACAAGGTGTGTAGCAATAACTCCAAAACCATTTCTGAGCTGAAAACACCCATTCAGGAGGTCATATACAGCATCAATGTTCCGACACTTCAGAAGGTCATGCAGAATTACGCTATTCGTCTGCGCCACATCATCGCCAATGATGGCAGGCATATCGAACATGTTATAAAATCCGAATATCTGTAGTCACGTTTACATTTTGAATAAAGTGTGTGCACGCTGTAGATTGTAACTAATTTACGTTTTTTTCATATAGTTCAATAATTGTCATCCTGTATACTCTGTGTAATGTCAAGTGATTTGGCTCGGCCCATACTCGAGGACTGTTATTTAATTTACGCATGACACAAATGAATTAATTACATTAGCTGCAAATCACATTGATTTAAATCAATGGGGAAAGTTGAAAATTTTTATCGTAGCGCGCCGCCAGTCACACTTAAATTCTCAACTTAGCCACACAGTACTAACGTAGTGCCCTCGCCCATTATCCTCATTACGCACGGCATTTTCAACTTTCCCCATTGATTTAAATCAGTGCTCACCGGCAGCTAATATCGTTAATTCCTTTGTGTCTCGATTGATTCACAATGGCTGCGGGACCGTAGTTGTGTCCGTTCTTTTGGACGTATATCTCATTCAGTTCTTGGCTGATCTATTCCCTCCGTCATTCTTGGTCTGCGGCAGTGTTTCGTTGTCAGCGGGACGTTAAACTCTAACGGAAAACAGTGTTGCAGCATCGCTCAACGGCTCCGGCTCAAGAAATAAGCTTTGGAGAAACAAGAAAATATACGAAGCAGTCATCAGGTCCCTTCGGACTTATTTTGACAGAAACGCGTACGCTGGACATGGCGCAGCGGAAGTATCCTGTCTGGAACTGTGAGAGGTATTTGCATTTTGGCACTTATCGCTAATCTTCCCGCTGACGAAGCCAGTTCAGTGACTGTGAAATATTCTACAGCTCTGTTCCCACTAACATCCCTATCGGTAGATCAAAAAATCCGCAGAAATGGACTCACAATGTGAAGAAGACGAGTAATACCCATCTGCGTAGCCTGGGCCGCTAGTGCAAGATTCTGCGATGGCCCGAAACTCAGTAGCAATGCTTCAAATACGTTTGGCGCAGAAAAATTCATATCTAATGTTTGGGTAGCAATATGAGGAGAGGTGGTTCGACTGAATTCGGGTCGGAGCCTCTTGGCAGACTGCTTTTAGCCATGTAAGGTTTCTCTATGGTTTCCCCAGGTCGCGACGTAAACGGAGGTCATTCATCGATTCCCACACCTTCTGCAAAAAAGCATACTGTGTGGTACAGGGTGAAGATACACTGAAGCGCCAGAGAAACTGGTATAGGCTTGCGTATTCAAATACAGAGATATGTAAACAGGCACATTACGGCGATGCGGTCGACAACGCCTACATAAGACAATAAGTGTCTGGCACAGTTGTTAGATCGGTTACTACTGCTACAATGGCAGGATGTCAAGATTTAAGTGGGTTTGCACGTGATGTTATAGTCTGCGCACGAGCGATGGGACACAGCATCTCCGAGGTAGCGATGATGTCGAGATTTCCTTGTGCGACCATTTCACGAGTGTACCGTAATAGCAGGAATCCGATAAAACATCTTATCTCCGACATCGCTGAGGCCGAGAAAAGATCCGGCAAGAACGGGACTAACGACGACTGAAGTGCAAACCTTTTGCTAATTGCTGCAGATTTCAATGCTGGGTCATCAATAAGCGTCAGCGTGCGAACCATTCAACGAAACATCATCGATATGGGCTTTCGGAGCCGAAGGCCCACTCGAGTATCCTCGATGACTGCACGACACGAAGCTTTACGCCTCGCCTAGTCCCGTCAACACCGACATTGGACTGTTGGTGACTGCAAACATGTTGTCTGGTCGGACGAGTCTCGTTTCAAATTGTATGGAATGGATGGAGGTGTACGAGTATGGAGACAACCTCAGGAATCTATGGACCCTACATGTCAGCAGGGGACTGTTCAAGCTGGTGGAGGCTCTGTAATGGTGTGGTACGTGTACAGTTGGAGTGATATGGAGCCCCTGATACTTCTAGATACGACTCTGACAGGTGACGCGTACGTAAGCATCCTGTCTGATCACCTGCGTCCATTCATGTCCATTGTGCATTCCGACGGACTTGGGCAATTCTAGCAGGACAATGTGACTCCCCACACGTCCAGAATTGCTACAGAGTGGCTCCAGGAACGATTTTCTGAGTTTAAACACTTCCGCTGGCCACCAAACTCCCGAGACATGAAGATTACTGAGCATATCTGGGATAGCTTACAACATGCTGTTTAGAAGATATCTCCAACCCCTCGTACTCTTATGGATTTATGTACAGCTCTGCAGGATTCATGGTGTCGATTTCCTCCATCACTACTTCAGACTTTAGTCGAGTCCATGTTCTTTGGTTCTTCAGCGTATATAGAAAAGTACCGAGAGACACCCAATCGAAGTCAACGTAATTTCACAGCATGTTGGAATACTTTGTGTTCGAAGTTTATAGGCGCCAAGAAAGCTATATTTTAATTCCAAGATTTGGCTATAGGAAAGACTGTTGACGCACTTCAAAACTAATTGTCACTTAGCCAATCTCAATGAACTCATACAGAGACTCTTCCTAAGTCCAAGCAACGACACGAAGTGATGGGTCGCGAAAGATGGCTTCCTCTTCATATCGTCGAAAAAATTAACAGCCACTGAACAACTAAGAATAGATAGTTCCGGTTTTAGTACGTGGGGTTAGGATTTCCTCATTTATTGTCATTTTTGCTATTCCATTTTTCATCTTACCTCATTTTTCAAGATTTTATTTCAGTTCTTTTCCCCAAGTTGTAGTGTCTTTTTTGTTAAAAGCTGTAACTTGTATGGCATTCCGATACAGATTTTCCCTATATACTTTTGATAAAAGAGACTTGAACTTACTTAATTTCATAACATCTTTCCAAAAAGAAAGTGTGAAATATAGTCTACAATAGCATCTATGGAGCTGGTTCTCTGTAATAAAGCAACGAAAAAGAAATTGATGGAGTGTACGAAGTATCACGATTATGGTTTCACTTAAAACTGTTACTGGTTCTTGCTAACGTAACGAAGCACAGAAGGCCTTGTAACGTAGACAACTGGGGCGATACGAGCACTGGAAACGACGGCGTTGCTTCACTTTGACCTTCAGCCTGTAAGACTTATTGTTCTACACTGTTCATTAAATGTGAGGTTCTTCAACGAAGATTTACGATATTCATTCTCCACAATTTCCTTCATCTATAGGGAGAAACCAAAAATTAGACTTTAGATGCTGAACTTAGCGTCAGACTCGGATGACAAATTGGCTTCTTAAGTGGCGTGTAGCGTGTAATCTTCTTTTTGGCATCACAGATTTTATTCTTGTACACTTCTGACGAGAAAAGATGAAGCTGAAACTAAGGGAATGACTGGAGTTTTCTCTCGAAGAGGTGCAGCTGTCTTGCCTGGTAACACACTGATTGGTGCGATGTGTCTACATCGGGAAATTTTGAATTACAGCTTATTTTCAAAGGTCACTTAAGTTTAAACAACACCAAACGAATAATAACAACACAAAGAGAGAATGCTGTTAGCGCCAAGTCGTCTTATTTCGTATGAGGACTTTCATCCCAAGACAATGAGTTCGCGTTCAGGAGGACGGCCTCTCAAATTCCCGTCTCGCCGTCCATATTTAGATTTTCCATGGTTCTCCTACATCGTTTAAGGCAAATACTGAGATGTTCCCTTTGAGAAACACATTGCTGCTTTCCTTACCCATCCTTCCCAAATCAGAGCTTGCACTTCCACTGTAATGACTTCGTCACTGCCGGAGCCCTATGCAAACCTTTTTTCCATTCCTTTTTTCATCCCTCGGAAATGAGTACTTCATTAACGGTCAGTCCAATCAAGGATATCGTTCATTGTTCATCCGCATTATTTTACACTATCCACGTAAGTTAGAAGCATGGACTGGACCGACACGTTTCCACCTTGTTGTCAAAACATCGGTTTGAAGAAAATCGGTAAAATTTATCAGCAAGGACGCCGCCCGTTCCATCGGCGGTTCTTTGTATCATTTCTTTCTACTCGTCTCCACCTCCATCCCTCTCTTTATGTCTGACGTAACATTGTAAATATGAAAAACACTTCTCCGAAAATAGGGAAGAGACTTGACCTTATTACAACCGACTTCCAATACGTTGATCGGTAGTAAACAACGGCGGATGTAAACAAGGGCCGATGAAAACAAGCGCTGAGCGCTGGCTTCAAGCGTTGAAGCGCAGACAGCTGCAGAACATTGCCAAACTAATAGCGTTTTTATGATGCCATAAAACGTATCATTCGTGCAGCAGAATGATTTGTGTTACGCACTTAAATAAATTACAACCTTACCTTAAGAGAAACAGCAGACTAACATTCAGTACCGAAACAGATTGCGTATTTCTTTTAGTTACCTTTTGTACTATATTTTAGCATTTCTTTTTATGTATGGTCCAAGATTTAACGAGCTAAGTTTCTTAACAGTGATACATAATGTGAAAGTTACTTTGGTACTGAAGTTTTGCACACCATTCTAGGTTTTGTGGTTTTCATAATTATCATTCGTAAAGAATTTTCGTGCTTATAATTTTCGCTAGAATATAACTCCCTTTAATACTTGCATCAGCTTTCAGGACCCTTGGGGCAAAGGCTGTATTGTAGGTCTTCATCACTTGCTTCTTCTCGTCATTAGAGACACGTAAAGACTCTTGTCGAGTCCCTTCCCTATAAAGTCTTACTCATGTCAACAAGATGTCTCGAACGATGCCTGTCGACGGAAGGTACGAACTGATAGGAGGTAGCTGATGGCACCATGCGCCTAGGCCACCAGAGAGTGTGGAGAATAATTGGGACATTCTACCGTGCAGTTCGTCTAACATCTCCACAGTGTTAGCTATTTTATGAACATTCATTTGTCATGTATATGGAGTGAGTCACGTTTCGAGAATGAGAACATTCCACTTCCTACTGTCATCGAAACCAGAGTCCAGGCGTCATTCATATGAGCTGACTGAGTTTCACGACTCTCCGTTAAATATAAATACCTTTTAGAATTGTACAAATACAACAGTTTTTAAAAGCTCAAGTGGGTAGAAATGTATCTGTTTACTCGAAAAGAAGCTCTTCTACATTTGGAATCTGAACAGGCGACACTCGGAGATGTAAATAGCTTCGCTGCAGCCACGGCAGGCAGTCTTTTCACGGTACTGGATTTGTTTATTTTTCAACTGCAGCGTCTAGTACACATCCTTCCACAAACCAGCACGCTACATAAAAACACCTCCCTGCCTTTCGTTTACATTATTCTGGCGTCAGTCGTATCTGGTCCCTTGATCCCTGTGAGAATAATCATCACCCACGGTACCCAGGTATAATTAATTATATTCGAATGCACAACCCTACAGAGATTTTTCCACTTCTTGAGCATCACTCCTATTTAGCGTTGTTACGATAATACTTGTCATCTACCAGAAAATGAAGACAACACATGACTGAGATATTTTTCTTACTTTCCAACCGATCGACAGTTATTTCGATAATGCATTGTTACTCTTTTCATCGGACATTGTGTTTGAGAGCTAACGTTTTATTTTCGACGCTCAAAAATTCATATGACGTGCAATAACAATTTCTTAGGTTTCGCTACAGTCTGCCGTTTCCCGTTAGGTACCTCCCTTCACTTAAAATCACATTGACTACTAACTCGACAATGAAACTTTACGTAACCACCTTGGGTAGACATTTGACAGATAGGTTACAAACTTAAATACACTGAAGCGCCAATGAAACTGGTATAGGCATGCTTATTCAAATACAGAGATATGTAAACAGGAAGAACATAAACAAGTGTCTGACGCAGTTGTTACATCGATTACTGCTCATACACTGTCAGGTTATTAAGATTTAAGTGAGTTTGAACATGATGTTGTAGTCGGCGCACGAGCGACGGGACACAGTAACTCCGACGCACCGATGATGTGGGGCTTTTCCTGTGCGACCATTTCATGAGTGTACCGTAACCGCAGGAATTCGGTAAAACGTCAAATCTACGACATCCCTGCGCCGGGGAAAATATCTTGCAAGAACGGGACCAACGATGACCGAAGAGAATCATTCAACGTGACAGGCGTGCAACCTTTCCGCCTATTGCTGCAGATTTCAGTGCTGGGTCATCAATAAGTGTCAGCGTGCGAACCATTCAACGAAACATCATCGATATGGGCTTTCGGAGCCGAAGGCTCACTCGTGTATTCTCGATGACTGCACGACACGAAGCTTTACGCCTCGCCTAGTCCCGTCAACACCGACATTGGACTGTTGGTGACTGCAAACATGTTGCCTGGTCGGACGAGTCTCATTTCAAATTGTATGGAGTGGATGGAGGTGTACGAGTATGGAGACAACCTCAGGAATCTATGGACCCTGCATGTCAGCAGGGAACTGTTCAAGCTGGTGGAGGCTCTGTAATGGTGTGGGGCGTGTGCAATTGGAGTGACGTGGGACCCCTGATACGTCTAGATACGACTTGACAGGTGACACGTACGTAAGCACCCCATCTGATCACCTGCATTCATTCACGTCCATTGTGCATTCCGACAGACGTGGGCAATACTAGCAGGACACTGAGACACCCCACACGTCCTGAGTTGCTACAGAGTGGCTCCAGGAACACTCTTTTGAGTTTAAACACTTCCGCTGGCCACCAAACTCCGCAGACATGAAGATTATTGAGCATATCTGGGATGCTTTGCAGTGTGCTGTTCAGAAAACGTTTTCACCCTCTCGTAGTCTTACGAATTTAACAGCCCTGCAGGATTCAGGGTGTCAGTTCCATCCACCACTGCTTCAGACATTAGTCGAGTCCAAGTCATGTCGTTTTGCGGCACTTCTGCGTGGTCACGTGGGCCCTAAACGATATTAGGCAGGTGTACCAGTTTTTTTGGCTCTTCAGTTTATATCCATAATGGGACTTTGACTCGGGCGGCGCTTAGCGCGCACAGGTTACCATCTCGGCTGTAACGCCAGTGAGACAATTTTTTTCGATACGCGACCTATTTGTATAGTATGCTCTCATACTAAAGCGCTGTGAAACCTGCATCTGACGCTGTCACGGGTAACAGAGGTTCGGGCATGAGCATGGGTTTTAATTTCGCCACTACTGTCTGTGTCCTACATTAATGTATAACATGAAATGAGGATAAGGGTGTCCTTAGAAGCACTGAAGCAAATTTCTGTAACGAGTGTACAAACATGACCAAATTGCAACACTGGCTCTGTACCGATAATGCGCAATAAAGAAGCAAAATGAAGAGAAATTACAGCTGCCTGAACATGATTCCTGTCTGACCAGGTTTCTGTACTTTAGTGAATGTTCTCAGAGTGTTGTGACTAATTTTCTTCGCAGAAACTTACACTCTCATATCCCAGCATTTGGAAATGGTTTCACAACGAACGATGCGACAATGCAAGAATAAAAACGTAATTACAAGGACCTGTGAAGGACGACTGCACTGGAAAGCAAAATAACATACTTTTAAAAATCATATTTACGCAGATGTAGATTACCGGAATGTGACGAAATTCCTGAAACTCTGCGTGTTGTGCACAAAACAAACACTGGTGACATTTTTTTCTTGCATGTAAAACAAAGGAATATCTTAAAAATGTGGAAGCAGTCACTTCCTAATACACTACTGGCCATTAAAATTGCTACAACCTTGTGTGAATGCTCTGAAAAGCTAATCGTTTGCATATCACAGCATCTTCTTCCTGTCGGTTAAATTTCACGTCTGTAGCACGTCATCTTCGTGGTGTATCAATTTTAATGGCCAGTAGTGTACATCTAGATACGCACTGCGCAAAACACCGTACAGTGCATGGATAAGGGTTCCACGTACCATTATGAGTCATTTCCTTTCCCGCTCCCCTTTCAGACAGCTTGGGGGAAAAAGCCTCCATACGGTCCCTAGTTTCTCACATCTTATCTTCGTTGTCCTTAGGCAAAATATACGTCGGTAGCATAAGAATAGTTCTGCAGTCGGCCCCAGATGTCGGTTTTCTAGAATAGGCCCGAGGTATTCCTGCCTGTCGTAAGAGGCAACTAATAGGAGTCTCAAACACTTCGGCCTTCTGTGATGGTCCCCTGTATGGTTTGACCTCCATTCTTCAAAATTATTCTGAAGAGCGAGCCAACTGGGGAAGGGCGCCTTACATGGTGCATCATGTCCATTGTGCACTGAGACCTTCAGCATTTTTTATCGTCGTGGCTCTGCAGTTCTGCTGATACTCCATCTGTTGGGAAAGGAACCTTCCTGAGTGCATTTTCCTCCATGCACTATGCAGTGTCGTTTTCTGCGCCGACGATCATCACGGACTTCTTAGCACATCATATACATCACGGTAGCCAATTTGTTGTAGCCCCTGACTACACAGGGATCGCTCTGCTGATGCCTGCGCCATTAACTCCCCACATATGCCAAGGAGTAGATGCCCGTCTCCCTGGGGCATGGGGACTCCTGGCAATGGCCATTGTGCAAGATGGCCCTTGCTGACGCTGGGTGGCGCCCCTGGGGAGGGCCCCTGGTCAGAGTGGGTGGCATCAGGGCAGATGACATGCCATGAAGCGTACTACTTCTGGCGGTCCAAAACCAGCAATCCCTATGCGGTCGAGGTCTAACTTTAATGTGAAGTAGCATGACCCCAAATCGTTCCCCTCCCTGGCCACATCATGGGAGGAACGCTAGGCTAAGGATGGCAGCGAACCTAATTCGCCCAGTACCTTGTATGTACGAGAGATGATGGGGGAATCCTTCATGTCAATGAAGAGCATATGCACAACAAGTTTAGAGAACAAGTTCTGATAAAAACAGCATCCTCTTCCCAGTCATGGGCTTTAGTCGTCTGTGACAAGCTGGAGGGTGTTTCCGTTACCATCACACCCCATAAGAGTTTAAATAAGGTCCAGGGCATAATATTCCACAGAGACCATATTTTGTAGTCTGATGACGAGCTACAAGCCAAACTCAGATCGACGAGGTGTTCATTTCGTCCCGCGCGTCCATTGGGTTCCGAGAGATAATCAGGTTGCCACTGGTGACGTCATCTTGGCCTCTGAGGGTGACACATTACCTGAGAAAGTCAAGGTCATGGTATACCGCTGTGAAGTAAAACCATATATCCCTCCCCCAATGTGGTGCTTTAAGTCCTGGAAGCTCAGGCATATGTCTTCCCACTGTACTTCCAGCGTCACCTGTCGCGACTGTGGACGTCCTTCACATTCCAACACTCCATGTGCCCCGCCTCCCATCTGTGTCAGCTGTAGAGAACACCATTCCCCTTGCTCGCCAGACTGCAGGATTATACAGAAAGAAAGGAAAATCATGGAATACAAGACCCTGCACCAACTGACCCACACTGAGGTTAAGAGGAAATTTGAATTTTGAAAACTAGTTATGGAACGTGTGGACTGTTACGCTATGCTTCGTCGGTCATAGACCAAGTAATATTTGCACTGAGTTTATTTTGTATCTTAATAATTGACGATCCTGAAAATGGCAATTTGAGGTATTTTCCAATAGCTTCAATTACAAAATGTTTTTAACTCGTAACTAGTTTTTGATAATACGTCTACTTAATTATGTCAATTGAAGGTAGAGGGGAGAAAGCTTCTATTGATGTCAGCTGCCTCAGGACTGTGCAGAATCAGCAGTGACGAGTGTTAATGCGTGCCCAACCTGGATTCGAACCTCGGATCTGCTGAGTAGGCAGTTGCATAAGCCATTGCACCACCCGGACAAAGAGTTTATTGCTCTTGGGCGAAATCGGCACGCCTCTGGGCCGACGCGCAGTCCCACATAGCGCCATCTATCCGCCGCCCCGTCCATATCCTCCATGCTTGCTGCTTTGCGATTCCTGCAGGAGGTCGAACATAATTGTGCATCCGCGCTGAAGGTGTTGGTGAAGTGTCGGCAGAAGTGCCAACACCGTGTTGTTGGAGGAAGCCGAAATGCACGCTATAAGCTCACGCAGGATGGCGTGAGGTCTGAAACAGGATACGTAATGAATGCTATAAAGAAAAGTACGTAGCTTCTGGAATACTTAACTTTAATCCATAATTTGTATACAGCGTTCTTGATGATACAAGTGAGACTCTCACTAGAAACTGTTAATGACGCCTTGCTAGGTCGTAGCCATTGACTTGGCTGAAGGCTATTCTATCTATATTCTCGGCAAATGAGAGAAAGGCTTCGTCAGTGTTGTCGCTAACAAAGTCGTCCGTACAACTGGGGCGAGTGCTCGTAAGTCTCTCGAGACCTGCCGTGTGGTGGCGCTCGGTCTGCGATCACTGACAGTGGCGAAACGCGGGTCCGACATGTACTAATGGACCGCGGCCGATTTAAAGCTACCACCTAGCAAGTGTGGTGTCTGGCGGTGACACCACAGTTGGTTTCATCGCCCATCGATGCGAATCAATTATTTGACTGCGTGGTGTCTAAAAAATATGTTTCACAGCTACGGTTTCCACGTGGTGTCTTTTTTTCTCGGACATGTCCTAAAGAACAGGCACTATGCACTCATAAAACGTCTACTTAATGTGATTTCACTACCTGATTGTTGATGTGTAGTAAATTAATAATTTAAACGACTACTTAATACACTGTTGATAGGATTTTCACGTTTGTAATACTTGTAAATTTCAATACTTATCTGTTCCTAGATACATGAACATGTTTTCCCTTGGAAAACTTTTTTCGAATTTCGTAAAACTTTTTTTCTAGACAATTTTTGTAATTTCAGCGAAAGTATGCAGCAACTGTCAAAAAGTGAATGCTACTGTTTGAAACTGGAGTAGGGAAATATATTAAACTTCTGTGACAGCGCTGGTTCGTCCGAAAATTATTCCAAGGTAGAACACTGTCTCCTACTACGCTTCGTGCTAATTTGACAATTGTTGCTATTTTAATGGCGAGAAGTGTGTTTCATTTGACAGCTGGCCAGTGAGTGAGGTTGGCAGAACTATGTTTATTCGGGTTACACAAGAACACTTTGCACTACTCATGCGCACGTCACCTCTCTGCAGTTTTAATCATATACACTTTTCTACGCATTCTCCGAGTTCGTATTTATTTGGCAAATTCTCTCGAACGTAGTGTAAATAATGCAAAATCTCCAGTTCAGTGTAGTGACTCGGAACCTTTGGCTGCAAACATTCATTATATTCGTTACTATAGAATTGTTTTACTTACTTTTTAGCTCCGGAAGACCAATTACAAAAAATGTGCATTGCTGCAGATACACACACTTGTGTGAGGAATGCAGCTCGAAATGTAACTTTCTGAACAAGGCAGATGGGTCTGAGCTCCAGGGCGAGAAACGTGCGAGTTGTCTGACAGCGATGGAGTTCAGCAGGCGGCCGTCACATCTCGCAAATGGGGAACAGCGTACTTCCGCCGGCGATACGGTCATTAATGCTCTGCAAGTACCACTTGCCTCAACTGCTCCTGCATTACAGAAACATCTCGCTTCTAGCTATCGC
The DNA here is from genome assembly GCF_021461395.2 of Schistocerca americana. Taxonomy (NCBI): domain Eukaryota; kingdom Metazoa; phylum Arthropoda; class Insecta; order Orthoptera; family Acrididae; genus Schistocerca; species Schistocerca americana. The sequence goes on along the minus strand of NC_060130.1, from coordinate 140,479,299 downwards.
GGAATGCGAGACTGCAAATCGACGTTGTAGTTGTGCATATCTCACCAATACTGATGCCGATTTGGAAAAGCCCTCTGATCGAAATTAACGTGTATTTGGATGTAATTAGCATATTGCGATGAACAGAAGGTGTGTTACTCCACTTCTCCCTTCCCAGTTAAATTCTGGTCATAACAGTTTCTTTCACCATCACAATTCGAACTATACTCCTGGTCGCATGTCAGCGCACTAGAGTGTAACAACGGAAAAATGAAAGTGTTAAATTCCCTATCGTATTTGCTATACTAACTGAACGTAAATAATTTGCTAAGTTAATGAGATGAATGTGCTTGTCGACCCTCGCACAATAGCTCATGGACGCAAGGTATGCTGGTTGTGGTAAGTCTGTAATCGATTTGAACTTGAGAATTTCTTGAGACTTTTGGAAACCATTTCTCACACATGCGCGGGCAGAAGATTAAAGTTTATAAAGCATCCAAGTGTAATTCAATGTGACTTCGTGCCTACGTGGATGTCGGACACGAAATCGAGAAGTGCGAGGTTCGATCGCTGATTTTTCCGGCAGTTAACATGGCGTACTTCTCCGGCAACGTTTTGTGTATGGGAAAACAACAACCGCTGTTGACATGCCACGATGTGCTAAGGCTGGGGGAGCCGTATCTTACAAAGGAAATGTGCAAGGGGAGAATATAATAATAATAATAATAATAATAATAATAATAATAATGGTGATGGTGATAATCATATGGCATCACTGCCTAGGAGTCTCCTAGGAGGGGTTTTCAGAGACCTAACGCAGGTCTTCGAATTGGTCGCCACTTCGGGGGCTTGTGTGCTCCTAAACTACTGCATTAATGATACAGGAATAAGCCGACTTACATATTAAAGTGGAATCCTAACCACGCAGCGTTTCTGGCATATCTTCAGATCATTGAGATGTGAAGCCAGAATTGAAGATTTCAAAATCCGAACGGGATTCGATCCCGCTATCTTTCGGTTCCCGAACATACACTTTGCCACCAAACCACCAAGCTCGACTAAAGCAGGGTGATATCGCCTCGATTACAGGGACTTTTGATAAAATACTGTTGTCCAATATCTATCCTTCAGAATGAGGACAGATTTAACCATTTTACGGGCGAGTAGGTCTCTGTATTCTCTTTTCACTGTCGACAGTATCCGGAAATTTGTGTAAATTTCTGCTTTACTCGTAAAATAATATTTTCTGTGCACGACATATAAACTTAAGTAGTATACGATTCTTTGCCGAGCCTGTATTATAAACTACTTTGATAAATGCAAGCACTTTTTAAACACAGCATTGGAAAAAAAATCCGTTCGCTTTAACTGCCACTTCGAGTAGTGTCGGAATACACTAAAACTCCCTTCACCCCTGATAAAATTAACTGAGTTATTGTAAAGCATCAAAATTAGCTAAAACTGTAACTTTGCAGCAATGTTTCTAATTCGCTACAGGCTTAACGTTCTCTACACTAACAACAACACTGCGAATACCGCAGTTGCTAGACTATGGGTTTCCGGAGAACTAAGTTACAGCAACAATGTGGGATTTATTTTAACTGATTTTTACTCGTCGTTAAGAACCAGGCTAATTTTGCCGTCAAAAATGAGCAGCCGCCTCGTGCTTACTCTGTTTGATAAATAGTCCTCGGCGTTTATATTTTTAAAGAGTTATCACTTCAGATTTCTACAACGACACCATTGCTAGTAATATGCGAGGTACTCACAAGCGAAGGCCACGATGTTTGGAACGCGGATTTACTGTAAACATCGTACACTCGTAGTAATCCAAGACGACAACAAAATGTGTAAGCAGTAGCGCGTACTTCTCAAGCGTTACTGAGAAAATCTCAAGATAATTTCGGTCGTCAAATATATATCTGTGCGTGGCCATTTTAACCATAAAGTGGCTGCAGCCGAGTGGTGGCTGCACGGTAGCTCAGCGTGTTCGGTCAGAGCGTTAGCTTTCCATTCTAATAAAAAAACCTGAGCGAACGGATGAACGAAAAAACTGAACGGGTGTCATCGGTCGTCCGCACTGAACAAATTCAGCGAACAATATAGAACAATTTAAAAAATGAATAGTATAATATTCATAACTATCGACTAGTAAACGACCAAACGCATAAAGTGCTTGTCCGTGTCTTCAAAATTGTTCGTATTTAATCGAAAGAGAACGAGAAATTGCTTCTTGAAAGACGCTGTTAAAATACACTCGATACTGCATAACCAATTATCAGCGCCGATTTTTAAGGAAATACTGCGTTATGCATGTTTTGCTTCCAAAGTATCGTCTGAAAGAGAGGTTTTTGTAAATAACGAGGTTTGTTTTTCCACGGAAAACGTCAAAAGACCTTGCGTATGCGGAAACATAGCATTTATTCAATGCAGCTGGTGCCGTTTAACTTTATGTTTTCCATGATCTTACGAAAAATACCATCCTGCAACTTGTACTCGTAAAGTCGAAAGCGACGATTAATTGTACATCTTCCGAAAGCCGTCTGTGCCGGTCAAAATTTGGAGGTAACAAGTCGTTTCAGGCTTCTTCCAGGTATAAGGGATTTCTCAAATCACGGACAAGCATACATTTTCAGTATCACTTAATGCGTTTGGCCGTTTACTAGTCGATAGTTATGAATATTTTATTATTTGTGATAGTAAAAATTAGTAGCCTGCCAAATAACATTCTAAATTTAACAAAAGTTCATCCGATTACACGTATTTTCCCCATTATATCAGTTGTAATATAAATAATAAAGAAAATGACTGTGTTGAAAATAAATAAAAAAACTGACGAACGGAACTCTATCCGGCGGCTTGAACGACAACCACTTTTTTTTTTTAAATTGTTCTATATTATTCGTGGAATTGTTCAGGGTGGACGTCCGATGATACCCGTTCAGTTTGTTCGACGGTCCGTTCGCTCAGTCTTTTTATTATAAAGAGTAGCTAACGCTCTGACCGAACACGCTGAGCTACCGTGCCGCCACCACTCGGCTGCAGCCGCTTCATCGTTAAAATGGCCACGCACATTTGACAACCGAAATTATCTTGCGATTTTCTCAGTAACGCTTGAGAAGTACGGGCTACTGCTTACACATTTTCTTGTCCTCATGGAGTACTACGAGTGTACGAAGTTTGCAGTAAATCCGCGTTCCAAGCGTCGTGGCCTCCCCTTGTCAGATGTTTTACATAATTAGTTGTATAATGAAGTGTATTGTGGGTATGCTCGTTTCTGTTCCAAGGATATGATTCGACGATAGCTGTTAACTACTGCAGTGAGCCCTATTTAATACAGGTAAGCATTAAATCCTCTCCATAGCAAGGTTTTCCGCCACTGAAAGCCGCCGAATCGAGAACAGCGCGCGAGTACGGCGAGATTGCCTACAGTTCTCTGTTTAAACGTGGTCGTAAGAACTCGAAGGGAGATTAATATGTAAGGGTTCGCCGAATCTCCTGTTGGTGCTAGATATTTTCATCGTCGGTGTTTGACCAACAAGAGGAGGATAAGTGATGGCACACACCTTCTGTCTAAAAGCTAGATTACCGCTGGTTCCGGCTTTCGTCTACCACTTTCGTTTTCCCCTCGTCGTCATCAAGAGCACAAACACGGCACAGTACTCTACAGGCATTTCCCACGGTCACCTACGAGGGCGTGCTGCAAAGTACTGCCTTCGAATTTTTTTGTGAAAACTCGTAAAGATTTTTAAATGAAGCAAGCGGTATAGACATCCTACATCTTTGTTCTTCATGTCTACAAATTTGAACCCCTTTGCCGCTAGAGGGCTCCGAATTGTAGCGTGTAACATGTCGGAATGTAATGTAACTATGCCGGTGCGTGAGAAACAGCGTGCTGTAATCGAGTTTCGAATTCGAAGACCTCGTCCACACATAGTGAACTCTCTCCTTCAGCATGACAATGCCAGACCACCCACGAGCGCAGCGACATCTGCAGCAATCCGACGCTTTGACTTCACTTTCATCAATCATCCTCCATACAGTCCCGACTTGGCCCCTTCCAGTTTCATGTTTCCAAAACTTAAAGAACACCTTGGAGGACTTCATTCATAAAGAAGAAGGTGCCAAGGATCTGTGAATCGTATTAAGAGGCTGAGCTTCGAGGTAACCGTACAGTCAGCAATACACTGTAACATTTGCCTTTATCTTGAGCTGAGAGAAGTGCTTCGACGCCTTCTTAGATGTTGGAAACAAACTGAAAAAAAAGAGGGGAGAGAAAGAGAAAGGGAGAGATGGTTTATTGCACGAATTCTTTTCATCTCAAAATGTTTAAATTACTGTATTTTAGTACGGGGTTACTATAAATGATTCATTCGTGTTCAGAGCCTTATATTTTGCAAAGTATTGATGCATGAATAGAACCCTAAACTCACCAAGCTACAAATTTACTATGAGTGCTCCCCTGGTGACACGACGCACTTCCAAGCGGTAGTCAAGTTCGTACCACACCTTATGTAGCAACATCCTGTAAATGCTCATCACAGCAGCAGTGATGCGTTCTCTGGGCAGCTTGGCAGTGGGGGTACGTAAACAGGATCCTTAATGAACTCCCAACGGAAAAAGTCACAAATCGATAGGTCAGGCGACATGGGGAGGAGGGGAAGGTGGTGGATGTGGGGGTAAGGGAACACAGCTGCAACATCTTCACCACTACCCTCAGTCCAGCGATGTCGAAACTTGTCGTTTAGATTGCGACGAACATCGATGCTGCAGTGAAGGGGTATCCCGTCTTGTCGGAAGATGAAATTCTCGGAATCATCAGTCAGTTGTGGAAACAAAGAGAATTGTAACATATCGAAGTAAGAAGTGCCTATTACAGTCCCTCACAAGGGAAAGACGACCATACTGCTTTCTCCCTAACACTGCAGAGAAAACGTTAGTCTTCGGTGAATCCCTTTCATGAACCACAATTTCTCAAGGATTTTCATTGCCCCACACTCTCACGTCGTAGCGATTAACCTTTGCAGATAAATGTAAGTTTGCTCCGTCGTTGAATATAAGCGAGGAGGAGAAATGTTCATCCTTAAGTGGTTCCTGCATTGTAATACAAAATGGAAGGCACCAGCCATACTCTCCCTGTTTTAATTGCGTGAGGAGCTGCAGACGGTACAGTTTGAAATGCAACCGCAGTCGCAAGATATTCCACACAGTCTGCTGTGATATTACAAGTTTATGGCTTACGTGGACCGTTCTTTTTTTTGACTGCGTACGAAACTCTGCCTCACCCCCTCCAAGGTTGCATCTGGCACACTTGGTCGACCGGCACCTTTCTGAAAAACAGTGTCCCTGAATTATCAGTACCAGTACCCGATGCTCTGTTTACATCATGCTTTTTTTATGTTTCATAATTCCTTCTAAACTCTAGCTGCTGTGTTGTAACAGGTGAACATCTCGCATATTCCAACATACAAAAGCCCTTTTATTGCTTATTCGTCGTTTTCTCAAGGCGCTGCACTCATAACAGCAACTGGTAATCACAATACTAACTCGGTGAGTTTGCACCAATCATATTTGTAGATCTAATACTTTGGAAAATATTGAGCTGTGAAAAGGAGTTCAAAAATGGTTCAAATGGCTCTGAGCACTATGGGACTTAACATCAGAGGTCATCAGTTCCCTAGAACTTAGAACTAATTAAACCAAACTAACCTAAGGATACCACACACATCCATGCCGGAGGCAGGATTCGAACCTGCGACCGTAGCAGTCGCGCGGTTCCGGACTGAAGCGCCTAGAACCGCTCGGTCACAACGGCCGGCGAAAAGGAGTGAATCATTTATAGTAGTCCTGCACATTCTATTTCTGTTTCAGTCTTTGCAATTAACATATGAAGAAATCAACAGTAAGCATCAAGACGTACACGATATAACACTGCCTGAGAGTAGCGCCATCACTCACACGTTGTCAAACGAGGCGTGCAGAGCTGAAGCGGTGTTAAGTCTAAACACGTGGTTTGGAGAAAAACAGGAATTTGAAAAAATGAACATAACAAATTGTTAATGGACTATATAACTTTATTTCTATGATGATTGCTTACAGAAGAAATAAACATATATTTTATTGCTGGAAATATTGAATTTCAGACTACACTATTACACAACTATGAGAAATCACTACAATTAATGGAACTTCAAATGGTTCTGTTCTGAACATTACAGTCCTTCCAAGTTTGACATCCCACCCGAACTAGAAATGAGAATATCTTGCGAAACAAATTACACGGCATACAGTGGTTGGTCTTCGTCATCGTCATCATCATCATAATCATCATCATGATTTTCAACATCATCATCATCATCATGTTCATTGTTGCTCGCATAGCGTCTTTTTCCTTACCTGGTGTTTAAAACGACGGTCAAGTTTTTGAAGGAAGCATGTCAACTTGGAGATATAAAAGATACTTAATCCATGCCAACCTTTTTATTTTGTGACCTGGCCGGATAGCGACGCTCGTTAGTACATTGGTCTCGAGGTTCGGAGAGGCGCGCACCGACTCCGAATCGAATCCACCCGGCGGATTAACGACGTGGGCCGATGTGCCCGCGAGCATGGCTGTGGGTTTTAGGCCGTTTCCCATATTGGTCAAGGTGAATATCGGACTGGTGCCCACAAACCCCCTCAGTTACACGATTCAGACATTTCGAAAACTTTCACACGGAATAACACTAGACGCAGACAAAAAATGGTTCAAATGGCTCTGAGCACTATGGGACACAGCTGCTGTGGTCATCAGTCCCCTAGAACTTAGAACTACTTAGACCTAACTAATCTAAGGACATCACACACACCCATGCCCGAGGCAGGATGCGAACCTGCGACCGTAGCAGCAGCGCGGCTCCGGACTGGAGCGCGTAGAACCGCACGACCACCGCGGCCGGCTAGACGCAGACAGATAGGGTACACAGATTCTGTCGAAGGAAAGGGGGGGAGGGGGGGGGCGGCTGGAAGGGCGGCGATACAAAGAGTAATTGGCCACCCCCTTGCACTAACAGTGCCCTATCCAGCATAACGTACCGAACCCGTGACGCACGGGACTAGGCCAGGAAAAAGAAGACCTCCTCTTGCTTTCACATCCAAGAGAACTCAATTGACAAGTCTGACTCTTTTGGAGACTTAGAGAATTATCGAACAGAAATTGAAGGCAGAGTTCTCTGTTTCTTTCAGTTTAATGGTGAAGGGTACTCCCGGATACCTTGTCCCCCCACCCCCTTTAAGTTCACAACCACTTTATTTTCAGACAGTTTATTTCTTTTCCACTTTGTTAAAGATTTTTCAGATGAATAATAAATCTCCGTGCTGTATCACAGTCACCTGAAATGGCTTCTTTTAGCAGTTTCTAGTACATCAGCCCAATCGTTTCCTATTTCATTTATGTAGGGTTTTCCAGAACTGCGACACACATTCCTAACGTTTCTTGACCATATTGCTTCGTTCCCATTTGTGGTATGCCCTGATGGTGTAATATTAGCATACTCGCCTCAAATATGAATCAAACCAAACTGTTCTAGCTGCATCTTTCGCTGGAGTGTAAAGTTATCCCGTAATTCCATAAATAACTGTACTAAAACCCCGCAAATTCTTAAAAAAATAGAACTACTTTCGTTTCGTTCCTTAACCTAACTTTTGACCCTAGGCGCTATCTAAAATCAACAAGTCTATTTATTTTACCGTCATTCTGTTCATGTTCGAATGATTTATGCTGACTGCGTGGTTCGTACTGTAACTGTTCAGAACGTTTAGTATAAATATCTTCACTCCTTAAATCCGTGTTTCACAACAGTACAGACTTGTTTCACTTCTGAAAAAAGGAGGGAATTTGTAACAGCAATAGGAAAATGTTGCACCCTGTAAGGAGAAGAGAGAACTATGGGCGTACTTCGCTTTTCCTCTCGAAAGAGGACATCATGTTCCGAGCAGATACACAGTTACCCCTAACATGTCAGTTTTGCACTTATACCACTTCTGCTCCTTTCATACATATACCCACGGCACAGTTTGTGTCTTCTTAGTCGTAACGACACACGCCATCTGACGCCGGTAATCGCAACGTCGCTTATTTTTGGTAACCTGGTAGATTTGCATGTTTGTCTACTTCATATATTAATATAAATAGCTTAAGTCAGTGGTTCCCAAACTTATTTATAACGTGACTCACTATTTTTCTGGACACATTTTCGCGACCCTGTATATACACATGTAGACCCTACTACTACCGTCACTACGGAGTAATTATGAGTGATATAAAAATTATATATAATGTGAAACTGAAGTTTGTATTGTATGAAAAAATGCTTTGCTGAGTAATAATTTTGGAAATGATAAAGGGAACATAATTAAAGAAAGGAAACAATATTTTGGCCCATAAGAATTTTATTTCATGCAAATTAAATGGTGACCTTAATGAGATTTGAGGTATTGTTGAGTCTTGGTGTTAATGACGCCTTCTATGCCTGGTGTGAAGCTTGTTAGTTTTAGTCGTTAATCGTTTTCCACGTAAAGTTTTTTCTATATTTTTTTTTTAAAAAAAACAAGGTATAAATCGCACGTTCATATAAGTAAGTAGTTGTGAATCCCAATAGTTCCTTCAAAGCTATGTTTGCAAACACCCGATACTCTTCCTTTAATTTCATCCGAAATGGGATTAGGCGTAATTCTTGAAATAAAGTTTTCAAAGAAGAGTCACACGATAGTTCCATCAGGGAGTCCTCCGCAGATATCGACAGTTTTAACGTTTTACGGCTGTGCTCTTCAAACGGGTTTCTTATCCATAGTAGTTCATCAGGAATTCTTGGAAAGTAATACCTACAACAAGAAATCAATATTAAGTAACACTCTTGAATAAGCAAACAACTATCAGTGGGATTAATGTGAAACTATCAGATTCTCTTGAGTCCGCTATGTGGGGACGGAATCTTTTATGATTTTTATAACATAAAAGAAGGTTGTATACATGGAAGAATCCTGGAGATACTAAAAGGTATAAGATAGATTATATAATGGTAAGACAGAGATTCAGGAACCAGGTTTTAAATTGTAGGACATTTCCAGGGGCAGATGTGGACTCTGACCACAATCTATTGGTTATGAACTGTAGATTAAAACTGAAGAAATTGCAGAAAGGTGGGAATTTAAGGAGATGGGACCTGGATAAACTGACTAAACCAGAGGTTGTACAGAGTTTCAGGGACAGCATAAGGGAACAATTGACAGGAATGGGGGAAAGAAAGACAGTAGAAGACGAATGGGTAGCTCTGAGGGATGAAGTAGTGAAGGCAGCAGAGGATCATGTAGGTAAAAAGACGAGGGCTAGTAGAAATCCTTGGGTAACAGAACATGTATTGAAATTAATTGATGAAAGGAGAATATATAAAAATGCAGTAAATGAAGCAGGCAAAAAGGAATACAAATATCTCAAAAATGAGGTCGACAGGAAGTGCAAAATGGCTAAGCAGGCATGGCTAGAGGACAAATATAAGGATGTAGAGGCTTATTTCACTAGGGGTAAGATAGATACAGCCTACAGGAAAATTAAAGAGACCTTTGGAGAAAAGAGAGCCACTTGTATGAATATCAAGAGCTCAGATGGAAACCCAGTTCTAAGCAAAGAGGGGAAAGCAGAAAGGTAGAAGGAGTATATAGAGGGTCTATACAAGGGCGATGAACTTGAGGACAATATTATGGAAATGGAAGAGGATGTAGATGAAGATGAAATGGGTGTTTCGATACCGCGTGAAGAGTTTGACAAAGCACTGAAAGACCTGAGTCGAAACAAGGCCCCGGGAGTAGACAACATTCCATTAGAACTACTGACGGCCTTGGGAGAGCCAGTCCTGACAAAACTCTACCATCTGGTGAGCAAGATGTACGAGACAGGCGAAATTCCTTCAGACTTCAAGAAGAATATAATAATTCCAATCCCAGAGAAAGCAGGTGTTGACACATGTGAAAATTACCGAACTATCAGTTTAATAAGCCACAGCTGCAAAATACTAACGCGAATTATTTACAGACGAATGGAAAAACTGGTTGAAGCCGACCTCGGGGAAGATCAGTTTGGATTCCGTAGAAATGTTGGAACACGTGAAGCAATACTGACCTTACGACTTACCTTAGAAGAAAGATTAAGGAAAGGCAAACCTACGTTTCCAGCATTTGTAGACTTAGAGAAAGCATTTGACAATATTGACTGGAATACTCTCCTTCAAATTCTAAAGGTGGCAGGGGTAAAATACAGGAAGCGAAAGGCTATTTACAATTTGTACAGAAACCAGATGGCAGTTATAAGAGTCGAGGGACATGAAAGAGAAGTAGTGGTTGGGAAGGGAATGAGACAGGGTTGTAGCCTCTCCCCGATGTTATTTAATCTGTATATTGAGCTAGCAGTAAAGGAAACAAAAGAAAAATTTGGCGTAGGTATTAAAATCCAAGGAGAAGAAATAAAAACTTTGAGGTTCGCCGATGACATTGCAATTCTGTCAGAGACGGCAAAGGACTTGGAAGAGCAGTTGAACGAAATGGACAGTGTCTTGAAAGAACGATATAAGATGAACATCAACAAAAGTAAAACGAGGATAATGGAATGTAGTCGAATTAGGTCGGGTGTTGCTGAGGGAATTAGATTAGGAAATGAGACACTTAAAGTAGTAAAGGAGTTTTGGTATTTTGAGAGCAAAATAACTGATGATGGTCGAAGTAGAGAGGATATAAAATGTAGACTGGTAATGGCAAGGAAAGCGTTTCTGAAGAAGACAAATTTGTTAACATCGAGTATAGATTTAAGTGTCAGGAAGTCGTTTCTGAAAGTATTTGTGTGGAGTGTAGCCATGTATGGAAGTGAAACATGGACAATAAATAGTTTGGACAAGAAGATAATAGAAGCTTTCTAAATGTGGTGCTACAGAACAATGTTGAAGATTAGGTGGGTAGATCACGTAACTAATGAGGAGGTATTGAATAGGACTGGGGAGAAGAGAAGTTTGTGGCCCAACTTGACTAGAAGAAGGGATCGGTTGGTAGGACATGTCCTGAGGCATCAAGGGATCACAAATTTAGCATTGGAGGGCAGCGTGGAGGGTAAAAATCGTAGAGGGAGACCAAGAGATGAATACACTAAGCAGATTCAGAAGGATGTATGTTGCAGTAGGTACTGGGAGATGAAGGAGCTTGCACAGGATAGATTAGCATGGAGAGCTGCATCAAACCAGTCTCACGACTGAAGAACCACAACAACAACAACAATGTGGGGAAGGCCTAACTATCATTTTGGAAATGGAGGTGGTTGAACTTAAATGTTTCTTTTCTGTATAGGGTGAAAACAATAACATGAAAATCATAAACATGTTTAATAAGGAATAATTAAAATCTAAGAGATTACTAGTAAAATTAATTCAGCATAAGTACCTGAAGCTAAGAGGTCAGTGCTTCAAATGTTGCTTCATGGCAGCTGCTGTTTTCTCGTTAACTCTGACTTTATATGTTTCTGAGAAATCATTGAGGAGTGGGAATGCATCAAAACAGCTCTCTTTCACTTTACTGGACCATCTTTCAAGTTTTTAATAGTTGTTTCTATTTTATCTTGAACATAGAACTTGTGGACGTCCTTCCCTTGCTGCGATAAACTGAGGCTATTAAGAACACTGAGTATGTCACCCAAACATGAAAGACGTATTAGCCAGTTTCGTCATTTAACATGTCCAAGAAACTGATCACAGATTTCGCATCACTTTTGTGCTCCGACAGGAAGATTCTCAGCTGATTTCGAAGCTCAAATAATCTTCATAGCACTTTCCTTCTAGACAACCAGCGTACTTCACAGTGCAGGAGAAGTGTTTTGTGGTCACTGCCCATCTCATCGCAAACAATCTTGAATCTTTAGGTCTAGATTTGATTAAATTCGCAGTTTTCACTGCGTCAATAATGATTTTCTTTAGACATGCTGCAGCGAGTCCATTGAACAGAAGCGGCAAGTGGCCTAACTTTGGAATTTAAACCCGAGTAAACGCCAGGTATAGCACGGGTACCATTAGTCGTCAGTGCAACATATTTTGTCCACTGTATTTCATTTTCTACTATAAAGCCATCAAGACATTTAAAAATTTCTTCCTCTGTTGTTGACATTGGCAAACATTTACAAAAGAGCATTTCTTCTTCTATACTCCCATTAGATTCAAACCTAACAAAAGCTAAAAGAATAGTTTCGTCGGCTATATCTGTGCTTTCATCAAGCTGAAATGAAAAGTAGTCACTTTGCTTGAAAACTGTGATCATGGACTGTTTTACAAACTCTGACATTCCATCGATTCTTCTCTTTACCATTGTGTTTGATAGGGGTATTTCGGCAATTAGTTCAAAAATGGTTCAAATGGCTCTGAGCACTATGGGACTTAACATCTATGGTCATCAGTCCCCTAGAACTTAGAACTACTTAAAACTAACTAACCTAAGGACATCACACACATCCATGCCCGAGGCAGGATTCGAACCTGCGACCGTAGCAGTCGCGCGGCTCCGGACTGAGCGCCTAGAACCGCTAGACCACCGCGACCGGCGGCAATTAGTCTTGTGTGCTTTTCGCTAAATAAAGCATCAGATATTGTATTGGCTATCTATAATGACAGTCGATACGAAGTGATTGTAGCTTGCTTATTTTGTTCCCTAGAAGTCGATTTTGTCGTCACTGATTTTGACTTTGGAAATTTTTGTTTTTTGTTTTGGAAAAAATCGATTGACTTACTTGCGTATTCTGGATGTTTCTTTGATAAATGTCTTTTCCGTTTTGAGGGTTTCATACTCTTGTTAGCAAGTACTTCAAAGCACACAACACACTGAGGAAGCGGCTCTTGATCTGTTCCAGAAAACATAAACCCATATTTCAAATAATCATCATTGTATTTACGAAAGCGAAAGTTTGCCTTATTCTGGAAGGAGTTCAGTTCACTATCTTCACTAACACAGTCTCCTTTAGGTATATTACATGATGCACTGGTACCGAATGTGGAAGGTTCGTTGTAATTACATAAAGTCTGTCTTTTCCGGAACGATCTTGTTTTAATCCACGCGTCCATAGTGAAATAAAGTGAAACAAGCCGCCGCAATAAACAAGCATGCACACACTATGCCGACACACAAACAAAGCACGCTCTCACCGTCATGAATCACATTGTTGCGAGTGGAAGGTAAAGCGGTGTTGCATTATCGCGATTACCGATGAGTCCTGCAACTGTGTTGTTCTCGTTTCGCCCAGAGCACGTTATTAAGCCACAGTAGTCTCTTGCTTAGAATGATTTTGTATGTAACTGTTCAGATTGTAAAACCTTCCTCTTGAAAGAAGATTTCATATTTTCAGGCTGTAAGATTTTCACTTACTTATTTTAAAAGTCGTCCGGCGGCCCATCTGAACAGGTCTCGCGAACCACTACCCACAGTTTGGGAAGCACTGGCTTAAGTCACAGGGAATAACTAATGTTTTGTTTCCCTTTATTCTAGTTGTTTCACGAAAAGGAATGTTGACTGTTTTTGCGTAAGTAATACGATCACGATCACAGACTCCCTCTACGAGAAGAGGGAGAGTTCTGTGAAGGTGTTGCTTTCAAGCATGCAATGGCGCTCGTTAACTAGGACATCATATTTCTGGGGTATATTTCGGAGGAACTGTCTCGAGTCACAACACTGAGGCATTTTCAAAGTATCGCTGTTTCCTATTGGTGTTTCCTGAAGAACGATATCGCTTTAGCGCGAAGGAGTAGTCATCGGTTCTAGTTACTGAGCGCTGTGCAGCACGCTACGTAATTCAGTGTAAAGCCTGGCTCCGCATTGTCTAAAGGCACGTAAGCAGGTAAGCGGACCTATTCTGGTGTGTGTGAAGTATAGCTCTTGTCGCATACCTAGAGTCTACCGCGATCTTCACTGTCGCTTGATACACGGACTAGATTAATTCTTGCAAAACGAAAACCTAAACGAAGGGAGCTCACTCACCAGTTTAATTCTCGCATATGAAATAATTCTTGCCTCGCGCCATCTCGTAAATTAAATTATTCTATGTGAACACCAGATGACGCTTAGGCGACAAATGTCCCGGCTACTTGGGTGATAATTTCTTGTTCGTCAGACTTCTCGCGTAATGTAGTACAATGAAGATAGCTGAGTACCTTATGTGCGAGCCAGTCTAAGCTGCACGGTCCAGAGTAGTCTAGTTTACGCAGCGTCGTGTCTGGCCACTACTGAGAACGGCGCACTTCTGCTCTGAACAGTATTTTCTCTTGATATATTCAGCGCTCACCACGAAATCTGCTTTACCTTCAATTTTACGTCGTGAGTCCCCCGCATATGTGTAAGAATATTTTTGCTCTCTTCAGACAAGACACACACACACACACACACACACACACACACACACACACAAACGCGCGCGCACACACACACAAACGTTGAAAGAACTCTGTTGCCCCCGCTTAGACGATGGGTCTCCTTCCGCTTAGTTATTTGCATGCTACGTGGATGACCTGGTCGAATATTTTTGTTTATTTTTTATTTATTTCAAATGGCTCTGAGCACTCTGGGACTTAACTTCTGAGGTCATCAGTCCCCTAGAACTTAGAACTACTTAAACCTAACTAACCTAAGGACATCACACTCATCCATGCTCGAGGCAGGATTCGAACCTGCGACCGCAGTGGTCGCGCTGTACCAGACTGAAGCGCCTATAACCGCTCGGCCACCTCTTTATTTATTTATTTGTATTTCGCGGGACAGGCTATATTTTAAACAGCAGAGAATACATAAGTCTTGGTCAGCTTGTAAATATGACGGGAGACGTAAGATCGGAAATCTTTCAACTCACCAGGTTAGGCTGGCAAGCATTTGGAAGACGTTAAACTATCCTCAGGTCAGATATGACAGTAAAACTGAAAAAAAAATGTTTTTGATCAGTGTATCCTCCCCGTTATGATTTACGGTTTGAGACGAGGACATTTCATGAGTATACAAGACGGAAATTCTGAAGTGCACAGCGAGACATGGAGAGGTCTGTGTTGGGATGCAGAAGACATCAGACCAGTTACGAACATCAAGTATATCCTGGAGAGAACAATCACTATGTAATCGCAATGGAGCAGCCATGTTGCTAAAAGAAATGACCGGTGGACAACTGCGATGCTAGAATGGAGTCCAAAGAGAAAGATCGACCACGAGGAAGACCGCCAAACTGATAGGACAGTGACTTGCTGCAGATCACTAGGTGTCATCTGGCTGAGTTTCGCCCGATATCGTTTCTTTTGGAAGAAGCTGCAGACGTACCTGAGCTCAGTACTTGTAGAGGCCACGTTACTTAGGGATGGAAATGGAAAAGCAATGTAGAGGAAATGTCCTAGCAGCTCATCAAAAATTTAGCGGCGAGAAATTGTCATTTGCCAATAAAACTTTCAGATCTCACGAGTATTTCGTTTTTGAACAAGATATTTAATTTGGTTTTTATTGTTTGTGATTCTTTTATACATGCAGAACCTGCGATTGGATATATTAAATCTCATTACTTCTTTTACCATGTGTATAAACTTCACAAAGTGGCACAGCTCGCGGGTGAAGTGTAGGGGACGTGTGACATACTTTAAAAATTAAACGATAATTACGTATCTTAATTTTTGCTTGGTGATTATTAATATGTTTTTGAGAACCACTCGTGAATTTGCCATAAGAGTGATACGGTAACTTGGAATATAAACCTGAGCGTTTGTTGTTAAGATACGTAAGATAATTGTGGACATTAATTAGAAAACTGGAGTTAAGGAATAGAAGTAGAATTTTGAAAGTAGAAAACGTAATTCACCAAACGCTGTGTGTTCCAAATACCTACGGGAAAACTCAGTCACATTTGCAAAATACACAGAAAATTCTTGAAAACAACTTAACAATGAATGACTGGTTTATGACCTAGTAGGCTACGTTGTTCATCGAGCAAGAAGAGTTACAAAATATGGATTACCGGCATGCTGGATTAATGACCGGACAGCAACTTGTGCTAACCAATTGAACGAAAGACCAGTCTAAGTTGAAAATATTTTATTTTTCATTCGATGACTAGTTCCGGTCCGAGACCCATTTTCAAATCGCACAGCCAAGTCGAAAATGGCATTTCCGAAGATATCAAAAAATGTGTAATGTACATTTACAGTGCATACAGACAACCGTGTTTCCCGGGTAGTACCACATCCACAATCGCTGTAGACACAGTCACAGACGGTGCAGTATGGTACAGAGAAGACGCCTCCCAGTCTCTCTTCGGTGGAGAGCCGTAGGAAGAATGGAAGCAAATTACGTGGCCCGACGGCTTAAAGTGAATCGCTCTGTTGTTTCTCGGATCTGGCGACAATTTATAGAGACCAAAACTGTATCGCGGAGCCCACAGCAGGGTCGACCACGTGTGACATCAGAAGAGTGGACTGTTATTTGGCTGTAAAGGCACGAACGTGGCAGGAAAGATAAACCACCAGAGTGGCGCTATCGATATGAGCCGCCACGGCTCAATGTTTTTCATATGAAAGTTGGTATGTAATTAACGTTTTTGGATACTGTATAATCAGCTTTTGTAATAATATGAAATTGTTCCAAACACCCCATCACCATTAATTAATTCTGACATCATAACGGGACAGGTACAACTATGCGACGTATAAGACTTTCGATGTTGGAAGAACTTTGTTCGAAAATTTTCAGATCTAGTCCCGTTGAGTGGATATTCTGTCACTCTCCACTTCAGAAACAATATAATCAAGCTGCAGCCACTAGTACATAGAAGGCTTACCGATGTACTGCAATATGCCTGATACAAATCAGCATATTATTTTAGAGGACCACTTTTGGCAATTTGAAATTACTATCATGTACATTATGTGAAGAAATTTCGTTCATTTTATGTGCATCGTTAAAAAACATATTTTAGTTAGGTATGTTGAAAATGTTCCAACAGTACATTGTGTACAGCTTATTTTTTAAAAAAATTCAAATTATTACAATAGCTGATTATACATTTTTCAAGAACGTTAATTACGTATCACATGTACATCATCGTTTCAAATATATTCCATTTAAATCTCACACGCCACATTACCTTTCGTGGTGTGTGTTACCCCATAAAAGTGAAATTGGGAACAAACAAAAGAATTCGTATTTTGCTCCCTCAGCACACCCGCCAATTACATCAAGATTGCTTATTTACGCTTGGGAATGTTCCGTTGTCCGGTGAAGGTGGTGTATGCTATTGACATAATTCGACTTCTAGATTATTTTTCATGGTTGTATCTGCATTATGTGATGTTATGGGTGCTTCTGCAGTGTTCTGTTTATGTTGTTTTGGGTGTTTATGTAAAAGAAACAAGGCAGCAAAGTAATACATGACTCTGTTACATAAACTACCCTCATCACTAATGTCACCAAGAGCAGAGGAGTGGGGGGAGGAGGGGGTTAAATTCTTGAACTGGTTGTATGAAAAGAGAACCTTGTATTTACGTTTAGTAAGTACATTGCTACACCACATACTATAATATTAAGCGGGATGTGTGCTTCCCCACGTATCACAATTTTGGCTTATTGTTGTTTCCTCACAGAATAACGTACAGCAGAATACTCGAATCCTCGAAGAGGATGTGGCTCAAGCTTTTTGAACTAACACAGTACTCCATCTTCAATGATGGCAGTGTCTACGGGATGTTAAACTCTAGGCACTATCGTCTTGTACTTAAAATCGTTTACTGAACTTCTCGGCTGCTATTATCACAAGTACGACATTTTTTATATACATCGTACTTGTAAATCTGGTACTAAGGGGAAGTGGATAAGCGAAATAAAAACATAGTTTTAAGCTTTTTCCTTTTGCATTTAACCAGGAAGTAATGCAAATTTTTCACTTTATATTGCTATTGGAAGTTTCAAATATGTGACCAAATATCTACTGTCGGAAAAAGCGCAAATTTCGTTATAAATATTTTCGACATAAACAAATTGTGCCCTAGTGTGATGTACAATGTAAAATGGAAGAGTACGGGTGGTGAGAGTTTAAAGAGAATGACTGATACACCCGCCGATACGGAAGCGCCATAAAATTATGTTAAATCAGAACGGCAGCACCGCATAGTTGTACACGGTGGACAAATAAAACAAGCCAGGAAAATATTTACAATAAGAACGATGTGTGATTGACTCTTGTTACAGTTTTTATTCTCTGCAGAGCCTGTTTCACACCCTTTTGCCACTAAGACTTTGTTGGAGGTTTGGCCAGAATATTCCAGTCTTAATTTATGGCGCAAATAGTTGTAAGGTGGCGGTATAATTTTGCCCCTTAACACACTATTTTAAATGTCGAAACGTTATCTACGCATCAAGCCAAGGAGTTTGATACCATGTATGCCCTACTTCAAGTAAAGTGATACTAATTTGCGTAGTACGGAGAGTAATCATTCGTACGTGGCTGACATACTACTAAGCATTCCCTACTTTGCGTGTTAATAGTCTCGTAGTATCGCAATCACTTTGAACTGAAGTGGACACAAGGAATTCCCAGCTGTCGAGAGAAGTAGAACATGGAACGCATTTCAAGAAGGGCCGTAAAAAGCCCACCGACCCTTCAAAGACGCGCATCCCGAAGCTGGGTGACAGCGCACAGCTAACAATAAGCGAGCTTCTCTGACTTACACCTGCGTGGAATGGAAAGATACATCTTAGCATAACAAGGGTTCGCGTGGCCGTTCTTAGAGGACCAATACACAGAATTCGCATTTATGAAAAATGTTGAGTTACACAAAGTAAACAGTGGGTCAGAGATGACTGGACAGAACAAACGTAGAAAGACAACATCTGATGCCTGGGAAAGTTTCTATGAAAGGAATGCTTTCAGAATCACAATGGGAGGTCTTTGAAAAGTACGAAAAACATTGTTGCCATGTTTCTTTTTTCGAAACAGAAAACAGGCCACAGTGGAAAGCACTGCTATGTTTAACAAATACTTGTATATCACGTGATGAAGTCGTGGAGAACACGATGTTGCACGTGGACAGCTCGTGTATGGGCAGCGTCTGAGAGGATAGGAGCGAAACATGAATGCTATAGGCCAGAAGGAAAATAGTTTGGCCGGCCGCTGTGACCGAGTGGTTCTAGACGCTTCAGTCCGGAATCGCGCTGCTGCTACGGTCACAGGTTCGAGTCCGGCATCGGGCATGGATGTGTGTTATGTCCATAGGTTAGTTGGGTTTAAGTATTTCTACGTCTAGGGGGCTAATGACCTCAGATGCTAAGTCCCATAGTGCGTAGAGCCGTTTGAACCATTTGAAAATAGTTTCTACCCTCAATATGCTTCTCAAGCCTCATTGGGCCAAGAAACGACGCCAAGTCGTACCACAATGAGCATTGGCCACTACGAACTGTGGTAGTGGATAAACACAAGGTACAGAGGGGGAACCAAGACCGTGTATTTCTGTTCTGTCAGCCTAGAAGAACATTTTAGTGAACACTCGTAACACATCTGGATTGGAGATTACGGATTTTGACACAAGTTAGTTACATTCTGCAGAACAATTGAAGAGGGCAGACAGGTACACGTCGCTAAGCCAGAATGTGTGAACATTTGTAATGGTTCAGCTAGGGAAAAACACAGTTTTTCGCCTCACGAAAACTCAGGGCAGTTTCCGACTGCTGACACAGTCAAGGCCAGAATAGCATTGAGGTTTACAGGTCTACACAGCGTTGGCGCGCCGCCGTCATCATACGCCTCTGCTGACCACAGCAGCCGCCGATAAAGCACGGTAAATATTGCGCTTGCTCAGGTGGTCGGTAAGGGAGTCACTAGCTTGTGTGTCCACTTCTGTGCTACTGGAGATTGGAGTTGTGTTACGTATTTGCTTCTCATTCCCTCGTGTCCATGTGAGCCACGTATCATGTGTGTGTTCATAGGGCTTAAAAGTCAATAAAGATATCGGTAAATTTACGTTATTGTCCAGCTAAAACAGCATAGACAATAGAGCATACTGAAGTGCTGTGAGAGCAATATTTTGGAGGGTACATTGTTTTGTGATCATTGTACTGTAAGCTACTCTAGGCGTTCTTTTCTCATGTAGGAACGCTTATGAAAGGTTGTTATGCTTTCACGTTTATCACGATTAATTTCATTTAGTTCGTGAATTCATTCTCAAAATCTTCCTAATAATGGAGGATTTTCCAACATCCCCAACTACATACTTGAACCCAATGTGTATGGTGATTCTGTAATAAAAGAGTTTAGAACAGGTAACTGTGTGTTCTAGAGTAGAGGCTACCCCTTCATCACTGAAACATTTTAAGGCATGTCTGACCGCTGTTATTCTGCTGTCTAATCGTTACTTCATCAGGGAGCTCTTTACTTTGCTGGATCTGGGTTCACAGACACTTAAGTTCTGTCAAATATCTCCTTGCGTGGAAAGTGGTAAGGATGGGTCACAATGACTGGCGAAGTACGTTACACGTTTTCCACAAATGGTGCTTCGCATAATGCTCCACAACGAACACGTGCTGCTTCCTTCTGAGCACCATTATGTGTTGCATCCAAGTGTTCACTAAAAACATTTGTCCCTCTCACTCACTCGAAACGTAATGACGCTGCGAATTATTCAGGACAGAGCATACAGCAGATGCGTGTGTGCAGACATGTGACCGGAACCTACTGGGGCATCGAAATCACGATTTCTAGCATTTGCGCGGTTCTGATCTCTCCCAGACCGTGATACTCTCTTAGAAAAACTCAAGTTTTATGTAATTGATGGCTTTTCACACATCTGGTTTGAATCATAACACAATGGAAAGAGTTGTGCTGAATAATGCAGACAGTGGCGGAAAGGTAGAAAACCCTAGTGACTGGGATGAAAAAAATCACAAATGGAGTCCCACTGCGTTCAATTTTCGCTCCACTTCTATTACTTATATAGAAGGTGATTATAATTATACTTAAACTTTCAAAACGCTGTAGGAGTAACACCACTGGTCAGAATGACGTCAAATTCCAACGGAATATCATCGGAGGAGGGGGAAAATGTATGGCAGAAGAAAAAAAAACAGTGTGAAAATTGATCAATAGATGGCGCTGTATGTGTCAGAATACGTAAATGAAAACAGCTGTCATGCGCGCGACCCACTGAAGTTGGTATAAACACGCCGGGTACACGGCTTTTCCTTCTTTCGCGTCTGCGACGTTCGCCATGACTGTCTCAATGAAGGATCGAGCTCTGCTTGTAAAGCTGTATCACAAGAATGATGACTGTGCACACGTCGCTCTGCAGAAGTTCCGGACACTGAAGGGTTTGAAAATGGCGTTGGTCCAATAACTGCCGTTGGTCTGGACAAAATGATTCGGAAATTTGAAGAGATGGGTTCTTTTGGTGTGAAACTTGGTAGAGGAAGGAAACGAAATGATTCGACGTCAGTGGAAGCAGTCGCCACAACAATCCCGGAGGAGACGAGTGGTGGTGTGCAAACGTGTAGTGCACGGAGAATTGCCCGAACATTGGACATACCCGTCAGCACGGTGCGTAAAATCCTGCGAAACATCCTTCTTTGGTATCCATCCAAAATTACCCATGTGCACGAGTTGTTGACCTGCCAGCAAGAGAGACCTTTGCCTTAGAATTTCTTGCTCGCATGGAATGGACAATGATTGGCCGTGGAAGATTTTGTGGACGAAGCCCACTTCCTTCTGACACAATTTGTCTGTACACAGAATTGTCGAATATGGGCAACGGAAAATCCACACGCAAATCAACCAGTACCACATCATCCTGAAAGGCCACTGTGTGGTGGGGGTTTTCGGCATCATTAATCTTAGGGCCGTATATTTTCGAAGAGACAGGTGCTTCCGGTCCTGTTACCTGTTTACCTGTACCGTCACTGGAAAGCGCTGTGAGTGCCTTTTTCGCAACCACGTCATTCCAGCTCTCCAACAGCGTGGATGCGTGGATGGGATCATTTTTATGCAAGATGGCGCACCTCCGCACGTTGCAAATCCAAATTCTAGAATTATCAGCCGCCATTTACCTACAGCCTGGCCGTCCCGATCACCTGATCTTAATCCGTGTGACTTCTGGCTGTGGGGCTATCTGAAAGATGTTGTGTTCAGTTTTCCGATAGCAAACTTAGCTGCATTGAAGGCATGCATTGCACAACACATTCTGAACATGAGCCCGGAAACAATTCGAGCACTTGTGGAACTTGCTGTGACTCGATTTCAACTTGTTGCAGGAAACGGTGGACAGCATACTGAACATGTTTTGCGCCAGTCACACGGAAATTAATAATCCGATTTGATTTTGACTGATGCTTTTTATGCGGTTTTTTGCCTCAGGACAATTAGAACCCGATGTGATTCATGCTATTTATGCGGTTTTTGGCCTCAGGACAATTAAAAACCAATGTTATTGATGCTTTTTATGCGGTTTTTGGTCTCAGGACAATTAAAAACCGGTGTGCGTGATGCTTTCTATGCAGTTTTTGGCCTCAGGACAATTAAAAACCGATTTTTCCCATCCGTTATGATATGACCTTGCTGTGGTGGATGGGCTTACGTAACTAACAGTATCACACCTGTACCCCGAATCACACTGAGTAGTAGTTTGTTTAACGTCAAACGTACACCTTAGGCATTATTGTAATGATTCATTTCTCATTTGTAGTCGACCTCCCTTCTCCGATAACATTCCGTTGCAATTTGACGGCCGGCCGAAGTGGCCGTGCGGTTAAAGGCGCTGCAGTCTGGAACCGCAAGACCGCTACGGTCGCAGGTTCGAATCCTGCCTCGGGCATGGATGTTTGTGATGTCCTTAGGTTAGTTAGGTTTAACTAGTTCTAAGTTCTAGGGGACTAATGACCTCAGCAGTTGAGTCCCATAGTGCTCAGAGCCATTTGAACCATATTTTTGCAATTTGACGTAATTCTGACCAGCGGTGTTATTTCTACAGCGATTTGAAAGTTTAATTATAATCACCCTGTATGTGAATGACCTTCCACTTAACATTCAACAAACAAAAATGGTACTTTTTGCAGATGACACCAGTGTTATAATAAATCCCATAAGAGAAAGCCACAGAATAGTTGTTGTTGTTGTTGTTGTGGTCTTCAGTCCAAAGACTGGTTTGATGCAGCTCTCCATGCTACTCTATCCTGTGCAAGCCTCTTCATCGTCGAGTAACTTCTGCAGCCTACAGCCTTCTGAATCTGCTTACTGTATTCATCTCTCGGTCTCCCTCTGCGGTTTTTACCCTCCAATACTAAATTGGGGATCCGTTGATGCCTCAGAACGTGTGCTACCAATCAATCCTTTCTTCTAGCCAAGATGTGCCACAAATTCATGTTATCTAATTCTTTTCAGTACATCCTCATTAGTTACGTGATCTACCCATCTAATCTTCAACATTCTTCTATAGCACCACATTTTAAAATCTTCTATTCTCTTCTTGTCTAAACTGTTTATCGTCTATGTTTCATTTACATACATTGCTACACTCCATTCAAATACCATCAGAAAAGGCGTCCTGACACTTAAATCTATACTCGATGTTAACAAATTTCTCTTCTTCAGAAACACTTTCCTTGCCATCGCCGGTCTACATTTTATATCCTCTCTGCTTCGACCATTATCAGTTATTTTGCTGCTCAAATAGCAAAACTGCTTTAAGTTTCTCGTTTCCTACATCACCTGTGGGGTTCTGCCCAATCGTCTCTTATAGGGTGCCTAAAGAATGGTGCTTTCTCAGATAGCTATACAACAGTTCAAGCAAATCACATTAATGGTTTTTATTTCAGTGAAGTAGACTGACAACACTTAACTTTGGTTTACAAGAACGTATCGCAAGTGATAGGCGACATGCAAACAGTCATTGTCCTTCTCTATAATACAATGTCCACGTAAGCAGTTGATGTAAGGCACAAGCTCAGTATAATAGTTAGGATGACGGCCCCTCTACCCCAGGTCTGCTCTGCTAGTGACGGCCTACTACTGCCTGGCCGAGGTGGCAGGAGCGGCGCTTATGTTCTCTTCTTGTCGAGGCCGCTCCTGTTGTGGTAGCCTCGTAGTCAGCATGCTATTGGCTGACATCGTCTCACAGCTTTCTCTGATCTTGCGTTCTTCATCTTCGTCCTGGCGCTTGTGGTTATGCTGGAACATCACCTGATTTAATTTGACTACATTCCATTATCCTCGGTTTGCTTTTGCTGATGTTCACCTTATATTCTCCTTTCAAAGACACTGTCCATTCCGTTCAACTACTCTTCCAAGTCATTTGCTTTCTCTGAGAGAATTACAATGTCAGCGGCAAACGTCAAGGTTTTTATTTCTTCTCCCTTGATTTTAATTCCTACTCCAATTCATTTGTTTCCTTTACTGCTTGCTCAATATACAGATTGAATATCATCGGAGATAGGCTACAACCCTGTCTCACTCTCTTCTCAACTACTGCTTCCCTTTCGTGCCGCCGGCCGGTGTGGCCGTGCGGTTCTAGGCGCTTCAGTCTGGAACCGCGTGACCGCTACGGTCGCAGGTTCGAATCCTGCCTCGGGCATGGATGTGTGTGATGTCCTTAGGTTAGTTAGGCTTAAGTAGTTCTAAGTTCTAGGGAACTGATGACCACAGATGTTAAGTCCCATAGTGCTGAGAGCCATTTGAACCATTTGGAACCTTTAGTGCCCCTCGACTCGTGTATCTGCCATCTGGTTTCTGCAGGAATTGTAAATAGCCATTCACTCCATATATTTTACTCCCGCTAACTTCAGAATTTGAAAGAGACTATTCCAGTCAACATTGTCAAAAGCTTTCTCTTAGTCTACAAACGCTAGAGACGTAGGTTTGCCTTTCTTTAATCTGTCTTCTAAGATAAGTCGTATGGTCAATACTACCTCGCATGTTCCTACATCTCTACGGAATCCAAACTGATCTTCCCCGAGGTCGGCCTCTACTAGTTTTTCCATTCATCTGTAAAGAATTCGTGTTAGTATTTTACAGCTGTGACTTATTAAACTGCGAGTTCGGTAATTTTCACACCTGTCAGCACTGATTTCTTTGGAATTGAAATTATTACACTCTTCTTGAAGTCTGAGGGTATTTCGCCTGTCTCATCATCTTGCTCACCAGATGGAAGAGTTTTGCCATGGCTGGCTCTCCCAAGGCTATCAGTAGTTCTAACGGAATGTTGGCTACTCCCGAGGCCTTGTTTCGACTTAGGTCTTTCCGTGATCTCCCAAATTCTTCATGCAGTATCATATCTCCCATCTCATCTTCATCTAAGTCCTCTTCCATTTCCATAATATTGCCCTCAAGTGCATCGCCCTTGTATAGACCCCCTATATACGCCTTCCACCTTTCTGCTTCCCCTTCATTCCTGAGAAGTGCTAGTCAGTGATATTTTTCAAAGAATAATTAAGTGGTTCTCGGAAAATGCACTCTCCCAATCTCTGGAAAACACGTTACATTCAGTTCTGTACAACAAATAGAGTCATACCAACAACTGAAGTAGCACAAGGGAATTTTCAGTCACTAGGGTAGAATAATCAAAATTTTTTGGTGTACACATTGATGGAAGTTTGAACTGAAAAAGCATGTTATTGAGATCAAACAATTAAGTTCAACTACTTTTGCTCCTCGTAGCCGGCCGCTGTGGACGAGCGGTTCTAGGCTCTTCAGTCTGGAATCGCGCGACCGCTACGGTCGCAGGTTCGAATCCTGCCTCGGGCATGGATGTGTGTGATGTCCTTAGGTTAGTTAGGTTTAAGCAGTTCTAAGTTCTAGGGGACTGATGACCTGAGATGTTAAGTCCCATAGTGCTCAGAGCCATTTTTTTGCTCTTCGTATAAATGCTAATCTTGGAAACAAACGTATCAGGCTCCTGACATATTTTATTTTGCATGTTTCCGCTCAGTAATGTCGTGCGGAGCATTTTTGTGGGGTAAGTCGTCACTTGCTAAGAAAGTAACGATTGCACAAAAGCGACCAGTAACAATAATACATAGTGTTCGCCAACAGACGTTATGTAGCTGCCTCTTGATGAAGTTAGACATTTTACCTACGCCGCCACAGTACACATTCTCGCTAATGAAAGTCGTCATAAATAATCCACCTCAATTTGAGAACAATAGCGATGTACGTACCTACAAAACTAGTGGGAAAATGACCTTTATTAATCACTGTTAAAGGTGTCAGTGGCTCAGAGAGAAGTTCAACATGCAGCAATAAAAATTTTTGATCCTTTACCCAATAACATAAAATATCTGACAGGTGGCGAAGCAAGTTTTAAATCAAATTTTAAATAATTTCTCCTGGTCAACTTCTTCTGTTGTATTGGCGAATTTCTACTTAAAAACTGGTAGCTACCAAATAAAAAAAGGCAACTAGTCAATTACTTTTAAGTGTAGTTGCATGATATATATATAGTCAATTAGTTTTAAGTGTAATTGCATATATATACATATATATATGTATATATATACTCGTGATTTCATATATATATATGTATATTCATGCAACTACACTTAAAATTAATTGACTATATATACAGGATATATATATATATATATATATATATATATATATATTTCCTGTATATATAGCCAATTATATATATATTATCCTGTAAACTGACTCGTTCCCTTTCGATAAAAAGAGTCGTTGAAATAATCTATAGAACATGTAACTAAGCAACTTAACCAGGATCAGAAGCACGTCAGTCTTATAAATATTTACCAGACCAGTTATATTTTGGCCGGCTTTTGTTAGAACACTGTGAAGACCATTTGTACGAGAACTTATAAACCAAAGCAGGAAAGCGTCCACTACCTGGAAAGATATAATAATGTCCAATTTGAGAACTAACACGTTGGCGGTGCTTCGTTATCTGCGATTTCACACTCGGTAAACCTAGTGAACCGTAGCGCTGTTTGCGACACTTATAGAAGTGCTACAGAGCGTACTTCCTGGCTGCCGCCAATTACAGGCAGTTAGCGCGCAGGAAATAAAGCTCGGCGTGGCGCGTCGTGATTATGGTGTCACTTTGCCAGGGCGCGGACACGAATAGCCGCCGTCCGCCTTGTGCCAGCACTCGCCCGGCCGACCGCAGCTCTGCTTCCGCCTAACGACTATCACCAAATTTGGACGACGCGGCGTCACCCACTGGCTCTGACAAAGCCTTGGCTCTCTGAGGATTCCCCAGTCCCTTTCAGCTTGCTTCCATTCCCATCCTTCCGTCTCGTCTTATGTAATCCTAGTTAGGACTGAAACAAGACAGCAAAATATTAAAACTTGGTTAAACCACAGAAAACTGGTGATCAGATCACAAGTCACTCGACTCTTTTGTAGCCCAGGTTCTCATCTTCGGATAATACAGGGTGTCCGAAAAGTCTTTCCCTGATTACATAAATTGATAACTCAGGCTAGAAATAAGATATAAATATGAAACTGGTGTCTAATTGTTTATAAACTATCAAAGTTTTTTTCACACATCAGTAACCTTCCACTTCCATTGTTGCCCAATGACAGTACACATCGATATGACTTTGCGGTCGAAATGCTATCACGTATTGAGGACGATGATGGTTATCTCAGACGAATTGCCTTTTCCGACGAAGTGAGCTTTTTTGTCAGTGGAGTAGTGAATCGCCATAGCGTGCGCATTTGAGGTTCACAACCCCCTGGCGAAGTCATGGAGTGCACCAGAGGCAGTCCAAAGGTGAATGTTTGGTGCGCGCTATTGCACGATCGAATTATCGGGCCATTCTTCTTCGTTGAGGTTACCATCACATCTGCAGTGTATCTGGACATGTTGCAAATGTATGCTGTACCTCAGCTGCTTCAGTATCACCTCGATATCTTGTTTCAGCAATACGGTGCACCGCCTCATTGGGGTTTGGACGTCCGTGCCTATCTCGATATGACCTTTCCTGGGCGATGGATTGATCGTGATGGGCCAACGGTTTGGCCTCCACGCTCTCCTGACATAACCCCATTGGACTCATTTTTATGGGGTTACGTCAAGGACGAGGTCTACCGAACACGTGTACCAGATCTTGAAACCCTGCGGCAACGTATAACCACAGTCGTTGAATCGATCCCTCCGGTGATGTTGGCTAATGTGTGGACGGAAATTGAATATCGCCTAGATGTGCTACGCGCTACCAAGGATGCTCATGTGGAAGTTTACTGATGTGTGAAATAAACTTTGATAGTTTCTAAACAATTAGACAACAGTTTCATATTTGTATCTTACTTCTAGCCTGAGTTATCAATTTATCTATTCAGGGAAAGACTTTTCGGACGCACTGTAAATTGCTGGAAAAAATTAGTGCACCCTTTAGAGATTTCCAGTTCACTCAAGATTTATTGCTGCAACAGTGTATATGGAGTACACGAAATTATTACATTTACAGGTCAATAGCATAAGCGGTTCTGAGGTACCAGGTTTCTAACCGTGCTGCAACGCTCATATTAGTACGTGGTGTAGCCTACACGGACGGCAATGCAGGCGCTGACTCTAGCATCCACTCGATCGTACCGATAGCAGATACTATCCTTGAATACGTTATTCCACGTCTGCCCGACCTGTGCTGCAAGAGTTCTTGGTTGACGAGTCACAAGAGTCCCTTCTCGTCGCATCGTATGCCACGTGTGCTCGATTGCAGACGAGTGCGGGAAACGAGACCGGGGATCGTGTTGGCCCGGGGAAGTTGCTGTACGTCTTGCAGAGCACGTTGAGTTTCACTGGCAGTATAAGCGCCAGCATTATTCTGTTTGAAGAACACATTACCTTCCTGTTGCAAGAACGAACAAATCACGAGTCTGATAACATTCTGCACTTACCGAGCGCTATTTAGAGTCCCCTCCATAAACACCGAAGGTGAACGAGTGTTGTAGCTAATGCCATCCCAGATTATAGGGCCTGGGAAGAGGCCAGTCTGTGTTGGACGAATGCACTCTACGAGACAGTGCTAACTAGATCTAAGTCGTACGCGCAAACGACCATCACTTGTTTCCAGGCAGAATCTGCTTTCATTGCTGAAGACTACGGCGCGCCGTTCCATCTTCCAAGCAACCTTCCGGCGGCACCAGCTGAGCCGTGCACGTCGATGCTGAGGTGTGCGTACCCGTAGTCCCACCGCTAATCACCGGTTCGCAACAGTCCGTGTCAATCCGTCTGTGCTCACAAGCCCTCTTGTCTTTGCTGTGGTAGCTGTACGATCTGCCACTGCTGCCCTT
This sequence comes from Schistocerca americana, assembly GCF_021461395.2. Lineage (NCBI taxonomy): Eukaryota > Metazoa > Arthropoda > Insecta > Orthoptera > Acrididae > Schistocerca > Schistocerca americana. Next base: position 140,450,015 of record NC_060130.1, on the reverse strand, counting down.
ACAATACGCCAATCCTCGCGGGCGTCTGTGCTGCGTGGACGTCCAGAGCCTCGTCTACGGGTGTGGGAATGTTTGCGTGACCGCTGGTACAAACATTATTGCACAATTCACGCAGCACGTCCACATTGTGTGGAAGTTCTCCGAATGGACCATCTCGCCACTCGGAAGGCCGTAATTTGACCCCTTTCAAGTTCGCTCACTTGGCTGCAGGAAGCACTAGTGCATCTCTGTAGTATGGTTGCCAACTTGCTACAGACGTTCGCTCTACACTGACGTGAACCTCCTGCCTGTGAGGATTCCCTGCGAAAGGATAGGCACAGATGGCACTCTGCTAGCTATGCCACTATGCTATCTGTTCGCGAACGACGTTGAAACCATTATCGGTATATCTGCTATCTCCCAGGTGGAATATTCCATCATCGGATCAAAATCGGTGTCGTCTTTCCAGGTGAACCATTTCTTTTTTCAGACAGTGTATATACAAGAATCTATAAAAACGTTCAGTATTTTAAAAACGTGAAAAAGTTAAACAGTCGGACTAAGCAATCTGTGTCTTACTTTACACTCAGACCTATTTATATTCTGCTGGTATCGTTGAACTCAGATACATTCTTCCAACTGTATCTTAGCGTCTTCCATCGACTGACATAGACACACGAATCACAGTGACGGGGGGGCGGGGGGGGGGGGGGGGAGGGAGTAGGAGGAGACGTCGTTGGGGATATATACCTGCTATCACCATCACCGAATAACATTTTAGTAGAAGCATTAATATGGTCACATACGCCAGTTTCCAATTTGACAGCTAACATTCGAAGAAAAAATACCACTAAAACTAAAGTTTCCCCGGAAATAGCGAGGAACTGTAAAAACTGAAAACTACGACTAACACAGTGGCTTGAGTAAGGACCTGACCACGCACATTTGATTACGGCCTGACTACAAACATTTTAGCCAAGCAAAGATGCACATTCACAGATTGATGGTATCTGCTGTCACAAACAGTTTGTACAAGATTCGTGAGTCCACAAACGAAATACCCTTCACTAGGAAAAAAAAACAATGAAAAAACCGAAAGACTGACTTCCCAAACTTACGCAAAAACGACTGAAATAAACGTCATTCCCTTCATTTACGCGCTCACAATTCCAGTGTCTGCAGACTTATGGTCAAAATCGTTGTGGTTCAAATGGTTCAATTGGCTCTGAGCACTATGGGACTTGACTGCTGTGGTCATCAGTCCCCTAGAACTTAGAACTACTTAAACCTAACTAACCTAAGGACATCACACACATCCATGCCCGAGGCAGGATTCGAACCTGCGACCGAAAATCGTAGTGCTGAACGACTTTATGGTGGTGGTGGTGATGGTGATGATGATTTGGGTTTAAAGGGACTAGATGTCTTGGTTATCAGCCACTCGAAAACTGTAAGTTCACGTAAAGCGATGTGGAACGAGAAAACCAGAATGGGGGCTATAGGGTCTGTCACCTTGTCTTGGTTGAAAATTGTATGACAGTAGCTTATTTCTGATGGTTAAAAGTGAGATAAAACCCAGGTCACTAAAAACTGAAGGCAGTCGCTGAAGATTCTAGTAAGAGGCACCATAACCAATAATACTAAAATGGAGTGAGAGAAAGATGATTGTGCGCAGTGGACAGTCGATTAGCTTAAACTCTTAGATAAATTAATAACGAATGCAGAAATTAAAAACAAGACTTAGCAAAGGGAGCAAGTAGTGGCAGGCCACGCTGGGCATTAGCTGCATCGAGAGGAACTAACCCAACATCCACCCCTGCCACCGAACGTTGAGGTGCATTACATTTATTATAAATGTACTTTCCCTCAGCAATCGTAAGACTTTGTTAGCTGCTACCCTACCGCCAGCAAGTGTGTGGAGTTGGGTGGTAGACAGGTTGATGGCTCATCTCACATCAGCCAGCAGGGCACACTCTATGGAGACGGCTTTGGAATCAGTTACGCTGTTAACCGTCTTCATTTCCTTAATTTTATAGATATTGGATTAACAATGTATATTCCTGTATCCCTCCCACCCCTCTTTCATATTTTGTATCATCAATGGCACTTACTATATTCTTGTATGTGATTCAGTGGCTTTCAATTTTATTTCGTTTTGTTGCTTTTAGACTTTCGTTCCTCATTCAACATAATGTAAGTTCACTTACAGTTGTTGACGATATTATGTACACGTGTTTATTGCAAAGATGATGGTGCACAGTGCCACACCAAAGATAATTGTATATAGTCTGAAGATATTTAACATTAATAGTCATACATCTATGACACTTTGTCATTTTGGTATTCAGTTGTTCTATTACTCATACTCTCTGATTTCACTGTAATTACGTTTTAAGAATATGTGCTCATCCTTTATTTACCAACGTAAGTCTGTTTTTACCAAATATGACGTGCTCCCACAGTTATTTACTGATCTGTTACAAGATGGTCATATTTACATCTGGTATTTCGTGGGGAGTGAATACTTTTCTTAATTTATGGCCAACTTTGCACTTGACAACATGTTAAATGTTCTGCAATATAGGTCAAACACATAAAATGTAAGTACATATTTCGTAATTATACACCAATTTACATTCATTGTTTAAGATATTTTACATATTTTGTAAGTTTACGTGGTCTTAATGTATGCAATTTCTGCTTTTAGCAAATACTTGAAAATAGTGTAAAAGGCCGAAACCTGGGTTGTACTTAAATAAAAATAAAACAGTCAAATAGCGACGTGTTCCTTAAAAAAGAAGTATAATCACGGGAAACCTTAATCTGGATGGCCGGACGTAGATTTGAACGGTCCCTCTCTCGAATGTGATTCCAGCGAGCCAACCACAGCGCCAAGTCGCTCGGTTTTATAATTTCGAGAAAACTTTTGTTTTAAGTAGGTAGCGTAGGCAACTGATTTTGTTCTGTGTACTATTAAAAATATATTTCAAAGCATATGCATTATTCTACGTAATTTGTTTCCTTCCTTAATCCTCTTACAGCCAGTAAACGCCACGAAGTTGTGTAATTGATATCATATAATCGGCGCAATATGCCATAAAGCTTTCTGGACAGAAAATGTTCGAGTCTGAGTGCTCAATTCAACCGAGCTACCTTTGAGCACAGTGATAAGACACTAGGAGGACGCTGGTTCAAATCCCCGTCCACCCTTTCAGATTTTTTTTTTGGTCCATAGTGTCCCTGGAGACGGCCGATTTCCTTCCCCACTCCCTGCTTGTGCTCTTGTGCTCCGTCTCTAATAACCTCGTTATCGACGGGAAGTTAAATCCTAATTTTCCTTCTTTCACGTTTCTCACTTGCAGTTGTGACGCTGCTCACTGGTCGTGTAGTTTCCAACAAATCCATAGCTATTTCCAGTTCACTATTCAATTCAACCCCCCCCCCCCCCCCCTCCATGAACCATGGACCTTGTCGTTGGTGGGGAGACTTGCGTGCCTCAGCGCTACAGATAGCCGTATGCAACCACAATGGAGGGGTATCTGTTGAGAGGCCAGACAAACGTGTGGTTCCTGAAGAGGGGCAGCAGCATTTTCAGTAGTTGCAGGGGCAACAGTTTGGTTGAGTGACTGATCTGGCCTTGTAACGCTAACCAAAACGGCCTTGCTGTGCTGGTACTGCGAACGGCTGAAAGCAAGGGGAAACTACAGCCATAATTTTTCCCGAGGACATGCAGCTTTACTGTATGGTTACATGATTATGGCGTCCTCTTGGGTGAAATATTCAGGAAGTAAAATAGTCCCCCATTCGGATCTCCAGGCGGGGACTACCCAGGACGACGTCGTTATCAGGAGAAGGAAAACTGGCGCTCTATGGATCGGAGCGTGGAAGGTCAGACCCCTTAATCGGACAGATAGGTTATAACATTTAAAAAGGAGAATGGATAGGCTAAAGTCAGATATAGTGTGAATTAGGGAAGTTCAGGGGCAGGAGGAACAAGACTTCTGGTCAAGTGAATACAGGGCTATAAATACAAAATCAAATAGGGGTAACGCAGGAGTAGGTTTTATAATGAATACAAAAATAGGAGTGCCGGTAAGCTACTACAAACAGCATAGTGAACGCATTATTGTGGCCAACATAGACACGAAGCCCACGCCTACCACAGTAGTACAAGTTTATATGCCATCTAGCTCCGCAGATGACAAAGAGATTGATGAAATGTATAATGAGATAAAAGAAATTACTCAGATAGTGAAGGGAGACAAAAATTTAATAGTCATGGGTGACTGGAATTCGATAGTAGGAAAGGAAGATAAGGAAATGTAGTAGGTGAGTATGGAAGGGGGTGGGTAACAAATGAAAGAGCAAGCCGTCTGGTAGAATTTTGCACAGAGCATATCGTAATCATAGCTAACACTTCGTTCAAGACTCGTGAAAGAAGATTGTATACATGGAAGAGGCCTGGAGATACTGGAAGGTTTCAGATAGATTCAATAATGGTGAGACCGAGATTTACGAACCAGGTTTAAAATTGTAAGACATTTCCAGGGGCAGATGTGGACTCTGACCACAATCTATTGGTTATGCACTGTAGTTTAAAACTGAAGAAACTGCAAAAAGGTGGTAATTTAAGGAGACGAGACCTGGATAAACTGACAGAATCAGAGGTTGTAGAGAGTTTCAGGGAGAGCATTAGGAAACGACTGACAGGAATGGGAGAAAGAGGTACAGTAGAAGAAGAATGGGTAGCTTTGAGGGATGAAATAGTGACGGCAGCAGAGGATAGAAGTAGGTAAAAAGATGAGGGCTGGTAGATATCCTTGGGTAACAGAACATGTACTGAAATTAATTGATGAAAGGAGAAAATATAAAAATGCAGTAAATGAAGCAGGCAAAAAGGAATACAAATATCTCAAAAATGAGACCGACAGGAAGTGCAAAATGGGTAAGCAGGGATGGCTAGAGGACAAAAGTAAGGATGTAGAGCCATATCTCACTATGGGTAAGCTAGATACTGCCTACACGAAAATTAAAGAGACCTTTGGAGAAGAGAGAACCACTTGCATGAATATCAAGAGCTCAGATGGAAACCTGTTCTAAGCAAAGAAGGGAAAGCAGAAAGGTGGAAGGAGTATATAGAGGCTCTATACAAGGGCAATGTACTTGAGGACAATATTATGGAAATGGAAGAGGATGTAGATGATGATGAAATGGGAGATATGATACTGCGTGAAGAGTTTGACAGAGCAATGAAAGACCTAAGTCGAAACAAGGCCGCGGGAATAGACAACATTCCATTAGAACTACTGAACTACTGACAGCCTTGGGAGAGCCAGTCCTGACAAAACTCTATCATCTGATGAGTAAGATGTACGAGACAGGCGAAAACATCTCAGACTTCAAGAGAATATAATAATTGCAATCCCACAGAAAGCAGGTGTTGACACATGTGAAAATTACCGAACTATCAGTTTAAGAAGTCATACCGACAAAATACTAACCCGAAGTCCTTACAGACGAATGGGATAACTGGCAGAAGCCGACCTCGGGGAAGATCAATTTGGATTCCGTAGAAATGTTGGAACACTTGAGGCAATACTGACCCTACGACTTATCTTAGAAGATAGGTTAAGGGAAGGCAAACTTACGCTTCTAGCATTTGTAGACTTAGAGCAAGCTTTTGATAATGTTGAAGGGAATACTCTCTTTCAAATTCTGAAGGTGGCAGGGGTAAAATACAGGGAGCGAAAAGCTATTTACAATTTGTACAGAAACCAGATGGTAGTTATAAGAGTCGAGGAGCAGGAAAGGGAAGCAGTGGTTGGGAAGGGAATGAGACAGGGTTGTAACCTATCCCCGATGTTATTCAATCTGTATATTGAGCAAGCAGTGAAGGAAACAAAAGAAATACTCGGAGTAAGAATTAAAATCCGTGGAGAAGAAATAAAAACCTTGAGGTTCGCCGATGAGATTGTAATAATGTCAGAGACCGCAAAGGACCTGGAAGAGCAGTTGAACGGAATGGACAGTCTCTTGAAAGAAGGATATAAGATGAACATGAACAAAAGGAAAACGGGGCTAATGGAATGTAGTCGAATTAAGTCGTGTGATGCTGAGGGAATTAGATTAGGAAATGAGACACTTCAAGTAATAGATGAGTTTTGCTATTTTGAGAGCAAAATAACTGATGGTGGTCGAAGTAGAGAGGATGTAAAATGCAGACTGGCAATGGCAAGGAAAGCGTTCCTGAAGAAGAGAAATTTGTTAACGTCGAAAATAGATTGAAGTGTCAGGATGTCGTTTATGAAAGTAGTTGTATGGATTGTAGACATGTATGGAAGTGAAACGTGGACGATAAATAGTTTAGACAAGAAGAGAATAGAAGCTTTCTAAATGTGGTGCTACAGAAGAATGCTGAAGATTAGATGGGTAGATCACATTACTAATGAGGAGGTATTGAACAAAATTGGGGAGAAGAGAAATTTGTGGCCCAACTTGACTAGAAGAAGGGATCGGTTGGTAGGACTTGTTCTGAGGCATCAAGAGAGCACCAATTTAGTATTGGAGGGCAGAGTGGAGGGTAAAAACCTCGGAGGGAGACCAAGAGATGAATACACTAAGCAAATTCAGAAGGATGTAGGTTGCAATAGGTGCTGGGAGATGAAGAAACTTGGACAGGATAGAGTAGCATGAAGAGCTGCACCAAACCAGTCTCTGGGCTGAAGACCACAACAACAACAACAATTCAATTAAAGCTAAATCTTTTTGCCTAAAACCCAGTTTTCTCCAAAAAAACTCTCATACACTCTTTTCGACACAAAGAGCTAAACAACAGATGGGATCATGTCTACATTTGTAACTCAGGGATTGTATTCTGCGTTAGTGTGAAACAGTTACCAAAAAGTGTTGTGATACCGATACAATAGTTGTAGTGTCTGTGATACATCGCTTTGTTTCGGATTTTCTGTGGAACCGCGTGTACCCCTGTTGCACCTGTATTATTTGTGATTTCCTCAGATGCAGTGCGTAACTGAAAAGTATCAAATTTGGAAATTTGTGGCGAGGTCTTATGGGACCAAACTGTAGAGGTCTTCGGTACCTAAGCCTACACACTACTGAATCTAGCTTAAAGTAACTTACACTATCGACAACACGCACACCCATGCCCGAGGGAGGACTCGAACCTCCTACGGGGGGAGCCGCACGGACCGTGACAAAGGGCCTGAGACCGCGCGGCTATCCCGCGCGGCTGAAAAGTATCAAAACGTGTGAGAAATAGGAAGTCTAGACTGAAGTTGTAGATTACTACTAATTATGTGTCCTCCTTTGATGGTACGTTATGGACATACCATTCTACTTCTTTACTTAAACTGAGGAACAATAGCGCAAAAGGAGAATGCTCTCCGGTGGAACGAAGAAAAGTCATCGCTCTGAAACTTTCCGGCTCCGTAAAGAATACTGTACGGGCCAACGGTTCAAATATCACGATTTCACTTCTTGTGTTATCTGATTATGATTGCATCCAGAAGGAGCAGAGAGATTTCTCAGTCCACAGAGTTGAACAGTGGTATTCAGAAGACGCTGCGCAATCAATAAAAGAAACGCTGTCAGTGTGTAGGTGCATCGGGGCCTTCATTAGGGTTCGTTGGCCTCTAAATAAACTCCAGCATCCCTAATAAACACAGACTGATGGGTGCCGCGACCCATCCTGTCAGTGGTACTTAAAAGTTTAAAATAATTTCTTCCGTGGAGTCAGTGGCATCGGATATCTGCCGTGTTTGTATAACGGACTGGAATGAACACAACTGACAAATTTCCAGTGATTGGTCGAAAAGAAGAGGAAAGCCGAATGTCTCGATATAATTAACGTGAGCTACTTGCTGCATTATGCGGAGAATTTTTATATCGTTGTGTTTGACAAGCGTTACTTAACATCGGCAGTCATATTTAGTTGCTGGTATTATACAAAGAAACAAATCAATGATCTGTCACCTTCTGACATACGCCTTCAAAATGTTGAACCTGCCGATGCAACCAGCTGGATTTGATACAAGACGTCAGAAAAATGGCGGACCTAAACCACTAATCGAAATCCAATATGCGTAAAATGCACGCCATAAAAAGAATTACGGTTATCTTCGTTAACCTCACATTCCTTGTCTTCGACTACTCACAACCAGACTGTCACTTTCTAACCTAACCTAAGTCTCGGGCTATGCTACGCCTCAGTCTGTCACCACCACGCGCATTCCTAAAAATATACAGAAGCAAAATAAATATTGTCAGTGTTCTGTTCTATCTCTGTATAACTCTGTTCCCTCTCTCCCTCTCCCTATCGATAACACTGTCTCGTCACCGTTCAAAGCCGATGTACTAAATGAGAAGCTCTACCCTACATACTATATCACAAATAAACATACTAGAGAACGGATAACTAAAAATTACGTAATTAATTAAATTATTGTAGAAAATATCTCTTTTTGGTTTGCAAATCGCTGTTAAGTAGGTCACGCTTCAAAATGTTCAGCAAACTTATTCATGACAATCTTTACAGCGACATGTAGTAGACTGTAGCGCGAACACTGTTTTCAGATTTGACTGACGTGTTTCTTTAGCTTCCGGTACACTCCTTGCAGTCTAAATCTACAGAATATAGAGTTGAATTTCACATGCTGTCTTCTTCACATCACACTAAAATCAAAGCCTTCTCGTACAAAAAGAAGGAAGTTAGTTGTGGGTTTGAAGTTCTCAAACAGGGACGGAGCACATTCTTCAGTTGGACAAGGATGGAGGAGGAGATCGGTTCTTCCATTCTCAAAGGGATATGCTTGACACGACTGTGGGAAACCAGGAAAAACCTAAATCTCGATCGCCGAAGGGATTTGAAACCTGCACCTGCTGAATGTGAGTTCAGTGTTCGAATCGTTGCGCCACTTCGCTCGGTAAAAGCTCTGTTATTTCTTGTACTGTACCTCTAGTGCAGCTAATTTCAACCATGCGGGAAGACTCACCTGATTATCAATTCTAATAAGACTAAGATAATGAGTAGTTGCTTGAATAAATACAACTAGTAGCCACTTTTTGTAACCATTATTTGCGCCAAGTCGCGTTTCGGTATTTAAACATCTTCATTTGGCATAATATATTTATATTTTCGTCAATACAACATTTTAGTCAACTGAATTTTGAATTTTGCGCTTCTCGTATGATAAATAATTCGTTTAACTCCCGAGTTTCCCGTGTTGTCGTGTAATTAGTGGCTACGTGCACTTAGTTTTAATTTGTAACTTGTAGCTTCTTTTTTCACATTTAAAAAAATTAGCTTTAATGATGCAGTGCTGCTTCACAGCATTCGCCATGTAGCCGACTGATGTGGTTTTTCTTCCACCAGCTTTTACACCTAAAGGCCAGTTACAATGTATTTCCGATATTACTTCGGAAGATAGTTGTGTTTATAAACCTTAAAACGTCATACCTTCTTTATAAAAAATGCATTACGCCATATTTATTGCATAATGCGCAATGTATGTACCATAATGAGTAGCACATGTTATTTTGTAATAAACTTTTTATAAGATCTGAAATGACTGTATTAGCAATAAATGTGAAAGGTTAACTACCTAGTCAGTTATTACTCCACTAACTTGTTAACCGTTCATGTTAATTGCTAATTTAATTGCTTCACAGTCATTTTAGAGTTGATAAAAAAAACTACCAACAAAATAATTTAACACAACGCCTCACAGTACATAAATCGTATACCAAGCTAGAAATGACACTGTATTTTGTTATTTATACAGATCAAATGTATCACGTTTTAAAATCGGCAATATAAATCTGTAAATACAAATGACTTCAAAATTTATTTTAAATGAGGAAGCCAATAATATTTTGCATTGTCCACCGTAAATGGCTCTGGGAGAGTAAATGTAACTTAACTTACACTTAGGTATGTATAATGAGTAGTCATACATCTCACACTGCACAAGTGAATTGAAAGATAAGAATTCTTTCTTTTCGAAGAAAATAAGAAAAAGTACCCTCATCTTGCTACGCCTTACCGTCAATTTCAGGTGCAGAATCACAGCTTCTCGCTGTCGACAGGTGACAATAGGTCCCACTGCTTTCACAACCTGTTTGATATCTATAAACCTATGTGAAACATTCGCTCACAAAACTGACGTTCACAGAGCTATGCGAAGCAGTTGCTCACACATTATAACCAAGCGATGATTGAACCGTCTCTTCTTTGAAACGTCACCGCACATATAACATTTTTGTACGGTACCCTGCATTTGCAACAGTTTTCATCAGTTTCCTGTGGAATTCAGGGGCCACTATATTACCGCAGGATAATTACTATTCACAGCAGCGACTAAGTGCTGTATCATTGAAATCCCGCACTATGTTCTGTAGCCGTTGCGGTGTCCTGCTACCACGTGGTAGCATTTTACGATTCACATATTTACTGAATAGAAATGTATTTCTCTTAATTGACACCCGGTACTCCACATTCAGCAGTATTCGAAAGAGGGAGGGGACGCAGCGATTAAAGCGCTGCACATATGTTGTGAACAAGCCAGTGTAAGTCCTCTCGCTGCAATGTTCACACTCAAAATTATGTCCGCGTGATAGCACTAGTTTTTCCTACTTTCATTAGACTATGAGCTATATTGTGAGAAAAAGTTTGCCCGATTTCTATGTACTAGCAAAATTACTTGATTTTAATTTGGAAATTCGTCATTTTATAGTTAAAAAAATGGCTCTGAGCACTATGGGACTTAACATCTAAGGTCATCTGTCCCTCAGTCCCCTAGAACTTAGAACTACTTAAACCTAACTAACCTAAGGACAGCACGCAACACCCAGTCATCATGAGGCAGAGAAAATCCCTGACCCCGCCGGGAATCTAACCCGGGCGTGGGAAGCGAGAACGCTACTGCACGACCACGAGCTGCGGACATTTTATGGTCAAACAGTGGCTGTGAACAGTTTTTTTCACATTATAGCTGACTGATCATTAAAACTATATTCTACTTTGAACTGTTTAAAAAGTTGCAGGTATCACGAAGAGAACGTGTATAACAAAATTAACTGTTAAAAAAAAGGCTTTTTTTCACATATCAGCAGAGCTGCTTATAAACGCGAACAGTAAAAAGTAATAAATATTTACATGTATTTCGTTCATGGCAACAGAATAAAGGTGAAGAAAGTGAGAATTAGTGCTGAAATGAGATATTCTAATTCTGCTTTCGAAAAAAAAAAAGGAATTTAATTAATGTGCGGAAAAAGGTTTGATGAAGCATTGATATGTGCTTTAGTTATCAATAGATGTCTTATTTGGAGACAGGGGCAGTGATGGAAGAAAATTCATTAAGCTTAAGATTATGTCTGATTATATAACTGGACTTCTCAATATCATGAAGTAATTAGTGACTAAAACTATTTAAATGACAAGAATATGGGAATTGTGAGTCCGTCTTGATGCAAACTACTTTATTATTTGTTTACTTATTTAGTCCCCAAACTAGTTTCAGCGACAGATATCGCCATCATCAGTGGGTGCTTTAAATCTAAAACACATTATTACGTTTTTACTGTTCGTTTTTGGATATGTAGTTTTCTGTGGATGATTTCGTATTACCTTATTTATTGTACGTTGTGGCACGTTTTTAAGAAACGTTGTCGTTTCTATGTGAACGCCTGTTTACAGTTGCAGATGACATGATGTATGCTGAGAAAAACGGCAACAGAAAAAGTAAAACGGTAGTTTCAGTGACACTTGTAATGTCACCCCTGACCGGCGAAATGTCTGAAATGATATCCTTGGCCACCCATAACAAAACCACGAAGGTTTACTAAGCAAAAGGCGACGTTTGGTTTTTCGTTGAAGGAAAAGAAACTTGTCCTGAGGCTGTTGATTTGTTACTGGTGACGGAGGTAAACTACATCTGTAGGTGATACATCATTCGCAGCTGCAGCTGTCTGTGGGGAAGGCGGAACACAGGGTTACAATGTCTCGTAGACGACGAGACGTTGTGCAAGCATGGACGTATCAAAGATGAAGTGAGAAATCGGCTTTGTTTGTTTAAAAGAAACGGGCGTAGCATTACGATGAGGAATCCACAGAAAACCTAACTCTAGATGGACGTATGGTCAGTTTCATATTGAATGCAGAGAGGTCCTTGAAGAGTTAGCGTCCCTGTCTCCCCTAGGGTATCGCAAAAGACTATAGTGAGAGATGTGTCATGAGTTTGTATTTGTAATGTTTTAAGTGAAACCGTGAGAAACTGAAGATTTAAAGTGAACGAAGTTAATAATATACGAGCTCATTAGAACTACTGACAGGTCATCCAGAAGAAACTATCCTCCGACTAAGTGTTCGAAAGAAGCGGCTGAACGTCAAACGGAAGTATGGCAGTGCGCCGGTCTGATCACAGTAAAAGACGATAAACTCGAGACGTGAAATATAGCGCTTGCTATCAATGGAAGCTAACCGTTGTTTCTTTGCTCTTTTACGATGAGACTGCGGCGTTTTTCTAAACTTCCTCCAATTACTATCTAAAGCCAATTGCTACCAAAGACACATTGTGTAAACAGAAAATAAGAGTAAAGTTTAGTAACAGAGGAACGTCGATACTGTTATCTTTGCTAGAAATTTGCGTCCTTCTTCTGTATGTTTCGCGGAAATCACAAAACAACTACGCGAAAACAATGAAACGATAATACTGACTCTGTATTCTCTTTTTTCGAGGTTAATGCTCGATCTGTGATAGGAATATTCTAAATTCTCATTTCTATATTTCCGTTCTATTTCTCAATTATTCTGGCTTCTCGTCAATGATATCGTTCCAACAGTTCGGCTCGCGTATTTCCGTGTAACTAGAAGGTAATCCTACCTGTAACTACTATTTGTGCGTATCATGGCCAACCTCTGGAGTCGACTCTCATAACCGGATGGTGCGATTTTTATGTACACACGTTTGGATCTGCATGTTGGCTGAAATCAGAATTTACCTTCAGCCAACTTCAAAATGAGGTGCGGCAAGGCATGTTAAATACCCCCCGCCCTCACGCACAGACACACACACACACACACACACACACACACACACACACACACACACACACATAAAATTATCAGAATTTGTCTTACATCTTTAATTTTCCATCATTTGTATGTAGTGAGAAGAAAATTTAGTAAGAAGATATGTGTTTTCGCTGTTTTTGATACTACTAAATTAACACATATACAAATCACAGCACATACTGGACCCGCCAGTTTTGATAAATTCGTTGTTACCTCGCGTTTCACTGACGCTAAACAACTCGTATATTATTTTCTAGGAGGTTGGAGATATTAAAGTAATTATGTGACCCAAAGTCAAGGACACTTAATTAAATTCAGCTCTGATATTATGTTCAACAAATAAGTTGATAATTAAAAACTGAAAAAAATTGAGTGTTGTAATTCTACCAATATTTATCTTGAAGGTTACATACGACATACATCTGTCTATGTAATGTGTTATTTTATGAGCAGCATAGTTTAACAATAATGTGTGAAAAGTTATAAAATCAAGGGTAGTCTGCATGCAGTGAAAATGAAGTATTGGAGAAGGTGTTACACAAGAACAATGATGGATAGAGTAAATAATGGAGAGACCCAGCAACTGATGGAAATAAAGCAAACGTCGGCTCAGTAAACAGAAAGGGAACAACTAAAATAGTATGTTGATACGAAACATGTGAATCGTAACAGAATACCACATAGTGTGTGTATGGATACGTCCTGAAAGGCAGGAAAGAGGTACACCTAGGAACGACTATGCGAATGCAGGAATTGCAGAGTTAACGCAGAAAAGAAAATTGGTAGAAGATAGTAATATAGATAAAGATGCTTGGAAATCGGGTCGAGATAGACGGCAATTGATTATGTAAATCAACCGCTTCACAGGTCCGGTCGCAACCGACAAGCTGGAAATTCATTCTTGGAAATGCTGGTAATGTCAACGATACTCATATCCTAAGTCTTTGAAGTCTTATAAACCATACTTTTCTAGTACCCTGATATCTACCAACTTAAGGCAGATAAAAACTTGAATCTACGCCCGTATATTATTTACATCTACATCTGCGCTCCGCAAGCTACCCACTCCCTCGCGCTCCCGCCCCCCCCCCCCCCCTCAACCTGTTTCATTCGTGAATGGAGCAAAGAAGATTGTTGATAAGCCTCCATGTGAGTTCGGATACCTCTTAATCTTACCTTCATGGTTTTTTCTCGTGATAGACGTAGGAGGAAACAACGTATTGGATGGCTCTTGTAGGAACGTACGCTTTCGTAATATCTACAGTGAACACACCGTGATACAGAACGCCTTTCTTCTAGCGATTCCACTGGATTTGGGTGACTCTTGCCGCTTGGTAAATGAACCTAGAGCGAGACGCGCTGCTCTTCTCTGGATCTTCTCCATTCTCCCCACCAATCCAATCTGGAACCGATCCTAGACTGAGGGGCAGTCTTCAAGTACTGACCGAACGAGAGTTTAGTGCGTGCACTACAGTTACTGAGGATTCTTGTAATGAACATCAGTCTGGCGTCTGCCTTACCTGCGATCATTTTTGTGTGGCCGTCCCACTTCAATTCTTCCGTACGCTTCTCCTAGGTATTTTAGGCTGTGACTGCTTCCAGAATGCTTTGCAATGGTGTAGTCAAACAGTAATGAGACTGGCTGCCTATTAATGTACAATACTCTACATTTGTTTATGTCGAGGCTGTACAGTCAATACATGCACTTAGTGTCATCCTCTGCACATCTTGCTGCACTTTCATATAATTTTCTAGTGTTGCCACTTATTTGTGTACAACTGCTTCATCCGCGAAAAGCCTTACGCAACTTCTGACTATATCATTTGTATAATGTATATTGTGAAAAGTAATGGTCCTATAACACCGCCTTGATATGCCCCAAGTCTGAATATTTCTCTCAGCCGAAAATTACATGTTGTGTTCTGTTTGCTAGAAACTCTTCAATCTAGTCACACAGCACGTCTGATATAGCGTACGCTCGTATTTTGTTCATTAGGTGGGAATGCAGAAATGTGTGGAACGCCTTATGCAAATCGAGGAACATTGCGTCAACCTGCGCAAGTGAATCGGATGCTTTCGTGGACGAACAGTGCTTGTTGGGTTTCACACGATCGTTGTATTCGGAACCGGTGTTGATTCCTACAGAGGAGATTTTCGGACTCCTTAAATGTGATAGTGTACGAGCATAAAACATGTTCCCAAATTAACCCCCTGTCAGGTCCAGCGGCCTTTTTTTTAGAGCGATTTCAGGTGCTTTTCTATCCAGTGCTCTCTTATTTCGATATGTTATTTTGATGCTCGTGCGACAATTTAAAGGTGGCAGCGCAGTGCGTTCTTTCATAGTCAAACAGTTTTGGAAAAAGACGTTTAGTATTTCCGGCTTCTCTGTGTCAGCCTCCTTTTCGATGCCATTATGGTTACAGAGTTGCTGGGCAGATGGCTTCGATCCGTTTACTGATAATACCAAAACTTTTTAGGATTTTCTGTCTAGTCAGTAGTTAGAATTTTACTTTCGAAACAGGTAAACACTTGACGCATCCCTCTCCTTGCACTAATTTTTGCTTCGTTCCGGTTTTATTTGCCTGTAATGCTTTGCCTACGTTTAAATTTACAGTGAAGCTCTCTTTACTTTCATAGTAGCGTTCTAACACGGCGAGTCTTCCCCATCCCTCAAAACTTTGCTCGGCACATACCTGTCTACAGCGTATTGTACAATATTTTCGAACTTTATTTACTTATACTCTATACTGGCAGTACTGGACCTTTACGACGATGAAAAAGCCTGTAATATACAATCACCGAAACGTGCAACACAAAGCGCAGAGTAATGCTATAACCCTCACATTTAGCACTTACACTTCCCTAATAGTGCGCTCAGTCTGTTGCGTCAGTGTTCAGAACAATAGGTAGCATCCACTCAGTGCATATCGGCCAACTCTCCATACTGTTTCTTCCTATCGATACTGCTGTGTAACACAGTTGACGCACAACTAAGTACCGACCAGCAATTAATGCAAGCTTGAAGGCGAAGAGCAAAGTGATCATTACTATTGTTAACAGAAATGGCTGAGAGTAACTGGAACAAATTTTTTCTAAGCAAGACACACGGGGCATGCCGTCGACATTTGCACTATTGCGCTTATATTTTAAGTGCAATAGAGATTCTAAGATAAAAAGGGTTGTAAAATCAGACGGAGAAAGGATACTTTGGGTAACAAACTGAATAAGCAGTAATTACTTTATTAATCTGTAACGAGTCACCAGAGACGTGTATGCAAATACTTATAAATTATCCTATAACATCCTCCGAAATTTTGTCGGTGGAGTTGGTGTATAGTAGCAAAATAAGGCAAACGTTGACCAGTAACAGGAGACATCAACTACAGTGTTCTCGTGATTCGACTCTTGTTGGCTGTGGTAATTGGGTTGGGAGAGGAGCGTCCCGCGTAGCTCCCCGTGTGTCCTCATTTCCGCTAATGGCAACGCTTCGACTTCCCTTCGGCTTCCGCTTGCTAGTGAGATCGAGTAGACGTTAGCACATGGGCCCCGTTCCCGAGAGGAACGGTGTTTCGAATATTATTTCGAGGAGTTCTCTATTTTCCACGTTATCTGTTCAGTTTATTTTCCGAAGCCTCCTGTGACACAACATTTCAGATGCTTAAGAGTTTCATCTCGCCTGACGTTCCTGCAGACGCACTTCGCTTCTGTCGTACTTTTGCCGATGTGACTCGTTTGGTTTTCCGTTGGGCTCCCTTACTGCTTACTTTCTCCTCTACGTTTCAGGCTCTACCGTTTTATTCTTTCCCATCTAGTCTAATTTCGGTACAATCCTTTGTCCCAGACGCACAGCATGAGAAACATCTTCCTCGAATCTGTATTTATGACTCCTCTCAGAACCCTAGATTTCTGAACTGTGCCGAATTGGTAGACCCTAACCCGAAGGTTATCGATTCGATTCCTATAACTGGAAATAAATTTCATCAGCAATACTTGGCTTTCAGCGGAAGAAATGTTGCAAAGTTTGGCAACTTTCTTTTAAGGTACAGAAATGTAAAACAGTACACATTAAAAGCTCAGAACCGTACTATCCTATTACGAAAACATCAAGGAGTCACAACTGGAATCAGTTAACCCATAGTATTGCCTTGGTGTAACAATCTGTATGAATATGAAATTAAATAGTTACATAGGCTGTGTTGTAGGTAAAGAAAGTGGTTGCCTTCTGCTCATTGACAAGGTGCAAAGACGAACAGCACGAATGGTTACAGATTTATTTGACTTTATTTCATATGTAGTTCATTCGTCTGCTTCTGTATTTATCTCCATTGTTCGCTACATTTCCAGTCTTCTCCCGTGTTACATCGTGCAACTCCTGTTCTCTACAGATGCCACGAACGTTCACTGTCTGATCAAAAGTATCCATATATTCTTATTTATTGCGGAAATGACGGCTAGGTGACACGGGAGGCCAACTCGTCATTATAATAGGAGGCAGAGGGTATTGCGTTGTGATTAGAGAAGCAATAACAACAGAACGGGTACGAGTCACTCGATGTCACCTGAGTAACAAATAAGTCAAGAATATTTTAGCCATTCTAAAAGTGATGATGCGACTGCGAAGCGAAAACTACAGCTGAACAAAGACCTGTCAGACATCAAATACTGACGGTCAAGGAGCGTCGACCATTGTGGAGATTGGTCGTAATAGATTGCATGAAATCACTTCAAAGTGGTACCAGCAGTCCAGCTAACACAATGACTATGCCTAGCAAGTTAAAACGAATACGGTACAGTGGCCGAGCAGCTCCTCATTAGCCTCACATTTTGTAGTCAGTGCTAAGAGAAGCTCGGTGACCTCACTGCACACTAGATGAATGAAAACAGGGTTTTGGGAGGGGTGAATCACACTATATCCTCTGACAATCCGATGGAAGGATATGAGTTTTGCGAATGTCTGAGAACGATACTTGCCATCATGTGTAGTGCGAAAAGTGAATTACAAAGGGGGTAAGGGGGCTGTTTTTGTGATTTCTTATTGCGCTGAAGGGAACGCTAAATGAGGAAAGCTAAGAGCACATTTCAGAGCACTGTGTACTGCAGACAGTGGGAGAACCGTTCTGGGATGATGACTGTTTGTTTTAGCATGACAATGTACACGATCATAAATCAACATATCTGAGACAACGGTTTGAGGACAGTGTTGTTGTCGTTGTGGTCTTCAGTCCGAAGACTGGTTTGATGAAGCTCTTCCGCTACTCTATCCTCTGCAAGCCTCTTCATCCCCGAACAACTACAGCAACCTACATCCTTTTGAACCAGGTTACTGTATTCATGTCTTGATTTCCGATTTCCCTCTACAATTCCCCTTCCGCCCCCCCCCCCCCTCCCACACACACACTTCCCTCCAATATTAAATTAATGATCCCTTGATGATGTCTGAGAACGTATCGTAGAAAAAATGTTCAATTGTGCGTGAAATCTTATGGGGCTTAACTGCTAAGGTCATCAGTCCCTAAACTTACGCACTACTTAACCTAAATTATCCTAAGGACCAACGCACACACCCATGCCCGAGGGAGGACTCGAACCTCCGCCAGGACCAGACGCACAGTCCATGACTGCAGCGTCCCAAACCGCTCGGCTAATCCCGCGCGGTGTGTCGTAGAAACTGATATTTCCTTTTAGTCATGTTATGCAAAAAATTTCTTTTCTCCCCATTTCTATTCAGAACTTCCTCAGCGGTTATATTTGACCTATCGTTCTTATCTTCGGTGATCTTCTTCAGCACCACCATTCAAAATCTTCTATTCTCTTTTTGTCTGAACGGTTTATCGTCCAAGTTTCACTTTCGTACAAGGCTACACTCCAGACAAATCCCTTCAGAAAAGACTTCCTAACGCTTACACCTATATTCGATGTTAATAAATTTGTCTTCTTCAGGAACGATTTTCTTGCCATCGTCAGTCTATATTTTATATTCTCTTTCCTTCTGCTATAACCAGTTATTTTACTGCCGTGAGGACAATAACATTCCTGAACTGGTCTAGCCTACCCAAAGTCCCGATCTGAGCCCAATGGAACACCTTTGGGAACACTCCCGACATCAGAGTCCAACATCACTAGCTTCTCTGGTTTCGGCTCTTGAGGAAGAAAGGGCTGCCATTCATCCACGAACATTCAGACACCTCATTGAAAGCTTCCTCAACAGAGTTCATGGTGGACACACCCATTATTAATGTCCAATAATGGGAGTCTGTAAGCTACGAAACAAGTTTCCAACAAACAAGCACGTAGATCGCGCAGGACCTGCGAGAATCAAATGGTGGAAATTCAAGGATAAGTGAAACGTCCCCTTAGAAAAATTATACATGACTGTGCTTCAACTGACACACAATATTTTTAGCGCAATGCAATCTGACTTTCAAAAATCCCTACAAAAGAATGGCCCTGACTAACATTAACCTATACCTTTCACAAATCACTTACCTCACCAAAAATCTCCGTTACTCGAACTACTGCAATACAGCGTGTGCCACTACTGCCAGCTAAATAAAAGATTCAAACTACTGAAGGCACTAACTACTAATAGGCATAGTTAGCAAATCAAAGATTTTGATAGAGAACAAACAATGTATTTACCTCAATAGTGTTCAAAAGTCATAATGTATATAGCAGTTCATGACATCCAGTCTTACAAATTTCAAAACCGCCATCTCTCTCCCCTCACCTCTAACTGCGCAACGCTACGCGCTGTTAACATCCAGCTGTCCAACACTACAATAGCCAACAACAATGCAAACCAGCCACAGACTGCACACAGCACAGCCAGTGATTTTCATACAGAGCGCTACGTGGCGTTACCAATATAAAAACCTGAACAGCCTACTTACATAAGGAAGCCAACATCGTAGCCCGAATTACTCTGCCACCAATTACCACAATTGAAGAAAGCTGGGAGAAACTGAAAGAGTCAGCTCACGAAGCTGCACATGCAATTCTTGTGGCAACAAAATGAGGAAGACGAAGGATCGATAGAGGTCAAAGACGCGGTACACACAAAGAAACAATTGTATCACGAGTTTCGTGCCGATAAAACTCCGGAGCGATGAAATGCGTACAGAACAACCAGAACAGATGCAAAACAGGCTATAGGAGCAACTAAATCCTCGCGTTATGCTGATCTATACGCAAAACTTGACACACGTGAAGGAGAGCGGGAGTTACATCGACTCGCTAAAGCAAGACATGGCAATTCAGAAGATGTTCATCGGTTTTACGTGATCAGTGATGAGACTGGTAATCTGCTAGTTGACTTGAAGAAATCCAGAGAACGATGGCGCAGCTACTTCAAGAAAATCTGAACAGAAGAGTTCCCCATCCACAAATACCCACCGGCCATGCTGTTGAAGGGCCCGTAAAAGAAACTGCAGTTGAAGAGGTAAAGACTACTTTGAGGAAAATGGAGCCTAGAAAAGCCACCGACCCAGATCACCTTCCAGCAGAGTAATGGTGGCCCCATAATTGGAAGGCAGCCGAATGGTTAACGGAACTCTTCAACAAGATCACTGACGAGGGACAAACACCAACTGATTGGCAGCAGAGCATCACCATGCATATCTTTAAGAAGAAGGGAATTCCCGCTGAGTGCACAAACGACCGTCCAATTCGACTTCTCTGCCACGCCATGAAAATCTTTGAGCGTGTTGTGGACCAAAGGATCCGTGAGATCCCACAGATTTCCAGAGACCAAGCTGGATTTCTGAAGAACTGCGGCACAACTGATGCGATTCATGCTGCAAGACTCTTAGTCGAGAAACATCATGAGAAACCCAAGCTGCTGCATCTACCATTCCTGGATAAAATGGTTCAAATGGCTCGAGGCACTATGGGACTTAACATCTGAGGTCATCAGTCCCCTAGACTTAGAACTAATTAAACCTAACTCACCTAAGGACATCACACACATCCATGCCCGATGCAGGATTCGAACCTGCGACCGTAGCAGCAGCGGCTAGAACCGCTCGGCCACAGCGGCCTGCGTTCCTGGATCCCGAAAAGGCCTTTGATCGGGTGCCACACAGTCTCATCTGGCGAGCACTTCGACAGCATGACGTGCCAGAGCAGCTTATTAACTGGGTGCAGTTACTCTATGCACAGCCAAGAAGTTATGTCCGTACAACCTCAGGACTATCCAAGGACTTCCCGTCACAGTCGGCGTCCATTAAGGTTCTGCATTATCACCACTTCTGTTCATTCTCGTAATGGACACCGTGACAGCTGACCTGCACCGGCCATTACCATGGCCCTACTTTATGTTGACGATGTGACGCTGGCAGCAAAAAACAAGCTTGATCTGCAAAGCCTAACTCAAGAATGGAGTGACCGATCGGCGCAACACGGTTTGCGCCTTAATTTGAAGAAAACCGAGTACTTGACATCAGACAGACATGAAATGGGAACCATCACGATTAATGGTGAACATCTGACTCGTGTGAGAAAGTTTAAGTACCTTGGTTCCACGATCACCATTGGTGGCCGACTCACCAAAGAGGTCAACACTGGAACTCAGGCAGAGGATGAAGTGGCGAACAACAGCCAGAGTCACTTTAGACCACAGGATGAAAGATAATTTAAAATCAAAAATCTATCGCACTGTCATCCAACCAGTCGCCTTGTATGGTTGTGAGGGCTGGCCGACTACACTGGAGACAGAACGCCGCATAAGTGTAATGGAAACGAAGCGGACCTCACTAAGTTAGATCACGTTTCCAATGACAGCATTAGGAAACAGTTTGGTGTTGCACCGATCCAAGACAAGATGCATGAGAGTCGACTTCGATGGTTTGAGCATGTTTTACGATCCGGTGACGACTCTATTGCCAAGACGGGTTACACACTTGAGGTAGTCGGCAGTAGACCCAAAGCAACGTTGGGCTGATACGATTCATAAAGACCTTAAATGCGTGAACATCCGCCCAGATGCAGCCCGTGATAGAGCGAAATGGAGACAACGGACCCATGTAGTGGACCCCGCAGCCACGTGGGACGAACGCTGAAGGAAAAGAAGAAGAATAATGGGAGTCTTTTGCTCAGACATTATGTACTGGATTTCTTTTATTCTACTTTCCATTACTGTGTGCGAGAAGTGAATTTGAATTCCTCTTTAATACATAAACTTTTTCTGGTCACAAATTCAGTTTCGTCAAGTACCCTATTTTATTCGTAAACGTATGTACGTCTAAACTGACAGCAAGACTAATGGTTAGAATTACGTATAACATGTGAATTGACGTGGCGATGAGAACAATATGTTGTATCCAGAATGAGATTTTCACTCTGCAGCGGAGTGTGCGCTGATATGAAACTTTCTGGAGGATTAAAACTGTGTGCCGGACGGATACTCGAACTCGGGACCAGTTCGAGTCCCCAGTTCGAGTCTCGGTCCAGGACACAGTTTGAAACGTCCCCTTACAAAATTATGCATGACTGTGCTTAAACTGAGACACAATATTTTTTTTAGCGCAACGCAATCTGACTTTCAATAATCCCTACAAAAGAATGGCCCTGACTAACATTAACCAATACCTTTCACAAATCACTTACCTCACAAAAATCTTCGTTACTCGAACTACTGCGATACAGCGAGCGCCACTACTGCCAGCTAAATAAAAGATTCAAACTACTGAAGGCACTAACTACTAATAGGCATAGTTAGCAAATGAAAGATTTTGATAGAGAACAAACAATGTATTTACCTCAATAGTGTTCAAAAGTCATAATGTATATAGCAGTTCATGACATTCAGTCTTACAAATTTCAAAACTCCGCCATCTCTCTCCCCACATCCACCACTGCTGGCTGCTCACTTCCAACTGTGCAACACTATGCGCCGTTAACATCCAGCTGTCCAACACTACAATAGCCAACAACAATGCAAACCAGCCACAGACTGCACACAGCACAGCCAGTGATATTCATACAGAGCGCTACGTGGCGTTACCAATATAAAAACATGAACAGCCTACTTACATAGCCCCCATGCTCCCCACAAAAAAATTTACAAATTGTTTTGGGCAGTGGCCAATAATGATTTCATAAAATTTTTCATAATTACAATAACAAAGATATCAAATGCACACACTTATTGATACAATGTTGGTCAAAAGCTAAAATTTTCTCACAGTCCATAAAGACAGTCCTGATCATTCATCACAGTATTAATTACAATTTTATGCACAAAGTCTGAGCATTAAAAGGAAATGCACACGGAAGTAGTGGATTTCCATGCAGTCTTGAAGAAGTAGTGTTGTCCTTCCAACAGAAAGACAGTGCTGACTCTTGACATGCAGACAGGTAATGGGCCACAACAGAGCAAACCCACCGCTGAGTCAGTCGAAGTTTTGAAGAATATTGGTAGGTAGGTCATCACAGAGTAGACCCACTGTAGCCCTGGTAGAGAGTGTGGTATTGGTGGGCCACCAGAGGTGCAGATCCACTGCAGTCCTTGTAGAGATTACGGTATTGGTGGTCCACCAGAGGTGCAGACCCACTGCAGTCCTTGTAGAAATAATGATACTGGTGAGTCAGCAAAGGTGTAGACCCACTGTAGTCCTCGTAGAGATGGCCAGCAGCCATCTGCTGCGACTGTGCAGGTGCACAATCACCATCGAAGAGTCTTGCAGACAATATAGCAAGTCCATAACCACCACTTGTGCACTCACAAAGTTTTTGGAATTGTCCTTAGAACCAGCAATGCTGTTATCCAGTCCCTTGCTGAATTTTTAACACACGTGCAAACACTAACAGTCCCTACTTCTCACATATTGTCCATAATCTATGACCAACAGAAACGTGTACAGTGAAATGGAACTTAAAAGTTAATAATATGATGAACTGGTGTCAATTACAATTTTATATCATAAGAATACAATTACAAAGGAACAAAATACATCATTAAGGAACATAACAATACAGATAACTCTGTAGTAGTACAGGCTTTACAAAAGAATAGAAATAAACAGATACATCAGTGTTACAGGAATTATGACATAAGTTCATACATAAAAAATCAGAATAACTTTTGAAACATCAACTTCACACATGAGCATTGAAACAAAACAGAATAAATAATGTCTAAACATCTTTACAAAGAAAATAACACATTATTAGAAAAATTCCACAACATAACTCATATCAGCTAAACACATAAAGACAGGGAAAACACAAATATGCAAGAGTACACAAACACATAGCAGAATAACCAAGAGGAAAGGGCAGGGTTTGTTTTCAGTGTAACATTTGGTACTGCAGTCCAACCTAAGACTTCATTCCATAGATCTTTCATCTTATTTCAACATTTGTTTCCATCAAAAAAATCCTATCAAAGCATGCATACTGTATTTATATGTTCACACATTTCTTACCTCATTATTTATTTTCCATTATCTTACCTCATCATTTATTTCCAAGAAAATCCTACCTAAACCTGTTGACCCTAGACCCTACTTTTTTGTTCGTATCCTCTTTCAAAAATAGTTTTTCTCCACTGTACACTACTTTTTTGGGCAAACAATTTTCTTATAGCTTCTCAATGCATTTCTTCCAATTCATCATAGTTAGTTTCTTATATAGTCTACCCCCTCTTAAGCTAACGTAAATCTACTGAGCTCAGATATATATACCAAGGGACGAAGCAGTGCAGCAGCACATAACAAATTAACACAAACAGCAATGACAAAAAAAATGTAAATTGGCAAAGCAAGCTACAGTAAATCTAAATTACCAAGCAATGCAACATTACAACTAATATGAGCCAATGTGCAACAACAAGAAAAATAAATCAGTAGTAAAACTAGCTTAGTACAATGTAAAATTCAGTAGAACTATGCCTGGCAAACAGCAGCAGCAAATGCGATAACGTATATCTAAACATGACAAAGCTCAAGCAAAAAAAATATTACACTAAAGATGGCCATGTCTAATACCTATGTCACATCTTAATACTAGAGTGATGCATTTATTCTACAAAAGAAATTACCAAGTACTTGAAAAGAAAATTCTGTATGCAGTTCCTGTGAAGGGAAATGTCTTTTTGTGCTCCTTCGTTTTTTTGAAGTGCATCATAAAGTTAGTATTTACTGCATCTGTAGGCATAAAATATCTACATTAGTACATCTATAAAATTTTATTTTAACCAATGCTGCAGGGCAGCTAGAAACTAGATATTAAACAAATTGAGCAATCTCTCAACTAGAAAGACAACAGATGTAAAAATGTTTCTCATCATTTCATTAGGCATTTTAGTAAATATCATAAATTAAGAGCTACACAGTGTAATCATATGTTTTCAAGTTTGAGCGTGTCGTATTTGCAATGCTTTCAACAAAGAAATGTCAATTGTGAGGATAATGGCACCTTTTTTTCTACCTGTGCCTCTGAAAGGCACACACTAATGGCTTTTTTCCAGGAGACTGTCGCGCAGCTGCCCACGTAATGCGTCGTGCCCACGACGCATTACGTGAAGGTCACTTAACTTTTTTACCGAAATATTTACAACACCAGTTTGCACTACAGTGGCAGTCTCATATACAAAATTTCACGGGTCGAGAATTTGCGTTGCAAATGTGTAGAAACAAAATCCTATGAATATAACAGTGTTCAAAAAGTTTTCGGCGGCATTGTGATACATTCGCGCATTTACACACATTTCACAACTCTTAAAGTATGATTCTTGGTTTCCAACATCCTTTTTTACAAGTCAGAGTCCCTAACCACTATTCATTACTCCTTACCTTATCACACATATACATATTCGTCGACACGTCTATCTTGTGACGACACTTCAATATTTCATCATAATAAATACATAGCATAATCAAATTCCTCATATAGCATCACCTTATTGATCATAAACATACCTCAACAGCATAATATACATTGTCATCGTAATAATAACATCATAAAAACTCAACCAAATCTCAAAATCGTCGTAACTTCCTCCAATAATTTCAAAACCTAAAGAAAATTCTCTGCTCATTTCAATAGTGTCATCTACGTCAAACGTACTCTAAAAATCATGATCCCATACCAAATATATCATTCAAAGCTCTCATAATATCACAATGGCTCTGAAAAAATATGAACATTTCACAAAGTACAGACAAAATACAATTTCGTAAGTGTGGAGTAATCCAACTCTGTAATTGCGTAAACATGTGTCACTGACATAGTAAAAAAGTTTGTCTCTCTCAGTTAAATGATCAGATAGCTGTGTAATTCTGTGTTAGAGAAATACGGTACCGATGTGTAAAGTTGTATAAGCAATAAGCTCCTTGTGCTTGCCACACACATGGTACACAAAGTAAGTGTGTACCCCCCTGAAGATTAATGTAATTATACCCTCAGGTGTTACAGATTACAGCAATGGAATGAAATGTATCACGGAAAACCTTTGTATCATTGCACTTCAAATATCTTTAAAAATAAATGATTTAAGTGCAAAATTAATCACTGAAATCACTCAATCCTGTAGCGCTAAATGTGCGTCTTGCTGTAAGATAATCTCTGTGGAAGTCTCGTAGTTATTGTCCTCCGAAAGCTAAGTTGTGCAGAAGCCAATGTACTTATCTCATGATAAACAAAAGTGAAATGCTTTGCGTATAGATATCTTAGTTGTTACGCTTATTGCCGTAATGAAGAAAGTACTGTGCTGTGACGTATTGTTGTGCTACGAAAAAGGCTGTCTCATTGTAGCTATACCACAAAAGTTACTACTAAAACATGTTTTACTTTCCAGAAGAATTCAGAAAAACTGTGCAGATATAAAACAGAAACACCGCAAAAGCAACATTGTAAATTGTCACTCATTAGTAGCGTCGTGATAAAATCGTGTAGCTGTCACATAAACTAACCACTGTGTGAGCTGGTATCTCACAGAAAGTACTTTAAATCCAGAATGTATTTTCAAGTAAACCAAAATGTTGCATTAAAATCTCATAAGCAGTACTGGTAAATGTTCTAAGTATGTGAGCCTTATAGTCGTAATGTAATCGTGCAACTAACAAGCAAGAATGTACACACACAATAACACTGTGTCGTCTGTTCACAATAACAATGCATTCGTAATTTCTGTTTAAATAAGTTCTCTTTGTTCTTGACTGGATATTTAACTTCAAACATTGTTGCATGTTAACAGATTCTAAGTCAGACAAAGCATACTAGCAATGTAAAGTGAAAAGTTATATGGCAAAGACAAAGTTAAAAAGCAGATTATCTTTCAATAAACGGTTTTACATGTGAAATGTAGTGTAAACCTTTGCTCTTCCTAGTATGCAGGAATCCAGCTTTAACGCAATTATCATATGGTATACGTTGGCAAAGAATACTGGAGTTTTTCTCAAGGTTACCGTCTATGTTATTTTTCCCTGAGCCAGCGGGGGCACGTGGCTGCCTGCAGTGCGAGTCATTGTCTGTTTCCTTGTTGGCGCCTGTCGTTATTGGGATTAGGAGACCTAACTTCTACAAATTCACCTTGATGAGAAGGCCCTGCCCTGTTTGAAGCTCGCCAGTTCTAATGGAATTCAGGTCTGTCGTTTTGTCGGTAGTTTACATAGTTTCTTGTTTGTCGGTCATGTGGTGGAGAATTTCTCCCGGAATTGTAATTGCGTGGTGGACCGTTACGTCTGAAGTTATTCTGTCTCCCTTGATAATATTTATTTTGGTTCCCATATTGTCTGTTCCTCTGATTGTCTCTGTGATAGTCATTACCGCGGAGAGGTGATCTTTCCCTGTAATTATTACTACCCTGCCAACGGTTGTCATACAGGTGGTGTCTGTTTTGGTCACGATTTGTGTTGTGAGAATAGCCTTGTCGTGTCCAGTTATTATTTCTTTCATTGCGGAATTGCGACGGATGTGACCTGTAATTGTTGTGTTCCTGTTTTCGCGTTCCGCGATTGTCAATGTCAATTTCTAATTCTTGTAACAGTCCCTGAAAACCTTCAATGTCGTCTTTGCAACGTCCTGCCAAAATAATATGCCGTAAATGTTCAGGTAATTTGATGAAGCAAATGCGGATGAGTTCTGAGGGGCTGTATGGGTTTGACAGGTACTGATTCTTGTGCAACATGTCTTCAAAATATTTCACAAGACTGGAGTATTCAGATTGTTCGAAATGTTTCATCATTATGATGCCATGTTTTACTCGGTCTTGTGTGGCTTGAGACCAATATGCTGAGAGGAAGGCATGGTAAAATTCTCCTTCACTGTGGCAATCATGAATGACCGATCGCATCCTTACAGCTGGTTCATTCTCTAAGTAGCCACACATAAATTCTAATCTGTGTTCTAATGACCAGTTGGGAGGAAAACAATGAGAGAATTGATGAAGCCACGCTTTTGGATGAATGTCGTTGCCAGAATTCTTAAATGTTTTCAATTTACGTGTAGGAATGAACAGCTTATAGTCAAAATCATCATGTCGGCGAGTCGCATGTCGGTCATTGTTACGTCGTTTCTGCGGTTCCATCTCAAAATTCGGTGTACCTTGCCAATTTCTGTCATAATTTCCGAAGTGCCCTGTGTTATTATTTTGTGGCTGTTCCGTATTTCTATGTCCCTCTTCCCGTATTGTGGTGCGAGTGTCCTCTGAAATATGTAATTCTTGTATTACCTGTGTCAGCTGATCTTGTTCTTCCCTGATTTCTCTTTTGTGTTGCGTATTAATTTGATTCTGATTTTGTTTGAATTTCCTAATTTGTTTGCACTCTTCTGTGTCATTAAAGACTACCGGTTTTGTGTCATTCAGATTATCATCTACCTTCGTAGATAAATTATTTAGCTGATCCGAAAGTTCAACTACTTTCTCTGATAATGAACTAATTTCCTCTATGTGTCTTTCTGAACCAATTTTCAGAGTATCTACTGTGTCCTTTAAGTTTTCTTGAGTTTTTACAAGTTGCGTAACCGAATCGGTAGATGCAACTGAGTCAATTTTAGCTTGCAAGGTCTCATGAATTTCATGAACAATAGTTTGCAGTTCTTTTATGGCTGCTTCGTGATTCTGTAAGGCATTTTCATGCCGCGAAAAAATAGGTTGGAAATGCTCACAAATCTGTGTTTTTACGTCATTACAGACTTTTTGACATTTCGATTCAATGTTATGTAACTCAGTAGTTAAATCTTCACGTGTTTGTTCAAGTGTGGTGTCTAACTGTTGAAGCTTTTGCTGTGTTTGTCTCTGATTTTGTTCCATTGTGTCTAACTGTTGCTGTGTTTGTCTCTGATTTTGTTCCATTGTGTCTAACTTTTGAAGATTTTGTTCCATTGTGTCAAACTTTTGAAGCTTTTGATGTGTTTGTCTCTAATTTTGTTCCATTGTGTCTAACGTTTGAAGATTTTGTTCCATTGTGTCTAACGTTTGAAGCTTTTGATGTGTTTGTATCTGATTTTGTTCCATTGTGTCTAACTTTTGAAAATTTTGTTCCATTGTGTCTAACTTTTGAAGCTTTTGTCCCATTTGTTGCATTAATTGTAATAACAATGCACTGGTGCCTAAAACATGTTCCTCAGTGCTATTCGGCAATGCATTTGAACCGGCAATATTCGCAGTTTGAAAAGCAGAAAATGTGTCTTGACTTATTTGAGAAAACGGTGAGGACCAAAACCTGAATCTACAGTATTTGCAAGATTGTGTCCTGTCATTTCGGAATCCTGAGGCGAGCTGTTGCCGACCGATAGATCGATAATGCTTCCCTGTTCTCTAATTGTTTCACTGCCTACATCATTATTTGCAGCTCGCTCCATTTCCCTATGCACAGTTACCAAATTACTACTTTGAACATTAGTTAATTCATTAC
This sequence comes from Schistocerca americana, assembly GCF_021461395.2. Lineage (NCBI taxonomy): Eukaryota > Metazoa > Arthropoda > Insecta > Orthoptera > Acrididae > Schistocerca > Schistocerca americana. Next base: position 140,420,090 of record NC_060130.1, on the reverse strand, counting down.
ATGGTGGCGCTAACACACTGCTTTCGTCTTCACTGTCATTTCTCAGTTTACTTTGGAGCCTACTATTACGTTTTTCACACGCCATTATTGTCACAATATTTCATACGACAACACATAAAAACACAATTTAAAGAGCAAAAATAAGAGAACACGTTAACATAGCACTGAAAATAATATCTAGTTAATTGCAAGCGCAGCTGCGAAATACTTGGTGCAAATTTACATGTGTGCAACACCTGTTTTAATGTACAACAATGAAAGACTGCAACTACAAAGGAGATTCTCTCTACAATTACGCGCTAGCAATAAACAAAATCTACACTAATAACACAAACTACAAGAAAAAAATCAGAAGATTCCAGTGAGGTATCCTCGGCTAAGGGTCGACATATGAAACGTCCGCTTTGAACAATTATACATGACTGTGCTTAAACTGACACACAATATTTTTTTAGCGCAACGCAATCTGACGTTCAATAATCCCTACAAAAGAACGCCCCTGACTAACATTAACCTATACCTTTCACAAATCACTTACCTCACAAAAATCTTTGTTACTTGAACTACTGCAATACAGCGAGCGCCACTACTGCCAGCTAAATAAAAGATTCAAACTACGGAAGGCACTAACTACTGATAGGAATAGTTAGCAAAATGAAATATTTTAATAGAGAACAAACAATGTATTTACCTTGTTGTAGTTTGTACAGTGATTTACCTTAGCCTAGTCACACCAATACTGACCTCATTTCGAGTTGACAAACTCTGTACTCTCATAGAGATCTTCTTCTTTATGTTTAGCATTATGTGAGAAGATTTCTGATTAATTAATAAAATTTAATGCTTTTTATTTAACTGTAGTGTGGAAGATTTTGTAATAATTCTGTATTATGTAGGAACGTTGGGTGTGTTTTAGGTACGTATCTATCGCCGTTATCTGATATTTATCTCGTCTGCCCCATTCCACGTGCACATTAAGAGTTACAATTTTTGCTATTTCTCCAACACAGAATTGCCCACAATGACATATCGCCTTACAGTGCAGAATTATCATTTTTTGTAGCCGAAGCTATAGCTTTCACTCGAATTATTGGTGGTGGTGAAATTAATTTTACTTTTGGGTTCCTAAATAGTCAGGATAGTTTATTTGAAATGATGCCATATCAAGTTGCCGGCTGACGTGATGGGATTCGGAATTTTCGTGATGATTGGTTTCATCTTCAGATGTTGTGGTACTGAACCTTGTGTGGAGTGATCAGAGCCATTATTTATTGCGAAATTCGTAATGACATCACGTTCATGTTTGTGGTTCTGTGCATTAGTGGGATTTTGTGAGCCTTGTATGACAGTGTTCTAAATCCTGTTTAATTATTAGTGCTTTGTTCCACCGCAAGCGAGGTGTGGCATCTGCTGTAGCAGAACTTTGTATCAAAAAATCGTCACACGCTTTTATATTTAACAACCGTTTGGTAACCACTGAAGAGCAGTACAGAGTCAAAGAAATAATAAGCGGTGTACACTGAAGATCCAAAGTACCTGGTACACCTGCCTAATATCGTGTAGGGCCCCCACGAGCACGACACGGCATGGACTCAACTAATGTTTGAAGTAGTGCTGTGGGGAATTGACATCATTAATCCTGCAGGGCTGTCTGTAAATCCGTACGAGTATGAGAGGGTGGAAATCTCTTCTGAAAAGCATGTTGCAAGGCATCCCAGATACGCTCAGTAATGTTCATGTCTGAGGAGTTTGGTGGGCAGCGGAAGTGTTACCTGGAGCCACTTTGTAGCAATTCTGGACGTGTGGGGTGTCGCATTGTCCTGTTGGAACTGCCAAAGTCCATCAAATGCACAATGGATATGAATGGATGCAGGTGGTCAAACAGGATGCTTACGTACGTGTCACCTGTCAGAGTCGTATCTAGACGTATCAGAGGTCCCACAGAGCTTTCACCAGCTTGAACAGTCCCCTGGTGACATGCATGGTCCATGGATTCATGAGGTTGTCTCAATACCCGTAAACGTCCATCCACTCAATAAAATTAGGAACGAGACTCGTCCGACCATCCAAAATGTTCCCAGTCATCAACAGTTCAATGTCGATGTTGACGGGCGCAGGCGAGGCGGAAAGCTTTGTGTCGCGCAGTCAAGGGTACACGAGTGGGTCTGCGGCTCCGAAAGCCCATATCGATGAACGCTGACACTTGTTAATGGCCCAGCATTGAAATCTGCAGCAATTTGTGGAAGCGTTGCACTTCTGTCACGTTGTGCTATTCTCTTCAGTCGTCGTTGGTCCCGTTCTTGTAGAATCTTTTTCCAGAAGCAGCGATGACAGAGATTTGATGTTTTACGGGATTCCTGATATTTACGGTACACTCGTGAAATGGTCGTACGGGAAAATCCACACTTCATCGCTACCTCGGAGATGCTTTGTCCCGTTGCTCGTGCGCCTACTATAACACCACGTTCAAACTCACTTAAATCTTTATAACCTGCCATTGTAGCAGCAGTAACCGTTCTAACATCTGCGCCAGGCACTTGTTATCTTACATAGGCGTTGCCGACCGCAGCGCCGTATTCTGCCTGTTTACATATCTCTGTATTTGAATTCGCACGCCTTTACCAGTTTCTTTAGCGCTTTAGTGTATCTGCTGTAGTAAGCGGCACCTTCCGGATTTGGAGCTGACTGCGGAGCCCTTATTTCACTATTGTACTACGGAATTAGCAGTTTAACTCTTTTGATGTGTACCTGTGTGTTTAAATTTAAATATTTAAGCTGTATTTTAGTATAACTTGACGCATTTGAAGGTGGAGTAGCTCGTGTTTTCTTCGATAAAGAGCATCTCTTAAATGAGTCCAACGAAAAGAACGTTTCACATCTGAAGTGTGCTTTGAGAAACTGTGTATGCCGCTGAACCTTGCCGTGAGTGTAAAAACGTCTCCAAAGGCCGTGCAGAATAACTCGACTTAATTTTCATGTCCTGTGCTGTCTTTCATGCCCTTGGTTCGCATGTCCTACGCACCTGTTTAGTAGTATCACAACTCGACGACGACGGCCTTTGATCGAACCAAGTATTGCGCAAAACGGCAGAAGTGAAGCTGTGAGGACGGGGCGTAAGTCGTGCTTGGGTAGCTCAGTTGGTAGAGCACTTGCCCGAGAAAGGGAAAGGTCCCGAGTTCGAGTCTCGGTCCGGCACACAGTTTTAATCTGCCAGGAAGTTTCATATCAGCGCACACTCCGCTGTAGAGTGACAATCTCATTATTTCTTCTGTTTATGAAATTATGTCAAATCGGAACCAGATGCGGAAGCATTGTTGGTTTTTAAACCAATGGGGCTACAGAAGTCTCTTCCGGTGGTCGGTTCAGTATGTATCCCAATTCTTCCAGCTCCCTTCTCCCTCTTTTCTCATACCAACTGCTGGTGAGTGCAAAGTTACTTCTCAAGTTCTGAGACGTGAACTAAATTCACAAAAACGTCTTCCTTTTCCCTTTACGTTTCGCTACGCATGGCGTACACTTTCGCTTATGTGACATGTCTGTCATGTGATGTAGTTCTTTCTTAAAGGAGATGTTGCTGCGGGAAAATACTAACGCACTATTCTGAAAGGGATGGACTCAGATTCGTGACCGGCCGTCTAGATGAACTCTTGGGACGTTTATTTGTCGTGTCGGCTATTCTTTATCCTAACAGTTGGCACTAGTTTATTGTTTACGGAAATTCTTCCCTGTGGCTGCTTGGTATGACGATCGTCCCTATCGAAAATCTGCCGTTTACGGTGAAATTAATTTAGACTTTGGATTTCTAATAGAAATGATAATGGTGGTAGTAATAATAATAATCATTCCGTGTGACTCAGATGCAAGTCTTTCAAGTGGAGGCCTAACCTTCCGAAGTAATTCTACCGGCAAGAGGAGAGCTACAGATCATTCGACTGAAATCCGAACCACGTGTCGTTTGTGACGAATCTTAGCATAGCTGCAGGGTGAAGGCAGACTGAAATATTTCATAGTCCTACCGGCATTTGAACCCGCGAACTTCAGTTTCCTCGCACGTTCTTTACCAATACACCATCAGGCTGTAGGGACAGGTAACGTATCAGAATATTGGTTTAGTGCACAAGTTCCTAGCATTATTTCAAAAGTTTAATAAAGAAAACTGACACACAGAACAGATACTTTAGTTATCAACAATATGATCATCTTCACAACTTACGAGTTTTCCAACGCTAGGCTAACTTTTCGATTCCGCTATTCTAGAAATCATGTGGTTTTGAGGGGAAGAACTTGTCGAGCCATGTTGGGAGCGTATTTTCATCCGGAAAGCAAGTTCCTTGAAGGTTGTTCGATAGAGATCGGAAAAGGTGAAAATTTGCGGGCGCAAGATCAGGATAATAAGGTGGGTGCGGAATGATTTCCCAACCCAACTGTTGTGTAGTGTTTTTGTCAGTCTAGTACGGTGGATCCCAACCTAGGGGTAATTACCCCATGAGGGGTACAATGACATTTTCTGAGGGGTAAAAGCTAAATGGATTCATTGACCATTTAGTAACCATTCAAAATGATTTTTTGAAAGTAATCACTATTATGATACACTCTAATATGTAACGGAGCATCGACATCAGCCATTAGACATCCACTGCTGGATAAAAGCGTTCTATTGCCGTCTACTTACATACCTTCCGTTAGTTTCTCTTAGTCTTCGGTTATTTCTTATAATCCATAAGAGAATTTTCTTTGGCCATGTTCTATTCGCCTCCCTGGCTGCTGTCCACCCCACCTCCACCTTTTTCCATCTCTGTCACAACTACGGCTTCAACTCTAGTCTGTTCTCTAACGAGTTTATTGGCTTTCCTGTCTCTCCCAGTAATATTCAACGCGCATCTCTCCATGCGTCACTAAGTAGCCCTCGAATTCTGAATGGATTACATGTTAAAAGGCCAGGGCTGGTTGTAAGGACTCATGAGCACTCGAGAACATTTTAACTTTTCTGTCTATTTCTTCTGCTGTCCATCCAGCGGTAGCAGGTATCACTCGTCGTCATTAATAACTTCTAATAGCAACTATTATTCTGAGGTGGAAAAGTGGCAAGTAAATATCTGGATTCTTAGATTAAACTGTATTACTGACGGAATTTTTTCAGACAATGAAATTCGAGCTAAAACACTATTTCTTCCACCTCGAAAATGCAGAACAAACCAAACACATTTCCTTGAAGCGGAACAGATATTTATTTAGCGAAAGTTCGGTAATTAGTAATTATTATTATTGGTAGAACTCTCGAGAACACCTATTCGATTCACTCCATACAGGTGTGAACGTACACCTTCGACTACGGTAGCAATGAAAACAAAATCGAATAACTGAATTAACGTTATTTCTTGATGCAGTGAGAAACGTAGAAAACATGCGGGTTTCAGTTGTTTGAACAGTACTTAAGACTGGAAAATCATTATTGTCATCTTGAAAGACGGCTGTTAATTATTAACAGTTTAATGTTTAATTAGATCCTAAACATTGTTCGAGGTATTGGATATCTGACCTCGTCCTGGGATAACGGTCTCAGAAAGACTGGGAAGCAATGGTCTCGTAGAATGCGGGCGGGCGTTACCGTGGAGTAGCACCACTTTACGCAGTCTTCCTGGTCGTTGTTCCTGGATAGCAAAAAAAATGTTCAAATGTGTGTGAAATCTTATGGGACTTAACTACTAAGGTCACCAGTCTCTAAGCTTACACACTACTTAACCCAAATTATCCTAAGGACAAACACACACACCTATGCCCGAGGGAGGACTCGAACCTCCGCCGGGACCAGCCAAACAGTCCATGACTGCAGCGCCTCAGACCGCTCGGCTAATCCCGCGCGGCTCCTGGATAGCGTCTGCCAGACGTCTCAGATGTTGACAGTAAACACCAGCCGTGATGCTTACACGTCGTGGAAACAATTCGCAGCACATCGCACAGTTGTTCTTCCACCAAATGAGTAACGTTACCTCTCGTGCATGCGCACAGGTCTTTGTATGGAGAGTTGCTACTTTGTTTGTGCTCAACCATTCCTTTCTCTTCCATATATTAGCATAAAGACACCATTTATAGTCACAAATAGCGGTATAAGAGGTGAGCGGTCGGTGTTGTTCAGGAGCCTATTGATGATGAGCAAGTGGAGAAGCGCGTGTGGCCTCCCGCTGCTTTTTGTGATTTTGACTTACAGCATGCGTACCCCTAAACACGATTGTTGAATCTTCCCCATTGCATGCAAATGTTGCATTACGGTGGAATGAACCACATTTGCCAGTTGTCGAGTACACCGATGTGAGTCATTGTGGATTTCTGCAGTTAAACGAGTCTAATCCCGAAGGTCTTCCTGAACGTGGAGTCACTAATGTCAAAACGATCCTCCTTAAAATGAGAATGCCAATTTCTTGCAGTGCTCTGCCCAATGGCATTATCACCATACACGTCACACAAATATTCTGGCTGCCTCCGCTGCTGTCATTCCTCTATTGAACCAAAAAAGAACAGTACGTCATGAATGTTCCGATTTCTCCACTTGGGACTTCATTTTCTAGCGTGTACGGCTCCACTCACTGTCTCCAAATGACAAAATGACTATATGTAAACTCAGATAGCAACAATGAACTACAAATAGAAAATGACAGTCGGTAAATAATCCTATTGCAAGCGGAATACCAACATGCAAAACCAAAATATTACGAACTTGTGCGCCAACCTAATACATTTGACGAATGTTATTATTCTAGATGCAGGCTGACAATTACTGAACTGTGTGAAATTAAATCTCCATAACTTAGGAATGGTTTGCGTTATGACGTTCAAACTTCACGGTTGGCCGCGGGGCATGACTGGAATTAGTATGTATATGTATGGTTTGGTTTAGAGACGAAGTCCACTTTCATTTGGATGGGTTCATTAATAAGCAAAACTGGCGCATTTGGGGGACTGAGAATTCACATTTCACCAACGAGAAGTCTCTTCAACCTCAACGTGTTACTAGGTGGTGTGGAATGTCCAGTCAGGGAATAATCGGTACGATATTCCTTGATAGCACGGTGACTACCGAACGGTACCTGAAGGTTTGGAAGATGAGTTCATCCTCATTATCCAAAGTGACCCTGATTTCGACAAGATGTGATCCATGCAAGACGGAGCTCTACTCCATCGAAGCAGGAGAGTGTTTGATGTCCCGCAGGAGCACTTTGGGGACCGCATTCTGCCTCTGGAATATCCAGAGACCACTGGCATGGTCCTCGATTGGCAGTCATATTCTCCGGATCTGAACACATGCGACTCCTTTTTGTGGGGCTATATTAAAAACCATTTCTGAGCTGAAAACACCCATCCAGGAGGTCATATACAGCATCAATGTTCCAACACTTCAGCAGGTCATGCATAATTTCTCTATTCATTTGGGCCACATCATCGCCAATGATGGCAGGCATATCGAACATGTTATAACCTAAATCCGAATATTTGTAGTGACGTTTACGTTTTGAATAAAGTGTGTGCACGCCGAAGTTTGTAACTAATTTACGTTTTTCTTCATATAGTTCGATAATTGTCACCCTGTACATAAAGTAACACTTCCTGACAGTGAAGACCGAGAACGATACAAAAGGACAAAGTAGAGATAGGAAGAATCCTTGCATGCGTAAAGACGGATATATACCGGACAGTTAGCAAACGTGCTAATGCATATACGAGATATTGAGTACTTACGTTCTCACAACTTTCACGTATTAGTAATAGGAATATTCATTAAAAATATGCAAAGTTATATCTGCCACGTGATGGTCAGATTGTGATAATGAACACGTAGGAATGGAAGTAATATTGATTTACTTAGGAACAGTGGAACCTCATGAGAGATCAAGCGATGAATGACTCGGTCGAGTGGAATAAATATACGGCACTAGGTGATTACCTCATTTGTTGGTGACAACGCTTGTGGTTCCATACAGACCGTGTCTCGTACCGTTCACTCATCATCTTACTATGCGGCGCTGTGTCTCTAACCAATCTCGACGTACATGTTGCTTCTTCTTCATATTAGTCGATTGCATTTTGTATTCAGACAAGAAGACAGTAGCTCATTTGTTAATCGATTTTCCCTCTACTTTAAATGACAGTTACGCGAATGTCGTACGTCTTTTTAAGTTCTGTGCATTGTCCAACTTGTGCTCTAAAATTTTAGGGCGCGTTTTTAATGTGCTATCAGAGTGGCTGCTTCATCCGTGTATTTGGTAAGTGGGAGAGAAAAAGGATTTTATCTCCGATTGCTTTTTATTTCTTTTATTGCATTTTCTACATTTTCACGAAATTTGTTTCTACTAATTTCGTAAGGGCTCTGATACCTAGTCACTGATGTCCCCCAACCCACAAACCCTCCCACACACACACCCGCACACACACACACACACACACACACACACACACACACACACACACACACGCACACACATACTAAATATCGGACATGGGAGTGTTTGGGACCCTGAAGTCCGGCTCTTAAATAGACGGGGACTACTATGTTTAGTTCTCAAAGTGCTCAGGAGCTACCATGAAACATTCTCCCTGGGGCAAGGCAACCGACAAGAACGGTTCGCTATCTTTCACGTCGCCCTACCCTACATCAATCCACGCACCAAAAAGGTTCTCAGTAATGTATTTGTTCAGGAAAGATGGGCAGGGAACAGTCGTTATAACTTCCGTCAGCCATATAGGTTAAGATAACGTTCAGCAAATTTGATAAACAAATATTGCAGTACCTAGGGACGAAGTTAGAAGCTCTCAGTGCTCTGTCTCCGAACGGAAACATCAATAAATTCACAGATTAAAATTAATGTGTTATCAAATAATCTCACTGAAGAAAATATTGATCGCCCTGTTAAAAAATCACGCTGGCCGCTTTAGAGCTCTGTAGATGTGTAAACTAATACAAGTGGATCATGCGACGTTGCACAGAGAACCAAGTCCTGGCAAGTTACGGTGTGTGCTTGTCAGTTGGTCGTACGGAATCAGAGCAGAAAGATGTTTTTACGTGGAAACGTATCGGAACAAAAGGAAGGAGCAATCGTGTTTGCATTTGCCCATGACTACTCCGTCAATGAAACTGACGTGTTTGTTGGTGTATCATAGTGGACTACCCAACGTGTCTACAAGGACAGTAGTCGCAACTAATCCTAACCGGCAGGGAGCGTAGCCCGTTGTCACACCTCGTCTATAGAAAATGACAATCGGTGTCAAGGCCTACGTGAGTTGCTGCTGTCAGTCAGTGCAGATCCATCACAAACAGCCGCCGATCGAATATTGGAAAGAAATACAAATGCGATGGACATTAGTAGTCGGGTACCTCGCAGAAGGTCATTTCTTACAGCAGCAAATACAACTGCACTTCTTCAGCGGGTTAAACAACACGGAAACTGCACAGTAGCTTACTGAGTGGAAATTTTTGGAAATTTGTGGTAAGATCTTATGGGACGAAACCGCTGAGGTCATCGGTCCCTAAACTTACACACTACTTAATCTAACTTAAACTAACTTACGCTAAGTACAACACACACACCCATGCCCGAGAGATGACTCGAACCTCCGACGGGGGCAGCCCCGCGGACCGTGACAAAGCGCCTAAGACCGCACGGCCACCCCGCGCGGCTACTGGAGTGGTGTCGAGTGGTCCGTCAGTAGCGATTTTGCCTGTTTCCAAGTGATGAGGGCCCCAAATGAGGAAAGTCGTCTAGTGCAGCGACGTCCCAATGGGATATTTAACCGGTGACGTGTGAAGGGTGTATTTCAGGTCGGAGGTGTTTCAAATGGTTCAAATGGCTCTAAGCACTATGGGACTTAACATCTGAGGTCATCAGTCCCCTAGACTTAGAACTATTTCAACCTAACTAACCAAAGGACACCACACACATCCATGCTCGAGGCAGGATTCGAACCTGCGACCGTAGCAGCAGAGCGGTTCCCGACTGAAACGCCTAGAACCGCTCGGCCACAGCGGCCGGCATCGGAGATGGTTCTGTGATGTTTTAGTGGAGTTTTTCGTACCATGATTTGGGCCCAGTAATTTTATCGTGAACATCAGCCGGGATGATCGTACAATGTAAGCTTTCACGGCAAGCGTCTCCTTCAGTTAAAACTTCCGGGCCGAGAGGCCGTAGTGGACTTATAAAACTGCTTCCTAACGTCTCGTCTCCAACTGCGGGAGACATCTTCCAGGGTACACCGGCTACTGCCACTAAGGCTAGAGGTGCTCTCCCATTTATAGAGCGCGTAGAGGGCACCGCTATAGATCACGCGATGCCGACTGTACGACTGTCTCTAAATAGCGTCATCACTCTCGATTAAAAATAATCCGTTGTTATTGTGTTGGCGCAAAGTCGATATCAATATTTTATCTGACTTCAAACCTTCTTCATCGGGAATGTTTGTCGCAAGTATGGGGTCGGAACGATCCTTAGAGCCACCAAGAAGATTAATGAATATTTAAGAACTTCACCACCTGGGGCATATAAAATTCTGTGCAGTTGCGGACAAGTGTAAACTGGAACTATGAAAAGAAGTTTCAACACGTGTGTAACCGAACAAGAAAGGAACTGCCACCTGGGACATACCGAATAATCAGCCATAGCAGAACATGTTTTTCGAGATGGGAGCCACGAAATAAAACTCAGTGAGATGAGCGTTTTAGCAAAACATCACATTATCATGCGTGTGGTGTCCTCTATAAATGCGGGAGCCCCTGAAGTTTTAGTGGCAGTAGCCGCTTCTCCTCGGAAGATGCCCCCACAGTTGGAGGCGAAACAGTAGAAAACAGTTTTATACATAGTCCACGCCCTCTCAGCCCGGAAGTTTTAACTGATGAAGATCAGCCAGGATATTTATTTCAACATTCCTGATGATCAAGTGCCCGCCCCAGTAGCTGAGTGGTCAGCGCGATAGAATGTGAATCCTAAGGGCCCGGCTTAGATTCCCGGCTGGGTCAGAGATTTTCTCCACTCAGGGACTGGGTGTTGTGTTGTCCTAATCATCATCATTTCATCCTCATCGACACGCAAGTCGCCGAAGTGGCGTCAAATCGAAAGACTTGCACCTGGCGAACGGTCTATCCGACGGGAGGCCCTAGTCACACGACGTGATCAAGTGTTGCTCTTTCTTCCACATCTTCGTAATCAGTATGGTATAAACACGCACACGTATTCTAAGAAAATAGCACTCGTGTTCATATGGCTACACGCATTCTTTGCAGGTGTGACGAATATTCTGGCACGCTATCGCACCTCGACTAGGCCGCTAAATTACCCGATCTTAATCCCATAGAGAATGGATGAAACTATTAGGAAGAGCGCTTAAGTATAACAATCATCTTCCCCGCTGTTGGGTAGCTCTGCACGATCTAATAATCATTGAGTCAAATATGGCGCACTTACAAAAATGTGTAGACTTTTTCGCTGGAGGCGGCGTTTAGGGTATTGCGTGATGTCTTCTGGAAGGCGTCTAATTTCTTGACCGCTGAGCTTAGTTACTTAATAAAAATTGTAAATGCTACGTAATATTCAAGTGCATCTGTACATTAGAATTTTTGTCAAAGGCGTGTTGTGTATCCTAATATTTGGCCTGAGCATTAAGTTGCATCACTACAGAGGTTCCCAGATCTTTCCGAGTGAATATAAGCAATTATGTTTTAGCATACAGACAAGAAAATTCTATCTTTTGCAACTGAATTTTTTTGTATTAACCAAACACGTTTCGCCTATTCATGTTAGGCATCTTCAGTGGTCTACAATACAAAGAACATTATTTAATGATACATTATTTTGATATGAGATCTGTATTGGTTTCTGGCAGCTGATGCAATCTAATTATTTTTATTTAGACTGTATGGTTGTGCTTTGACACTTACATTCATTTTATGTCCTATTCATGCCTCTATTTCTTGTTTTGTACGTGATACATGCACATAAGACAGATTTCTTAATGGAGGTACGAACAGGACATAAAATGAATGTAAGTGCAAAAAGCACAACCATGCAGTTATAAATAGAAATAATTAGATTTAAATGAGCTGCCACTGCAATTTAAATCATTTTCTTTATATTATAGACCAATGAAGATGTCTAGCATAAGTATACGAAACATGTTTGGCACAGACAAATAAATTCATTTGCAAAAGATGGAATTTTTCATAAAATGGGAAGTCTTAATTCATTGACCGTTCCCAGAAAGAATTTTCATGTGAACCCTGGTATTGATGAAACCTTATACGACAACAAGGGATAAAAGGGTGAGCTGCTTTTGCTCACCCCAGAGGGCAGCTGTTGTTCGTATATTAGGCCACTACACCAGTACTGTTGACTGATGTCCATTGCGGATTGAGCCTTCTAAATCGAAAAGGTTTCCTCTACTCGGACGTCAGTGGGCACCTTACAAGCTACTCTGTGGCGATAACTTTAATGAGTTCAAATGGTTCAAATGACTCTAAGCACTATAGGACTTAACATCTGAGGTCATCAGCTCCCATAAACTTATAACTACTTAAACCTAAGGACATCACACACACCCACGCCCGAGGCTGGATTTGAACCTGCGATCGTAACAGCAGCGCGGTTCCGGACTGAAGCGCCTAGAACCGCTCGGCCACAGCGACTGGCTTTAATGAGTTCATGTAAAATGTAGTGTCGTACTGGTAGTATTTATGGCGATTTTAGAAAAATGACATTGTGGACTTCTACGTAGCCTGGTACGTTCTAATAGCTCCTAGGCGGAAGCTGAGCTTAACTCCCTCATTTCGACCGAAGGATTACATCAGCAGTGACACCTGTCTCCAGTCCGCGAGACACTGCGAAGAGGTTTTAGGTGTAACCCGGGACATTCGAACATCATCTGACAATCAAGAGGTTCATGTTCGTAAAAATTACTTCAAGACATAGGAGTCGGGCAGCCTAACTCTGGGGCATTCGCCACGCTAATAGCGTGCGCTAACGACCTTGAATACGGTGACAGATTGACGTGAATGGAAGGTGTGAGTTATCCGTAGTCAGAACTACGGGACCCTCTCACTGTACTCTCGACAAGTCTGGGTAGATATAGAAATATGGCTGTGTGCTGTTAGATGTAATGTTGTGTCTGTGTTGTTATATACGAATACGAAAATGAAGTTGAGGGAGAGGTTGTAGCCAGGCGCTACCGTATGCTGGTCGTTCAGCTTGAGATTTGTCGTAAATAGTCCCATAGTGCTAGTGTTTTAGTAATATCTTCGATTTGTATGTTAAGCAGATGAACTGAATGTAATCCAGTTGTTTATCGGTCGCTGCAACCGTCAGAAAGGAACATGCTGTCTCCGATTAACTAAACGTGTCTTAACAACATCTTCACTTCATTTAAAGTCTCTTCTTCATATTGTCAGGACTGATCGACACTACAAGCTGAGCGTGCTACAGTACGAAATCTTCAGACTGTTTGCTAGGCGATGCCCCAGGGTAAATGTATTACTGTTGCCTTCTTCCGACCTTGCTGCTTGGTGTGTGGACAAGTAGTCCACATGACTGGAATTCCAGCCCCAGTAAGGCAAGTGTGTGCCTGCTGAGGTTCACAGCACTGTGCTTCGGATGGAAACAGGTGGAGCTATTCGTGTAAGCAGACCAGGTGAAAAATGGTACCCTCAGGCAAGGCGCACACGTAAAACTTTTAGTCGAAAAACTGTTTAGTTGTATACGCAGCTGAATAGGAAATTATAGAGGTGCACATAAACTCGACACGATAGTTAATGGACAGAGAAATCTTATAGCTCGACAGAAAACAAATCGCAAAAACCCTCGACCATCTTTTGATTGGACTGCGGTCAAACATTTGTATCTAGTCGTGCACTGGCGGATGAATACACTCTACTAAACAGTCGAACCGCGATCTTTCAGCACGCTTTAACCATCGAAAGGGAGGGTCATATTCTTTGTCAAAGATGTCAGAACGGTGGGAATTTTTAATAACGAAAACGGATTTTTTTTATTGAGAGAGTAGCATAGAAACACGCACTGTGTTTAAAATCACTATAAGAATATTCCAGTGTTAGTTACAAGGAAGAAGTATTGATGCCCGATGCTCGGAAGTTGCATCTGGCTAGTTGGAGCAGGATGAAGAAAGTAGAACTTACGTGACGAAATCCAGCCTTCTACCAAAGAGTATTACACTTCATCTGTCATGATTCCATTATCTTTAATTTAAAACACTACCTAAAATGACTACAAATATGTTTCATTTACTTTACACCGAGATGACAAAAGTCATGGGATACCCCCGAATATCGTGTCGGACCTCCTTTTACCCGTCCTAATGCAGCAACTCTACGTGACATAGACTCAACAAGTCGTTGGAAGTCTCTTGCAGAATATTTAGCCATGCTGCCTCTATAGTCGTCGAAAGTTGCTAAACTGGCGCCAGTGCAGGAGCTTGTGCACAAACTGACCTTTCGATTATGTCCCATAAATGTTCGATGGGATTCATGCCGGGCGATAGGGGTGCTAAATGACACGCTCAAATTGTCCAGAATGTTCCTCAAACCAATCGTGAACAATTGTTATCACGTGACTTGGTACATTGTCATCCATAAAAATTCCATCGTTGTTTGGGTACATGACGTCCATGAATAGCTGCAAATGTTCTCCAAGTAGCCATACATTACCATTTACAGTCAGTGATCTGTTGAGTTTGAGCAGAGTACCTAGCCCATTCCTTGTAAACACAACGCATATCATTACGGAGCCACCGCCAGTTTGCAGAGTGTCTTGTTGACTGCTTGGGTCCACGGCTTCGTGGCGTCTGCGCCGTACACTATCCCTGCCATCATCTCTTACCAACTGAAATCGCAATCATCTGACCAGGCTTCGGTTTTCCAGTTGTCTCGGGGCCAACCGATATGCTCACGAGAGCAGGAGAGGCGTTGCAGGTTATGTCGTGCTGTTAGCAAAGGCACTCACCTATCACGTTCCACTTTTTTTGCAGTTTTTCCACACAACGTTGCTTTTCTGTTAGACTGAGATTACTACGCAAACGACGCTGCTCTCAGTCGTTAAGCTAAGGCCATAGGCCACCGCGTGGCCCTTGGTGCCGGAAATTAGGTATTATCGGCACAATCTTGACACTGCGAATCTCGAAATATTGAATACCCCAATAATTTCCTGTATGAAATGCCCCATGCGTCGAGCTCCAACTACCATTCTGCGTTCAGTCTGTTAAATCCCGTCATGCGGCCATAATCACATCGGAAAGCTTTTCACGTGAATCGCCTGAGTACACCGTCGCAATTCCCTTTTATACTTTGTGCACGCAATACAACCGTTATTTGTAAATGTGCAAATCGCTATCCCAAGACTTCTGTCACGTCTGTGTAGAGTAACATATAATATTTCTTGTGGTGATGCAAGGTGTTTCCGTGGTATGTTACGACATTGCACATATGAAGCAATTACTGACAGTTTTTCATGGGATCTATGTTCACTCATTCTTTATAACTTGAAAAATTTTTCTGGATATTTCTGCAGATTGAAATGTATCTTTTGGAATATTTCATTTACTTATGTTCCAACATGTGTCAGACTGGTTCTGATTTACCTTCCTATCACAGTTGCGCAAGGATTCTCTGTGAGTGTTTTGGAGAATTAGTGTTGAGTCAGCGGCTAGCAAGGTAGGACGATACCAGCCCATGCATGCAGCAGTGCAGCAGTACGGGGAGTGATGTAATCAGACACTGATCTCAGTGTCGGTTCCACTACACTCCCTGTAAAAGAAACGTTAACGCTAACACAATTTTGTGTACGGGTTCGAGGCGTCACTACTTGTTAGCAAAGAGCAATTTAAAAGGGTTTTTTCATTATTAAGGTTTGTTTTTACTATCAGTATGACTTCATGACATAGCAATCATAATTATAGTACATACAGGATGGTAAAACATTTATATGCTGGGTATTTCCAAACTTTTAATATCAGTTCCTAACTACAGAATTCTTTAATAGTAAGTTAGTGGTTATCCATACTTGGGGCTCGGTAGAATACAAACAAATTAAATACAATTGGGGCCAGAAACATCAATTGAAATAAATGCACAATTAAAATAACCAAATAATGGATGGAGATCGGTAATGAGCAATCAAAAAGAAGTGCACAATTAAAACAATTCAGTAACTCCAGTGTGTAAAGTACTCTTCAGCGCCCAAACAGTTCTTTTCGTTAAATCAGATATCTCGCGTTTCTGCTTCCATTAAACCTGACAGTCATGAATATTTTTAATAAAACGTTCTCGGTTTTCCATCCGCGTCAGTTCAAATAAAATGCTCGAGCTTTCGATGGCCATGTCCGCCATCGTCGTCAGGAGTTCACTGACTGCCGGGGCTGTTACGGTCTCTCGCATATATAGGCATGATGACATCATCAGCAGCCAATCAGATCGATCCAATGTGGCGCGCGCGCCAGAGACCGTAACTTTCCCGGCAGTCAGTGAACTCCTGACGACGATGGCGGAGATGGCCATCGAAAGCTCGAGCATTTTATTTGAATTGGCGCGGCTGGAAAACCGAGAACGTTTTATTAATGTATGCCGTCGCGAAAGACTCCGAGGACACATGAATATTTTTGACTACAGGGTGAATGTATGGAAAAAATATGAGGGACGGGACGACCGCAGTTCTGAGTAGAAATTGAATATCACTTTCTGGCGTGGCGCCCGTATTTACCTTTGATCAGCGGCTGCAGTAGCTGCCATCGGTATACTGTGGACCTGAGAATCTGTTCTCAATCTTTCTCGACTGTTTAATATCTGTCTGATACTGTTCCTACATCTTCGGTGAAGCCGAGATTCCTAGTTGCTCCCTAGCTAAGTTGATTGGCACAATACACGCTATTTGGTTGGAGTACCGAGTACGTCGTTGCCCTCAAATCGCTCGTAAGCGTTAACTGAAAGTGCTCAGTGTAATTATCTGTACTAGGAGACTTTGCAGTTTGACTCCTTAAGAGTTAAGATAACCCTGCGAAAAAGTGTTCTCATAATTACTCTCCCAATCACCTAATGCACCGCGAGTCGCCTTGCTCAAACACTCAACGATTTGCTGCAAGAAAAGAGGAGAATGTTTCTGTCTGTATTTTGCCTATATCAGAGCTAGTGGCCACACTTTTTCTTTTTCGCCAGTCAGAGCATTGGACTTGTTATAGCTCCACGCACTAGAGTTTCTGTAGCCTATCAAATGCGTCATTTCTTTCGTAGGGCAGAGTTTAACTGATCTGGAAGTGCAGGAAAATATTATCTAGTGGCTTTAACTAACCGAGCTGCTAACAGAAATTCATGGTAGAAAGTAATGCTCTTAATTTTGATCTGAAAGAATTGGTTTTCAAAGAAGCCATTTGTAGCTTGCATGTGTTTTAGTTTGTAATTTGACGAGTTTCTGAAATTCATGGATAAAGGGAAGGTTGCTAATTTAATATGAAAGAATAAGAAGTCACCTTTTGTGAAATGATTCAGTAGCAATTTACGTGTGAAGCTGATTTTTAGACCACGGGACTTGAAAGATACATGGGAATCAGTGAGATCGCTTTCCTGGCTTAAATAAAGGGGAAACATCATAGTAGTAATTCGTGTAGCCATGTTATGTACGCTATACACGAACAGTAAGTATTCTGAAAAGTTTTGTGTGTGTATTTATGTATCTTTTGGAGGGGAGGTTTTGGATGGTATATTATTTAATGGTGCCGAAACATAATTAGGAAATCAGTCTAAGTAACTTGTGGAGTTCTTTTTCAGTTGCAATAACGTGCCGCGCACGAATATGAGGGGAACGTAAATTTCAGAATCGTGACCGCGCGTGAGAGGTGTTTCTGGGATCAGACAGTGATTGACGAAGTTACAGAATATTTCTAATACTAGTCCGCATGGAGATACGATAATTGCTTTGGCCAATGGTAATAAGAGTGGTAGTGTGTTGCTGTGACGTTATGAATCAAGCAGTGTGGGCTATCCTTCATTGCTTCTCGTGGGTGAGAAAAAGGTTACTTTCGTAAGAGACCATAGGAAGTAGAAATATCTTTATATGTGCTGTTACAAGATCAGCTGTTAGGCAATTTAATCCTGTATGTTACTGGTAATACCGTTATTATGTTTTGAGAGATGAAAGTAAGACAGAATGAAAAGAAATAGCTTACAGAACGGAGAAGGAATTACACTCCTGGAAATGGAAAAAAGAACACATTGACACCGGTGTGTCAGATCCACCATACTTGCTCCGGACACTGCGAGAGGGCTGTACAAGCAATGATCACACGCACGGCACAGCGGACACACCAGGAACCGCGGTGTTGGCCGTCGAATGGCGCTAGCTGCGCAGCATTTGTGCACCGCCGCCGTCAGTGTCAGCCAGTTTGCCGTGGCATACGGAGCTCCATCGCAGTCTTTAACACTGGTAGCATGCCGCGACAGCGTGGAAGTGAACCGTATGTGCAGTTGACGGACTTTGAGCGAGGGCGTATAGTGGGCATGCGGGAGGCCGGGTGGACGTACCGCCGAATTGCTCAACACGTGGGGCGTGAGGTCTCCACAGTACATCGATGTTGTCGCCAGTGGTCGGCGGAAGGTGCACGTGCCCGTCGACCTGGGACCGGACCGCAGCGACGCACGGATGCACGCCAAGACCGTAGGATCCTACGCAGTGCCGTAGGGGACCGCACCGCCACTTCCCAGCAAATTAGGGACACTGTTGCTCCTGGGGTATCGGCGAGGACCATTCGCAACCGTCTCCATGAAGCTGGGCTACGGTCCCGCACACCGTTAGGCCGTGGTGTCGCGACAGGCGTGAATGGAGGGACGAATGGAGACGTGTCGTCTTCAGCGATGAGAGTCGCTTCTGGCTTGGTGCCAATGATGGTCGTATGCGTGTTTGGCGCCGTGCAGGTGAGCGCCACAATCAGGACTGCATACAACCGAGGCACGCAGGGCCAACACCTGGCATCATGGTGTGGGGAGCGATCTCCTACACTGGCCGTACACCACTGGTGATCGTCGAGGGGACACTGAATAGTGCACGGTACATCCAAACCGTCATCGAACCCATCGTTCTACCATTCCTAGACCGGCAAGGGAACTTGCTGTTCCAACAGGACAATGCACGTCCGCATGTATCCCGTGCCACCCAATGTGCTCTAGAAGGTGTAAGTCAACTACCCTGGCCAGCAAGATCTCCGGATCTGTCCCCCATTGAGCATGTTTGGGACTGGATGAAGCGTCGTCTCACGCGGTCTGCACGTCCAGCACGAACGCTGGTCCAACTGAGGCGCCAGGTGGAAATGGCATGGCAAGCCGTTCCACAGGACTACATCCAGCATCTCTACGATCGTCTCCATGGGAGAATAGCAGCCTGCATTGCTGCGAAAGGTGGATATACACTGTACTAGTGCCGACATTGTGCATGCTCTGTTGCCTGTGTCTATGTGCCTGTGGTTCTGTCAGTGTGATCATGTGATGTATCTGACCCCAGGAATGTGTCAATACAGTTTCCCCTTCCTGGGACAATGAATTCACGGTGTTCTTATTTCAATTTCCAGGAGTGTATTATGCAGGTCCATTTACGATTCCGGTTACTTACGCGTTTTCTTTAAACACAGTCGGGTAATTAACAGTGCACCAAATTTGGGGTTAATACTACAAAATCAAACTTTTATCCGTATCGCATACATTTGTTTATTTATTTCTTTGAGTAAAGAATTTAATTAGTAGTTGCTATGTGTAAGAATCACGCAGTGACACATTTAATGAGAATACACAAAGACGATTTAGCTTTAGTAGGTTTCCGGAACACTTTAAGACCTCGCAACTGGTTTGACCTCTATTTTTCTTTCAGTACCCTACCCAGCCTCCCTCGTTTTCTATAAGTGCTCGAAGGCGGCTGGGAAGTGATATGGCTGAATTCCTCGAGAGATTGTGTTTATCTCCCACCATGTATTCTCTATATTTTCCCACAGAGTTTCTGAATTCCTTGACCCAGGTGGTAACGACCTCGTAACCTCCCCCCACATATTTTCAATGCGGTTGAGGTCTGGTGGTTTTGGCACGAAAGGAAGAAGTTTTATTGTCTGCTGACCTTGGAACCAGTTCTGGACGGCTCTGCTATTATTAATCGGGCTATGGTCCTGTAAAGAAATGATCATCCATTAACTTAGAAATTTCAATACTTCTAATACTATGAGTACTTCATTATCATACTGTGAAAAATTCGACAACTGCAAAGGCTGCGTAGTCTAAGCTACAGGTTTATAAATTATTCGGAGGATTCCACATTCCAAAATACTTTGCTGACAGCTGTTCACAAAAACCTACATTGTCAAGGGGAGGGTGCTGGGACGGAGATCAGAATACAGAGTGAATGGTAATACAGTTTAACGCGCCAGTTTTAACACGCAGGTTTACCTTCTTTAGGAATATACCGCCTCCTATGCTTTGGTAATGATGAGATGCCGTGTAAGTTGTTCAATACAGTACGGCAGTCTGTTGAACTGTTAGACTCTGTTACATGGTTGTAAAGCTAATCTGCTTCGCTTATTCAAAACGATTGCTAGCCTTCACTATGGAATTCTTTTTTCTATCTTTCCACTAACAAAGGCCGGCCGCGTTGGTCTAGCGGTTCTGGCGCTGCAGTCCGGAACCGCGGGACTGCTACGGTCGCAGGTTCGAATCCTGCCTCGGGCATGGGTGTGTGTGATGTCTTTAGGTTAGTTAGGTTTAAGTAGTTCTAAGTTCTAGGGGACTTATGACCTAAGATATTGAGTCCCATAGTGCTCAGAGCCATTTGAACCACTAACAAAGATATATAGAAGAAACAAATCTGTTTTATAGCGAGATATTCTCTACGGACTTTACACGTGCTCGTTCACTCAATGTGTTGCATTTACCGAAGGCGACCGTGGCCGGTGACGTCGCCTGCTCACACCTCGTGTCAACGCGGCCCCGCGCTCGGAGTAAACGCCTGCAGTTGAGATAAATAGCTGATTTCAGGAATGTTAATAAAATTAGTCTTCCCTTCATATTAGTAAAAACTAGATACCACTACGTGTACGTATCTTTATGTAATGCTCATTGGCAAGAACAATCGTTTATGCAACGTTGCTGTTTTGACTAAGATCATAAAATCTGTAAATCGTAACCCAATTCATATATTTGCATGCACCTACGGGATATTAAACATGAAAACAATTTGTTTCTTTGTCATATAATTTTTAATCAGGGCAATTCGGGCAGTTGCCAGCTGATATCAAAATTGAATGTAAAGGAGGAACAAAGGAAAAGATATACAAGAAATAAATCTCGAACCCATGAACAACTGTGTACTATCCTGGAAACGTGCTGATGCGGCTATCTGACAATTTCAAAGGATGAGAAAACCATCCTGTCCACTTTTCGAGGACGACATTTCCTGACAGAAAGCACACTAGGGTGAACGGCTTTAGGTTGAGACACCAGGAACCTCAAACTACGTCACCAGTACGTTCACACTCTGATTCCTAGCCCCGTCACCACGCACTTCCCATGTCAAAGTGGCTGGCAGAAACGAGCGCGAACGACATGGGATTAGGTGATACAGTCCTCGCATCTCCTGTTTCGTAGTTGTGTTATCATTCACCCATGCCAGGAGGTGAGGAAATACACTTACGAAAACGCTGAACACATTTTAATTTTACATGTGGACATTACTGCACAATTATATTCTAAGTTACGAGAAGTGACGTGGAGAAAAAGAGTGTATACCTTGAGGGATATGTTATAGATCATGATTGTAATGTTAGTAAAGTACTGTAAAGTATATTTTATCTTATGCTTAACTTTAAAAGAAAAATCAGCCAAGGCAGTCAATAGTGAAAACTACAGCATGCCTCCAAGAAACGTACGAATATCGTACAATTTATAAAAAGGAAATATAGATCGGTTTATTGGGGCATGCCTATTCGGGAACAAAGTAAGAACAACCAAATCAATTACAGGCTTGTATGTTCTGCTAGTTAAAAGAGAAGAAATGAACCGATAAAGAAATAATTCCTTCATTTATTTAGGAATGGTTCGAAATGGAAGGTGTAATTTTACTATTATAAAAACTGGCCTGGACTGAGTTGATTAGTTTCAATTTTTGAATACATTACAGCGCAATAACCAATACAAATGGAATAAAATAGGAATATAACGTCTGTAAATGAGTAAGCGAGGAGGTGCTTTGTCTACATATCTGCTTCGAATATACGGTATTAAAAACAAGTAGTCCATATTTCGAGAGCTGATACGATGGACAGAAACAAGACAAACATATCCAGTAAACAAGAGCAATGAGTTTGAAATGAATATCTTAAGAGCAATGAGCATTTCTTCACCTTTACCACTGTGAAACACGTCTGTTGTTCTACTTAAAACACTTCTCTTGTACTGAAGAAGTGCGTGTAGCTCTTACGATATGCACTTTGTCTTGTTTTAGTCCATACTACCGACTCGCAAAGTATGGAATGGCTGGTTCAAATGGCTCTGAGCAGTATGGGACTTAACAGCTGTGGTCATCAGTCCCCTAGAACTTAGAACTACTTAAACCTAACCAACCTAAGGACATTACACACATCCATGCCCGAGGCAGGATTCGAACCTGCGACCGTAGCAGTCGCACGGTTCCGGACTGCGCGCCTAGAACCGCGAGACCACCGCAAGTATGGAATACCACTTTCCTTAACACCGTGTGTATATGTATTACAGAAGCAATACAAGCAACGGAACAGTTAACATTAATAGTTAAATTCAATTGTGAAAAGATACGCTGCATCACATTTGTTAACAATTTCGTAATAGTTCCATATTTAGAAACAAAATGAACAACATTTTGCAGGTATTATCCGAAAATCGAGAACATAATAACACTGGAATGTAAGAACAACAACAAATGGTAATGGCAATGACAAAAAGTAATAAACATATGAACACAGCAATAAAAACTGATACCATTACAAGTATAGCACTTCAGCCACGTCAGGACCAGAATGAGAGAGAAATAGATGCTGACCAAAAGTAAAACGAAGAACAACGCTAGCAAACCATTTATGTTTACGAATAATGTTCTTTCAAGTAAACATACAAGTCACAGAAATATAGAAACAAAATGGCCCTGAGCGCTGTGGGACTTAACAGCTATGGTCATCAGTCCCCTAGAACTTATAACTACTTAAACCTAACTAACCTAAAGACATCACACAACACCCAGTCATCACGAGGCAGAGAAAATCCCTGGCCCCGACGGGAATCGAACCCGGGAACCCGGGCGCAGGAAGCGAGAACGCTACCGCACGACCACGAGCTGCGGACAATATAGAAACACACTTCAAATTGGATTATGTAGAGTACTCTTCTTTGTAAGTGAAAGATGGGATCTGAAAAAATGATGTATGGTCCGCCTACAGGTAACAGGATGCTGAATGTAGTGGAAAATGACCAAAACAAGGTAGAAGGAAAAAAATGGCTCTGAGCACTATGGGACTCAACTGCTGAGGTCATACGTCCCCTAGAACTTAGAACTACTTAAACCTAACCAACCTAAGGACGTCACACACATCCATGCCCGAGGCAGGATTCGAACCTGTGACCGTAGCGGTCGCGCGGTTCCAGACTGAAGCGCCTAGAACCGCTCGGCCACCAGCGGCCGACTTGTGACGTTACCACGCGTGTTATAAAGAGAACCATTTACAGCTCAGTGGAGAAACAAAGACTGACAAAATAAAATAATATATTTTTCAGTTATCTGACACACAAAAATATAAACTTCATTAAAATGCATTGTCAAGAATCACTGTTAAGAAAGAAACGATGATCATTAGGGAAGATATTAAACGATGCGTTGTTCATTTAGGTCAGACCACAAATAAGCAATGAAAGGTAAATTAGGGTTCCTGTCCCATTCATGTAATCCATTTGACTTATTACTTGAGTAACATGAAAAAACACTGCGCCCTCTTGACACTGCCACTCGCAGCACGTGACGTGGTGAGCAGTGTGACCAGCCACGTGGTGTTTGTGTTGAACGCCGCGGCAGCCACTGTGATGTAGAAACAGCACTCGCTCTCGACCATGATCACATCACTCGACTACCCAAAACTATTTCCCAGTCTCAAATGCAACGGAACTAGTAAAATCTGCGTTACCCGACTTTTTATCATAACGAAAACACCCTTCCCATACACTACCAGACTCGAAAGAATTTATGAAATGAGTTTTTCGAAAAGTATATAAATCACTTCTGCATCTTGTGACGTAAAACATGGGTATTGTTACTGCCCACAGTGTTGTATTCCAGGACCTGCTGACAGCAGGCCCTTCTTCAGAAGTGGTCTTCTGTTTTTTCGAATCGCTGCTCAAATGATTTGATGTTCTAAAGCAAGTCAGAGCTTTATGGGTGTCTAACTTACGGTGTGACCAACACTCGGTATAACGCTTTAAGAAATCTGTGAGGCCGGAAACAATGAGAAAAGTTCGAAAACATTTCAGTTCGTCATCAAGGAATGGGTTGAAATTAAAATTAATGATGGCCGCAAGCGAAACGCTACCTAACGTAACCAGGTATTCTTTCAATTACACGTTGGAAGTAGTTCCCATATGAGTACATTGATGCTTTTGTATCAGTATCATATTTTGGTCTATCAGGAACTAAATTCGACGGAAACTGGTCCAACTTCAAGGCACTACATCAAATTCTCCCCACCCTCGCTATGGTCAACTTGCTCCTCTTATTATTGCCGGCCGCGGTGGCCGTGCGGTTCTAGGCGCTCCAGTCCGGAGCCGCGCTGCTGCTACGGTCGCAGGTTCGAATCCTGCCTCGGGCATGGGTGTGTGTGATGTCCTTAGGTTAGTTAGGTTTAAGTAGTTCTAAGTTCTAGGGGGCGTATGACCACAGCAGTTGAGTCCCATAGTGCTCAGAGCCATTTGAACCTCTTATTATTATTTTCTTTCACTCGGTCTGGTGTGTGCTGCAAATTGAAAGGCTCGTTCAGAGGTTCTGAGTGCTTTTATAAGCACAATTTTCTGATTTCATTACGGTAACCATTACATATAGATATTATTTCCCTTTCCTTGGTGTATAGCCTTTAATAAAAGGGTAATGAGCAGCAGTAAAATTAAGTAAGGCTATGGAGAGGGTATTAGGTCAGGAAATGAGACGATGGTAGTCTTAGGCGTGGTTTCCAATGTGGGCAGCAAAATAACTGCTGCGGCAGAAGTAAGAAGGATATGAAATGTTGTCTGGAAATAGAAACAATAGCTTTATTGAAAAAGAAAACCTGCTACATCCAAAAATGAATTCAAATATCAAGGCGTATACTCCGAAAGTATTTCTCTCCGTTTCTGCTGTTATTTGACGATGTAGGTAAGCACGAACAGTGGAATACATGGGCTTTAACCATGATACGAGTCACAGACGTGGGAATATTACTCAAAGGGTTAACAATTAGGTTTTCTGCTCTTTTTAGACATGTAGGCATACCGCCATATCTGTCATTCGGAGCCGGCCGGGTTGGCCAAGCGGTTAAAGGCGCTACAGTCTGGAACCCCGCGACCGCCGCCCGGGTTCCCGGGTTCGATTCCCGGCGGGGTCAGGGATTTTCTCTGCCTCGTGATGGCTGGGTGTTGTGTGCTGTCCTTAGGTTAGTTAGGTTTAAGTAGTTCTCAGTTCTAGGGGACTGATGACCATGGCTGTTAAGTCCCATAGTGCTCAGAGCCATTTGAACCCGCGACCGCTGCGGTCGCAGGTTCGAATCCTGCCTCGGGCATGGATGTGTCTGATGTCCTTAGGTTAGTTAGGTTTAAGTAGTTCTAAGTTCTAGGGGACTGATGACCTTAGACGTTAAGTCTCATAGTGCTCAGAGCCTTTTGAACCATTTGTCATTCGGACTGCATTGTATCCGCATCCGTTCGTGAAGAATTCCTGTTAAGGAAACAGAATCTTCTTGCCACTAACGTAGCCAAGGGCACACAACGTCGTACGCCTTTCTTGGCAACAGTGTTGGTATGAGAATGATTTGCAGTTGTGGAACTACATTGTACCTGCTACATTCATTTAATATTTTTGATGTGTCGACAGAAGTGACGACACAGTGTGGTTTCAGGAGACCGCAATGCAAGCTATAAGCTCACGCAGGATGGCGTGAGGTCTGAAACAGGATACGTAATGAATGCTATAAAGAAAAGTACGTAGCTTCTGGAATACTTAACTTTAATCCATCATTTGTATACATCATTCTTGATGAGACATGCTTCATACGATAACTATCAATTGCTATGGCGCCTTGCTAGGTCGTAGCCATTGACTTAGCTGAAGGCTATTCTAACTATCTTCTCTGCAAATAAACGAGGCTTCGTCCGTTGCATCGCTAGCTAAGTCGTCCGTACAACTGGGACGAGTGCTAGTAAGTCTCTCGAGACCTGCCGTGTGGTGGCGCTCGGTCTGCGATCACACAGTGGCGACACGCGGGTCCGACATGTACTAATGGACCGCGGCCGATTTAATGTTACCACCTAACAAGTGTGGTGTCTGGCGGTGACACCACATTCCTCCCCCGCAAATCGGCGAACGGTCGTTTGATAAGGCTTCCGCCCGTCGTGGGGAGGACCCCATGTTGGCGTATGCGATGAGGTGGGGAGCCTAACAACAGGCGAGGCTGTGCCACTCGCACCCGGCCATTCGGTCCGAGGGGAGCTAGGAAACGCCTGAAAGCCTAGTCCAGGGTGCACGCCAACATGCGGTGTATGCGCCCGTAAAGAGACAGGAGGGGGCGAAGGGTCGACCTCCATTGCATTGGGGTACCCGACGCGCGAAGACGCCATGTGGTCCGGAGCGGGCAAGAGTTCCATGGCGGAGGACAGCTGGTCACGGGAAGCAATCGGCGGCGCGTGACCCTGGGAGGCGCTTGGCGGTTGCAGCGAAGCGTCCACTGCGGGCGGCGTCGGCGGGAGAACAGGCGGCGGCGGCGGCGGCGGCGGCGGCGGAGGCGGCGGCGGCGGCGGCGGCGGCGGCGCGTCGCCATGGGGCAAAATGGAAGGCAGCGTCGGTAACACCTGGGGATGAGGCGAGCCAGTAGATGGGTCCCAGGGCGCTGACCGGACGGCACCGTCGCTGAAAGCAGACGGGGAGTGGCAGAACCCGTGCGACGCCAGAGGCGCAGCTGATTGAGATGCCGACGCACCTCACCAGAGGCCCCCAAAACCAAATACATCGCGCGGCCGAGGCAGCGAAGAATGCGCCCTGCGAGCCAACGCCGTGAACCACGATAGGTTCGATAGTATACAACGTCGCCAGGAGCAAAAGCAGGAGTCTGCCGCTGCACAGGAACCTGATGCGGCGGATGTAGCAAAAACATCAAGGTTCGATGAGGACGACCGTGGAGCAACTCAGCCGGCGAGCGACTATCTCGGGGCTGAGAGCGATACGAAGACAAAAAGAGCAACACCGCGTCCTCCCGAGAATGCGACTCTTTCAGCTTCAACATCTGTGACTTGAAAGTCCGGACCAATCGTTCAGCGGCACCGTTTGACTGAGGCGAAAACGGCGCGGATGTCAGATGTTGAATACCATTAGCCTTGCAGAATGACTGAAATTCTGCGGACATAAATTGTGGGCCATTGTCGGAAACAATAGTCTGTGGAAGACCTTCAATGCAAAAGATAGCAGATAACGCTTGGATGGTGGCAGATGACGTCGTGGAAGACATCCGGACAACAAAAGGAAAATTACTGAAAGAATCGACCACAACCAACCATCGAGCATTCCAGAATGGACCAGCAAAATCGATGTGCAAGCGTTGCCAAGGGGAAGTGGCTTTCGGCCATGCAAAGAATTTCCGCGGTGGTGCGGATTGTTGTTCGGCACACGCCATGCAAGAAGAGCACATATTCGTACTCGCAGCATCGATTCCGAACCAAGTACAGTGCTGACGAGCAAGTTGTTTCGTTCGCACTATACCCCAATGTCCTTGGTGGACAGAAGTGCCGACACAGTGTGGTTTGAGGAGACCGAAATGCACGCTATAAGCTCACGCAGGATGGCGTGAGGTCTGAAACAGGATACGTAATGAATGCTATAAAGAAAAGTACGTAGCTTCTGGAATACTTAACTTTAATCCATCATTTGTATACATCGTTCTTGATGAGACATGCTTCGTACGATAACTATCAATTGCTATGGCGCCTTGCTAGGTCGTAGCCATTGACTTAGCTGAAGGCTATTCTAACTATCTTCTCTGCAAATAAACGAGGCTTCGTCCGTTGCATCGCTAGCTAAGTCGTCCGTACAACTGGGACGAGTGCTAGTAAGTCTCTCGAGAGCTGCCGTGTGGTGGCGCTCGGTCTGCGATCACTGACAGTGGCGACACGCGGGTCCGACATGTACTAACGGACCGCGGCCGATTTAAAGTTACCACCTAGCAAGTGTGGTGTCCGGCGGTGACACCGCAATTTACTTGTCATCTCGATCAAATAGAAGTAGTGGTTTTGGGTTAGGAAACGTATTTCAGTTCAAAATGGTCGCTTCATGCAAAAGGTGGTCGTACTCTTCATGTTTCACGTTTGGAGCTGTATACGTCAACTACGATTATGGTAAGGGCAGTATTTACTACTGTACGAACGAGGCACTGCTGCAGTAAAGTGCTCAATTTATATAACTACAGCTGTTTGTTTCATTAGTTCCAGTTTTTCTGCAGAAGCTTGATCTTATCAATTCCTTCCGCTAGTGCTCTTTTTTAAGTTCTAATGCCTAAGGGACCGAACTGCTAAGGTCATCAGTCCCTAGACGTAGAAACTACTTATACTAACTTAAACTAACTTATTCGAAGGACAACACACACATCCATGCCCGGGGGAGGACTCGAACCTCCGGCAGAAGTGGCCGTGAAATCTGTAACACGTCGCACTAGACCGCGCGGCCACACCGCGCGGCAACTGTTATTCTAAAGGTCAAACTGAGAGACTATTCTTGACCCTCCGTATCATATGTGTTTCGAAAACCTCTCAGGATTTGCGACAGTAGTATTCTTCACGAATGCCAATGTACAACAACATCAAAACAAGACTAAGTCCCTGAAGAGGCTAGAATTATCAGTCAGGAACCCGAATTTGTGTCGTTTACATCACCTCGGTGTCAAACAAGACGGTAACAGTCACTGAAACAATAAACGAGGTTATTATTGATGTATTAACTATGGCAGCTACATCCTAGTCATGTATAACAAAATTCACTGAAGCTGATGAGTATAAGTACACAATTCATTGGTAGATTTCAGCGGTGTAATGAGCTATCGGGTTGGCGTCTGGCAGCGCAGCTTCACTAGGGCTGACAGAAACAGGCTTTGGATAGCTGTGAGGCCTTTCTGATCTGTCCAATGCCTTACTCATATTGCTACTGTTTTTGGTACTTGGCAGACGTTTTGAAAGGGTTTGGCACGCCTGTGGTCATTCACTCTCTTTCAGGACTGGAACCGAAGGACCGTGCTCAATTCCCAAAATATTGTCTTTTTATATTGCCGAGTAATCTGGATAGTCGTATCACGTTCATGTGCCATCTACATCGCAAATTTAATATTGCGATCCTAGGACCTAACCTGCAATACGTTTTGTATTTCATAATCGGAACTATCTGCATCAACCGTCATCAGAGCAATGTCAGGGAACAGAATGCAGCAGTGCCTTGGTAGCTACTTGGAGACCTGCTTGAGTCGTGTACTAAGATAAGGGTAGTTGCTGGTTCACATTGTATTACACAAGCGAGAAGTACCGACTTTTCCTTTTTCTCTGCAAACATCCAGAACTAAATTCAGTAACAAAATGCTAAGAATATATTTGCATTGTGCCAACTCAAAGATCAACCTATTTTTATATTCACAGCCATTCTCATTCTGCATTGCAATAAACTTCATTCATTATTTGCTTGTTCTTGTTACGATTATTGTTGTCATTCTCTCACTTTTAAGAGTTTTCACATCCCTATTTAGTATCTATGCGCATAAAGAGTAGGTAGGAAAGAAGGGTCTGCTTCAGGAATTCCAAGCAATAAAACTCAAAAAACAACGTAGGAAGGGTTCGAACAACTACTTTCATGCAGAGACATGCATTTGGAATCTGTTCATCGTTACGTGGTCAAACAAGAGGGTAACATTACTGAAACAATGATCAGGCTACTTAGTACATAACAGAGCATACAGATTTCAAGGAGGAAACGTATGAAGACGCAGACTTCCTCGTTATCAATATGTGCGGCTTATCTTTCGTGTTAACGAAAGTAATATCCCGCTTTACCTCTTCTTACATCACAAATGAAATGAATGCCATGAGGAATCGAATATTTGTTGACTGCGTCTCTTCTTGCTTCCATGCTTACCAACATATTTCGTCATTCTCGTGGTAATCATGACATTCTATATGTATGCTGCAAAAGATTGCACGTGGACAAATTCGACATCGACGTGCAAAGCGTTTGATATCTTACATTATTTTCAATTAAAATAAGATTCCGATGTATTTTTACTTCGTTTTTAATTTTAGATGATTATGAACGTTACGGTAAATTATCTCACGTGCTTTATGTTGAATGAGAAACATTGAATCATCCGTTTTGCTTTCCCTACGTTGAAATGATATAATGTCGGCGTCAACAGCCTTCTTCCACGCCGGAAGCTGAAACTTGTATCATTCTGGATTAATGATAATTGAATGTCTCAAATGTATACATAGCCCACAAGGCGACGTCAGAAACCATCAGGGAAGAACGCCGCATAAAAACCAAACGTGCGCGCGCGTCTCCACTCTGAAGAACCGCATCGGACAATCACGACAAGCATTTCGCTGACAAGGGGAGGCCGCCAATTGTGAAATTCAGATTCGATTCATACTGCGCATAATAAAAGCTCATGGCCAGAGGTGTAATGTGGCAAAGCACCAAGATGCACTTCTCAGCCGTTGTCGAGAAAATCGACAGTTAAAAGAAACCGTTGCCGTGAAATACTCTCTACGGTTAGTAATTTTCTACAGCGTCGTGGCACAGCGGTAATCGCTCGGGTTCGTAATCCGAAAGTCGCCGGATCGAATCTCGCGCCGTGCAATTTTTTTTATTATTAGTTTTTTGTAATTCAAATATATATATATATATATATATATATATATATATATATATATATATATATATATATATAAACTATTAATGAATTGCTTATGCATGTTGGTGAAGGCGGATCACTCTCCAATTGTACCGCCTCCATTTTTCCGTTTTTTTAACAGGGTGTACCAAAACTCTCCCGTCAGCACTGATTTTCGACGATGTTATAAGTTGCGTTAGGGACCGCATCTACCTTCTTTCGAAGTTAGCAGGCAACTACGCTGTTATGCGGCGGCTCGTTTCGGCCCATTCAACATCTGTCCTTCAAGTGTAACGAGCGAGTAACGGAGTTTATATTTCATACCTGCCACAGCGAATTTTTGTTCGTGGGGTCTCATTTCTAATTCGAACGTTTGACTTACGTTATACGTATTCGTTTCGGAATATCGTTTCTACGTCTTCCGTTAACTATACGTGGTTAACATTATGAAGACAATTAATAACATTTGTGAAATACAACTTTCTTTGCGGAAAACATAACGATGTTCGAAGTCGCCAGTTTTTCCACGACAAACGACTTTCAACAACTTATTATATGCATAATTGTTGCAACTGATTGCCGGGAAATATATATCCACACATCTGAATTACAAAAAACAAATACTAAAAAAAAAAAAGGTTGAATGGCGCCAGATTCGATCCGGCGACCTTCTGATTTCAAACCCGAGCGCTTCCTACTGCGCCACGACGCTGTGGAAAATTATTAACCTTATAGAGTATTTCACCGCAACTCTTTCTTTTAACTGTCGATTTTCTCGACAACGGCTGAGAAGTGCATCTTGGTGCTTTGCCACATTACACATCTGGCCATGAGCTTTTATTATGCGCAGTATGAATCGAATCTGAATTTCACGATTGGCGGCCTCCCCTTGTGAGAGCTGACTCGTAAGAGAGCCGAGAATTGGCAGCGTCGTAGCAAGTATTTGTCAACACTGTGATAGTGCATTTACTTCCGGATGTAGGTCGGCATTGCCTCGCTAAATTCACTTGACATTCGTTTTCCACATCGAAGACTCATACGATATAATCCACTGTAAGGTGAGACACTTAGAAAGTATATTTAATTTCTGGACTCCAAGAACGGCGTTCTTCACATAAGTAACACCTGTTTGTGTGTTTAAGGTTGCGTTTCGAGGCTCAGGCAACATCGCACTGACTATAGTCCACCTGTTGTCACTAGTGTTTCGTTAGCTCAGGCCAGCGGGACGGCGGCACGACCTACCGCTGACGATGCTCCAGACACAGCGAAGGCGCTCGATCGACGGCAACAGGCTACTGAGGAGGCTACGGCGCCTGCACCGCACGACAACGATGGGACACTTGGGGACTGGTCAGAAGACCCACCCCCGTGGGGAACTGATGATGCTAGAGGAACTGCTCCCACGCACTCTCCCGGTGTAAGACCGGAAGGGTGCACGGAATAACGGCAGACCATATGAGGGTACGGCGGGGGACGTTAGTACGACAGCAGCCTCTGTACGGAAGAATTAGCGACCGTACGGTGCCCTATCTACGTTGACAGCCATGCAACAAGCTTATCGGATAGGGTCTGTTAACATCAATAGCATTGGGACGCCGGTAAAAATCAAGATGCTCAGTGATATGATAAAGGCTGCGGATTTAGACATAGCACTATTACAAGAAGTTCGGGTACTTCCCCCCTCGGACTTTTACGGTTACGACATTTACTGTTCCCCGTGTGACGAGAGGGGCGTTGGCACAGCTATTCTATTAAAGGAAGGGATACGTGCTGACGAAGTGGAATATTTGCCTTCTGCCCGTGGTACGGCCGTGACCATAGGTGGAATACGTTTGATCAACATATACGCACCGTCAGGCTCGGATAAGAGAAGGGACAGAGCAGATTTTTACGCCCATGAGGTTACACCGTTGTTCCAGGGACGATACGATGGTTGCATACTCGGCGGAGATTTTAATTGTGTGCTCGATAGAAAGGACCAACAACCTAACTATACTACTAGCCAAGAACTTAGGGAGCTGGTCAACGGGATGGAATTAGTCGATACATGGGACCTGAAGTATCGAAACCAACCAGGATATACATTTTTTACTAGCCACTCCGCGGGCCGTTTGGACCGGATCTACGTTTCAAGGGCGTTAGCAACGTCGACGGTGGACGCCGAAATATGGCCGACGGCATTTACAGACCACGAGGCATATATTTGTACGGTTAACCTTAATAGACAGCAGGTGTGGAGACGGAGGGGTAATCCCCCACCTGCGAGATGCAGAATGCCGACGCATGGTGGAGGACACGTGGCATGGCTGCCTCCGTCGACGAAATTCTTTCGGTTCTGTCCTGCAGTGGTGGATCGAGTGCGCGAAGCCAGCTTTACGGAGGACGTTAATAGGTTACGGGAAGGAAGTTTCTCAATGGCAGCGCACGACCACTGAGTTTTACTTTACGGCTCTCCGGGAACTGTTAGCACGACCACCTACACCAGAACGCCAGACGGCCGTCCACCGAGTTAAAGCGAAGCTGGTACAACTTGCGAAGCAGAGGATGGCAGGTACGATGATACGCGCGAGGTAGCAGGATTTCCTGCCCAACGAGGTTCCCTCGATGCATTATGTGATAAAGGAAAGACGAAGAAGACGCAGGAATTTAATACATGAGATCGATCTCGGCGATGGCCGTCGTTTTACAACACAGAGGGGCATAGCACAGGCGTTCACGGATCATTTTAGCAGATTCTATGCGAGCAACGGGGAGGGTCAGAGGGAGCTGGGGAACGTTCTGGAAGAGATCCCAGACGCGACGAGTGTGAACGGGGAAGCGGACGGGTTATCTGAAATTACGTGTGAAGAGCTGGAGGAAGCGATTACACGAGGTGCTTGCAACAAGTCCCCAGGTCCAGACGGATTCCCGTTGGAATTTTACCGTGCCTTTGTGACCATTATGACACCGATGTGGCTATGTATGTTTAATGAGCTTCTGCAGCAAGAAGTACCGGTTCACATTCAATTCACGGAAGAGCTCATGATACCAATACCGAAGCCCCGTGGTGGCAAACGGCCTTGTGATTATCGCCCCTTGACCCTCCTTAATAGTGACTACAAGATCTTCATGCGCATGCTGGGAAGTCGTATCAAAAAGTCGCTGGAGAATCGAATACATGCCGATCAGACTTGTCTTGGCGGCATCAGTAATATCCACACAGCCTTGGGAGACTATCGTGACGTCGTCGCCCTCGCGGCTGCATGCCGCCTCCGGGGGGCGATGGTTGCAGTAGATTTCGATCATGCTTTTGATCGCGTGGATCATGTGTACCTCGCGGCGGTGATGAATAGGATGGGTGTCTCGCCATTATTGACCAATGCTGTGATGCGTTTGTTGCACGGCGCCAAATCAGCGATGGTGGTCAACGGAGGGAGAACTGAGTATTTTAAGATCTTAAGATCAGTGAGACAGGGTTGCCCCTCGTCGATCCTCCTTTATGCAATCGCCTTAGAACCGTGCCTCGCAGGCCTTCGCCGCCGTCTTAGCGGGATCTCCCTACGGCAATTATCATTCAAATGCAGAGCATACGCGGATGATATTGTGTTCCTCGTACGGAATGAGAGGGAGACTCAAACAGCACTGGATTGGCTACAGACGTATGGGATGGCAGCTGGAAGTGTGGTCAACTACCGAAAATCACAATTCATGCATGTGGGGGGTGGACTAGAACCAGGAACGGAAGGACCCTTACCTGCGGTGGAAACCCTCCGCTGTTTGGGTATCACCTTTCATAAAGAGACAGCGAGAACGGCTGCGGACAACTACCGAAGATTGTTACTCAGAGTCCGCACGGCAGTACGACTAAACGCCCTACGGTCGATGGATATGCTGCAGCGAGTGTTACTCGTTAACCTTTATCTCGCGCCCATGATGTGCCACCTGACGCACCTTCTTCCCTTGACGCGCACGATGGCTATGAGGATTCAGACGGCTTTTGGGTACTATGTGTGCCTGGGACAACTCTTTAAGGTACAGTACAACACGCTTACCCTCCCAGCGCGAGAGGGGGGCGTTGGTTTAGTGAACGTGCACGAGAAGGCGCGTGCCATGTATATTAATACTATGCTCAAACGGTGGCGCAACAGGAATCACTCGCTTACGGGGACGATCATCGAAGAACTCGTACCCACATCGCATC
Organism: Schistocerca americana; assembly: GCF_021461395.2. Classification (NCBI taxonomy): domain Eukaryota; kingdom Metazoa; phylum Arthropoda; class Insecta; order Orthoptera; family Acrididae; genus Schistocerca; species Schistocerca americana. The sequence goes on along the minus strand of NC_060130.1, from coordinate 140,384,725 downwards.
TTCCTCCAGTCAGTGTCGGCCATATATCACCCCCTTTAACGTATGTGCGCACGTTCCTAGTGGAACACAGTTACGTTCGAGAGCGTTTACCGACGACCCGACAGTCGACATCGAAGGACGTGTACCATCTGCTTCTTCGACAGATCGCCCGGAATAGGGTGGAACGCAAACATCCAGCTGTTAATTGGCACGTGGTGTGGCGCACGGTCCACCACCCCCACCTACCTACATCTGTCAGGTCAACATGGTACATTGTCGTCAACAGAAAATACCCTACAAATGATAAAAAGTACGCAATACATTTGGCGGATTCGCCCTTGTGTCAGCAATGCGGCGTGCTGGATACGGACGACCATCGGCTGGTCTGCTGCGAGGCATTGGCTGTCTGGACTCTCGCAAGAAAGATAATAGCGTTCATGCGGCGCACTATCTATACAGCAGTCTGTTCTGACATAGTATTTTTTCCAGAGGAAACGTATTTTCCGCGGCATAAGACGAACGCAGTGGCGTGGATCACAGGTATGACGGTCTATTACATCTATAGAGACACACGTACGAACTTACTGAACGTCCTGGATTACTGGCAATACTTGCAAGATGGACACACGAAACTATTACGGCTACAAAAGTACAAGGATTGGTATGCCAATTTCCTGGTAACGGTATTTGCGGACCCGCCATATACTTGGGGTGTGCCGGGTGCGCAAAGATGAGCGGCGGTGCTTTCGTTGTGAAACCGACCAAGTAATGTGATCGACTAAGAACACTATGCGAGTATGCGACCTACGAAAAACTCACGCTTGAACAGTTAGCAATTGGATGTACTTTAAATTTTGTTTTCATATCCATAAATACTTTTCTTTAGGGTGCCGGAAGTGGCCCCATTTTGATTTTGTTGTTATTTCATGCTGCATGGTAGGACGGCAGCGAGGTTCCTTCCAGGACAGTTATTATGTGTCAGGACGTACTATGTCTATTTTGTGAATAATAAAGGTTTCTGTTTCTCCTTTCTCTTACCTTCCTTCATATATATATATATATATATATATATATATATATATATATATATATATATATATAAAGTAGAAGCTTCTAAGTTGTTGCAGTCACCAAGGAAGGAACACAGGAAGTCAAGTGTTAGTTTCTGAAAATTTAATTTTTGCCGCTTTTGGTGCCTTGTAGAAAAAAAAAAAAAGGTTAGTTAGGTTTAAAAAAAAAAAGAGGTTCCCTTGTGCGTTGCGGTGCTCGTAGTATAAGACATAGTAGTTCCAATCTCGGTGAAAGCCGCTGACTACAACCTTTTATTTTCCATTTTAATTAATGGAGTTGCTAACTGCTAGTAAAAATTCCTTATACGCAATCTGAAGAATGCCTTTAAACATCAATCTTCGTACGATTTCGACTTAGTAAATTATGTTAATATCACGGATGTCTGCTTCGCAAATGCCAAGGTGCTTCACTGTGAAATAGTTCCTGAAAAGATTCAAACCGACTGTCAACGATACGAATTTGAGCTTTCTTCGTCATATAGGTCTAACATGTCAGGAGGTTGTTTATGAAGTGCACATGTTGATTAATATAGTTCCTCTCTTCTAAATTTTTGCAATAGCATTTAACTGTAGACGTTTTCTGACACCGGCGTTAGCAATTTCTTTCCGTTCTCTGAAACCTCCAAAACGATAAATTTTTCTGGTTTAAATCTGATGACCTTAACGATCACTTCAGATCAGCATTAAATACTTCATGAATCCATACATGGAACTCCAAATGTGCAGTGTTCCTGCACTGCTACAGAGCATGCATTGCAAGGTATTCACACAGTTTATCGCATAGACTTACCATAAGGAATGAAACAAGAACTGTAATACACTTTACACCACAGACGCTCACTCTGGCTTGACGAAAACATCCGAACGCTGACCAAAAGTTGCACAAATAATTGAGTTTGAAAGGAAAAGAAACGAGGTATGAAGCATTTATAAATTCGTCGATTGTAGTGAGGTGGTTTAACTTCGTCCCAGTCTATAAAATTAATTTCGGGCCATACTCAACTCTTGCCGATTAATGTAATATAATACCCGCCTACTAATCACGACGTCTGTCTCCGTTGCTTTCGAACGTGAATGGAAATCGTAGAAATTTTCTGTGGAGCAACATTTAATAATAAAGTGTTTTAAATCATCAAAAGCGATGAGCGGTAGCAGGCGCATTCGATAAAGAACGGGGGAGTGCAGCCCCACTGCTGTCGCCACGGCCGCTGCCGGTAGCCAGCAAATGGATCCCGAGGCTTTGCCGCATACGGCGTCCAGAGGAGGACAGTCTGCAGGAAATCTGCCGCAAAATTGTTTCTGGATAAAATTGTGATATCGGTATGTCAGAAAGCGAAATAGATTGAATCTGCCCTACCATTACGTTCACGTCTTCAGCATTCAGACAGAAGAGGCTATAAAAGTATTTTATGCCTACTGCTCTCGATCCTTTGACATTATGAACAGAAACAACGCACGCTACCGCTAGATCACAGGCGTAATCGGCCTATGGTTTCTCTATCATGGGACAAGTTTTCCTCCAGGAAGTGCTGCAGTCTACAGTGTTGCCAGATTGTGCAGATAACCGTACTTGGAGAATTAGCGAGTTGGCCAGTTTATTTGTCCCATGTCGCGATCGGCGCGGACTTAACCTCTGAAGCGGCCGGCCGCCGGTCAAGTTTTATGTCAAAGAGTGTACATTATGCTGGGTTCTTTTCTGTTTCGGGATAATGTAAACACGTAATGCTTAAGTGATAATAAAGACAAATGTGCTTAAAGGATAAATGTATGTTTCGTTGTTTCCTTTCGAATTGTTACCTAATGACTGTACTACGTCGCGCCTAATTCAGTTCCTGAAGCAGAAGTGGATGAGTTTAACATCTGAATTTAAACCGTCGTAGATCGGAAAATATTATGTACTCCCCTCTCCGATTCCTTGAAGTTTGTAACGGGAATTCGCGAAAACTCTGTGGATGTCATCTTTGTTTGGGAGCACATACGTTTGTGAACAGTTATTTTCAAGAATAAAGCACACAGCGAGTAGAAGTAGAGCCAAAATCTGAGATGAACTCCTTGAGAACACCCTAAGAATTGGAACCACTTTGATCGAAACTCATGCATTCATTTCCCAAATTCAAAGTCAAATATCAAATTAATTCTATTATTTGTAGTTACTTATATATATATAATTGTTAATGAAATCTTATATATAGAACGACAGATTAATTTCATCATGCTTATTTAGAATAAAAAATTGTAAATTAACAAATTCTAATTTACTGAAATATGCTACGTATCTCCGACCATCCCTTATCTTTTTTCGCGTCCACAATCCCCATCTTTTTTTTTTCTTTTTTCCCTCAGCAGTTACTGTTAGTGTCCAGTATTTTACGTGAAGCCCAAGAATAGTCGTCTTATTCCAATGTGACCCACGTTAGGTAAAAGCTGAGCTAAACAGTTTAGTCGTGTTCAGACCGGGAGACTCATAGATTTAGCCGCCAGAACAATCGAGTGTATACACCCAGCCTCATTAGAACTTCCAGTAATAAATATTATTCTCCTATCCGAAAAATTATCAAAAAATAGCGAAAAGTGTCTTCCAGTGCATATTGTATTACAACTAGTTCCAAATATAGCGTCAGAATTTCAGGTCCTCGCTTTTGTTGACAGCATATAGAGGGCCTTATGTTACGGAAGGATGATTTTCAAATTTATGACACAGCCGATTAATGAGTTACTGTCGTAAATCACCAGATGCTGGCAATACTGATGTCAGTCTCCGCTAACTGTATCAGCGATGAGTGTCTCAGGTCTGATACTGCACGCAGAACTGGAATTTGAAAGAGGACATGCGAGTATGGTTCGGTGCTCTTTCTTTGAAGGAATGTTCATCCCTACTACTCGCACCGAAATAATCCCGTGGCAAACATACAGCTTTTCTTAGAACCTTCTTTATCATCTCTATTAATCTTACCTGGTAAGGATGTCAGAGCAAAACTCAACAGTGGAAAATCAGTCGAAAGAGGATTTTAAGGGCTTTCTCTTTCATCAATAAATTACATTTCCGTAAGATTCATACAATTAATCTGTGCGGCCTCTGCTTAACTACAAGCAGTTTTATGTAGCCATAGCATCTTAAATCGATTTGGCCGCATAGTCGTAGGGATTTTTCGATATATGTAACCATAAAGTAACGGGTCATTCAGTGTAATCATTCGCATTAATTAACGTTTGTTGATGTTGAGGGTCAACTACAAATCGCTACACTAACAGTCGCACAGCTGCAGTTCCATTCTTTGTGATTTAGCTAATCACATCACATCGTTGGCGTCGCGCAGCTGTGGACGTTATCGACCAGGTCATTTATATATAAAGTGAACGCCCCTGTCAATCGATACTTGTCCGTAAAAACAAAACAAAAAGCATAGTACCACAAAAATGGCTCTGAGCACTATGGGACTTAACTTCTGAGGTCATCAGTCCCCTAGAACTTAGAACTACTTAAACCTAACTAACCTAAGGACATCACACACGCCCAAGCCCGAGGCAAGATTCGAACCTGCGACCGTAGCGGTCGCGCGGTTCCAGACTGTAGCGGCTAGAACCGCTCGGCCACCCCGGCCGGCTATCGTACCACAGTGTGTATGTACACAGTAGTCATCCTCGTGTTACAGAAACGCACTTGATACTTCAGCGCCGGCCGCTGTGGCCGAGCGGCTCTAGGCGCTTCAGTCTGGAGCCTCGCGACCGCTACGGTCGCAGGTTCGAATCCTGCCTCGGACATGGATGTGTGTGATGTCCTTAGGTTAGTTAGGTTTAAGTAGTTCTAGGTTCTAAGGGACTGATGACCTCAGATGTTAACTCCCATAGTGCTCTGAGCCATTTGAACCATTTGATACTTCAGCACAAGTCATAGGAAGGCAACAACAATCAATATACGCTACGATCTTGCTCAGAGAAGCAGTACGGAATTCCCATGTTGTCTCCTACAGTCACTAACGAGTATGGTAATGAGTTGGATTGCTAGCGCTTGTTAAACTTCTTACTTGCGCCAGACGGAGTTTTCCACGAGTCTTTGAGAACTCTGCACAAGTTCACCACTTCAGCGAATACGCTATAGAAATTATCTTCAACGTTTCATTTGTTAGTCCAAAAACATGTCGTATGCCGGGAAGAAAATTGAAATATAGTGCAACAGTTTTATATTACGAAAGTTTACAAAATTACTTCTATCTAGCCTTAGCCGAGGTATAAAGAGAAATGGTATTAACCTCTCACAAAAGAATATTTCTGAATTGAAAGTAAAAAGGATCTAAAATTTATTGCCGCTAAATCATTAATAACCGCATCGATTCCTTTTCTTAGAACATTAAATATTTAATTATCTTAGCTCACAAAAGAAGATATTAGATCGACAAAAATTGTCATTTATACATTTTATTGGTTGTTGAGCTTCGTAGCTGTGGAGTTATGTTATTTTAAGAAATACAGCATCAGCCACTTTTTGGTGTATTTTTTTTATTTGATGGTGCAACAGAAGAAATTAAGGATCTTGCAAAAGAAATTAATAAAATGCGTTCTCTTCACTGTTGAAAGCCGTACAGTCAAAGGTTTAAATTTCCTGAAGCTCTTCATAAATAGCACCAACAACAGATATAAATTTCGAGAATACAGGAACCCAACATACGCTAATGCCACAAACAATAAAATTTCATGCCAACCAGATAGACAATAAATGGCTTCATACAGATCAATGTTCAACAGAATGCACAAATCCCTTCAGAAACAGCTCACAAAATTAACGAACTAAATACAATTAAAGCAACTGCTTACATAATGGGTACCGTACAAAATTAATAGATGATATGAATAGTAAAAAAATCCTCATGTAACCATCAATAAAGAGAAACCAATATCAAATAACGCCACATCACAGTTAACAGAAAATGTGGGAACACCCCAATTTAGGAAAACTGGTACATAAGTAGCAGTCTTTTCGGAGGAACAATTCTCAGAATGGATGGTCTTCGTTCAGAAAACTTAAGCAAATCCACATTTGCCGTACATGTAGCCCCAGATGAACATCAAGTGACAGACATAGCACACAACCTAAAAGTACTCTACAAGGCCAAAAAAGGAAAGAGAATAGACTTACTTGAAGAAATTGAAGTTTATTCTGAAAAATTTACATCCCAAATGAAATACTAAATGGCCAAACAGGGATACATAACAAAAGTTTTTCTGAGAAACTTCCATAACTTACTTACAGAACCACACACTAAATACAGTTGTGAAACGCATAATTCTAATCATAAATAGAAGACCATATGTTTCTGTTGTCACATCTAATGCGAGCCCAACCAGTGCATATATTAATTCTACATTGTGTAAGTTAGTTGTTTTAAGTTTAATCTTTTTAAATGTCCCTCCAACCGTGAGTAAATTATGTACATGATATTAATTATTTTTTTATAAAACTGTAGTTTAGTTAATCAGTCACTATTACACTTATGAAATAACCATGCTAAGCAATTTCAGTTTTTTAGTCATTCAGAAGCTTAAACTGGAAATAGCACTTTCCGAATCTGTAAGTAAAACGTAACATTGAAAATAGACCTAATTTTACGATGCAAACTAATGTGTCAGTTGGCAAGATGGCGGATCCAGCTGTGATTTTGCGTAACATACAAATAAAAAGTGATAGTGCCACAACTATAAATCCTAAAGCCACAACAACAAGCACAGAAGAAAGTAAGTACACGTAACGTGTCCTATGTCGAAAATATGCACCACGCAAAATACACCATCTAAAAAAATGTTATTCTAAACAGGCCAGCTGCAGCATCCAAATTAGAGTCGATGTTTAAATCAGTGTACTAACTGAAGATTGAAATATGTACTGTATTACGCCGACTGACGACTGTTGAAAGCACGAAACACATATTGGCATGAGTAAAAATACGCAAAAGATGGCTGGTTGTTGTATTTCTTAAAATAATACATCATATTTACGTGTTGGGTCACTAAATTAAATTATTCTCATTGCAGGAAGTTTACAATGGGCAGCTAAGAAATTTTGGTACTCGAAGATGTCATAGACCAACAGGACTGTTTCACTTGGATTCCATTTGCGTGATGTGTAATATAGTAATACGGTATTGATAGCGTCGATTTACCATCCTGAGTGCAGTCCAAAGTGCCATATACGTATTCCAATCCAAAATGGTGGACCTAGTACAGTTTCACTTTGCGTAATATTGGCGGGAAATTGAAACAGTCCAATCGTACTAGAGTCTTCCCTCCCCCCCCCCTCCCACTCCTGTGACGCTATAGGCCAATTGACCCTGTGTAAAATGGCGGGAAATTCAAAAATCCAAGACGGCTAGCCTAACCCAGTAGACCCAAGTATAAAATCCAAAATGGTAGACCTGGAGATACGAGTACAAGTCCAGACCTATGACATCACATCCCAAGATGACGATCTAAGATGGCCGACCTGAGGATAGGAGCATGGCTTTGAGACCATCTGCGCCACTGTGATGAGCATGGGTGCCAGGTCACTTAAATCCAATATGGTGGACCTGGAGATAGGAGCACAGGCTTCATGGTTACCAGCTCACTTGCCCTAAGTATAGGATCTGAGCAAGTCACTAGCTTTTCCCTGGTGAAATTGGGGAACTAGGCTACTTGTGCTCAGTTTAAATTGGCGGTAGCCTTGATGTCGTAAGTCTAAACAGTTTGGCCCACCCCTCTGACACATAGTTCACTGACACCGATTGCACGTTTAAAAATTTTTCACACACTTCAGTTTATCTAATCTTAAACATTTACAGTACGATAGGGTGGGGACAGTTGTGTGTTTATTTGAACAAAATGGATGAGAGAATGAGAGTCCCTTTCAAGGTCGTAAAGCTGATGCAGGACATTGTGCCCTACCACCGACGACCGGGATGAGCCGTCTCGCAACCTGCCAGGCCAAGTCTGACAGCTGCTGTCTGCCGAGAAGTGGTTCAACCCAACAACAATTTTAATTGAGTGATGTTATAGAACGATAACATCCCATTTTATACAGAAAAAAACTGAACTCTGTTAATGAAATGTAAATGCTTCGCTTCTTGTAGAAAAGATGTGTGCAATGCAGGTGTAACATGTGTAATTTCATATTGCGTGTTCTAGCAATGTCATATGGTAAACAGTTATTTGAAAGGGTTAATGTGGAATGATTGCAGTATCACAAAGTAGATTATCACCAATCTCTCACCCAGTGCAAAATCCCAAGCGATTGGAAAAAAGGCTCTGCTCTGAGCACTATGGGACTTAACATCTGAGGTCATCAGTCCCCTAGAACTTAGAACTACTTAAGCCTAACCAACTTAAGTACATCACACACATCCGTGCCAGAGGCAGGATTCGAACCTGCGACCGTAGCAGTCGCGGGGTTCCGGACTGAAGCGCCTAGAACCTCTCGGCCACCACGGCCAGCGACTGGAAAAAAGCTCAAGGGACTGCTCTGTATAAGAAGGATAAAAGAAACATCGGTTTGATGTCCACAACGGCAGCACCACGCTGCGTCGAACCTCTTTTCTTGATCTTGCCGGTTTAACTGCAACCTTTGTGTTAAAACTAGAGTCTTTGTAGAGTCGTGAATAACTAATGTATACTGTAATACAGCAGCACTGTATAACCTCTTTTCCGCATAAAACAATGAAATATTAATAAAGTCTTAAAATTTGCCTTCCGTGTTAACGTTAGGCACGATCCGATTTATAAAAAAAAAAAAATAGCACATAAAACTGTACTGAATGCGTCGAGACAGAAACAGTTGTACGTTTTGGGCAGATTTCTAAGTTATACACGTTCCACTTTGATCAAGTTTTACTGTGTATGTCCCACAAGTAGGATCGGTTCATACAGTTTTACCGTTCACTTAATAATTATATGTGTTGTCAGAAAAACAAGGTATAAAAAGGTATCAAATACTTATAAAAAATAATCTAACAGTGTGCAAAAAATATATATGAAACAGGGGTCAAATGTTAATTTGTTTTCGACGTACTTAAGCACTTATATGAAGGCCTTATTTCAATAGTGGTACAAGTCCATTTTTGTTCATTCTGAGATACAGAGTCTTAAAGTTAAATGAGCGCTAAAAAATCTGCAGTTGAGATACCAGAAATATTTTCAGCAGTTTGGAATACATTTTAACCACAGTTTACAGAGACACACACATGACATGGAATCTTTACAGTTTTCCTGGGGGAAATGGCGGCTCGTAAGTGTACATTCTGGGTGATAATAATAATAATAGTATGTGTAACTTGTTTGAAAAAAGAATGAATTGTTTTTGCGGAATTTTGTTATTTTATACATAGTCAATTACAGTTTTTGGTAAGAACAAAATAATGTTTAAACTTTCACTACTCTCCGTTTCACATTTTTGTGTAAGTGGGAGATCTCCTGCTTTTTTATTTTTTCGGATAAATGTACAAGATCTCTAATACGTGTATTAACGAACAAATTAACTTCCGGGCTGAAAATCGGACATTCTGACGTTGCACCCACACAACAACTTAACGCTTATTATACACTTCTCTATTAAATGTTCGCTTGTAGTCACGCTTATTTGATTTCGTCACTTTTTCAGTGACCCTAGTTCCTCTGCGGCTAACGTTTCCTGGTAATTTTCTTTTCTGTTAGCACTTAAAACGGATTCAACAGAATTCATGTTGACACTGCTCAGGAAAGCCGATTCCTGCACAGTAAAGAACCAACTGCCAACAGAAACTGACATTTACGAAATGATTAAATTCAAGTAGTAATATCTACCGACAAAGTAACTTGACAAGAATGCAAAGGAAGCGATGAGAGACATAAGGGTCAAAAGCACACATTTAAGTGAGTATTAGAGAAACTACTGAGACAACTTTCCGTGAATGTTCATATATACGTACAATGTGGGCTTACAGTACCGATAAACCTGACCCACCATAAGGTCAACAGATGACAGAAACAAGAATAAATGCTACAGAATCACAATCGATGATGATGTGCTTTATAGTTCTCAGCGCCTCAAATGGATTACTGTATAATAAAATCGAAAACTTAATATATTGCATATCATTCAGAATCCCACAAAGTAGGTTTCTCTATCAATATAATTATAACATATACTGATGTTTGATCTAATTTTATTATGTAGTAAGTGAACTGGCATATCTGAAGAAAGTGCCAACGCCTAGCCGGATTTATGCCAATCAAAACGTCTGCTGCAGTGTGCTACCACCTGATGACATTCACGTAAACTTGTAGTTGAATGGCAGGGGCTAGCTATGCACTCCATGAACCGTGCCTTGTTCTTCAAATTCGAATGTAGTTCGCCCATAAGGCAATTACGTCACGCCTGCTGGGGGTGCGCGAAAGCTGCTTAAAAATAGACTCTAAGCACTATGGGACTTAACATCTGAGGCCATCAGTCCCTTAGACTTAGAACTACTTAAACCTAACTAACCTAAGGACATCACACACATCCGTGCCTGAGGCAGGATTCGAACCTGCGACCGTAGCAGGCGCGCGGTTCCGGACTGAAGCGCCTAGAACCGCTCGACCACAGCGGCCGGCGGCCCTTAGAACGTGCACAAGTGCAGGAGTGCTCGCGACCCTGATACTGATACCAGGTTTTGCTGAGTGTAGAGGTGCAATGTAGCATAGCGCGGTAAATTTAGTACTGTGTATTTCAGATTACCGCATCTACATTACGTTTAACAGCATTCAAAGAAAAATAACCAATAAATCCGCAAGGTGTCAAAAGTCAGGGTGTTCACGTGCTCTCGTGCTTATACACAACAGCCGCCACTGCCTGGGAGGCATAATGTAAATAAGATCCTGTTTTTGTAAAGCCAACAACGCACAAGCACACACGCACACACACACATATATATATATATATATATATATATATATATATATATATATACTCCTGGAAATGGAAAAAAGAACACATTGACACACACACACACACACACACACATATATATATATATATATATATATATATATATATATATATATATACTCCTGGAAATGGAAAAAAGAACACATTGACACCGGTGTGTCAGACCCACCATACTTGCTCCGGACACTGCGAGAGGGCTGTACAAGCAATGATCACACGCACGGCACAGCGGACACACCAGGAACTGCGGTGTTGGCCGTCGAATGGCGCTAGCTGCGCAGCATTTGTGCACCGCCGCCGTCAGTGTCAGCCAGTTTGCCGTGGCATACGGAGCTCCATCGCAGTCTTTAACACCGGTAGCATGCCGCGACAGCGTGGACGTGAACCGTATGTGCAGTTGACGGACTTTGAGCGAGGGCGTATAGTGGGCATGCGGGAGGCCGGGTGGACGTACCGCCGAATTGCTCAACACGTGGGGCGTGAGGTCTCCACAGTACATCGATGTTGTCGCCAGTGGTCGGCGGAAGGTGCACGTGCCCGTCGACCTGGGACCGGACCGCAGCGACGCACGGATGCACGCCAAGACCGTAGGATCCTACGCAGTGCCGTAGGGGACCGCACCGCCACTTCCCAGCAAATTAGGGACACTGTTGCTCCTGGGGTATCGGCGAGGACCATTCGCAACCGTCTCCATGAAGCTGGGCTACGGTCCCGCACACCGTTAGGCCGTCTTCCGCTCACGCCCCAACATCGTGCAGCCCGCCTCCAGTGGTGTCGCGACAGGCGTGAATGGAGGGACGAATGGAGACGTGTCGTCTTCAGCGATGAGAGTCGCTTCTGCCTTGGTGCCAATGATGGTCGTATGCGTGTTTGGCGCCGTGCAGGTGAGCGCCACAATCAGGACTGCATACAACCGAGGCACACAGGGCCAACACCCGGCATCATGGTGTGGGAAGCGATCTCCTACACTGGCCGTACACCACTGGTGATCGTCGAGGGGACACTGAATAGTGCACGGTACATCCAAACCGTCATCGAACCCATCGTTCTACCATTCCTAGACCGGCAAGGGAACTTGCTGTTCCAACAGGACAATGCACGTCCGCAACTGTCCCGTGCCACCCAATGTGCTCTAGAAGGTGTAAGTCAACTACCCTAGCCAGCAAGATCTCCGGATCTGTCCCCCATTGAGCATGTTTGGGACTGGATGAAGCGTCGTCTCACGCGGTCTGCACGTCCAGCACGAACGCTGGTCCAACTGAGGCGCCAGGTGGAAATGGCACGGCAAGCCGTTCCACAGGACTACATCCAGCATCTCTACGATCGTCTCCATGGGAGAATAGCAGCCTGCATTGCTGCGAAAGGTGGATATACACTGTACTAGTGCCGACATTGTGCATGCTCTGTTGCCTGTGTCTATGTGCCTGTGGTTCTGTCAGTGTGATCATGTGATGTATCTGACCCCAGGAATGTGTCAATAAAGTTTCCCCTTCCTGGGACAATGAATTCACGGTGTTCTTATTTCAATTTCCAGGAGTATATATATATATATATATATATATATATATATATATATATATATATATATATATATACTTTTTTTTCACATACATGAGCACACATACAGGGTGAATTTCAATACAATCAACAAACTGCAAGGACAGATTCCTGAGTGCAAATAGAGGAAAAAAGGTCCTATGAACATGTGTCCAAAAATGCATCGTTGCCACGGAAGAATGAAAATACTTCTGACCATGTACTGTGTGTTCCTTTGGTGTTGCATGGTGTGTGATTGATTCAGGGTAGTGCAAGCAGCAGAATGGTCCGTTATTAATGTTGGGAACAAGCCGAAATGGTATTTGTGTATGGCCAAGCAGATGGAAACGGTCGGGAGGCAGCATATCCTGTGGAACCTGGGTCACGAAACCTGGTGTATGCACAGTCCGCCGCCTCCCTGCACGTTCATTTGTCTGAAAGGACCCACAGTCACACAAAAACCCAAAAAGGGCTCGAAATGTTGTGTGATGAGGCTGGTGTCTGTGAGGATGCTTGTTTCGGTATAGCAGTGCTACCCTGTCGACCATTTCCATCTCCTTGCCGTACACAAACATCATTTGGCTTCTGATTCTTCAGTTGCTCCCGGCGTATTTGTTGCTCGAACAGTCCACGGGTACCAAGATCCTGGCTCAGACCTCTAAATATTGGGACAGCGTTATAAGGGAGGTTATCGAAATTCGCACCAGGGAAGATCTTATCAACCGAGATTGCGGCTACAATCTCAAAAAGGCTTGGGACCCGGCATTGAATGTAATTAAGAAGACTCTCATCAAGAAGTACGAACTGGCGACCAGGGCGGACGTAGCAAGCACATCGACGCTATTACAGATTCCGACGCCCACGTCTTCGCGACCGCCGGCGCGCGGGCGCGGACGGCGAAGAGAGCCTCCCGCCCTCAGGAGCTCAGTTCGTCAGCGCACCTGACGATGGTGACATGTCTAATCGCCGAAATATTGTGCCCGTTGGACACTATGAACCGGCAGTATACCCGTGGACTGTTCGGGCATCATTTGGCTTGTTCCTGACATGAATACTAGACCATTCTGCTGCTTGCAGTACACTGTGTTAACCACGTAACCTGCAACACACAAGGAACACACGGCATGTTGTCAGAGGAACTTTCGTACGTCAACGTGATCTACTGTGGCAAAGATGCATTTCTGGACACATGCACATAGGACATTTTTTCCTTCATTTCGAGTCTGTGCAGTTTGTCGGTTTTATTAACGTTCACCCCGTATGTACACAGGGTGTTACAAAATGATAGAAACAACCTTCAAGGGTTTTTACGGGTGCCGTGAGGAACTAACGGAGGATAGAAACCTGTGTAAGGAAAAGTCATCCGACGACGCCACAGGGCGTCGAAGTTACAGGCGCCAGTCCCGGCCCCTAGGCCACCCCTTCGGCATATCACGTGACTTTGTACGCAGACGGACTATAGGAGGAACGTCTCGCAATGTTTTTGTTCTTCAGTGATTACTGCTGACTGCAACTATCGCCCGTGGAGATAATGGAGCTTGCTGACGCGTAGACAGGCCTTGTCTCCTACAAATGGGGTTCTCTGTTGCCTCGGTGGGTGTAGATTTTGGGCAGAGGTTTCCATTTGCAGTTTATTTCTCTCCTGGAACCCTCTAAACTCTCCAGTGCTTTTCGGTATCCAGGAGAAAAGTAAACTGCGAATGGAAACCTAATGAAATAGGGATACTTAGAAGGACCAACACTGTGCGGAGTTGGGGATGTACAGATAACGAAACAAGTATGTCATTGTTTACATTACCACTGTTGTGGACTGGCAAGACAGCCAATCCACAATGACGGGTAGCCGAGTGGCACGCGTTTAAGCTCACGCAGGCTGGCGTGAGGTCTGGAACAGATAAAGGAGTTGAGTCTAGTAAAAAAGGTACATAGCTGCTGGAATACTTAACTTTAATCCATAATTGGTGAACATCGGTCGGACGGTACATGCATTACAAGATAAATAGCAAATGATAATGGCGCCTTGCTAGGTCGTAGTAAATGACGTAGCTGAAGGCTATGCTAACTATCGTCTCGGCAAATGAGAGCGTAATTTGTCAGTGAACCATCGCTAGCAAAGTCGGCTGTACAACTGGGGCGAGTGCTAGGAAGTCTCTCTAGACCTGCCGTGTGGCGGCGCTCGGTCTGCAATCACTGACAGTGGCGACACGCGGGTCCGACGTATACTAACGGACCGCGGCCGATTTAAAGGCTACCACCTAGCAAGTGTGGTGTCTGGCGGTGACACCACAACCACATTACCCTGACTCTTGCTACGAGGAGGAGTTGTTCAAGGCACAGGAAAATGCTGTTGCAGTTGCTCGTTTCTGGACAAAGACTGCTTTATTTCAATTTTGTATGTGTGTGTGTGTGTGTATAAAATCCTTTTCTTCTTACCTAAAGTTGTAAATTTATAGAATCATAAGTGTGTGCTCCCGAACGAGTAAATGAATGAAGTTAACTGGAACGAAGTACTTTTTTGAATGACATTCGAAAACTGTAGCAAAAAGACGATTGCAGTGATATAACGCTTGTTAATGTTGGTGTTGAAACTTGTCACAAAAAATTTCGAGGAATGTGCACAAATTGTACAGCATAGCCGTTGGAATAGTGACTCTGGTAGTAGGCTTGCTCGTTTTGCCGTGCCTTTCGGCTGCTTACTTCTTTTCGCAAAAGTTACTAACCTAAATATGAGTGCGAACAGATATTTGAAATAATTTTCCTCAGTGCCTTCTGATACCATTGACTCATATAGCTCAATTTACAACAATCATAGAAGCTATCTATATCTGTGTCGTACTTAGTAGGGACACGAGGAAGTACAGTATCTGATCGCAGGTATTCGAATACATGTATGTAATGCAGAAGTAACCGCTGGATGTCACGAGAGGCAGACGAATAATATGTGGCGGGGAGTATAGCGTTGTCAGCAGAGAAGCAGTAACAGCAAGTGACTTGGAACACGGACAAGAAACTGGATTACACTTCAGTAACAAATCCATCATGTACATTTCAACCCTTCTAAAACTGCTCATGTCGACTGTTGGTGATGTGATTGTGAAGCGGAAACGCGAAGGAGCGGCCGCAGCTAAACTGAGACCGAGCAGACCTCATGTATTGACTGACATGGACCGTAGTGAGTTCCAAAGTGCTATTAGCAGTCCACTACCAAAATTGTTTTATTTATTTTTATTTACACGCCAAGTTCCGTAGGACCAAATTGAGGAGCAAACCTCCAAGGTCATGGAACGTGTCAGTACATGAACTTACAACATGAAAGTAATAACAGATAAAAATAAATGTTCATGAACCTGAAAAAGAAGTCAATCCATAAGTTTAAGTAAACAATACAATAAGAATCAGCTTAATTTTTCAAGGAACTTCTCGATAGAATAGAAGGAGTGACCCTTGAGGAAACTCTTCAGTTTCGATTTGAAAGCGCGTGGATTACTGCTAAGATTTTTTAATTCAAGTGGCAGCTTATTGAAAATGAACGCAGCAGTATACTGCACACCTTTTTGCACAAGAGTTAAGGAAGTCCGATCCAAATACAGGTTTGATTTCTGCCGACTATTAACCGAGTGAAAGCTGCTTATTCTTGGAAATAAACCAATATTGGTAACAAGAAACGACAATAAGGAATATACACATTGAGAGGCCAATGTCAAAATACCCAGACTCGTGAACAGAGGTCGACAAGAGGTTCGTGAACTCACACCACTTATTGCCCGAACCGTCCGTTTCTGAGCAAAAAATATCCTTACAGAATGGGAAGAGTTACCCCAAAACATAATACCATACGACATAAGTGAATGAAAATAAGCAAAGTAGACTAATTTACGTGTCGAAGTATCACTCACTTTTGATACAGTTCGAATAGTGAAATGGGAGTATTAAGTCTTTGAAGATCCTGAACGTGGGCTTTCCACGACAGCTTACTATCTATGAGAACACCTAGAAATTTGAACTGTTCAGTTTCACTAATCATTTGCCCGTTCTGTGATATTAAAACGTCAGGTTTTGTTGAATTGTGTGTCAGAAACTGTAAAAACTGAGTCTTACTGTGATTTAACGTTAGTTTATTTTCTACAAGCCATGAACTGAGGTCATGTACTGCACTAGTTGAAACCATGTCAATGTTGCACACAACATCCTTTACTACCAAGCTAGTGTCATCGGCAAACAGAAATATTTTAGAGTTACCCATAATACTAGAGGGCATATCATTTATATAAATAAGGAACAGGAGCGACCCCAACACTGATCCCTGGGGCACACCCCACTTGACAGTACCCCACTCAGATCCCACATCACAGCCGTTATCAACATTGTGAATAATGACCTTTTGCTGCCTGTTGCTAAAGTAAGAGGTGAACCAATTGTGACCTACTCCCCTTATTCTGTAATGGCCCAACTTCTGGAGCAATATTGTGAGATCAACACAGTCAAATGCCTTTGTTAAATCAAAAAAATACGCCAAGCGTTCGAAACTTTTTGTTTAGCCCATCCAGCACCTCACAGAGAAAAGAGAATATAGCATTTTCAGTTGTCAAACGACTTCTAAAGCCGAACTGTACATTTGATAGCAAATTGTGTGATATAAAATGATCAATTAACCTTACATACACAGCCTTTTCGATAACACTGATGGCATAGAAATAGGTCTAAAATTATCTACATTATCCCTTTCTCCCTTTTTATAAAGCGGCTTTACTACTGAGTACTTTAATCGTTCAGGAAACTGACCATTCCTAAAGGAAAAATTACAAATATGGCTAAATACAGGGCTAAAATGTGCAGCACAGTACTTTAATATTCTGATTATATTAATATTAATATTATGCGTAACGAGTAAAAAAGAATGGGATACAAAGGTCGAGCAACGTCTAGCAAACCATATTCTTCTTTAGCCAGTGTTAGGCGATGCTTATGGTACTATAAATAGCGGCGCCACTGGACAGTGCACGACTAGAAATGAGTGGTTTGCTGTGATGAATCACGCTGTACCCAGTGGCAATCCGATGGAAAGATTTGGGTTTTGCCAATGTCTGGAGAAAGTCGCTTCCCATCATGCGTAGCGCCAGCAATGATATGTGCAGTAGGTGGTGTTACCGTACGGGGCTGTATTTCGTGGTTTAGGTGTTGTCTCCTTATTGCGCTTAAGAAAACGCAAAATTCGGAAGTGTATCAACACATTTTACCGCATTGTGTATAGCGTACAGTAGAGGAACAGCTGGGAGACGATGATATTTGTATCAGCAGCACAGTGCTCCCTGTCATAAAAGAGCATCTGTGAGGCAACGGTCTGTAGACAATATTAATCCTGTAAAGGACTGGACTGCCCAGAGCTCCGATCTGAACCCAATGGAACGTCTTTGGTATGAGTTAAAACATCGACACCGCTCCAGATGTCAGAGTCCAACATCACTACTAATGTGGTTTCGATTTCTGAGGAACAATGGGCAGCCATTCCTCCCCAGACATTGAGACACCTCAAAGAATGTGTCCCTTAGATTAGATTAGATTAGTTTTTTGTTCCATAGATCCGTGCTGAGGAGATCCTCGTGGATGTGGAGTATGTAATTTTTTTAGCTGAAATAACAATACTAATAGTATGGATATATACATCATTTGTTTCTATTAAAAAATTCGTCAGTGGAGTAGAAGGAGTTGGCCACTAGTAAGTCTTTCAGGCTCCTATTAAACTGATCTTTATTTGTATCTAAATTTTTTTATGTTTGCTGGCAAATTATTGAAGATTAGTGTTCCTGAGTAGTGGACCCCTTTTTGAACTAAAGCAAGTGCTTTTAAGTCCTTGTGCAGATCAGTTTAGTTCCTGGTATTGTATGTACGAACTGAGCTGTTTGTTGGAAAAAGAGATATAATATTTAGGACAAATTTCATTAAGGAGTAAATATACTGAGAGGCAGTAGTTAGTATACCCAGTTCTTTGAAGAGGTTTCTACAGGACGTCCGTGAATTTACTCCACAAATAATACGTATTACGCGCTTTTGGACTCTGAAAACTTTTGTTTGACTTGAAGAGCTACCCCAAAATATTATACCCAGCGGAATTCAAGCCGCCATTAAAGAAAAGGTTAAATACACCCCATATTAATGTCCACTAACAAGTGTCTGGGTACTTTTGATCAGATAATGTACGTTTTATCTCCGTGCTGTAGGCCCGTCTTCTTGCAGCATATAACGACGTAGCCTGACAAGAGACCTCCATGTGGCGGAGTTTACACAGCCGTATCTGAATCCGGTCGCCTTGCCTTTCAACTTTTGTACATTTCTCGGATAGCTTTGCCAAAAGCATTATGTCACTGTACTCATACTTCAAGTGTTTTCGAATGCCATTAAAAGGTATATTCTTCCATAATAAAACAAAACAAATAAAACTTCTTCAATATCTCGGTTGGAGATAAGAGAATAACCCACACGACAAAATTACGTGCTCCTCCCTCTACTATCATTTGGCGAAAACCTCGTTTCGATATCTTTAGTCTTTCACGAAATAAAAATGGTGTAATGTGAGGGCAATTCACATTCGGAAGCTCCTCACTCACCTTCCATTTGTGAGGGTAGGCGCGCTGGGCGCCGCTATCTCCGGTGACGTAACTGTCGCTATTTAGGCAGCGGACGTATGTCAAATCTTTATCAGCCGCTATCGTGCAGACTTTGGTCATGACCGCGCAGTGTCACGGTTATTCAGCGGAACAAAATAATTGCCAATACAGCCAATACATTGTTCGTTGTTCGTGAACAGCTACGAGTTCTTCTATGTCGATATCTCGTTCTTTCATTTAAAGTAACTGCAGGAGGAGGAGACGTTGTAAACACGTGCTAAATTGAAAAACGTAAGTTGTTAAAGGTCGTTGTCGTGTGCTATCAGCTTACTACGAGCTTGGTGACACAGCGGTCATTCGTGCGTGTCAAAGGTTCTATATTATTCGTAAGATTAGTGTTAAGTGTGTCTCAGAACCGTCTGTAAATCTACTTAGATAAATGTAGAAGACGACAAAAACTTTCTGTAAGCAACTTGTGGAACGAGCTGTCGCGATTATTCAACGAACCAAAACGGTTGTCAATGCGTAGGATACTGTTGTTCGTTGTTTGTGAACTGCTTCTAGCACTTGGTGACACAGCGGTCATTCGTGCGTGTCAAAGGTTCTATATTATTCGTAAGATTAGTGTTAAGTGTGTCTCAGAACCGTCTGTATAGAGTTACAGGAAACTTTTGAAAATATTGACTGGACTAGACTCTTTGAAATTCTGTTCGTAATATAGCTAAAATACAGGGAGTGGGACAGGGCTGAACCATGTTTAAAGTAACGTAAGAGGTGCTGAAATCAGTGAACACTACCGAACAATCAATTTAGTATGTCACGGTTGCAAAACATTGAAACGAATTATTTACAGTAGAATGAAAAAAACTGGTAGAAGCCGGCCTGGGGGAAGATTAGTTTGGGTTTCGGAGAAATATAGGAACACGTTAGGCAGCACTCATCCTACATCTAATCCTAGAAGGTAGACTGGTGAAAGGTACACCTACGTTTATAGCGTTTATAGAGTTACAGGAAACTTTTGAAAATATTGACTGGACTAGACTCTTTGAAATTCTGTTCGTAATATAGCTAAAATACAGGGAGTGGGACAGGGCTGAACCATGTCCCCATTGTTATTCAATCTGTACACTGAGCAAGCAGTCAAGGAAACCGAGGAGAATATCGGAAAGAGAATTAAATTTCGCGGAGAACAAATAAAAACTGTAAGGTTTGGCGATGACACTGTAATTCTGTCAGAGGCAGCAAACGGCTTAGCAAAGGGTTTGAAACAACAGTTGAACAGAATGGATAGTGTTTTGGAAGGAGGTTGTAACATGAACACTCACTAAAGTGAAACAAAGGTAATGGACTGTATAATTGAATTAAATAGACAACACTGAGTGAGTTAGATTAAGAAATGAGAAACTAAAATATTGTAGATGAGTTTTGCTACTTGGGCAGTAAAATAACTCGTGGTGGGGAAGCAGAGAGGGAAACGCAGACTCGCAATAGGAAGGAAACCATTTCTTAAAAGGAGGAATTTGTTAACATCTAACATAATTTAACTGTAAGTATGTCCTGAAGGTATTTGTCTCGATTGTAGCCTTGTACGGAAGTGAGATGTGTACGATAAGCAGTTCAGACAAGAGAACCTGTGCTACAGAAGAATCTCACGATCAGGTGTGTAGATCTAATAACAAATGAGGGGTTACTGAATCGAATTGTGGGGAAAATTATGGCGCACTTTGACTAAAAGAAGTGATCGATTGATAAGATACCCCCTGAGGCATGAAGGAATTTTCAGTTTGGTAATGGAAAGTGTGGGTGTTACAAATTGTAGGGGGCGAGCTAGGCTCAAATACTCGTACAGCAAGTAGGTTCAGGTGGATGTAGGTTGTGGTAGTTATGCAGAGATTCTATTGGCTGTCGGGCCGTGCTCATGCAGCCATCTCAACAGTGGAATGTCAATTATGACGATACGAACGTAAGGACAAGACAGCATCCAGTCCCCGAGCGGAGAAAATTGCCGCCGCGAATCGAGGCCATGTTCATTCGCATAGTAGCCCTCCGCGCTGAGCGCGCAGATAACGACGCGGACGTTATACAGAGATGAAGAGGCTTGCACGGGATAGTCTAGCACGGAGAGTTGCATCAGACCATTCTTCGGACTGAAGACCACCACTGTTACGGCGTAAAGTCAAGCGCGGGCACGCCAGTCGGGAGAAGATGTCAGCCAGTCGCACGCTGACCGTCCCCTCTCCAGGACGACAACGCAACAACAGCGGCTCCTATGCGAAGAGGGCATAAAACGCCACGCCCTACTGGTCGCAGCCCAGTTCAGTAGTAGCTTCAAGACTAGCGACTCGTATAGCAGCGACTTAGTATTGTCTATACTGAAGAAACTTGATTATTTCGAATGTCGCCTTTCCTTGCGACACATCTGTGTAACCGCAAAGTTTTGTCTCTTTTCATTTTGTAATAAAACTCATTAATACTATTTATTTGGATTGTTTGTTTAGCGAACCGAGTATGTTGAGTCCTAGTCTCCTCATATTCGACGACGGGCATAGAGACATAAAAACCACCACCACCACAACAACAACAACAGAAGGGTTGAAATTTGAGGTTGTGGAGGAGGACGCTGTAAGAGGCGTGAGCTGAATTAAAGAAAAAAAGTAGTGGATGTTGCCAGCTTATTATGAGTTTGATCGTCGTTCACGTACATTAGCGATTCCAATCTGTTGGTTATGTCGGTGAAAATGTTTATCAGACAACTAGAGTGAATACGACGGGAATCCGCATCGATTGCTGCAGGAGACAACCAAAACGCGGCCACGAGTATCTTATGAATTAATTTTCTTTGTCTTAAATATGAATCTAAAGTGATGTAGACTGCTTTGGTACTGCAGCTTAGAAGTTGTATCCCCAGCAGCCGGCGCTCGAAAGACTGTATTGTTAATAACAACAGTTAAGGTGATTTTAGACATAATTGGGAGACATACTGACTTAATATGAACAAGCAAGGCTCCAAGGCACAACCGTTACTTTTTTTTCAAAAATCGTAGCTTTATGTTACTTCTTTATTAAAACTACCGGTTGCGGTGAAACCATAGACCATTCATAGGCATAACGATTGACGTTAATTACAGATCATCGACCAAACATGACACTTCGTATCAAGATCAACGTTCTACATTAACTATTTCAAAACAATAGAGTGTAGGAAGTATTCGACCTATACATTAGGCAACATGGTGTCAGAGCGAAGAACAAGCCCAGACTCAGTGTCAGATTCTCTCAGAATACCCCATGAAACTTTTTGATACATGAAACGTTTCAAATTTTCCTCTTCGTTGTTTCTGATTAATTTGGAGTGCTTATGTTCATAGCTAATGTTTTGTATTCGATTTCACTGAAGGGTTATGTGGAAATGCGATTCACGTAGTTAGTTGTGTTGATATGCGGTTCGTTTGATTGCCTTACCTACCTGTAGCATTAATTGTATGAGTGCTCATTACGGCTCTCCAGGAACACGTTTGTGCATCCGGGATTCAATGCGTCGGCTGGTTAACGTGTGTATCAGCGGTAAAGAACGGCATTTTGGAAATGTCAGGTATGCGTTTCACGCAATTTCTTCCTATTGGATTCTCCTTAATATGCTATGAATCGTTCTAGAAAATGAATTCTGACATGGAAATTGATGTGTCGACAGAAGTGCCGACACAGTGTTATTTTGAGGGGGCCGATATGCACGCTATAAGCTCACGCAGAATCTCGTGACGTCTGAAACAGGACGCTCAATGAATGCTATAAAGAAAAGTACGTTGCTTTGGGAATACTTAACTTTAACCCATCCTTTTGGTATACATCGTTCTTGTTGAGACATGCTTTAGACGATAATTATCAATTGCTATGTAAGGCTAATGGCGCCTTGCTAGGTCGTAGCCATGGACTTAGCTGAAGGCTATTCTAACTATTTGCTCGGCTAATGAGCGATGCTTCGTCAGTGTAGTCGCTAGCAATGTCGTCCGTACAACTGGGGCGAGTGCTAGTCCGTATCTCGAGACCTGCCTTGTGGTGGCGCTCGGTCTGCGATCACACAGTGGCTACACGCGGGTCCGACATGTACTAATGGACCGCGGCCGATTTAAAGCTACCACCTAGTAAGTGTGGTGTCTGGCGGTGACACCACAGAAATAAAGTGTTTCCGGACCCATGTCCTTGCGAGTGAGAGTCAAAAACTGTGGTGTCACCACCAGACACCACACTTGCTAGGTGATAGCCTTTAAATCGGCCGCGGTCCGTTAGTATACGTCGGACCCGCGTGTCGCCACTATCAGTGATTGCAGACCGAGCGCCGCCACACGGCAGGTCTAGTCTAGAGAGACTCCCTAGCACTCGCCCCAGTTGTACAGCCAACTTTGCTAGCGATGGTTCACTGTCTACATACGCTCTCATTTGCAGAGAAGACAGATTAGCATAGCCTTCAGCTACGTCATTTGCTACGACCTAGCAAGGCGCCATATTCAGTACTATGTCTTCTGAACAGATAATATTATGACTCATGTACCGTCAAGAGCGACGTTCATCATTAATGGATTAAAGTTAAGTATCAGACTAGCTACGTCCGCTTTCTGAATTCTAATTCCTTGTCATGTTCCAGACCTCACGTCAGTATAGTTCTTCCCTCCTCACGCCAGCCTGCGTGAGCTAAAACCCGTGTATTTCGGCCTCCAATAGTAACACGGTGTTGGCTCTTGTGCCAACACAACAAAAACTGTCTAAAGGGATAGTGCCGTGTCATGCAGAAGTGTTCATTTGTGGATCGAGATGCCTGACAGTGGCCGGACAAGCGTGACACATGAAGAAGGAGCAGGACGCACGTCAACGCCCACCACGGCCCAGAAGATTCAGAGATGATTTTAGTGTATAGGCGAGTCCCATCGACATGTTAGCGTCTTTACAAGTCAGTCATGGTTCTGCCTAAAAATTATTCACGATGAAGTCGACATCTATAAGGTTTCCGCGCGATGGGCAATAAGACAGGTTACTGAAGAACTCAGGGTCAAACGTTTTGACGTCTGCCAAAGCTTACTCGATCGTTTCAACATGGACGGCGACTCATTCTTGACCAGATAAACACTGGTGATGAAAGGTGAGTTCACTACTATGATCCAGATTCAAAACACCAGAATACCGACTGAAAACATCTCGGTTCGCCGAAGATAAGGAAATTGGAGTCCCTTCCGCCGGTGGGAAATGTTCCCTATCCATTTTTTGAGCGTAAATGGAGCTAGTCTGGTAGAGTACGTGACAAAGTGAAATAATATCAACATTCATCGGCCACTTGCACGTCTGTTCTCCAAATGATAGGTAGGTGTGCTGCCAATAAACACTGCGCAAGGATTGTAATGTTTAGTGTTGGGGTCTTCCCCACTCGTCGATAATAGAATGTCTAAGGGATGCAGCGTTCTCGGAATGCTATACAACAATTCAAACAAATAACATTAGTAGTTTTATTTCTAAAAAGAAAATTGGTCATCCTTAACTTTGATTACAGCAAATGTCGCTAGCGGAAGGCGACATGAAAACGGCAAAGTTCTTGCTATACACAAAGTCCAAGTAAGCTCTTGATACGGATCACGACAATCTGATAGTCCGTTGCAGACTGGGCCGACCTGAGCGGCTGAGGCTGGCAGGAGCGGCCCTTATATTCACTTCTTCCAGGTGTCGCTCTTGGCGCAGCGCGGTCCAATTCCGCGCACCATTGGCCGCCGTTTCCTCACCGCCTTCTCTGGTTTTCTGTTCGTCTTAGTTCCGGCGCTTGTGGTTACTCCAGAACATTCCCCTCCCCCCCCCCCCACCTCCCTCCCCAAAGCGACGGACCGTCCACGTGTATGGAGTGCGACCACGGCGGAGGATGCAGGAGTGTGGACGCCACGACGGGCCGGAAGCTGTGGCTGCAGGGGACATCAAGCTTCCGGCAGTACCCCGCCATCCAACTTGCGCTCTGGCGGAAACGTCCCCTGAAAGGCGCCCAGAAGGGTATGCGTCCACCCCTTGCTGCTATGAACCAGATGAAGGCGGCGATTGCTGTGGTGTGGGCGGGTCCAGCTCCAGCGGTAGGACGAGAGGAGGCGGAGGAGGTGAAGGCTCCGTCTCCATGTGGTCGTCTCGCGGTGTCGTGATGACCACCCTCTAGCGGCTGCTGTGGCCGCGCTGTCCCCTGGACCCGCGAACCTGGGGGAAGACTGAAAGATCATCGTTTACATGACATAAGCAAAGTTGATTTTGATGGCGGCGCTGCAAGCCATCTGGACCTGTAAGAAGATCCACGCAAGCGGCAAATGGACGGACGATCTCGCGTTAAGCAAACCGTCTGCTGCCGCTAAGACCCCTGTAAAAGACAATATCATGCGGCGCGAGGCGATACTTGCGGCCTTCTTTAGGCGTCGGATGCTGAGGAGGGTGGATCAGGTGGAACAGTATCCGATGGCGGCGGCTGCGAAGCAGTTCCACCGGCGATGGTCCATCTCGTGGGTGCGAGCGATACGACGCGAGAAACAGTTGCAATGCTTGATCTCTGGTGTGTGCGGAGCGAAGTTTATCCATTTGCTACTTGAATGTTCTGACAAAACGTTCCGCTTCGCTATTTGACTGTGGATGGAACAGTGCACTAGTTAGAAGCTATATGCCATTGCGCTCACAGAATGTTTGAAATTCACTTGACGTGAACTGAGGACCGTTGTCTGACACTATTACTTCAGGTAAACCTTCTAGGCAAAAAATCGATGACAACACCTGAATTGTGCTACGATACGTTCTCGAGTTCATTGGCACAGTAAAAGGAAACTTGCTATAAGAGGCAACCACAATTAACCAACAGGTGTTCCAAAAAGGTCCTGCAAAGTGTATGTGCACACGTTGCCATGGCGATTGCGACTTAGGCCAAGCAGAGAACTTTTTGGCGTAGCGAAATGATTTTCCTCTCATGCGTGACACAGTGACGTCATCAGTTCTATTTGGGCGTCCAAACCCTGCCAAATACAGTATCGACGCGCTAACTGTTTCGTTCGAACAATCCCCCAGTGTCCTTGGTGAAGTAAATGCAGCACTTTGTTTTGCAAACCTTTAGGCATCAACACACGTGACTGACTACTGACATTGTGAACAAGAGTTACACCTTTCTGTAGACAGAAGCTATGCCAACGTGCAAAGTATCGGCGCACTGCAGAGTTGTTTATGCTATTCACCGAGTGAGGCCAAGATGTGCGGATATACTGGAGCAAAATGTTCAAATTTGGATCAGCGTCCGTGGCCTGTGCAATTTTCTTACAGTTCAGCGGAAAAGACTGAAGCAATACAGAATCCTGAGCATCGATGTGACAACAAGATGCAGCAGAAGCGTCAAAGTCTGTATCAGGGACAATCGGAAGATGTGAAAGTGCGTTCGCATTACCATGTTGAGCAGTCGGACGATACACAATCTCGTATTGGTATTGAGACAGCAAAAAAGCTCATCTTTGCAATTTTTGGGCATTTCGTACAGGAACCGATTTCGTCGGATGAAACAAGGACTGCAAAGGCTTGTGATCCCTTACAGTAGAATTTTCTGCCATACAAACGGTGATGGAATTAGGTGACACCATACACAATAACTAAAGCCTCTATTTCGATTTGTGAATAGTTAAAATTGGTTCAAATGTCTCTGAGCACTATGGGGACTTAACGTCTGAGGTCATCAGTCCCCTAGAACTTAGAACTACTTCTACCTGACTAACCTAAGGACACCACACACATCCATGCCCGAGGCAGGATTCGAACCTGCGACCGTAGCGGTCGCGCGGATCCAGACTGTAGCGCCTAGAACCGCTCGGCCACTCCGGCCTGCTGTGAATAGTTATATTGAGCTTTGGACAACACTGTTGATGCGAAAGCAATAGTTCTGTCTTGATCACCAATTCTGTGCGGAAGCACTGCACCGATGCCGTGAGAGGAAGCGTCAACTTGCATCGATCACTGAACAATCCACCTTTAAGTTTTTGAAAAGCTTCTTGGCACTCATCTGTACAAACAATCGGGACATTCTTGCGACGCAAGCGATGCAATTGAGCCGTGATTTGTGCAGCATTTGGTATGAACCGAATATAATAGTTCAATTTCCCTAAAATTGACTGCGAGGAACTGGCAAGTCTCGTATGGCTCACAAATGCGACTGCAGAGGATGTACACCTTGACTGTTTATGACATGACCCAGATATTGCAACTCTGGTTTAAGAAAATCACACTTGTCCAGTCTACAGTCATGCATCAGACAACACACGAAACAGAGCACGTAAATTTGCGATATGTTTTTCAGGTGTAAGACCTGCTGCTACAATATCGTCCAAATAGTTTGAACAGTTTGGCACTTGTGCAGTCAGCTGTTCAAAATTTCGCTGAAAATGGCGGATGCGGAAGCACTGCCAAAAGGCAAACGTAAATATTTAAGCAAACCCCAATGAGTATTTACTACACACACTTTCTGAGATTCTTCATCGAGGGGTATTTGAAGATATGCGTCGCGCAAATCAATTTTGAAAAAACAGCGTCCAGCGCCTAATTTGTCCATGAGATCCTCTGGGCGTGGCAATGCATAAGTATCAGTTACAGTTTGTGAGTTGACTATAAAG
Source organism: Schistocerca americana (assembly GCF_021461395.2). Taxonomy (NCBI): domain Eukaryota; kingdom Metazoa; phylum Arthropoda; class Insecta; order Orthoptera; family Acrididae; genus Schistocerca; species Schistocerca americana. Next base: position 140,356,953 of record NC_060130.1, on the reverse strand, counting down.
TCAACAAAGAGGCAAATGCGATCTCAAGGCTTGGGGAGCAAAACCAGTGGACTTGCCCATTGACTAGCTGATATGGGCGCAATAACTTTGTTATCTTGTAAGTCTTTAAGTTCAGCCATGACTCTGTCCTGTAATGCAACAGGAACAGTTCTGGCACTGCAAAATTTCGGCTGAGCATAATCCTTCAGTGTAATACAAGCAGCAAAATTGTTAGCTTTGCCTAAACCTTCAGAGAAGAGTTCCAGGAATTCTTTTAGCAAGCTAGTTACTCTGTCTTTGTCATTGAAAGTAGACACTGACAACACCTTGTCCTGAATGTTAAAGCCAAACTTATCAAAAGAATCAGGTCGAAAATACGTTCGCATAATCACGTGATTTGTGCACTGTAAAAGTCACTGTTCACGTATGTGAGCGAGAAATACCAGGCAAAGTACAGGCCGGCCGCGGTGGTCTCACGGTTCTAGGCGCGCTGTCAGGAACCGCGTGACTGCTACGGTCGGAGGTTCGAATCCTGCCTCGGGCATGGATATGTGTGATGTCCTTAGGTTAGTTACGTTTAAGTAGTTCTAAGTTCTAGGGGACTGATGACCCCAGCTGTTAAGTCCCATAGTGCTCAGAGCCATTTGAACCATTTGAACCAGGCAAAGTACGTGCTCTGAGAATGGGAATGTTCTGTCCATTATAAGCTGTTAGTTGCGTGCTGGTTTTAGACAGGCTGGCTCTGGTTCAAATGGCTCTGAGCACTATGGGACTTAACATCTGTGGTCATCAGTCCCCTAGATCTTAGAACTACTTAAACCTAACTAACCTAAGGACATCACACACATCCATGCCCGAGGCAGGATTCGAACCTGCGACCGTAGCAGTCCCGCAGTTCCGGACTGAGCGCCGGAACCGCTAGACCACCGCGGCTGGCCGCTTTAGACAGGCGTTGGGAGCCTAATAGTTCATATGTGTGACGATTGACCAATGTGACAGAGGCACCTGTGTCCAACCGAAATTTCACACATTTCCCACAAATAAGTAAATGAACAAAAAGTTTGATTTACGTATCACTGACGAAACTGCACGCTTGCTAGTTGCAGACTTGGAATAGACTGCATTAATGACATGGGCCTTGCGACGAGGTTGTTGTGAGTGGGCTGAATTCTTATGCTTGCTCCGTTGCAAACACATAGACTGCACATGTTCTTTCCTACCACGTGTGTAACGCTCAACTCGTCAGGAGGGGCAGTCTTGGTGTTTGTGCCGTGTGTAACAGCAAGGGCAAGACCTAATTCTGTTCGCCCGTGTAGCCGCCTGTTTAGTGAACTGCTTACGAGGCGTGAAAGTTGTGTACTCGGCGTGGCTAGCGCACGCCGCCCGTGTGGAATGGGCGGATCACAACTAAAGGACTCAATCCGGCAAATAGCTGGCTGCTCAAATGTATGAGCCGACAAGGCACCATAATTGTACTGATCTAATATTTGCACTACCTGCTGAAATGATGGATCGAACTGTTTCAAAATTTGTTCTGTGGTTTTGACATCAGGCACATTTTACACGACCATATCACACAACATACACACATCAAAAAAAAATTTGCGTCTACCCGGTTCCTAGAACTCCTGAAGATAGACGATGATTGTGGATATTGTATCACAGACACACAGTCCATTTGACTCTTCATAGATGTCACTAAACCCGCCCAAAGATATAAACAACCATGCATGAGCAGCGCCTATTAGATGGAGGGGGTCCTACACCCGATCAGTTCCTGTAATCCCACCAGGAAGGAGGTACATAGCTCGTGTTATCTGTAGTTCAACCATGCCTAGACGATCAATACCGCGGTTCGATCGCGCCCGCATTGTTACTTTGTGACAGGAAGGGCTCTCATCAAGGGCAGTGTGCAGGCGTCTCGGAGTGAACCAAAGTGATGTTGTTCGGACATGGAGGAGATACGGAGAGACAGGAACTGTCGATGACATGCCTCGCTCAGGCCGCCCAAGGGCTACTACTGCAGTGGATGACCGCTACGTACGGATTATGGCTCGGAGGAACCCTGACAACAACGCCACCATGTTGAATAATGCTTATCGTGCAGCCACAGGACGTCGTGTTACGACTCAAACTGTGCGCGATAGTGAGCATGACGCGCAACTTCACTCCCGACGTCCATGGCGAGATCCATCTTTTCAACCACGACACCATGCAGTGCGGTACAGATGGGCCCAAAAACATGCCGAATGGACTGATGAGTGTCGCATGTGCCTTCAACCAGACAATCGTCGGAGCGTATTTGGAGGCAACCCGGTCAGGCTGAACGCCTTAGACACACTGCCCAGCGATTGCAGCAAGGTGGAGGTTCCCTGCTGTTTTGGGGTGACATTATGTGGAGCCGACGTACGCCTCTGGTGGTCATGGAAGGCGCGGTACCGGCTGTACGATGCGTGAATGCCATTCTCCGACCGATAGTGCAACCATATTGGCAGCATATTGACGAGACATTCGTCTTCATGGGCGACAATCCGCGCCCCCATCGTGCACATCTTGTGAATGACTTCTTTCAGGATTCGTGATGACTGGGTGTTGTGTGATGTCGTTAGGTTAGTTAGATTTAAGTAGTTCTAAGTTCTAGGGGACTGATGACCATAGATGTTAAGTCCCATAGTGCTCAGAGCCATTTGAACCATTTTTCTTTCAGGATAACGACATAGCTCGACTAGAGTGACCAGCATGTTCTCCAGACATGAACCCTATCGAACATGCCTGACATAGATTCAAAATGGCTGTTTACGGACGACGTGACGCACGAACCACTCTGAGGGGGCTACGGCGAATCGCCTTTGAGGAGTGGAACAATGCGAGAAATTTGTTCAGACCATTTTTTCCAATTAAAGAATATATACCTAGCTGCTACCACATTCATTTGTTGGTCATAATAGTTTGTTAGGGCCCGTACCACCCGATCGTAATCAAGTTCACTCGGGGTGACGTTAGGAAAAGTTTTTGAATGAGGTGGAACACTGCACTTCCTACCTTTGATAATAGATAAGGAAGTCTCACAGTACCTGGTACGTTGTGGGCGATGATGTACGTATCAAACTGGGACAACCACTCGAGCCATTCCTCTTCTTGGTCACAAAACTGTCGAAAAGGTGGTATAACAGTTGTAGTATGCGGTGCTTGTTCCTGCGGGCGCGCTCGTTGGCCAGTAGCTGCTGCACCGTGTTGAGCAGAGTAGATATCTGCTATGTCTGAAACATCTCCATTGACTGTTTTGCAACTAACACATGCGGCTGCGATGCCTGAGCAGGATGCGGGACAAGATTGGTGGGCATGTTGGAAGACACAAATGCAACAAATAAGACAAAAATATTAACAAAAGCAAAAGAAATGTCCTGCAACGCCCACCTGAAACACTGATGAGCAAAAACGACAAGAAATCGGTAAAGCAAAGCGAGCGCCCCTGCAAAGTAAAGACAAGAGAGAATTAAGGCACCGGCACTATGTACAAAAAAAGTCGGTGGCCGGCAGGGACGTAGTTTGTTTCTAACACCTCGTCGTCACGTTTGCCCACTCGTCGCTAATTGGAGGCCTAAAGGATGCAGCGGTCTCGGAATGCTATACAACGATTCAAACAAATAACATTAGTTGTTTTATTTCTAGAAAGCAAATTGACAATACTTAACTTTGATTACAGCAACTGTCGCTCTTGAGAGGCGGCATGAAAGCAGTAAAGTTCTTGCTATACACAAAGTCCAAGTAAGCTCTTGATACGGAGCACGACAACCTAATAGCGTAATACTAACGCCCGTTGCAGACGGGGGCGATCTGAGCGGCCGACGCAGGCAGGAGCGGCGCTTATATTCACTTCTTCCAGGTGTCGCTCTTGGCGCGGCGCGGTTCAATTCCGCGCACCATTGGCCGCCGTTCCCTCGCCGCCTTCTCTGGTTTTCTGTTCGTCTTAGTTCCGGCGCTTGTGGTTGCCCCAGAACATTTAGAACCGCTGTCTGATCTACGTCTGCATGATACGTGAGCTCCGGTCGCAGTTTACTGTCTGTTAAGATACGTCATAGTTCGCTACACGGCCGAGGCGACGCATCGAGTAGTCCCCTGTTCGATATGTCGGAGGAATACAACGTTGCGAATGGGGTTTCCAATCAAAAGTTGTGAAATACCTGCTTTCCATATCCTCGCAGCGCGGAGGCGGGGTCCCATAGGTAATTCGATATTCAAGGGCCACTGTGTAGCATGTCGTAAATTACGATTTCCTAGCCATTTCTGTTCCTCTAATTACAGCCCCATCTTGCTTCAGACAAAATGCTTCAGAATAAACGTATGTACAGTTTTCCGTAGAATCGCAATCTGCAATTAAAAAAAAAAAACGGCGCTTCCCATTGAAGATTTCAAAGTTGTCCCGTCACACACGCGCGGGGTGTAGTGGGCTGGGGGATGGAGAGTGGTTTCATTGGATGTCCCACTCCGACAAAACCAGATTGGAATTGTAACTTCTTTTGATCCAAATATTTCAGTGTCCTTAGTTAAAATGACCACTCTATATACTCTGGCTGCAGTCACTAGTACGAGTACATAATCAATTCTCTTAGGAGGCCACCCGCAACAATTTGAAATACTGCAGAATTTTGTTTTATAAGGGCTTCTCCTTCGTGTACGTTACGTGAAGAAATTCTATTCATTTTATGTGCAGGGTTTAAAAAACGTCGTGTTTTAAGCATTTCTTTACAGATAATCATCATTATAATTATTTTCTATCGTAATAATGAGTTACTTATTATTTTCAATTTATAAAATACACGCTAAATTTTTTAAAAAGCCATAATGTAAAACGTAAAATAACAATTTTAGACATAAAACAAATACAAGTAAAATGAATAATTAGAATAGCAATGAATGTTCAGATGTTTTGATGAGGTGTGTTGAAAAAATCCGACAGCACACTGTGCACAGCCTATTTTACAAATATGGTATTTCAAAACCAGCTGTACGACATAGGGATGCATGTGGCTTGAAAGCTTCTTCAATTTATGTTGTAACAATTGTTTTCATTTTTCAAAATTTATTAATGTTTGTGGAGTATTATTACAGAAGTTGATTATACAGTTTTCAAGAACATTAATTACGGATCAACTTCTATATGAAAAACATTTTTTGCATATCATTGTTTCCAAAATATTCCCTCTAAACCTGAAACGCGAAATTACCTCCCGGGGTGTGTTTCATCCCTTAAAAGTGAAATAGGACACAAACAAAAAAATACGTATTGCACTGTTTTGCCCTCCCGACACACCCGCCAAATTTCATTAAGATTGTTATTGACATTTAGGTATGTTCCCTTGTTAGTGGCCTTTCTAACTATCACATAACTTACGAGAGATAAACATTTTTATTTACTAAGTCAACATTTGTTTCCGCCGTTTTTCTCGCAGTGCAGAGCTTTATTGCGCAAAACTTACAAAAAATTATGATTCACAGTATTGCCCATCGCTGGCCACTACATTTTCCCATCATTCGGATAGCATACGAATCCCGTGGCGGAAGAACTGGGCGTCTTTTGTGGGGATCCATAAATCGATTCAATTTTGCACTTGTTGATATGATCGGAGGTGCTGGTCAGCCGGACTGTATGCCATTGACAGAAAAAGGTAGTCAGAGAGAGCAACGTATGGAGAATAAGGCGCGAGGGATAGGACTTCTCATTTCAACGTTTCCATGTATATTTCGACGAGTTTTCCGACATAGGGTCGATCAATGACCTGCTGCAAAATTACCTTTACGTGTCTATCGCTGTAATGTGGCCGTTTGTGTTTCATTTCTGGGTTCGAACGCGTCAATTGCTTTCGATAATGATGTCCTGTGACTGTCTTCGTCTGTTTCAGTAGCTACGAAAAGGTTCTGTCTTCCACCGCCATACCGGTCTTCGACATCAAAATCACCGTTGTTACGGCGTTGAAAACATTCTCTGCACGTCATTCCAGTAATAGTTCCCTCACCATTGGTCTAACCCAGCATTTTAAGAGCCACAGCCGCAGATTTCTTCATGTTAAAGCCGAAAATTAAAACTTCTCGCAAATGGCGAGCAATGGGTACGTAAGTTGACGTACTTAATCGAGAATAACCTTATGATGCAATCACAAATCGACTAATATTTTTATGGCATTATGTTTACAGATACCTAAGCTTAATGTATTACGCCCATGACCAACCACACGAACCCCACTTGCCGCTACTGCCGTCTATTGCAAAACGGCGGAAGCCAAGTTGTAGACCTAATATTTTCGTGTTACATCGTATGATCATGTGTATATTCGAAGTCTCCCTCCAGACGTTGCATACGCGTGTCAGAACGGCAGTTTTCTGGTAGGAAATAATTTTCGGTAACATTTTCGTGCCGGCCGGAGTGGCAGTGCGGTTCTAGGCGCTGCAGTCTGGAACCGAGCGACCGCTACGGTCGCAGGTTCGAATCCTGCCTCGGGCATGGATGTGTGTGATGTCCTTAGGTTAGTTAGGTTTAATTGGTTCTAAGTTCTAGGCGACTGATGACCTCAGAAGTTAAGTCGTATAGTGCTCAGAGCCATTTTGAACCAACATTTTCGTCTTGCTGATAGTGCGTTTCGTGGGACGGGGCTAATTGGAGGGGAAAGGAGAAAGATGGAGTTGGTTCTGTAATTCTGTCGGACACAGTGCAGTATCTGAGAGAACTAAGACACTCTTTAAGGTAGTGGAGTTCCTTCGAGCGAAGCTCTGTCAGGTTCTTTCAGTAAGTGCCAGACCGATCGACAGATCACTTCCACGTTTCTAGTCAAAGTAAACCAGTATTACATCCCTGGTAACCTTCATGTTAAAGAGGCATACTTCAACACTATTTCCATTCTTTTCTTTTTATACACAACAGCACTGTACGAAACAGAATTCACGTAAAATACCGGGAATCAGGAAGGCAATTTGCATTTCATCTTTCTACCACGTTCCCTCCAGCACGCCATTTCGGAAAAGTTAGACCATCCCTGCAGCACTGAGGAAACTCATTTAGTGGTCGGTATCGGCGACGGCAATCTCGCGGATAACGACGCAGTCGCAGACACGTGTCGCCGTTCCCCAGGGTCATGGGAGCGCTTCTCCGTATTTATTGCTCTCTGCCGTGGCGGACCAGCTGCCAGCGACGCCAGGTCGGAGTACAGTAGCGGCTAATCACAATTGCCTCGTTATCTGCATAATTCTTATACCAGTCCTATTCTCAGTTAACTGCAATTTCTGTTAAAGCATCGAGGTTGTTACGCGATACCATTGCATAATGTAGTGAGATTTTTAGCAAATATATTTGTTTTTGGAGACGGTCCTCCTGGATCAAAACAGTTTTTCTTTTTATTCCAAAGACATGTTTTGCTGAAGTTTCAGCAGTTATCACATGCAGCGGATTTCCTGCAGTTTAGGTAATTTAATGCAGTTGCATTATTTCACAATTGCTCATTTTTGCTGTTTTCCCCATTATCTTCACTGTGAAGACCTGCACTAAGATATATTTCGTGTCACTGTTTACGAACAGTGTGGTAACAAGAAGATAACAAAAACCCATTGATGATGCTAAAACTTTAGCGAAACATGTCTGGGGAATAAAAAGAAAAAGAAAACTTGTGTTTTGCCCAAGGGAGACCTTCTCCAAAAACAAATCTATTTGCAAGCAAACATGGACAAAAGAGCTTCAGCCTCAAGATGGTTATTTGTTCCAAAGTGGCTGTTCCTTTAAAGTTACTTGTTTGTACAAAAGTTTTCAACTACATCTGGACAGTATCTCATTTACAGTTAGATCGTTAAGACTGGATGAATAATATGCGTCCTTCGCCAAAAAAACGAGGAAAGATTTATTTATACATTTTGCTTCTTTTGAAAGTATGGGATGCCACCGAATGCTTATATAACATGTCCTGAACGTAATGGTACACAGTTAAATATAAAATTAAAACAGTGAACTATGGACTTCCGGAACAGAAATAACTAATACAGCAATCGAATTTTTTCTTGTGGATCCTCAGCCAATATATATATATATATATATATATATATATATATATATATATATATATATATATATATATATATTGTGTGTGGGTACCGTTGTTCCTCCGATGTCTGATTTAATAACGTCCTATTAATTGTTGTTACTGACAGTTTAGACCGTTATACCCTCCTCAAACTCCTGAGCTGTGGTAAAACAATTTACATGATGATAATGCTTTTGTGGAAAATACGCAGCGTCTGTCTGGTGTACGGAAGCGCGGCACACTTCACGAACGTTTGCTCAACTATGTCCATCACTGACTGTTTGTTGCTCTGTGTTACGGCCACAGCTGTTTGGTGTAATTTTATCCAGTGTTTTATACATTACTTTAGGTTATTAGTCACGAATCTTCCAAACGTCATCAAGTCTAATCTACATAGGAGACTGTGTATTATTCTGAAAGTTTTATAATGATGGAACTTTCATGCTTAGCAGCCGGACCTGTCACAACAATTAAAAGAACGTTTCAGCATTGGAACAATGTAATCTTTGAGAACAACAATATAAACTAAACAACAACAACGAAACTGATAATAATAACAATAATACAAGTCGGTATACCTTCCATATGTACAGCTTTCATACTTCATAACGTATTTGTCAGAATTGTAATAACACAATAAAGCAAGCCTGAAGTGCTCATACAGGATATTAAAAAAGTGTCCCCTATTCGAATAGAAAATAGTATTGGTCAACATTAGCAAATAGTCCAATAAGCATACGTTAGGAAACAAATACGTGTTAAAATGTAGGCCATTCTCTCCTGTGATAGTCGTTTGTCTGTTGACACAAGAACAGGTGTCCACGCGTTTAATATACTTCTTCACACACAGTACAGAATCACGCTGCCCTCGAATTTGGCTATATACGTGGGGCACATGCTAGCGCACGTTTTCATTGTGTGCCGTGATGCCAATTCTGTTAAGCGTACCCACATGTAGAAACTATGTAGTGGTTCGTATTCGACACAAGGATCTATCAGTGAAGGAAGTCGCTGTCCGAATTTGATCCATAATCACGACTTTCTTTTGTTTTATGTTAAGATAATCTTAGAGTACCACTAAACCTTATTGTACTTTGATTTCAAATATTTCAATGATGAGTTATTGTCCTGACGTGACGCCACCGTCTAAGAATCATAGTCATTGACAATGGGATAATACAAGAATTCGTGATCGTTAACATAGTAACTGACAGTTTCCAGAATATAAACTTTACGTCCACAGAAAATAAGACTCAAATTACAACTTCGAGACAGTTCAACAAAACATCAAGAAATAATGTAAAGACAACTATCTATTAAACTCAACATTTCGTTTTAATCGTATTTCATGTGAGCAATGCTGGATATTTGTTCGGTTTCGCAACTTGATTAGACACGTAGGAATCAATATCTAAATTGGTTGGTTGGTTGGTTTGGGGAAGGAGACCAGACAGCGTGGTCATCGGTCTCATCGGATTAGGAAAGGATTGGGAAGGAAGTCGGCCGTGCCCTTTCAGAGGAACTATCCCGGCATTTGCCTGGAGTGATTTAGGGAAATCACGGAAAACCTAAATCAGGATGGCCGGACGCGGGATAATATCTAAATTCTATCCAGTCATCCCGATCCGCAAGTTTCGTATCCCATTGCTTTTCCATTCATTAATTAATTTTATGGGCGTTAATGTGAATATAAGATTATTTGTCGGCCTTTTGTAAATGTAAGGTCATGTAAGATCACGTGGTCTATTGAAGGGCACGCGTATGCAAACATGAGACTTGACTTTATATTCATGTTCTGCACAAGACTGGTATGTTTATTTGATATTCATGTGATTTGTGCCTCTCATGAAGTTATTTTCCTATCCTCTGATTTTTATTCGTATCCTCACATGTCCTGACTAAGAAACTTCGCTCACAAGAGAATTACATTCAGTTTCATTATATTTACAGAAGAAAAAGAACGGACTGCCTTCAGCAAAGAGGATACTTTTATTTTTAAATGAAATTTACAGCTGAGAAGGAAAATGCGTTTTGGAGTGGAGCCTCAAAGCACGTGTTTGCAGTGGGGAAGAGGTCGATATTTAGCTACGATAGGCGCTTATTTCAATTTATTAGGTCTTTTAGGACGAAGTGTGCAAGTCCATTTGCATTGGACGATTGACTCCTACAAGAAGTGATTCATTAACACAGATAGGAATTAGATACAGAAGATTTGTTGCAAACGTTATGGATTCAAGTTATTTTGGCTTAGCTTATGTTAAATCCCGATTTCATTTTTCCCTTGCGCAATGCGAAAGTTCCTTGTCACTATAGCATATAGGGCAAACTTAGCCAGATCTCATTGTTGTTCACTTATGTGTCAGATTTCATTTAAAGGGGAATGTTTCAGGACATTAACGCCAGGGTGACAGTATCTTATAAACTCAAAACTAAAGTTTAATATAGTGACCAGCCTCCAAAGTCATGTGAGATTACTTCCAGAATATCATCGCTCTCAGTTGTATGTATCTGTGTTTCTGGTTCCTCCTGTCCAAAATGCAATGAGGACTACAACGACTTTGTTAACAACCGAAAATAACTGGAGCGATCCTCCAGAAAGTAGGCCGAGAGATCTTAAACCGTATTCACTTAAAACTAGATACGGAAAATTAGTTGACATATTGTGCAAAACAACTTTAAGTACAATTTCCCGTGGAGCAAGAAAGGATTACACATCGTGTTGGTAGGAAAACTGCAAAGCCCTACAGCATGCGTCGTATGAGAGGAGTGGAGACCAAGAATCGAGATAGAAGTTATGTGAAAGAATAGTGAATGTGGAAAAATGGAACTTTACCAATCTAACCTGCTATAGTTAGCGCCAACTATGAAAATTATGGGGAACTTATCTGCTCCGTGCGCGATTCCAAATCAGATAACTGTAGCTCTGAAACAGACTTCCAGCCTAGCGGTCTATGGCGCCTTGCCACGGTTCGCGCGACTCCCCCCGTCGGAGGCTCGAGTCCTCCCTCGGGCATGGGTGTGTGTGTTGTCCTTAGAGTAAGTTAGTTTAAGTTAGATTAAGTAGTGCGTAAGCTTAGGGACCGATGACCTCAGCAGTTTGGTCCCATAAGACATTACATCAAAGTTTCGAAAACAGACTTGCACAATTTGGATAAACACGGATGAAGTTATAGAGATCTCTGCAGAATTACTTTGACCTGTACGGGTGTCAATGCAAATGTGTACAAATTATCTAGAAAGTACGAAGATGTGTAAAATAGTGGATACCGGCCGGAACATTGTCACAAGAGGGCGACACGGCGTGGGACGTGTCACGTGTCCTCTGACGCTGCCTGCTGGTGCTGGTTGCCTCCTGCTTGCTTTCAGGCAAATAACTGAGTGCCTCGTATCGCCCCGCTGTGTATAACTTATTCGAAGCAGTTGACAGCACTCTTTAAAAAAAAACTAGAAGTATATTTAATTAACTCATCGTCAACGGTACATTACACCCTGAAGTCTCATCTTCCTCTCAAACTACGTGGTTTCTGAGATTTAGCTGGAGCCTTGTGTTAGAAATATACAGCACCAACGACATGGATATAATAGCTCTCTGTTCCCATCGGGATGCTTCATATCGGTGAGTCCCTTGCCCTCCACCATTGGTATGCTCGATTTCCGAGAGTATCCGTGTTAGGTGAGCCTGGCACAATCACTTAGTGGACATTTTACCTGATTATAGTGGTTGTGGTTTGTATTTCGCAGGTAGCCGCGTACCGACCAGAGCGACAGTTACGATTGTTGCATGGAAACACACACCGAAATTAGTCACCCTAATGGCGGGGTTCGCAGGAGGCTACCAAAATCAAGCATTCCGACGCTCTGGGGACTCAGCGCAGTCATCCCTTTATGGAAATGAAACTACCTTAAAATATAAGTAGCTTATTTGTCAGAAGTTTCAATGTCTAGCCAAATTATTTGTACTGTACAGTCACATTTTCAACACCCAAGAAACGTTTGAGCAACAGTATCAACCGTTAGAACACAAAGGTTTGCTCTAACGTCCTAAAAGAAATGTGGAATCAAATGCGTCGGTTCTTAATTGAATTACAAAAACAGGAGTACTTGATATTTGTCGACTATAGCTCCATCCACCACGAATGGAAAACAATGGTCTGAGTATACAGTACATATTTTTTGTAGTAGAATCGGAATATGCAATAAAAATAGGGAGTTTCCAATTGAGAATACAAAGCTGAGTCCGCCCACGCAGGAGGGTTGGTTAGGAGGTGGTCACTTGTAGCAGAGAGAGACGTCCTCTTTACTAATATTAATTTTTCACCTAGAAAACCGCGCGGGATTAGCCGAGCGGTCAAAGGCACTGCAGTCGTGGACTGTGCGACTGATCCCGGCGGAGGTCGGAGTCCTCCCTCGGGCATGGGTGTGTGTATGTGTGTTTGTCCTTAGGATAATTTAGGTTAAGTAGTGTGTAAGCTTAGGGACTGATGACCTTAGCGCCGGCCGCGGTGGTCTAGCGGTTCTAGGCGCGCAGTCCGGAACCGCGCGACTGCTACGGTCGCAGGTTCGCATCCTGCCTCGGGCATGGATGTGTGTGATGTCCTTAGGTTAGTTAGGTTTAAGTAGTTCTAAGTTCTAGGGGACTGATGACCACAGTAGTTAAGTCCCATAGTGCTCAGAGCCATTTGAACCATTTGATGACCTTAGCAGTTAAGTCCCATAAGATTTCACACGCATTTGAACATTCACCTAGAAAATTCTTTCAGTACGACGCGTCGTTTTCGAGACATACAGTTATTTCAAGTTAAAACAAACACGCTGTATAACCATTAAACCGTAAATAGTTCCGTAAGTTTCTGCAGTGAATCGACGTATTCATAACAGCAATATGTCACAACCTTTCGCCCCAGGGATCAATATTAATCCCACTTTTCCTCTTGTTATGCAGCGTGCTACAAATAACATCAACGCACGGAATTTTCGTAAAGATTTTTTGAAGTGATCTTTTCTACACTGGTGAATATTTTTCTGTGTAGTTGTAATTATAACTAGACATTGAAACAATGTCATTGGTTTTCTGTGCCTGTATGACAATAAAGGTTATACTAAATTACCCCAACCAGTCACAGTGCTTACTGATCATTAATCTTACAACATTAATTTATTTGCCACGCATTTAGAGACGCTGTTGCTCATTTGCGGGCATCCAGACATACAAAGTACTTGCTGTTTACTTTACTAAGCCTATTAACTAGATTATCGCTAGTTTACCAAATTTACCAAGGGTTCCGTTAGTACAGATGATATGCTTCCCTAAGTTGAAGTGGAAAATATGTTGTATATTTCTTACCAAAATTACGTGTTGATGTGTAAACATTTCCCGATTATCTTACTGTAGCGACTCACAGCTTTTACATACACTGGCTGCTGTGGTGGTCGAGCAAAGTGGCAGTTTTCTACACTGTTATTTTCACTTTGCACTGTGTTATTAACGTAGGTTTATATACATAGTAGATTGTACACATACGCATCATTTGATTGTGTAAGTGATCCTCTCAGGCGGTTAGCGTGTTCGATTCGCACAGAAAGAATATTGCATCATAAACACAAGATGGCCGAAAGGACAATCGCCACGCATTCATATAATCGCAATATGGGCAATGGATCAACCTTCTTCAGAGCGGGTACACAAGTTCGTCCGACCTCTTGCGGGAATCTCAGAGTAGCGAGCACGAAGGAAACATACAGGGACTGTGCACAGTGGCGCCCGGCGAGAATGTGGGTGGGCCGTGACGCGAGCCGCAGTGGCGCTGCACACTGTGTCCTGAATGGCGCAGTGGTTAACGCACCTGCCTAGTAAGCAGCAGCTCATGGGCTCGAATCCCAGCCCGGTTCACGTTCCCACTCATCGTCGCTAATTCCGCGTAGTGTTCCGATTCAGCTGACATCAGTAATCCCTTCCGTTTCCTTTCCTTTCTGCCCCTCCACCTTCAGTTTACACATAATGTATCACACCTGCGGATTCCACATGGTGTCTCTTCTCTCAGACATGCCTGAAGATCAGTCTCAGTGACTCGAAAATGTCGCGACGCAAATAAATTAATTTTATAAGTTTAATGATCGATAAACATTGTGACTGGTAGTCGCATATACATAAAAACACTATAAAACTTCGTTTTTCTTTAAATAGAACGATATTCTCTGTTGTAACAACACTTTAGAGTTGTTACTCCGGTAAGTATAGTAATGGAATGTTTGTTAGTGTTTTCAGTTGAACGTGTCGTATAAATAGCCGGGAAAAGTGCTAAAAAGGAAGACGAAATCTACGGCACAACGTGGTATCAGTCCCATTACGTGATGCTTGAGTGACAATGGAGGTGGAATTTTTAGTGTTTGCACCCTTGGCCTTCACTTTTAGCATATCGAATACTTAATTTTGTGAAGTTTTTTTACTAACAACGTTGATTAGCGTCACATCACTGCACTCCTTATTTCAAGAACTATAGAATGTCATCGAATTAGTGAGAACGTACCACTTAAAAATATTACAGTTGCATCATTATCTCGACAGGGACGGATGTCAAATGTCAGGGTGGTCAGCAACTGTCAGAAAAGCTTGTAAGGGTATTGCTGGGTAGACTGTGGTGAGAAATAATTTTTCAGAAAAAAATTCGATTCGTTGCGGCGTTTCCGAGTTAATTAGCATTGAAGTTAGCCATTAGCCATTCAGGCCGTAGTGCGCGCAGATTAAGGCGGCCCGCCACATATAATTAGTTTCAGTTGTCCTCATAGCGTAGGCTGTAGACCGCAGTGCACGAGACTGTTCAGCTTTTGGCTCGGGTTTGACCCTTACTATCGTCTCATGTCCAGTTTCTGCGTAGCTCCTGCACCCGGATGTAGGAAACCAAACGAAGTGCACGTTTGACGACGTCTTCTCTGGCGGGCCACTTGAATTTGCGTGCGCAACGACCCATTGGCTAATTCCAATGCTAATTAAATCTTAAACGGCACAACCTATCGAATTTTGTTTCTTAACAATATTTCTCAGCACAACCTACCCTCCAACACCCCTACAAGTTTTTCAAACAGTTTCTGACCACCCTGTACAAACAGCGAATATTTGTGTGCTATAATGTGCCTAAATTTTTGTTTCGATAATTGAATTAATTGTATTATTTGGATCAATACAAGCCGTGTGCCCCAAGCCTGGTCTAGGCATTTCAATTTAACACCTATTAACTTCACTGCAACCTAAAGAACACAGACCACAACTGGTCATCAATTCGACTCTCATAAAGTCGCCATATCAGTGACTTTCGGACATTATCCAGCTCCATTAAAATTTTTATTGCCGCTTATTGAGTCGAGGGTTACTGATAATTTTGGTCTGAAACGGAATCGGAAATGTAGCTCAAACAGCAGCTATACTGTGATTCTTGAGTTTCTCCCGGCGTATTTGATAATCAAAATATCCACGGGTGTGCTGCCGGTCTATAGTGTCCAACGGGCATAATATTTCGGCGATCATACATGTCGACATCATCAGGTGAACTGACGGACTGAGCTCCTGTGAACGTGCCGGCACGGAGATCCGTACGCTATGGCTGCTCAGAGGGAACTGGGTTCGGTCGCGGCGGCGGCCGATTTAAATACCCTCCGCCCGCGGCGCGCTCCCTCCGCCGTCCGCGCCCCGCACCACGGTCGCGCGGTGGAACAGATTGCGACGGCGTCTGAGATGACGTCGGTGTGATGGCTCTGTCCGCCGTGGTCGTCACAACTATACGTTTGCTCGATTTACTCTTGATTAACCCCATCGCTGGTTCCCAAGCCTTGCTAAGATATAGCCACAGTCACGGTTTATGAGGTACATCAGTCGAATATGCCTCTGGTGTTCACAGCATCGATCCTCGACGGTACGCATCGTCTGACCAATATAGGACTTGCCACATTGACACGGAATCTGGTACACGCCGGCCTTCCTGAAACCGAGGTCATCTTTGGCGCTCCCCACCAGTGCACGAGTTTTATTTGGAGGACAAAACACAGTTCCGACCCGGTGTTTCTTCAGAATGCGGGCGATTTTCCCCGAGAGTGCGCCTGTGTATGGAATAAATGCAGTGCCTACCTCCTCTCTCGTGACTTCATCCATCTCAACAGGTTGTGCTGCAGTGGTTGGGCGGAGAGCACGTTGAATCTGCCACTCTGAGTACCCATTTTTTCCTTACACATCTAAACTCCATACACCCTAACATCAGATTCACTATGGAGACTGAAACGGAGGGTAAATTACCTTTCCTTGACCTCTTGGTCAAGAGAGGGGCTCACGGCACCCTAGGTCATGGGGTGTATCGGAAGACTACGCACACTGATCTGTATTTGCACGCAGACAGCTGCCACCACCCTTCACAGAGGAATGGGGTACTTAAAACTCTAGTACATAGGGCGCGCACTATCTCTGACGCAGAGAGTCTACCCCAGGAATTGGAACATCTGAGAACTGTATTTCGAAAAAATGGGTACTCAGAGTGGCAGATTCAACGTTCTCTCCGCCCAACCACTGCAGCACAACCTGTTGAGATGGATGAAGTCACGAGAGAGGAGGTAGGCACTGCATTTATTCCATACACAGGCGCACTCTCGGGGAAAATCGCCCGCATTCTGAAGAAACACCGGGTCGGAATTGTGTTTTGTCCTCCAAATAAAACTCGTGCACTGGTGGGGAGCGCCAAAGATGACCTCGGTTTCAGGAAGGCCGGCGTGTACCAGATTCCGTGTCAATGTGGCAAGTCGTATATTGGTCAGACGATGCGTACCGTCGAGGATCGATGCCGTGAACACCAGAGCACACTCGACTGATGTATCCGAGCAAGTCGGCGGCCGCTGAACATTGTTTGTCGGAAAATCACGCCATGGAGTATGACCGCACGAGGATTCTGGTACAGACGTCGAGATACTGGGACAGCGTTGTTAGAGAGGCCATCGAAATTCGCACCAATGACGACCTCATAAACCGTGACTGTGGCTATAATCTTAGCAAGGCTTGGGAACCAGCGATGGGGTTAATCAAGAGTAAATCGAGCAAACGTATAGTTGTGACGACCACGGCGGACAGAGCCATCACACTGACGTCATCTTAGACGCCGTCGCAATCTGTTCCACCGCGCGACCGTGGTGCGGGGCGCGGACGGCGGAGGGAGCGCGCCGCGGGCGGAGGGTATTTAAATCGGCCGCCGCCGCGACCGAACCCAGTTCCCTCTGAGCAGCCATAGCGTACGGATCTCCGTACCGGCACGTTCACAGGAGCTCAGTCCGTCAGTTCACCTGATGATGGCGACATGTATGATCGCCGAAATATTGTGCCCGTTGGACACTATAGACCGGCAGCACACCCGTGGATATTTTGATTAGCAGCTATACTATTAAATGTGAAAATTTGTGGTACGAAGAAAGAAGCGTATCAATAGCATGAAGCTTATACGAGATAAAAGTTGGTTATGAAATAGAAGTTGATAAAAAAATCGGAGTGGAAACGAGTTTTTTAAGCTGATAGTTCTTTCTGAACGGCCTTGTTAGGAGGCCGACAGTGCGAAGGTTTGTTAAGCAGTTCACAGCCCATGCAATGCCATTGACTACATACACTCACGAGAAACTGAATAAGTGGCACGTGCCTACTACCGTGTACCACCGCCTTTTGCTCCGATGACAGCGAGGACGTGCCGTAAGTTAGACTCCAGTAGCCTCTAGTATTAGAGAGCGATCCTTATCCATGAACGTTCAACCACTGATCGTCATTTACTGAGACTGGTCAGAGATGGACCCAAGGATCGCGCATCTCGATTGATGACACTCCAGATGTGTTTATTAGGGTAGAAGTCAGCTAACCCTGGGGACACACAAGCATTCTCATATCCGCTGGTGTTTCTCAACACTTCTGGCTCAGTTCGAGAGAGATTAGGGTACGGCAGCAGCGTACGGGCGCTATGCACGAACAGACGGACGCATCTCATCCGACAACTAGCCCCTGTACACTCAACGCAGTGAGACAGTTTTAAGCATATCAGGAAACTGTAAAACGTGAGTTATATTGAAAGACAGGTCATACGTGCATTGCACTATCGACTAACCGTGCACCGAGTGAGACATGATAATAACAAAGTGGCAACAAAGTCTGTGGCCTTTTTGCCTTACGCAGGAATCATTTCCAACGGGACTGAGGACTGGGTATGTTACTAAACTGTACCTTTATGTTTCACAAATTAAGTACATCACATGGTCGAACAGGGTCTGTTCGATGTACTGCCCGGCGGTAAGGCAATCATGGACAACTACAAGATCCGTATGGTTGTCAACACTGAACCCTCCCAACAACATTAAAGAACTTTGGAATTTTTTTTATTTCCAGGTCAACATTTGCCAGGTACCACTCACCACCTGTCTTTGCCCACGTACACGGCCATCACCTTGCGTCAGAGGATATCTCTGAAGCCGAGTTGCGATATGTTGTCGTGTCAAGCGGGTACTCGAACAGGATTTCCTAGTCGTGAGGTCCTTTCTCGTAACCAGTTCACTACAGTCTGATCCAACTCAGCGGCTCCAATGATTCTTCCGACATCGTCTTGCAGTGCTCTGAGGGTATCCGTACCGCGCTGCAACGCAGAGATGTCCAGATGGTCTCCACGTAGTGTTGTAATGCGTCAGCGACCTTGTCCAGCAAGCCCTGTATACCGACCTGCAGCGTGTCCACAACCTACAGATGGTACATGGAGAGGCATTGACATCTGCAGCAACACGACCGAAAGTCTACCCATTTTTGATCAAACAGACCGCCCTTACAATTTGCACTCCATTAAGATGTCACACTGCATATTCTTGGTTGAATACAACGTCCACAAATAATAGCTGCCATCTGTGTACCTCACTAGAAAACAGTAGGACACCGCTACTTAGTTCCTTTTCAGGGGTCATCTGACACTGTGAAGTAAAACACAGCCAACTGATGGTGAATGATTTTAATTGTTGCCTACACTGAAAGCGAAGCCATGCATAAGATTTAACATTCCAGACGTTGACACACGTGTTCCCCTAACGCTGTTAAACAGTGTATGATATGAAATGTGTTTCTCGACCAGCATGTACGATCAAGGCCCTTTTAGGATGCGTGAAGGATGATCTTGGTTTGCGTAATTCGGCTGTCTATCGTACTCCTTGCATTTTTGGTATTTCATATGTTGGTCAGACGGAAGTACTGAGCATAAGAACCGAGCGAGGTGGCGCAGTGGTTAGACACTGGACTCGCATTTGGGAGGACGACGGTCCAATCCCGCGTCCGGCCATCCTGATTTAGGTTTTCCGCGATTTCCCTAAATCACTCCAGGGAAATGCTGGGATGGTTCCTCTGAAAGGGCACGGCTGACTTCCTTCCCCATCCTTTCCTAATCCGATGAGACCGATGACCTCGCTGTCTCGTCTCCTTCCCCAAAACAACCCAACCCAACTGAGCATAAGCGTCACATACACTTACAACAGCCGAGCAAATCGGCTATTGCGGAACATGTCCTTGGCGCCGATCATTCTGTGGAATATAACAACACGGAGATTCTGAAATGCACTTCCAGCTACTAGGATAGTATTAGTAACGAAGCCGTTGAAATTAAATTAGCAAGTGACCTAATAAATAGAGAGGGAGGTTTTTGTTTGGATTCTGCGCGGTATTCTCCTCTCTCCATTGCCAAAAAAGAGAGGATTAGATTTACTGCTACCTCACTCGTTAGTTATTAATAATTATTATTGATAATTTATGGCGTCGGTGATCTTTGGTTGTGGTGGATCTAGCGTTTAGCGTTTACAATGTGTGTGTGTGTGTGTGTGTGTGTGTGTGTGTGTGTGTTTAAAATTTCCTTGCACAGTACGACGTTACTGCATTTGTGCCTTAAAAATAACAGGGTGTTCACCTGTGCAAATATCGGCGTTTGTCGAATGCACCACGCGGCTACATTCCCGTGAGTTATTTGAACATATCAGGAAATTCATATCTTCGAGAAAATCAGCTACATCTATATGACTGCTCTGCAATTCACAATAAAGCTCTTGACGGAGGGTTCAGAGAACCACTTCCTGACTATTTCTCAAACGTTCCACTGTCGAACAGAACTTGGGAAAAATAAACTCCCAAATCTTTCCTGGTGAACTCTGATTTCTCCTACTTCATTCTGATGATCATTTCTCCCTGTGTATGTGACAGTCAAAAAAATATTAATACATTTAGAGAAGGAAGTTGGTGTTTGAAATTTCGTCTAAAAATCTCGCTGCAACGAAAAACGTCTTTGTTTTAATTATTTCTAACGTAACTCGTGTATCACATCCGTGACCCTCTCTCTATTAATTTGCAATAATACAAAATATGCTGCCCTTGTCTGATTTATCCTCTAATCGAAATTTAACGGAGTAGTACGTCACACTTTTTATCGTTTAGAGCCAATTCCCACATTTCGTACCATACAGATAGCTGTCTTTTATAAATCATTTACCAATTCGTTTAGATCTTCTGATGACTTTACTCAATGGTAAATGACAGAATCATCTGCAAACGATCTAAGATAGCACCTTCGGTTGTTTTCTAAATCATTTGTGTTTGCTACGAAGAGCAGCGGGCTTACAAGACTACCTTGGAGAAGCAGATATATCACTTAGGTTTCATTAGGTTACCTCCCGTTCGTTATTACGAAATACGACCTTATGACAGGAAATCGCGATACCCACAGGCAAACAATTTGATTAGAAGCCGCTCGTGAGGAACGATGTCAAAAGTCTTCGGCAAATCTAGAAATACAGTATCTAATCAGCTTCAGCACCCATCACATGCCAAAACGGTGCCCTTTTGGCAAGCGAATTGCATAACTGCGTTTGGGTTTCGAAGTACACGCACCCTGCAACGGTGTGCACCAACGCTTACCGTTCGCATCACTCGAAGAAATGGTTCAAATGGCTCTGAGCACTATGGTACTTAACTTCTGAGGTCATCAGTCCCCTAGAACTTAGAACTACCTAAACCTAACTAACTTAAGGACATCACACACATCCATGCCCGAGGCAGGATTCGAACCTGCAACCGCAGCGGTCGCGCGGTTCCAGACTGCAGCGCCTAGAACCGCTCGGCCACCACGGCCGGCGCATCACTCGACGTCACGCGCGGATTGCTGCGCCTATACCAATGTTGTGACGTGTGATGGGTAGAGGCACTAGTGCCTTCTGATCCCATGGCGGAGAGTTGTCCTATATGCTATAACTGTTAATCAATTTTTGTGTTCCATATCTGAATTTTTTGTCGTGATCATTACGCGAGAGATACGTGTGAGGAAGCAATATGTTACGCACCTCCTCTTTGGAGATATGATCTCGGAATTTCGAAAGTAACCTTACCTGTGATACGCAACACCTCTCATGTGGCGACCACTAACAGAGTGTGGAACACCTTCGTAACATTTACTAAAAGATCCCGTGAACAAACGTGCCGCTCGCCGTTGGATCTTCTCTATATCTTCTGCTAATGTTATTTCGTAAAGGTCCCAAACTGATGATCAGCATTCAAGAATCGCTCGAATAAGTATTTTATAAGCAACTTCTTTCATAAATGAATTCCTTTTCCTCAAGGTCATTCCAATGAATCTCAGTCTGGCAATCTGCTTTTCCTATAGTTTGTTTTATGTGGTGATTCCACTTTAGGTCGCTCTGGACAGTTACTCCTAGATATTTTATGGTTCCAGAATGAGATTTTCACTCTGCAGCTCTGGTAGAGCACTTGCCCGTGAAAGTCAAAGGTCCCGAGTTCGAATCTCGGTCCGGCACACAGTTTTAATCTGCCAGGAAGTTTCGTTTTTATTTTATGGTTGTTGTGTTGCTAGTGATTTTTCACCGATAGGGTAATCCAACAGTAACGTAGATCATCGACTATCTACCAACCATATTCACATTTTCTTGCATTCAGAATCAACTTCTAGTCCTCGAAACAATCTTCGATCTTCTGGAGGCCGTTCTGCGTTTCGACACAGTAGTCTGGCGTTGTTACCTTCAAATGGTTCAAATGGCTCTGAGCACTATGGGACTTAACATCTATGGTCATCAGTCCCCTAGAACGTAGAACTACTCAAACCTAACTAACCTAAGGACATCACACAACACCCAGTCATCACGAGGCAGAGAAAATCCCTAACCCCGCCGGGAATCGAACCCGGGAACCCGGGCGTGGGAAGCGAGAACGCTACCGCACGACCACGAGCTGCGGACGTGTTACCTTCCTATTCACAGTAGCATTGTCTGAAAAAACCTCACAGCTTCCGACATTAATAACTAAATATAATAAACACTACCTAATAAAAGTATCTGGACACTACTGTGTAACGCGGACAACTAGACAGCACGATAGATGAAGACGACAGGTAGTCTGTTTCCAGTAACAGCAGAATGGCTCGGTCAGGTCAACGCAGTTACTTCGCACGTGGACTGATCAAGGATGTCAGCTGAGTAACAAACCCTTGTAAAGCTGCCCAAGGCGACTGTGATGGTTCCGAAGCGCGAAAGCGAAGAAACAACCACAGCTGAATCGAGGCCAGGCAGACCTTATGTGCTGATGGACATAGATCGCCAAACACTGATGAGGGAGGTTGGAAAAATCGCATCAAATCTGCGGAAGGAATCACTCGTGAGTTTCGAAGTGCTACCAGCAGTCCACCTAGCATAATAATTATGCGTAATGAGTTAAAAAGAATGGCGTAAAATGGCGAGAACCTCCTCACAAAACCACACATTCCTGTAAACAGTGCTAAGCAACGCTTGACGTCGAGTAACAAGCGACGTCACTGGACAGGAAATGAGTGATGAAGCACGCTGTGCCCTGTGGCATCCGATGGAAGGATTTGTGTTTGACGAATGCACTTGACATAATTATCTACCACCGTGTGTAGTGTCAGCAGTGAAGAAGGAAGGAGGTGAAGTTACGTTATGGGGTTGTTTTCCATGGTTAGGGTGTGGATTCTGTGGCGAAATAAATAAAAAAATTAAAGTTATTGATTTTTTGAAAAGAGGAAAAATTATGGACATGGAACTGTAATTTTAGAATTTTTGAAAGGCTTTCTTACGGACTGTATTGACCGGCTTGAATGCGGACAAATTCAGCGCTGCGTGAAATTTACCTGTAATATAATTTACAATTCCGATTAATTACATTTTTGAATTCTACGTCATTGTTGATTTAATCAGTGTTCTCACCTTATACGTAGAATTACTCCTTCTGCCACAATATTATTTCATTAGTCGCCATCGATGTTCTTCTCTTTGTTGACCATGTGTATCTTCCTAAGTCGGCATCGGTTTACTTCACGAAGACGGTGGAAACCAAGGAATACAATGCTAGGTCGCTTTAAATAATTCTCGTAAACCTTAGATACATCTCACTATTTTTTATTCACAAGACAATAAGACTTGCTCTGCTCGTCGCACAAACCATAAATACTAACAAGATGGCTGCCTTTCCGCACACATCAACAATTACGTCCGTCCCCTACAAGGTAACAATCGAAAGCGTATCTTAACTCCTCCTTGGAGTATGAAACAAAAGAGAATCCAATATGAACATTACAAAGATTATATTCTACGCCGGCCGAAGTGGCCGTGCGGTTAAAGGCGCTGCAGTCTGGAACCGCAAGACCGTTACGGTCGCAGGTTCGAATCCTGCCTCGGGCATGGATGTTTGTGATGTCCTTAGGTTAGTTAGGTTTAACTAGTTCTAAGTTCTAGGGGACTAATGACCTCAGCAGTTGAGTCCCATAGTGCTCAGAGCCATTTGAACCATTATATTCTACATGCCACTCAATTTAATCTTTGGCGCAGCCTTTAAGGTATTGTATGTCTCTGCGTCGGAATGTGTCATTACAATTCCATATTGCCCTTAAGAAAAGGATACGAGCACATTTTACAACTCTGTGTACTACTTACGATAGAAGAACAGTTTGAAAACGGTGATTGTATCACAATGAACAGTGTCATAAAGCAGCATCTGTGAGAATATGGTTTTTGGACAGTATTATACGTGTACTGGACTGTCCTGTCCACGGTCCCGATCTCAACACAATGGAATATCTTCGGGATGAGTTAGAACGTCGTCTTCGCTCCAGATCCCAACCTCCAATATCACTACCTTCTCTGATCTCGGTTTTTGAGGAAGAATGAGCTGAAATTCCTCCATAGACATTCAGATACCTCATTGGAAGTGTCCCCAGCAGAGTTCGAACCATCATAAAGGGGAATTTCATGTTCAGTAATATGTGTCGGATACTTATGATCATATTGTATATCAGACGTTTTAAATTCTAAAATGTACGTTGCTCATAATGAATGTCATTATCATTATTATTCTTGTTTTCTGTATTATTTTCAATCTACAGTTGTACAATTCCATATTTTATTATTATTACTATTTTTTCAATTCTTTCAGTCTGCGTGTCTTACCATGTATTCTGCGACGTAGTGTTACAGAAGGGACAGTTGAGAAGAGACTCCCGAGGAAGAAAAAATTACAAGTAGATTCATTTCACGGTGAGAATCATGAGACAAAACGTTTAAAGTGGTTCGAAGAAGCAGAAAGCTAGACGCGGCGAGAACAGTCGGTAAATACTTGAGGAAAAGGAATCAGATAGAAATAAATTGAAATTGACACACGGACATTAAATGGAGTTAACGAACCTAAAAAGAAATGTCTTCCTATCGAGCGACTGGCACATTAGATTGTCCAATTGGTTCGCTGTTGATAAGATGACATGTAATATACAGCGTCTCTTCTCCTACCGATGCAAGTGAGACAGTGACATCTGAGAAAAACAAGTCACCTCTGACCTTGCTCGAGGTCTGTCATATCATTTAAGTGGAACGACGTAGATGAATCACAGCAATTCAGATCAATGCAGTCAGGCCGGAGTTGCGACAGAAATATCTTAGCAGACACACTTCCCCTCATTCACCTTGGGCTAAGTCGATCCATATTGTCTCTAATGAAGCGTAAAGGAATTTTCGCAATTTCAAAGCACGGGAATTTTATTTAGTTAATTATCGTGTCTACCAATTATCACGTACATGTATGCATCAGAGTCCTGAAAGGGCTGTCTGAGCTACTGCCGTAACACAGTTTGCGTAGCCGGCCGGAGTGGCGGAGCCGTTCTAGGGAACCGCACGACCGCTACGGTCGCAGGTTCGAATCCTGCCTCGGGTATGGGTGAGTGTGATGTCCTTGGGTTGGTTAGGTTTTAGTAGTTCTAAGTTCTAGGGGACTGATGACCTCAGCATCTAAGTCCCAAAGTGCTCAGAGCCATTTTTGAACAGTTGGCGTAAATACACGGACGTCCCCCGTCCCCACCCCCACCCCCCAAAAAAAATAAAAACAAGAAGGAGTTGTCCGACGTGAATAAAAGTTGGTAGGCGTGTTTCTACATCTCAAAGATGATGCATATTCAAATTTCGCGGGCCAGTTAGTGTGCCAGAGCGGTTATAGGCGCTTCAGTCTGGAACCGCGCGACCGCTACGGACGAAGGTTCGAATCCTGCTCGGGCATGGATGTGTATGATGTCCTTAGGTTGGTTAGGTTTAAGTAGTTCTAAGTTCTAGGGGACTGATGACCTCAGATGTTAAGTCCCATAGTGCTCAGAGCCATTATTGATCCAAATTTCGCGCCAGTCGCATAATAAGAGGGGTGCCAGTAGCACCACTGTGAGGATGCAAACCGGGTTTACTTTAAATATACGCTGTAACGGGCGTGTGCGTTAGTTACCTTTGAGATAGGACGTGGTAAGTTGTCGTTATTCAAGAAAGCCTTTATGGCTACAAGGACGCCGTTATCAAAACCTCATCGTGTTTGAACATTTAATAGAGCTACAAGAAGTTGGATGTTTCTGCTGCGATTGCGTAAAAAACCTTGGCAGAGATATTGCCTCTGTACATGACTGCTGGCAGGCCCTGTAACCAACATATCTGCGTGCTAGACACACTGGACCTATACCTGGAGTTATCGTCTGGGGTGCAATTTCGCATGACAGCAGGGGCAATTTCGTGGTTATCTCCGGCACGCTGACTGCAAATTTGTCCGTTAATCTAGCGATTCGATCTGTTGCGGTGCCATTCGTGAACAGCATTCCAGAATCGTCCCGAAATGTACGGTCGCAAGAAGACAGGACTCCGACGGCCACATGGCACTAACGAGAGGGAAGACAATCGTGTTCAGCGTATGGCTCCGGCGCATCGCACTGCATCTGCACCAGCAGTCTGAGCAGCAGTTGGATCCACAGTGACACAACGAACTGTTACAAATCGGCTACTTCAAGTGCAGCTCCGAGCCAAACGCCGTGTAGCGTGCATTCCATCGACCACAAACCAGCGTCGTTTGCGACTTCAGTGGTGTCAAGCGAGAGCAGTTAAAGAGCAGGGTGGAAGTCTCTTGTGTTTTGTGGTGAGAGTGCCAGTGATGGCCGTATATTGGTTAGAAGAAGGCCAGTTGAGGGCCTGCAACCAAGCTGTCTGCGTACCAGACACACTGGATCTACACCCGGACGTACACCAGGAGTTATCGTATGAGGTGTGATTTCTTATGTTAGAAGGAGCACTCTCGTGGTTATCCCACGCACGCTGTCTGCAAATCTGTACATCAGTCTGGCGAGTGGACATGTCCTGCCATTCACGAACAGCATTCCAGAGTGTGTTTTCCAACAGGATAACACTCGTTCACATGCCACTGTTGTAACTGAACATGCTCTTCAGAGTGTCGACATGTCGCCTCGGCTTGCCCGATCACCAGATCTGTCTCCAATCCAGCACACATACGAGCTGCGCGGAGTGGCCGCGCGGTCTGGGGCGTCGTGTCACGGACTGCGCGTC
This sequence comes from Schistocerca americana, assembly GCF_021461395.2. Taxonomy (NCBI): domain Eukaryota; kingdom Metazoa; phylum Arthropoda; class Insecta; order Orthoptera; family Acrididae; genus Schistocerca; species Schistocerca americana. The sequence goes on along the minus strand of NC_060130.1, from coordinate 140,329,999 downwards.
CCCTCCCGCCGGAGGTTCGAGTCCTCCCTCGGGCATGGGCGTGTGTGTTGTTCTTAGCATAAGGCAGTTTAAGTAGTGTGTAAGTCTAGGGACCGATGACCTCAGCAGTTTTGTCCCTTAGGAATTCACACACATTTGAACACATACGACATCATCGGACAACAACTCCGGCGTCATCCACGAACAGCGTAAACCGTCCCTGTATTGCCAGACCAATTGCAACAGGCATGGAACTCTATCCCACGAACTGACATTCGGCACCCGTACAACACAAGGTATAAACGTTTGCATGCTTACATTCAACATCCTGGCGGTTTCACCGGTTATTTATGTATCAGCTTTTCACATTTGCAATGGCTTACCTGGTGCTTACAATAACCTGTGATCTTGCAATGTTAATCACTTAAATATGTTGCCTAGACAAATGTATTCCCGAAATTTCACTACTCTACATTAACTGTTTTTTGGTGCTCATTTTTTTCTGTGAGCTACATTGCAAACATTGTCTACATCTACATCTACATTGATACTCCGCAAGCCACCCAACGGTGTGTGGCGGAGGGCACTTTACGTGCCACTGTCATTACCTCCCTTTCCTGTTCCAGTCGCGTATGGTTCGCGGGAAGAACGACTGTCTGAAAGCCTCCGTGCGCGCTCTAATCTCTCTAATTTTACATTCGTGATCTCCTCGGGAGGTATAAGTAGGGGGAAGCAATATATTCGATACCTCATCCAGAAACGCACCCTCTCGAAACCTGGACAGCAAGCTACACCGCGATGCAGAGCGCCTCTCTTGCAGAGTCTGCCACTTGAGTTTATTAAACATCTCCGTAACGCTATCACGGTTACCAAATAACCTGGTGACGAAACGCGCCGCTCTTCTTTGGATCTTTTCTATCTCCTCCGTCAACCCGACCTGGTACGGATCCCACACTGATGAGCAATACTCAAGTATAGGTCGAACGAGTGTTTTGTAAGCCACCTCCTTTGTTGATGGACTACATTTTCTAAGCACTCTCCCAATGAATCTCAACCTGGTACCCGCCTTACCAACAATTAATTTTATATGATCGTTCCACTTCAAATCGTTCCGTACGCATACTCCTAGATATTTTACAGAAGTAACTGCTACCAGTGTTTGTTCCGCTATCATATAATCATACAATAAAGGATCCTTCTTTCTATGTATTCGCAATACATTACATTTGTCTATGTTAAGGGTCAGTTGCCACTCCCTGCACCAAGTGCCTATCCGCTGCAGATCTTCCTGTATTTCGCTACAATTTTCTAATGCAGCAACTTCTCTGTATACCACAGCATCATCCGCGAAAAGCCGCATGGAACTTCCGACACTATCTACTAAGTCATTTACATATATTGTGAAAAGCAATGGTCCCATAACACTCCCCTGTGGCACGCCAGAGGTTACTTTAACGTCTGTAGACGTCTCTCCATTGATAACAACATGCTGTGTTCTGTTTGCTAAAAACTCTTCAATCCAGCCACACAGCTGGTCTGATATTCCGTAGGCTCTTACTTTGTTTATCAGGCGACAGTGCGGAACTGTATCGAACGCCTTCCGGAAGTCAAGAAAAATAGCATCTACCTGGGAGCCTGTATCTAATATTTTCTGGGTCTCATGAACAAATAAGGCGAGTTGGGTCTCACACGATCGCTGTTTCCGGAATCCATGTTGATTCCTACATAGTAGATTCTGGGTTTCCAGAAATGATATGATACGCGAGCAAAAAACATGTTCTAAAATTCTACAAGAGATCGACGTAAGAGATATAGGTCTATAGTTTTGCGCATCTGCTCGACGACCCTTCTTGAAGACTGGGACTATCTGTGCTCTTTTCCAATCATTTGGAACCCTCCGTTCCTCTAGAGACTTGCGGTACACGGCTGTTAGAAGGGGGGCAAGTTCTTTCGCGTACTCTGTGTAGAATCGAATTGGTATCCCGTCAGGTCCAGTGGACTTTCCTCTATTGAGTGATTCCAGTTGCTTTTCTATTCCTTGGACACTTATTTCGATGTCAGCCATTTTTTCGTTTGTGCGAGGATTTAGAGAAGGAACTGCAGTGCGGTCTTCCTCTGTGAAACAGCTTTGGAAAAAGGTGTTTAGTATTTCAGCTTTACGCGTGTCATCCTCTGTTTCAATGCCATCATCATCCCGTAGTGTCTGGATATGCTGTTTCGAGCCACTTACTGATTTAACGTAAGACCAGAACTTCCTAGGATTTTCTGTCAAGTCGGTACATAGAATTTTACTTTCGAATTCAATGAACGCTTCACGCATAGCCCTCCTTACGCTAACTTTGACATCGTTTAGCTTCTGTTTGTCTGAGAGGTTTTGGCTGCGTTTAAACTTGGAGTGGAGCTCTCTTTGCTTTCGCAGTAGTTTCCTAACTTTGTTGTTGTACCACGGTGGGTTTTTCCCGTCCCTCACAGTTTTACTCGGCACGTACCTGTCTAAAACGCATTTTACGATTGCCTTGAACTTTTTCCATAAACACTCAACATTGTCAGTGTCGGAACAGAAATTTTCGTTTTGATCTGTTAGGTAGTCTGAAATCTGCCTTCTATTACTCTTGCTAAACAGATAAACCTTCCTCCCTTTTTTTATATTCCTATTAACTTCCATATTCAGGGATGTTCCAACGGCCTTATGATCACTGATTCCCTGTTCTGTACATACAGAGTCGAAAAGTTCGGGTCTGTTTGTTATCAGTAGGTCCAAGATGTTATCTCCACGAGTCGGTTCTCTGTTTAATTGCTCGAGGTAATTTTCGGATAGTGCACTCAGTATAATGTCACTCGATGCTCTGTCCCTACCACCCGTCCTAAACATCTAAGTGTCCCAGTCTATATCTGGTAAATTGAAATCTCCACCTAAGACTATAACATGCTGAGAAAATTTATGTGAAATGTATTCCAAATTTTCTCTCAGTTGTTCTGCCACTAATGCTGCTGAGTCGGGAGGTCGGTAAAAGGAGCCAATTATTAACCTAGTTCGGTTGTTTAGTGTAACCTCCACCCATAATAATTCACAGGAACTATCCACTTCTACTTCACTACAGGATAAACTACTACTAACAGCGACGAACACTCCACCACCGGTTGCATGCAATCTATCCTTTCTAAACACCGTCTGTACCTTTGTAAAAATTTCGGCAGAATTTATCTCTGGCTTAAGCCAGCTTTCTGTACCTATAACGATTTCAGCTTCGGTGCTTTCTATCAGCGCTTGAAGTTCCGGTACTTTACCAACGCAGCTTCGACAGTTGACAATTACAATACCGATTGCTGCTTGGTCCCCGCATGTCCTGACTTTGCCCCACACCCGTTGAGGCTGTTGCCCTTTCTGTACTTGCCCAAGGCCATCTAACCTAAAAAACCGCCCAGCCCACGCCACACAACCCCTGCTACCCGTGTAGCCGCTTGTTGCGTGTAGTGGACTCCTGACCTATCCAGCGGAACCCGAAACCCCACCACCCTATGGCGCAAGTCGAGGAATCTGCAGCCCACACGGTCGCAGAACCGTCTCAGCCTCTGATTCAGACCCTCCACTCGGCTCTGTACCAAAGGTCCGCAGTCAGTCCTGTCGACGATGCTGCAGATGGTGAGCTCTGCTTTCATCCCGCTAGCGAGACTGGCAGTCTTCACCAAATCAGATAGCCGCCGGAAGCCAGAGAGGATTTCCTCCGATCCATAGCGACACACATCATTGGTGCCGACATGAGCGACCACCTGCAGATGGGTGCACCCTGTACCCTCCATGGCATCCGGAAGGACCCTTTCCACATCTGGAATGACTCCCCCCGGTATGCACACGGAGTGCACATTGGTTTTCTTCCCCTCTCTTGCTGCCATTTCCCTAAGGGGCCCCATTACGCGCCTGACGTTGGAGCTCCCAACTACCAGTAAGCCCACCCTCTGCGACTGCCCGGATCTTGCAGACTGAGGGGCAACCTCTGGAACAGGACAAGCAGCCATGTCAGGCTGAAGATCAGTATCAGCCTGAGACAGAGCCTGAAACCGGTTCGTCAGACAAACTGGAGAGGCTTTCCGTTCAGCCCTCCGGAATGTCTTTCGCCCCCTGCCACACCTTGAAACGACCTCCCACTCTACCACAGGTGAGGGATCAGCCTCAATGCGGGCAGTATCCCGGGCAACCACAGTCTTAGTCCGATCAGGGGATGCGTGGGACGAGCTGGCCGTCCCCGACAAACCCCCATCCGGACCCCCACAGTGATGCCCATTGGCAACAGCCTCAAGCTGTGTGACCGAAGCCAACACTGCCTGAAGCTGGGAGCGAAGGGATGCCAACTGAGCCTGCATCCGAACACAGCAGTTGCAGTCCCTATCCATGCTAAAAACTGTTTTGCAAAGAACGTCTGAACTAATCTACAGAGAGCGCAAACCAATCGACAAAATTTAACTGTTATTAAAATACAAGATTGCCTAGTAAATGCAGTAATGCTGCTACTTGCGCACTGCTGACACTGCTCGGCGGCGGAAGGAGACTAAGCGAAATTACACTATTCAGGTACTAAAACGCGATGCTACAACTCTCAAATACTATAATACGCCCGAAATTTATGAATTAAACAATGCAAGTACCAAAAACACGCAAAGAAATTAAGAATTAAACTATGTAACAAATGAGTGAGCTAGGAGTATACGACTTGCTGCTCAGCTGCTTATCCAACGGCGGCAGGGAGCACACTGACTGCGACCAACCGACACTGGCCGTTCAAAACAAAAACAGTAGACAAACGACTACGCGAATTTACACTATTCAGGTACTAAAACGCGATGCTACAACTCTCAAATACTATAATACGCCCGAAATTTATGAATTAAACAATGCAAGTACCAAAAACACGCAAAGAAATTAAGAATTAAACTATGTAACAAATGAGTGAGCTAGGAGTATACGACTTGCTGCTCAGCTGCTTATCCAACGGCGGCAGGGAGCACACTGAGTGCTAGTTTGTGGCCGCTACTGAGGTGGCATGAAATTTTGGCCGTATATTTAAAACCCTTAACAAGGTCATAGAGAAGGAAGATGCACAGGATGGTTTTAATCAAACTTTGAAACGTCCCCTTTGAACAATTATACATGACTGTCCGTAAACTGACACACAATATTTTTAGCGCAACGCAATCTGACTTTCAATAATCCCTACAATAGAATGGCCCTGACTAACATTAACCTATACCTTTCACAAATCACTTACCTCACAAAAATCTTCGTTACTCGAACTACTGCAACACAGCGAGCGCCACTACTGCCAGCTAAATAATAGATTGAAACTACTGAAGGCACTAACTACTGATAGGCATAGTTAGCAAATGAAAGATTTTAATAGAGAACAAACAATGTATTTACCTTAATAGTCTTGAAAAATCATAATATACATAGCAGTTCATGACATCCAGTCTTACAAATTTCAAAACTCCGCCATTTCTCTCCTCACATCCACCACTGCCGGCGGCTCACCTCCAACTGCGCAACGCTACGCGCAGTTCACAGCCAACTACCGCTGCCCAACACTACATGGCAGACAACAATGCAAACTAGCCACAGACTGCACACAGCACAGCCAGTGATTTTCATACAGAGCGCTACGTGGCGTTACCAATATAAGAACCTAAACAGCCTACTTACATAGCCCCCATACTCCCCACAAAAAATTTTACAAATTGTTTTGGGCAGTGGCCAATAATGATTTGATAAAATTTTTCATAATTATAATAACAAAGAAATCAAATGCACACACTTATTGATACAATGTTGGTCAAAAGCTAAAATTTTCTCACTGTCCATAAAGACAATCCTGATCGTTCATCACAGTAAAATAGCAGTGTTTTTCTCACAGTCTGAGCAGTAGAAGAAAATGCACACAGAAGTAGTGGATTTCCATGCAGTCTTGAAGAAGTAGTGTTGTCCTTCCAACGAAAAGACAGTGCTGACTCTTGACATGCAGACAGGTAATGGGCCACAACAGAGCAAACCCACCGCAGTCGAAGTTTTGAAGAATATTGGTAGGTAGGTCATCACAGAGTAGACCCACTGTAGTCCTGGTAGGGTGTATGGTATTGGTGGGCCACCAGAGGTGCAGACCCACTGCAGTCCTTGTAGAGATTACGGTATTGGTGGGCCACCAGAGGTGCAGACCCACTGCAGTCCTTGTAGAAATAATGGTACTGGTGAGTCAGCAAAGGTGTAGACCCACTGTAGTCCATGTAGAGATGACCAGCAGCCATCTGCTGCGACTGTGCGGGTGCACAATCACCATCGAAGAGTCTTGCAGACAATCTAGCAAGTCCATAACCACCACTTGTGCACTCATAATGTTTTTGGAATTGTCCTTAGAACCAGCAATGCTGTTATCCAGTCCCTTGCTGAATTTTTAACACACGTGCAAACACTAACAGTCCCTACTTCTCACATATTGTCCATATACTATGACCAACAGAAACGTGTGCAGTGAAATGGAACTTATAAGTCACTTAATTTGATGAACTAGTGTCCATTACAATTTTATAACATAAGAATACAATTACAAAGGTACAAAATACATCATTAAAGAACATAACAATACAGATAACATTTGTAGTACAGGCTTTACAAAAGAATCGAAATAACATATACATCAGTGTTACAGGAATTATGACATAAGTTCATACGTAAAAGATCAGAATAACTTTCGAAACAGCAACTTCACACATGAGCATTAAAACAGAACAGAATAAATAATGTCTAAACACCTTTACAAAGAAAATAACATATTATCAGAAAAATTCTACAACATAACTCTTATTAGCTAAACACATTAAGACAGGAAAAACACAAATATACAAGAGTACGCAAACACATAGCAGAATAACACAGGAGGAAAGGACAGGGTTTGCTTTCAGTGTAAAATTTGATACTGCAGTCCAACCCAAAACTTCATTCCATAGATCTTTCGTCTTATTTCAACATTTGTTTCCACCAAAAAAAATCCTATCCAAGCATGCTTTCTGTATTTATATGTTCACATATTTCTTACCTCATTCATTTATTTTCCATTATCTTACCTATTATTTATTTCCAAGAAAATCCTACCTAAACCTGTTGTCCCTAAACCCTACTTGTTTGGTTCATATCCTCTTTCAAAATACTTTTTTGGCCAAACCATTTTCTTATAGCTTCTCAATGCATTTCTTCCAATTCATCACAACTTGTTCTCTTATATGGCCTACCCCATCTTAAGCTAACTTAAATCTACTGAGCTCAGATGCTAAACTAAGGAACGAGGTAATGCAGCAGCACAAAACAATTAACACAAACAGCAATGATAAAAAATACAAATGGCAAAGCAAGAAAGTATAAATTAGCAAAGCAAATGCAATATTACAACTAATATAAGGCAATGTGCGGCAAACAAGAAAAATAAATTCGTAGTAAAACTGGCTTAACAGAGTAATGTAAAGTGAAATTTAGTAGCACTATGCCTGGCAAACAGCAGCAGCAAATGCAATAACTTATATCTAAACATGACAAAGCTCAAGCAGAAAAAATATTACAGTAAAAATGGCCATGTTTAATACCTATGTCACATCTTAATACTAGAGTGATGCATCACAATTTATTCTACAAAAGAAATTACCAAGTACTTGAAAAGAAAATTCTGTATGCAATTCCTGTGAAGGGAAATGTCTTTTTGTGCTCCTTCGTTTTTTTGGAGTACATCATAAAGTAGTATTTACTGGATCTCAATAGTGTTCAAAAGTCATAATGTATATAGCAGTTCATGACATCCAGTCTTACAAATTTCAAAACTCCACCATCTCTCTCCTCACATCCACCACTGCTGGCGGCTCACCTCCAACTGCACAGCGCTACGCGCTGTTAACATCCAACTGCCCAACACTACAATGGCCGACAACAATGCAAACTAGCCACAGACTGCACACAGCACAGCCAGTGATTTACATACAGAGCGCTACGTGGCGTTATCAATATAAGAACCTAAACAGCCTACTTACAACTTTTGATATCTGAGCCAGCTTGGATGGAAAACTGTTTATCGTATAGGTACTCATATTTATAGGAATGATATTCAGACTGTGTACTGCAGCATTTGCGTTGTTAGTAGTGTTAGTGTCATGACTTGCCGTTAGGCGCCGTTACTGGCACGGTGACGAAGGGTTGAAACACAACCATCGGTGTGTATTACAGCTCCAGGCAGTCAAGGTGAGTCTGGTCTAGATAAGCAGGGCGTTTGTCGTAAAGCTGGCAGTATTGTCGCTGCTCTTTGCGAGTACCGACGCATTAGAGAAATGCAGGTAGGGCCTTTGTCTGCTCCTGAGTTACGCCCACAGCAGCTTGCGCCACAAATTGTTGAAGAAGGTACTGTTGCCGTGGCTGATAATTCCTGAAGCACTGTGCGATCTTCAAATACACTCCTGGAAATTGAAATAAGAACACCGTGAATTCATTGTCCCAGGAAAGGGAAACTTTATTGACACATTCCTGGGGTCAGATACATCACATGATCACACTGACAGAACCACAGGCACATAGACACAGGCAACAGAGCATGCACAATGTCGGCACTAGTACAGTGTATATCCACCTTTCGCAGCAATGCAGGCTGCTATTCTCCCATGGAGACGATCGTAGAGATGCTGGATGTAGTCCTGTGGAACGGCTTGCCATGCCATTTCCACCTGGCGCCTCAGTTGGACCAGCGTTCGTGCTGGACGTGCAGACCGCGTGAGACGACGCTTCATCCAGTCCCAAACATGCTCAATGGGGGACAGATCCGGAGATCTTGCTGGCCAGGGTAGTTGACTTACACCTTCTAGAGCACGTTGGGTGGCACGGGATACATGCGGACGTGCATTGTCCTGTTGGAACAGCAAGTTCCCTTGCCGGTCTAGGAATGGTAGAACGATGGGTTCGATGACGGTTTGGATGTACCGTGCACTATTCAGTGTCCCCTCGACGATCACCAGTGGTGTACGGCCAGTGTAGGAGATCACTCCCCACACCATGATGCCGGGTGTTGGCCCTGTGTGCCTCGGTCGTATGCAGTCCTGATTGTGGGGCTCACCTGCACGGCGCCAAACACGCATATGACCATCATTGGCACCAAGGCAGAAGCGACTCTCATCGCTGAAGACGACACGTCTCCATTCGTCCCTCCATTCACGCCTGTCGCGACACCACTGGAGGCGGGCTGCACGATGTTGGGGCGTGAGCGGAAGACGGCCTAACGGTGTGCGGGACCGTAGCCCAGCTTCATGGAGACGGTTGCGAATGGTCCTCGCCGATACCCCAGGAGCAACAGTGTCCCTAATTTGCTGGGAAGTGGCGGTGCGGTCCCCTACGGCACTGCGTAGGATCCTACGGCCTTGGCGTGCATCCGTGCGTCGCTGCGGTCCGGTCCCAGGTCGACGGGCACGTGCACCTTCCGCCGACCACTGGCGACAACATCGATGTACTGTGGAGACCTCACGCCCCACGTGTTGAGCAACTCGGCGGTACGTCCACCCGGCCTCCCGCATGCCCACTATACGCCCTCGCTCAAAGTCCGTCAACTGCACATACGGTTCACGTCCACGCTGTCGCGGCATGCTACCAGTGTTAAAGACTGCGATGGAGCTCCGTATGCCACGGCAAACTGGCCGACACTGACGGCGGCGGTGCACAAATGCTGCGCAGCTAGCGCCATTCGACGGCCAACACCGCGGTTCCTGGTGTGTCCGCTGTTCCGTGCGTGTGATCATTGCTTGTACAGCCCTCTCGCAGTGTCCGGAGCAAGTATGGTGGGTCTGACACACCGGTGTCAATGTGTTCTTTTTTCCATTTCCAGGAGTGTAATTCACGAGCTGTGCCTCTGCCGCATGTTCTTACGAATGTCTCCCCAAAGTTTCATTGTCCTGCGGTCACTCTTTTCTCATCTACATCTACATCTACATCTATACTCCGCGAGCCACCTTACGGTGTGTGGCGGAGGGTACTTATTGTACCACTATCTGATCCCCCCTTCCCTGTTCCATTCACGAATTGTTGCGTGGGAAGAACGACTGCTTGTAAGTCTCCGTATTTGCTCTAATTTCTCGGATCTTTTCGTTGTGATCATTACGCGAGATATATGTGGGCGGTAGTAATATGTTGCCCATCTCTTCCCGGAATGTGCTCTCTCGTAATTTCGATAATAAACCTCTCCGTATTGCGTAACGCCTTTCGTGAAGTGTCCGCCACTGGAGCTTGTTCAGCATCTCCGTAACGCTCTCGCGCTGGCTAAATGTCCCCATGACGAATCGCGCTGCTTTTCGCTGGATCATGTCTATCTCTTCTATTAATCCAACCTGGTAAGGGTCCCATACTGATGAGCAATACTCAAGAATCGGACGAACAAGCGTTTTGTAAGCTACTTCTTTCGTCGATGAGTCACATTTTCTTAGAATTCTTCCTATGAATCTCAACCTGGCGCCTGCTTTTCCCACTATTTGTTTTATGTGATCATTCCACTTCAGATCGCTCCGGATAGTAACTCCTAAGTATTTTACGGTCGTTACCGCTTCCAATGATTTACCACCTATGGCATAATCGTACTGGAATGGATTTCTGCCCCTATGTATGCGCATTATATTACATTTATCTACGTTTAGGGAAAGCTGCCAGCTGTCGCACCATGCATTAATCCTCTGCAGGTCCTCCTGGAGTACGTACGAGTCTTCTGATGTTGCTACTTTCTTGTAGACAACCGTGTCATCTGCAAATAGCCTCACGGAGCTACCGATGTTGTCAACTAAGTCATTTATGTATATTGTAAACAATAAAGGTCCTATCACGCTTCCCTGCGGTACTCCCGAAATTACCTCTACATCTGCAGATTTTGAACCGTTAAGAATGACATGTTGTGTTCTTTCTTCTAGGAAATCCTGAATCCAATCACAAACCTGGTCCGATATTCCGTAAGCTCGTATTTTTTTCACTAAACGTAAGTGCGGAACCGTATCAAATGCCTTCCTGAAGTCCAGGAATACGGCATCAATCTGCTCGCCAGTGTCTACGGCACTGTGAATTTCTTGGGCAAATAGGGCGAGCTGAGTTTCACATGATCTCTGTTTGCGGAATCCATGTTGGTTATGATGAAGGAGATTTGTATTATCTAAGAACGTCATAATACGAGAACACAAAACATGTTCCATTATTCTACAACAGATTGACGTAAGCGAAATAGGCCTATAATTATTCGCATCTGATTTATGACTCTTCTTGAAAATGGGAACGACCTGCGCTTTCTTCCAGTCGCTAGGTACTTTACGTTCTTCCAGCGATCTACGATAAATTGCTGATAGAAAGGGGGCAAGTTCTTTAGCATAATCACTGTAGAATCTTAAGGGTATCTCGTCTGGTCCGGATGCTTTTCCGCTACTAAGTGATAGCAGTTGTTTTTCAATTCCGATATCGTTTATTTCAATATTTTCCATTTTGGCGTCCGTGCGACGGCTGAAGTCAGGGACCGTGTTACGATTTTCCGCAGTGAAACAGTTTCGGAACACTGAATTCAGTATTTCTGCCTTTCTTCGGTCGTCCTCTGTTTCGGTGCCATCGTGGTCAACGAGTGACTGAATAGGGGATTTAGATCCGCTTACCGCTTTTACATATGACCAAAACTTTTTAGGGTTCTTGTTTAGATAGTTTGCCAATGTTTTATGTTCGAATTCGTTGAATGCTTCTCTCATTGCTCTCTTTACGCTCTTTTTCGCTTCGTTCAGCTTTTCCTTATCAGCTATGATTCGACTACTCTTAAACCTATGATGAAGCTTTCTTTGTTTCCGTAGTACCTTTCGTACATGATTGTTATACCACGGTGGATCTTTCCCCTCGCTTTGGACCTTAGTCGGTACGAACTTATCTAAGGCGTACTGGACGATGTTTCTGAATTTTTTCCATTTTTGTTCCACATCCTCTTCCTCAGAAATGAACGTTTGATGGTGGTCACTCAGATATTCTGCGATTTGTGCCCTATCACTCTTGTTAAGCAAATATATTTTCCTTCCTTTCTTGGCATTTCTTATTACACTTGTAGTCATTGATGCAACCACTGACTTATGATCACTGATACCCTCTTCTACATTCACGGAGTCGAAAAGTTCCGGTCTATTTGTTGCTATGAGGTCTAAAACGTTAGCTTCACGAGTTGGTTCTCTAACTATCTGCTCGAAGTAATTCTCGGACAAGGCAGTCAGGATAATGTCACAAGAGTCTCTGTCCCTGGCTCCAGTTCTGATTGTGTGACTATCCCATTCTATACCTGGTAGATTGAAGTCTCCCCCTATTACAACAGTATGACCACGAAACTTCTTCACGACGTTCTGCAGGTTCTCTCTGAGGCGCTCAACTACTACGGTTGCTGATGCAGGTGGTCTATAGAAGCATCCGACTATCATATCTGACCCACCTTTGATACTTAACTTAACCCAGATTATTTCACATTCGCATTCGCTAATAACTTCACTGGATATTATTGAATTCTTTACTGCTATAAATACTCCTCCACCATTGGCGTTTATCCTATCCTTGCGGTATATATTCCATTCTGTGTCTAGGATTTCGTTACTGTTCACTTCCGGTTTTAACCAACTTTCCGTTCCTAATACTATATGCGCACTATTTCCTTCAATAAGAGATACTAATTCAGGAACCTTGCCCTGGATACTCCTGCAGTTTACCAATATTACGTTAACTTTTCCTGTTTTTGGTCTCTGAGGACGGACGTTCTTTATCAACGATGATAATGTCCTCTCTGGTAAGCCGTCAGGTATTTTATCGTTTCGCCCAAGGGCGGGTCCCTCTAACCTAAAAAAACCCCGTGTGCACGCCACACGTACTCTGCTACCCTAGTAGCTGCTTCCGGTGTGTAGTGCACGCCTGACCTGTCTAGGGGGGCCCTACAGTTCTCCACCCAATAACGGAGGTCGATGAATTTGCAACCATTATAGTCGCAGAGTCGTCTGAGCCTCTGGTTTAGACCCTCCACACGGCTCCAAACCAGAGGACCGCGATCGACTCTGGGCACTATGCTGCAGATATTAAGCTCAGCTTGCACTCCGCGTGCGATGCTGGTTGTCTTCACCAAATCAGCCAGCCGCCGGAAGGAACCAAGGATGGCCTCAGAACCCAAGCGGCAGGCGTCATTCGTTCCGACATGTGCTACTATCTGCAGCCGGTCACACCCAGTGCGTTCAATAGCTGCCGGAAGGGCCTCCTCCACATTACGGACGAGACCCCCCGGCAAGCACACCGAGTGCACACTGGCATTCTTCCCCGACCTACCCGCTATTTTCCTGAGGGGCTCCATAACCCGCCTAACGTTGGAGCTCCCTATAACTAATAGGCCCGCCCTCTGTGACTGTCGGGACCTTGCCGGAGAATCGGCCACTGGCCCAACAGGCGAGGCATCCTGTGGTGGCTCGGAAACGATGTCATCACCACTAGGAAGCACCCCGTACCTGTTGGAAAGGGGTAAGGCAGCTGCCACGCGGCCAGATCCCACCTTCGCCTTTCGGCCAAGCACGCGCGAGCCCACTGCTGTCCGCCATTCACCCTGGAGTGATGGCTGACCGGTAAGATGCTCACTGCCGGAAGACGCAGCGACATCAGGGGTTCCATGTGATTCCAAGGCCACCGAAGTAGGCGTAGGTCTCACCACAGCTGCCCCAACGCCACTACGAGCCGACGCCTGCGCCTCGAGCTCGATGAGCCTAACAGACAAAGCCTCCACCTGCCCCCGAAGAGTGGCCAATTCTCCTTGCGTCCGCTCACAACAACCACAGTCCCTACACATGACTATGTTTACCCTACTCTACACGGTGACAAATTCCCAAGATAATCTTCTGATGAGCTACTCTGATAATCAAGAAACACTCACTGAAATACGAGACGCGAAAACTACGCTAGGTTTTCTCAGAAAAACTATTTAAAAGCTAAGCGCAGCAAATAAGTACAAAAACGCTTTATACAAACAGTACTCGCTGCTGCTGGTGCTCTCGCTCTGGCTGTCACAAGACAACTGCTGATTCAAGTGACTAGTGGCTAACGGCCGCGAAACAAACAAAAGACGGTTTTAGGGCGCTTTCTGTTCTAAACGATCAAGAAAACACTAAGAAATCTAACACGAAAACTACGTAAAGTTTTATCAAGAACTGTTAGTTACTATGCAGAGCAGATAAACACAAATAGAATCCCTTCCTTAGTGGAAGGTCGTAAACAAAATGCAAAATAAACGCTTTATACATGGGGACGCTCTAAGTAGCGACTGCTTAATTATACTCACTTTGTACATCTGAGACAGAGAGAAACGTATTTAGAGACACTACGTCAAAAAATGTTCAAATGTGTGTGAATTCCTAAGAGACTAAACTGCTGAGGTCCTCGATCCCTGCACTTAGACATTACTGAAACTAACTTATACTAAGTACAACACACACATCCATGCCCGAGGAAGGACTTGAACCTCCGGCGGGAGTGACCGAGCAATCCGTGACATGGCGCCTCAAACCGTGCGGCCACTAAGCGGCTGATTCTGCGTCAAACAGCAGTTGAATCAACTACTGCGGTAGTGTGTATTGGGCAAAAGAGGCCGCAGCAGTCATCTTAATGTAGCAGTTTTATTCAACCGTCGATTAATTTTACAAGGGAATCGGATATTTTGTGATTCATTTGCTTGTTTGTAAAACTGAGTCAGTGTTCCTGCATTATGAATATGATTCTGAACTAACAAAGTAGATGAGAAGTCAGCACTGTCCACTGCAGCCTCCGGCGTATATATATATATATTGTGCAGCTGCAGTGTGACAGAGGTGTTTTATTATTAATCATTAATTATTAATTACCTGTTACCATTTTTACCAATCCCCTACTCTTGTTACCTAAATATCCCTCAGTCTCTAGAGTTTATTGCCAAACGGGCATTCTATTACTGTCTTTTAAGTAAATTTGCTTTAGTAATGTCTTTGATCTCCTTAGGAAGCTTGCTGTACAATTTTATTCCTCAGCAGAAAGCGCTTTTTTGAGTTCTTTGTTTATTCTTACTTTGCAGATGTGAAATGAGTCTAGATCTTATTTCATGTTAATGGACAATGCTCTTTTTATAGTAATTATCAGTGTTATTATTGATGCCGTTTGGTGAATTCAGTCATATGGTATGTTTGAAATCCCCATTCTTTTGAACAGATCTTTACAGTGAGCCCAATTACTGTTCTTGGTTATTATTTTTATGGCCTTTTTCTATAGTTCGAAAACTGTTCAGATTTTGTGCATTTGTTCGTCAGAAAAGATTATCATAACTGAGAGTTGAGCGCACATAACTAAAAGGCACTGGGTAGTACGAACTAATGACAGATCTCTAAGGAATGAAAGTGCTGATAACGTTCTGTTTGTAAGTACCTCTATCTGTTCACGCCACTTTACATGTTAATTTTCATTCCTAGAAATTTTGTGCTTGTTATCACTGTATATTCGTAACATCTGCATGTAACTGTCTCCATCTGACCGACATCCACTCTTTCCTTACAGAGTGTTAATGTGAGTAATCCAGACTCAGTGTGGCTTTTTGATAAACTTCACATCAATTAGGCAATGCCAAGTCGCCCCCACATCACATTTATCTTGGAATGCAAGTTGTTAGAAATTCTCTTTACTCTAAATTCTGTTATTTTGTACATAATTCCTATAAAAGAAGGTTTAGTATAGTTTATAACGTTTTTAAGAATTTTTCCCTTCTGTTTTTGTTTTCGAAGTGTTTCTTAGTTATGAACAATTGTTTCAGGTATGGTAGACTGATGGAGATTCAAAGGGTAAAGAAACACATTGGCAGAAATATTATCAAGGAAAACTAACGACTGAACATCTGGGTTCTGCGAACAAACCTGTGAGTATAGTGTGCTTAGCTATTGGTTACAAACCGAACCTTGTGAGCCTTTTCACGAGTGTTCGTGAAACTTAAATAAGTACATCTCTCTTCTTTCTCCAGCTTAGTATGTCAAGTGTGGATATGTGTAGAACTGGTAGACAGATAAATTTTGGTGCAATTTCAGATTGTGTTTTGTTGTTTTAGAACGAAAGTAAAAGAGACTATGAAATCCGGGACTTTCAGTAGCCTACACCTCTCGAATAGCAACAAGTCGAACCCGAAGCGTACCACGCGAACTGCAGTATCGGATTGCGTGCCCTCCCTCGCATTGCCTTTGACCTGGGACATAACACGGACATTGACACAATGCCTGGAGGTTCAGAACTGCTCTGGTTCCTAATCTCTCATCCTTTTGTCAGCTAAATAATCGTTTCGAAAAAGTCTCCCGCTAGTTTGGTTCGAACTGACTGCCTCTGGCTCGAATGACGACTTTACAGTTTGTGGTACAATCTTCGTCTATGGAGATTTATTACGAGTTTATTGCTGCGACATATATGGGAGAAAGTCATTACGCAACATTAATATAAATACAAAGAAGTTCAAAGTTTCAATCAATGAAAAATTTTTCATGTGATCTAACTACCTGTTTTAGATATTTCGAACAACTTGCTACAGAACAAGCACGTATTTCTTAGACTTTTACAAACCTGAAAACAAGTACGATATTTCCATATTTTAAAGAAGCTAGCCAGTGACAAAGATATCTCATAGGATTCTAACTTTTAATTACTCAACAAAACTAAAACGCTAATTACCGGACGCCGTTTAAATAGCAGACAAAAAGATATTCCACACACAATGCCAAGCACATGCGTAACAGAAAATTAAACGATGTCTTGGTTTTCTTTTCTAGCATTAGAAACCAGCAATATCTAAATACAGATAAGAAGGACAAAATACGGTTGTGATGAGTGCGGAGCAGTAAGAAGTTAATGAAAGGATCCACAAAGAACAATGTCAAGAAATACTTTCCTAAATATGTACAGAACTTTTTCCGATTTTTTGAGTACTGTTCCAACTACTTCAATGTACTTTTTGATATGGTTGATCCCCGATTTTCATGAAAAAAGAGCATTTTATGAAGTGTACACAGTTAGGAAACCTTCCTGCTTCAGTCTGATGCTTGATAAATAGCTTTAAAGCTTGAGGATGAACGATCTAGCACAGTAGATAGCCTTCCATATTAATAATATAATCGCTTCCGACACGATAATACAACTTGCATAGCTTTTGTAAACGTATAGCTGAGGAGCTTCAGGGGAAATACTGCTTCATAATTAAATCTCGTCTTGGATGTTCAGCAGTGTTGTGAATAATTACATCGTTTAGGAGAGAGAGCTGCGCTCTGCTGCATGCTGGGGCAGACACCGCAGAACAGTTGCAGGTGATGCTTTCCCGATTACAACGTTAATGAGGAGCTCACAAACGCAACACACTGTTCAAAGCGTAACACGTGTCTGTATGTATGGACGCAGAATAGTTTGCTCTTGACACTGCTTCTGCGGTGCCGTTAAACCTGGTACCTCAGTCGTTTGAACTTAACTAGGTATACGAACACAGCCGAAAAAGATGAGACACGGTGAAGATCGACGGGGAGATATCACATTCAATATGAAAATAACAGGTGATTTAACTCCACATTTAATCATAATTTACCGCAGAGTCTTTCACAAGACATTTGTTCTCGGTGATTAGAAAATAACTAAGGTCACACTCATCTGCAACGTGGCACTGTAACTATGCCTGAACTACTGTTCTGCTCTACTCAGTTCCATCCGAAGCAGAATTATAGAACATATTCAGAGTTAAAAATTAATGGTCAATGTTGACCAAAACGATTTTGAACTTTCTCCAAGACAATCACTATGTATTCGGAAAACACCTATCATGCAGAATCCAGTTTGGTCTCTTCTCATGGTTTCATAAGAGTCACTGACAGATGTACCGTAGTGTATGCACTTTTATCAGACCTTCGAAAAACCTCCGATCCACTACTATATCGATGCCTGCTAAAGAATATTCGTAATGGAAAAAGTGCCAGGTTTACGACTGCATTGTGGACGTGTCGATAAGATGCACGCAGCACCTTTTCTCGGCAGGCAGTTATCCACTGACAAAGACGTAATCTCTGTTGTGCGAGCTAGTGCCGTTACTTTTAAAGTTATGTATTAACGACTCGGTAACAGCTCAAAACTCACAAGAAAAGTGCCGCAGCTGGAACGACTATAACCGAAGAAAAATGATTTTGAAACACGGAGATGTGTCTTTTTCTGCAACGGACCAAGGTAATTTATCTGTAGGCGTCTGATACCTGTGCACTTTCTATGTTTTGTGCGAACATTTCTAAAGACTACAGAAGGAGAAGTCTCTGAAAAAGCAATAACATGTAACGGACAATTATGATGAGCAGATTTACTAATCATACATGGGGTATTATTTGGCAAAAAGCTAAACATTTGCTTGACACAATATGTGGTAGTACTAGCAGCAGTAGTAGTAGTAGTAGTAGCTTTATTCATCCATAGACCTCTTTTTACAAGGATATGGGACACGTCAAAGTATTTACAAGTTTAGACCAGTTTAAAATAATGTAATTCGTACACACATACATTTACAGACTTCTAGTTAGAGACAATCATTAGATTTACTCCTGGTACACAATACTTCTTTTTATAAATAACTTATTAAATAATGTAATACCACACTGTTCACTCATATCTCACTATCAGTCACTGCACACAGGATACACACATTGTTTCGTAACACTTCACTCACTACACACACACACACACACACACACACACACACACCAGTGATCTCTGGGCCATTTTCTGTACCACAATTTCCCATTTGCTATCCTGAAAAACTGAGTCAGCATCCCTCTATAATGAGTGAGATGTTGAGTTCAGAAAGAGGAAGAGGTGTTAGTGCTGTGCTATGCATAGCTTGGGGGTACGTATTTATAGAAAAGGTAAAAAGAAGGAAAAAAACTTAGTGTGAAGGTGTTATGTGGAACGTTGAACGTTTTATAATCATTATTATTATTTATTTGTATAACCTTTTTTTTCCAAACCACTACTCTGTTTTATGTAAATAATCCTTCAATGCATAAAATGTGCTGCACAACAGGTACTTTTTAGCTGCCTTTTTAAATAAGCATATTTTTGCAATTTTTTTAATCTCTTTTGGTAACTTATTGTACAGTTTTATTCCTTGGTAGAAGTTTTTACTGGTAAATGTAAGTTAAATCTAGCTTTTGTTACATGGTCATGCACAGAGCTGTATGTGCAGTAATTACCAATGTTATTTTTGATGTGTACAACTGGCTGGTAAATGTATTCACATGGTGCAGTTAAAATCCGCAGTGTTTTGAACAGATCTTTACAATGAGCTCGACCACTGTTTTTGGTTACTATTCTTATGGCTCTTTTCTGAAGTCTGGAAATTGTGTTCATATTTTGCGCATTTCTTCCCCAAAACAGAATGCGAGAGCTAAGAATTGAGTGTAATATGAATAGTATGTAACTTAAAGACACAGAATGTTACACAATGATGATAGGATTGTAAGGGCATAACATGCTGATGACATTCTGTTTGCAAGTACCTTTGTGTGTTCACACCACTTCAACTGAGAATCAATATTCATTCCCAGAAATTTTTCATTTGTTACACAGTCTATAGAGGTGCCATCTATATTTAATTTAACATTGTCATTTTCCCTCTTCAAACTGAAATTCATGGCATTAGTATTCTTTACTTTCAGTGTCACTTTATTGCTTATTAACCAATCGTTAACTTCCTTGAGGGTTCCATTTGCTTTCTCTGCGAGGAGTTCTGTTGTTTTCTCAGTGGATATAATATTGCTGTCATCAGCGAAGAGAATTTTTTCACCATGAGTAACACTACTGGGAAAGTCATTGATGTACAGGGTTATTACAAATGATTGAAGCGATTTCACAGCTCTTCAATAACTTTATTATTTGAGATATTTTCACAATGCTTTGCACACACATACAAAAACTCAAAAAGTTTTTTTAGGCATTCACAAATGTTCGATATGTGCCCCTTTAGAGATTCGGCAGACATCAAGCTGATAATCAAGTTCCTCCCACACTCGGCGCAACATGTCCCCATCAATGAGTTCGAAAGCATCGTTGATGCGAGCTCGCAGTTCTGGCACGTTTCTTGGTAGAGGAGGTTTAAACACTGAATCTTTCACATAACCCCACAGAAAGAAATCGCATGGGGTTAAGTCGGGAGAGCGTGGAGGCCATGACATGAATTGCTGATCATGATCTCCACCACGACCAATCCATCGGTTTTCCAATCTCCTGTTTAAGAATTGCCGAACATCACGATGGAAGTGCGGTGGAGCACCATCCTGTTGAAAGATGAAGTCGGCGCTGTCGGTCTCCAGTTGTGGCATGAGCCAATATTCCAGCATGTCCAGATACACGTGTCCTGTAACGTTTTTTTGCAGAAGAAAAAGGGGCCGTAAACTTTAAACCGTGAGATTGCACAAAACACGTTAACTTTTGGTGAATTGCGAATTTGCTGCACGAATGCGTGAGGATTCTCTACCGCCCAGATTCGCACATCGTGTCTGTTCACTTCACCATTAAGAAAAAATGTTGCTTCATCACTGAAAACAAGTCACTGAAAGCCGAACAAAACTTTATGAGTTTTTCTACGTATCTGTAGTGTGTCGTGCCCATATGTCAATAAATGGAGCTACAGTGAATTTATGAAATCGCTTCAATCATTTGTAATAGCCCTGTATATCAGGAATAGTATTGGTCCTAATATGCTACCTTGTGGATCCACTATATTAATGTATTTTGGTTCTGATAAGTGTTTTACTAAATGTTTAGATCTATTTGAAGTATGTGTTATCTCCACTCCTTGTACCTTATCTGCTAGGTATGATCGAAACCAGTCATTAGCTACCCCTCTTATTCCTAAGAGACTACAGACTACAGACTAGTGATGAAATCCGATCATATAAGGTGTTATTCGGTTTCTTAATTTACAAGTGTACAAAGCGAGAAGATTTCTGGCGTGGAGTTTATACTCTCTAAAAAAATTATCCGTTGTCAGTCACTTGTGTTTCTATAGTATTTAGAGTCTTTCACCTTTAGACGTGGACCGTTCACAAATGCGGAGCTCTACAGGTAAATTAGTCACATGGACAACAGAACAGAAACATCTCTGTATTCTTAATAATTTTTATTCAGTTGTAGCAATCCGACCTGCGGTACTTCTCTTGCCAGTCATTTTACAGACTATGTAATTATCTACGAGCGAGTCTGAGGTAATCGGTAAAAGGTGTTTTAATATTCATTCAGTTACTGACAAAACATCAGCATGTTGCAAAAACTAGAAGCTGCAGAAAAAAGTACCGCGGCGCATTTCAAGAAACTTAAAAATGTGGTGGTATTTGACTATGCGGTTAATGAGTACCTACTGTACTCAGTCGTTTCATCCAACTACCGAGGAGTAAATCGCAGGCCTTGATTTCCTGTAAGGCAGCAGTAAACTGCAATTCGTCCACAAAAAGGCTGCTCTGCCACATTCGCATCACGTACAGTGGAATACTGGAAACAGTAAAAAGTTAGAAGAAGTTTTTCACGTCAGCAACAAGTCGCACTCAATAGGTTTTATTGGCCGGTTTCGCTCTGTATTATTACAAGAGCATCGACAGAATCCCTGTAATTTACAGTTTAAAGTACAGTAGTTGGATGGTTACATTGCTACTACCGCACTTAAATTCCAGAGGTTCTGGCGATGCTCTTGTAATATTATAGAGCGAAACCGGCAATAAACCCTACTGAGTGCGATTTGTGGCTGTCTTGAAAAGTTTTATTTCAACGGTCGCTCTTTCCCCTGCAGGAAATGCCTGCTTTCACTAAACTGGAAAAACCTCGTTTAACATTTCCCGAAAAATTTCCAAGGCCCGATTTTCAGGGGGAATTCTGCAAGTATTTTTAAACCCCTGCACATCAGTCACGTAGGGTTCATGAAGGTAGCACGATGTAATTGTCTACTCATACACAACCCGTGCGAGGTGGCGCAGTGGTTAGCACACTGAGTGGCATTCGGGAGGGCTACGACTCAAATCCGCGTCCGGCCATCGAGATTTAAGTTTTCCGTGATTTCGCTAAATCGCTCCCGGCAATTGTCGTGATGTTTCCTTCGAAATGGAACAGCCGAGTTGAAACGCTCAGAGTTTGTGCTCCGTTTCTAATGACCCCAACGTCGATGGGACGTTAAACAATAATCTTCCTTCCTTCTACTTTTACATAAGTCTCAATGGAGTCAACAGAACGAATCTTCAGTGGGATTTCTTTAAAACAAATT
Source organism: Schistocerca americana (assembly GCF_021461395.2). Taxonomy (NCBI): domain Eukaryota; kingdom Metazoa; phylum Arthropoda; class Insecta; order Orthoptera; family Acrididae; genus Schistocerca; species Schistocerca americana. The sequence continues at coordinate 140,307,656 of NC_060130.1, read as the reverse complement.
TAGACACACATGCAGATGTTTTTGGCTTTAAAGGAAAGATGCATCAAGATGTTGTTTATAAAGGAATGGCAGGTACAACTTTTATGCCTATAAAAACACCCGTGTGTTCAGTATACTCATTGGACGTACTTTCCGGTCAGCATAAAGTTATTATTTCGTTCTTCTGGATCTTGCCGTTAAAAGTAATGGTATCCACGAATATCTTGTAAAATTGTTCCAGTTAAGGAAGAATTTCAAAAACGATTTGCGAATGTTACTAATGCACATCGTGTTCTCGCGCTTTTCATTAGTTCTAGTAGTGGTTATCTTAAAAAATTACCGGTCTTTATGCAGCTACGATGTGTGTCCCAAAGAATTTGTGCAGTAACTCGGGATTCATCTGTGGATTGAACAACCGCGCCAATTGTGTGAAACGTGCAGGCAGTATTAGCTGTCACAAGAGCAGAATGGGCTTTCCTGTAAAGTACAGGGGGCCAGATAATTGTGAAGGAAACGCAGAGTTCAATGTACTGTCGAAATCGAGTCATAAGACTATCTCAGTTGGAGAGGAACGGGATAGTAATCGGCAGAGACCTTGTTGAAGGAACCACCACGGTAAGAGCTGAAAGTGATGTGTTGCTATCGCGTACCTCTTAAATCAAGAAGGGCGAACATTAAACATCGTAGAGCCCTGAAACAATCTTTCGAGCAGATTGACGAGCTTCTACTGCGATCCTGATCTGAGCATTACATCGGTATACGTTTCTTGCTTTGGACTAAGGCTGTAAAATTTGGTTTCTCACGGTCGAGCTTCTGTATTTGAGCCACTCGTTATGTCAACAAGTGCTACGTCCAGTTCCACGTAATATACGTAGAATGGGGAGAGACGAGAAGCAGTGGAAACATGTTCTGGCCAGTGATAAATGTCATTGTTCCAATGGGAGCGTGCGACTTTAGATAGTGTGTGTGTGTGTGTTTGTGTGTGAAGTAGGCTTGGAAATGCAATACTGTACGTCAATGTCAACGAATCCTGCTGTCTCAGTGAGAGGGAGCAAGCTTACAAGTACCTGCGCAGAGGAAAGGATTGCTGAATTGTAGTTCAAGGACGCTCCGCTATACTGCTGATGTGTATCAAAAACTCTATGCAGATGGAAATCTTAGTAGTATTAATAGAAACAACCATGTGTGTTATGAATGGTGTTTATTTTAAATCTGAGTGAGGTGACGCAGGGATTAGCATATTGGACTCGCATTCTGGCGAACGACAGTTCAAATAACTTGCCTAGCCATCCAGATGTAGGTTTACCGTGGTTACTTTAAATCCCTTAAGGCAAATTCCGGGAAGGTTCCTGTGAAAAGGATGTGGCAGATTCCCTTCACCCAAACGAGCTTATGCTGTGTCTCTAATGCCCTCGACATCGAAGGGACATTAAATTCATATCTTAGCTCCTTCTTGTCTTTCATTTGTAAAAGGGGGTGTGGGGGGGGGGGGGGGGACAAGAGGTTCTGCGGGGCGGGGTGATTTCATGGTAAATCGTGTTGGCTGTCGACACCAGGCTGTGAGCCCTGATTAGAAACCGACTGAGTAGTTACTGAAATTTTCGGATAGATAACTTCTCAGAATAAAATAAAAGTTTACACTGATGGCTGCTTTATTTCAGCTGTCTACGGAAACTGGGTTTCCTTTCCCCAGCAAACGTTTTAACCGAAAGTGCATCTTCACAATAGGAGGCAGCGAATTACTTTTTATTAACAGTGACTGACACAGAGGCATGAGCCAGCTATGACAGCAGCTCCAGGCATATGTCCTGATTCGTACGCTCCATAACCGTCGTCCTTGGCCAATTCAAATTCACTTCTATAACTCTTGGGTTTCGTCCTACTTGCAACCTCTTCCTATTACGTCTCTTTTCACGTTTACAGCCGACATTTCCTACCTCTTCCCCTTGGCCTTATTTTCTTTCCCTTCTACGTGCCCAGGTATTTGCAGTTCTTGTGCCATGGCCATCTAACAGTATTCTGCGGCTGCCTGTCGCTACCAGAACTGGTATGCTAGCTTCTTTCCTGCTTGCCTCTTTCCTGTTCCATCCTTCTCTTTCTTTTTGGTTCAGACTTCTGAAGAATTTCATTTCAGCTATTAGTACGTGACATTTCTCTTTGTCTGGAAGAGAACATGTTTATAAGTGATAACTAAAGACTGCTAAATAGTACTTGTTTCACATTTTCATTCGCACAACGTTGTATTTTGTCTTCCTGCAACAGTATTCTCGCTTAAGTATCTTGATGGTCTATGTAAGCTGTTGAGTATTTTCTATGTTACACTCGTCCCCTTTGATTGATCACTCACAAGATATTTTCAGTTGGAAACTGACTTGTCTATGCCCATCCAGAACAATTTTGCAATCTCTCTTCCTCTCTCTCTCTCTCTCTCTCTCTCTCTCTCTCTCTCTCTCTCTTTTTCTCTCTCTCCCTCCATCCCTCACTTTCCTTTGATGGCAATTAATACCGCTTACGATTTGCTGATCTGTAAATACAAGGCTGAGGATGGAATACTGTGTCCTATTTGAAGGAGAAATTAGAGCCTGTCGTAGCACAATACATCACTTTTCACTCAAACATTGTAGCTCTGAATACACAAAACCCGACACAGACAATAAAGACCAAGAGGTAGCAATGATGACTATTAAATTTTACCTTAGCTTTCTGCTGTAATATTTATTTGCATTTGTTAAACTTGCTGCGCGGGCATAGCCTTCATTTGCTACACCGCACGTTGCGACTTATTTCAATCAGCCAGCTATGTTGCAAGTTTAATTTTTTGTCTATTTCCTCTGCTCTTTGAGAGATGTCTAGTCCATTTTCAACCGTATTCAATATCTATTCTGCATTGGCACATCTCAAGTGGAATAAATGCTGTTTACGTGAAGCGTAATGGGGATGGCCTCTAGGAAACCGTTTTAGAGACCTTTAGGTTTAAACAGTGAGTCTTATATAGCTCCTTAATTATAGTGTCGCCATTAAACAATAGCGCAGCAGAAACTGATTAATTTCCACCACTGTGTCTTAACTAGACTGCCATCGATTCGCGACGCATAAGGCCAATGAACGTCGTCGTGACCTGTGAAGGACATGGAAGAACAAACAAGCTGTAAGCATGTCTGGAAGAACACTGGAAAGTGAGAACAGTATAATGCTTTGGGGGATATTTACACGATACTCTCTACGTCTATTTGTTTATGTCGTAAGTATTCAGCGATCACGATCAAACGTAAGACATTGTTTATCTTGCGTGGGTAGGATTTCTCAGGAGAGTTATGTGCCTAGGGATGCGGTTGAAAGTGTCCGCGGTAGCCTCGAAGATAATTACGTCAAAGTATTTCCATGGTTCTAAAATTTTCCGTATCATCGTTCCAGACATCAGTGGCATCATCTCGAAGATTATGTTCACTGCGTGGATGCCCCGTCACCGCCCTCCAACGTCTTTGGAAAACGCTGTAGAAATAGAGTTTTCTTAGCTATGGATAGCTGTCACCTCTTCCCTGAGACACTTCCCGCTCCTCCAGTTGTTGCAGAAAGAAATTGAGTCGCGTGGCATTGCTTGCTGGGAGAGCCCGTGGAATAGGTTGAGCCACCAAACTGGAAAACTAGAAAAGGTTTTCCTCTTCCGCGCTCGACTGTCCCTTTCCTCGTGCTATGCATTTGTGTCTCAAAAGTATCTGTTGAGTGTAGGTGACTATAATGGGTGCGTATACAGTATGTTGTCATGTTTGTGTTGCATGATGATGAGTGAAGGGAGGGGGTGAAACTCGCTGTTGTCACGTAATGTACTCCTGTTGAATAGCTCCCACCCAACGCATGGATCACCGTTAAGTATCACGTGCCTTCACTGCGGAGAGGTTTGCAATTTAATCCAGTACGTTGGCACAAAATATGGTAATCAAGACCTTCCCGACACCACCTCTCCTCTCCGCTGCCGGCCAAACAGTAGCTGTGAAACTTCCTGGCAGATTAAAACTGTGTGCCCGACCGAGACTCGAACTCGGGACCTTTGCCTTTCGCGGGCAAGTGCTCTACCAACTGAGCTACCGAAGCACGACTCACGTCCGGTACCCACAGCTTTACTTCTGCCAGTACCTCGTCTCCTACCTTCCAAACATTACAGAAGCTCTCCTGCGAACCATGCAGAACTAGCACTCCTGAAAGAAGGAGTGCTAGTTCTGCAAGGTTCGCAGGAGAGCTTCTGTAAAGTTTGGAAGGTAGGAGACGAGGTACTGGCAGAAGTAAAGCTGTGGGTACCGGGCGTGAGTCGTGCTTCGGTAGCTCAGTTGGGCAGTCTGCGTTCGGCAGGGCAGCAGTGCGCACCGCGCTCGGCCGTCCACGCCGCTGCGCGCGCGGAGTGTTTTGTTTACTTCCACGTCACAGCGCTTCTCAGTCGAACAAGCTGTAATGGCCAACTCTTACAGGAAGAACACTCTTAAGTTCACCTTCTCAAACGAATACGCACGACCCAAAGCACTGGCCGTCGAACGCTTCCTACGCGAAAACGTGAAGATCCCGCGTGACGAACTCATCGGCATACACGTATCGATCATTAGCAGCGTCGTTTATGTTAAGATGACTTCCGACGCTGCCTGCAACGAGATCATTCAAAGGACGCGACATGGACTAAAATTTCGCCACTCTGACGGAAACGTCGGGCCTGTGGATGTCGACCATGCAGGACTTGGCCTTCGGACGATCCGTGTATTCGAACTGCCTTTCGAGGTGACTGAAGATGAAGTCATCGCGGCGCTAAGCCCGTTCGGAAAAGTCCAGAGCCACGTAGCCGAGACATGGGCACAGTTTACGACATATGCGGTGCTTAATGGTGTGAGAGAAGTCCGAATCGATCTCAAACGGCACGTTCCATCGTACATTTCTATCGGCGGCTGCCGTGCGGTGGTCATTTACGACGGACAACCTCGAACATGTTCCGGTTGTGGCAAAGAAGGCCACGTCCGTAATGAATGCCTGCAACGCCGCATCACACAACTAAGGCCCGACGATACGAACACCGACAGAACCACGACCACCCTTCCAGTCACCTATGCGGCGACACTGCACGTCCAGCCCTCACAAGGCGCCGTTCATGAACGTCTCTCCGGTCCGTTACACCCGGAGGCGTCCCAGCACCTTGACACCGGCGATGCCGCCCGTGAACATGTCCAACAGCCGGACACACCCACGCTAGAAGATCACAAGGATACCAATGAGAGTGTTCTGGAGAATGAAGACCGCATCATAGCACCCGCGGCTTTTGTACCGGAACGACGTGAATCTCTTCCTTCCTCAGACACCGAAACTCATTGCCGAAAGCAGAAGTCGCCCAAACGACGAAAAAAACGCCGCAAGACATCAGACTCGACCATTGAGCCCCCTCCGCAGGACGAAGAGATGCCACATCACTCCGACGGAGAACACGATAACACGCGTCATCCACAAGACGGTGAACCGTCCGACAGAGATCGTGCGCAAGCCCCGCGCCCAGAAGCCATGGAACATAGCACGCCTGTTGTCACCGACGCCATTGAGCCGACTCGGCCAGCGCTGCCACCTGTCGCCGATGTCAAACCTGTCGGACACCTTTCATGGGCGGATGACACGGATTTCCCGCCTCCATCTGATGCGGAAATGAGATCTGTTTCTCCGTTAGACCAAAACTAAAATGGGGAAGTTTCTACGGCGAATCCTGCGACTTCTATGGACTTCCAGCATCCACCACAACAATCTTCACCAGCTACGAACCTATCAACGGCACGGATCTCCCATCAGGCGTACCGAATAGCTACTATCAATACTAACAATATCGGCTCCCACGCTAAACTTCAACTGCTCCGTGACACGCTCAGAGCAGCGGACATCGACATCGCCCTGTTGCGAGAACTGAGGACAGCGACTTGGACTGGGTGTTATGGATATGAGACGTACGCCGCCCCTGCAGCTATGGAACACACAGGCGCAGCCATCCTCCTCCGAGAAGGAATTGCAGTTTCCGATGTCGCATACCTCTCATCAGCGCGAGGGGTGGCCATAACAGTTGAAGGACTCAAAATCATAAATCTCTACGCCCCATCGGGCACTGACAAACGGAGGGATCGCTCCCAGTTTTACGCAGAAGATATCACGCCTTTATTCCTCGGTCGATACGATCATCTCATCGTCGGTGGAGATTTCAACTGCGTTCTCGAGCGCACAGACCAATACCCCCATTTCAACACATGTCCCGAACTTCGCTTCCTCGTCCGCCGCCTTCGTCTCCTCGACACTTGGCGAGTGGTACACGGCGACCGCCCGGGGTATACACACATCACGAGCCACTCCGCCAGCCGACTTGATAGAATATACATCTCTAACGCTCTAAAATCAGTTCTCCTCGACGCGGAACGTTGGCCATCTGCCTTTTCGGATCATGACATCTATATCTGTACCATGAACCTACGTCGACAATCTATATGGCGCAGTGCAGGACCTTGGAAACTCGATGTCGCGCTACTGCGGGACCCTGAATGTCGACATCAGGTCACCGACACGTGGCACACCTGTGTTCAGCGCATTATGCGTTACGACACCACACTGCAGTGGTGGTTGCTGTGCGCCAAACCGGCCATCCGACGCACATTGACACACTATGGCAGAGCCAAAGCCAGGTGGAATCACCATACAACTGATTTCTACTATAGCGCTCTACGTGAACTCATGGATCATCCTCCATCCCCGGATCGCCTCAAAGAAGCTCAACGCATCAAGGCAAAGATTTTATCCTTGACAAGATGCCGTCTAGAGGGAGCCATTGTACGAGCCCGCAGCCAAGACAGGATTAATGGTGAAGAACCTTCTATGCATCATATTGTTCAAAATGTTCGTCGACGCCGACAGGCTTTAATGACATCTTTAGACTTACCTGATGGACGACGGCTGACTTCGCAAGCTACCATTGCGGATGCATTCGCAACGCACTATCGACTTTTCTATCAAGAAGTACCTGCCGGTGCAGAGGCCATTGCTGAGGTAGCCCATGAGACACTTGGTACTCCAAACGCAGCAGCTGCAACAGTCCTGAATGCTGAAGTGATCACCGACGACGTCCAAGGCGCTGTGGCCAAGGGGTCTCTGAATCGATCTCCCGGCCCGGATGGTTTACCTCTCGAATTTTACAGAACTTTCCAAGATTTGATGATGCCACGATGGAGGGACATGTACTGGGAACTTTTGTCCGGCGCGGCGAACCCGCCACCAATGTTCATGGAAGGCTTACTTGTACCAGTCCCGAAACCCGCAGGAGGAACACGACTCGACAGTTATCGGCCGATAACGTTACTCAATTCGGACTTCAATATTTTCACACGCCTTCTAGCAGTGCGACTCAAACATGTCTTACGGGACATTGTTTCCCACGAACAAACATCCTTAGGCGGCGATCGTAATATACAGACGGCCCTCAGTGAATATCGAGATGTGATCGCTGTGGCAACACACTCGCGACTGCCAGGCGCTTTAATCTCCATCGACTTCAAACAAGCGTTTGACCGCGTCAATCATGCATTCCTCGACGCAGTGATGGGCCGAATGGCAATTCCCCCGACGTTCACGCAAGTGATTATGCGGCTCCTTCGTGGAGCAACGTCCAGACTTCTCGTCAACGGCAGACTTACAGAACCTATACGGATTGAACGCTCAGTACGGCAGGGTTGCCCTTTGTCGACGGTACTTTATGCCATTGCGATGGAACCACTCATTTGCGGATTACGGCGACGTTTGACAGGTATTCCACTCCGGGATCATATGTTCCGCTGCCGAGCTTACGCGGACGACTTGGCCCTCGTCGTACGTTCAGCGGCTGACGTACAAGCTGCGATGCAGTGGATTACCCGTTACAGTGCAGGGGCAGGGAGCGCTATGAACGTGGCAAAATCATGCGCCATGAAGATCGGCCGCGGCCTTCCCGCAGACAGCGTAGTTCCATTTCAACTGGTGGACGCCATTCGTTGTCTCGGATTGGTGTACACGCGAGACATTCGCCGCACCTCGGCGATCAATTTTCGGGCGCTGCTGCAACGCATCCGGGCCAACATACAAAATCACATACTACGCCCGCTGAATATGTGCCAGAGAGTCACCTTCGTCAATACCCATCTGGCAGCTCGGATACCCCATATAGCGCAGATTCTGCCCATCACTGCGACGATGGCGGCCAGGTTACAGGCGGCATTCGGATATTTCATTTGTTCTGGACACATCTTCAAAGTCCAGTATGAAGCTCTCACCTTACCGAAGCGGGATGGTGGCCTCGATCTGGTTAATGTGAGAGCCAGGACAACGGCACTTTACACCAATACTATGCTCCGGTTATGGAAAAACCAAAATGCTAGTTTTACTGGAATGTTGACCACCGAGCTCGCGCCTGTTTCGAGACGCCCACCGACGTCTTTGGCACACATCCCACCTCCGATGTCACATATCGGCCGTTTCTTTTTGGAGTACAGCTACATATGCACCGAGCTCCCCAGGACCAGGAAGACGACCACCCGCGACATCTACCGCCTTCTCCGAAAGTCTCCACCCCGCAACCCCGTCGAAACACGTCACCCCCAGGTTTCATGGCCTACAGTTTGGAAAACGATCCACCAACCATATCACACCACTGACACCACCTCTCTGTGGTACCTTCTCGTCAACGGCAAGTATACTACAAGACAGAAACTGCATCGCATCGCACTGGTGGACTCACCCCTGTGCCTCAAGTGCAATGCCGAAGATACAGATTTACATCGTTTTGAGTGTGGGCCAGCAGCAGCTGTCTGGACCCTCGTACAGAAGATTGTGGCTTTCTACCTCCGAGTACCACCACATCACGTTTCTTCCACTATGATGATATATCCCGACACGACCTACTTTCCATCGGCTAAGTGGCACGCCATCACATGGATCAGTGGCATGGCTGTCAACTACCTCTTCCGGGACGACATCGTCGATCCGGCGGACTTTTGGACACGCCTCCAAGTACATCACCACACACTTCGCCGGCATCGACACTATCGGGCCACTTTCGCGAACTATTTACAGAGCATTTTCACCAACCCGCCTCAAAGCTGGAATCTCAACGAACCGTGCCAGCCATGGCTGGACAATCCCACGTTCCCCTTCAATGGTCAATGATAGAATGCATTTTGTTCTGCTGGCGCGCCAAAGTGGAGCATGGCGCGGAAAGTATTCCTATTTTATTTCGGTTCTCTTTTTTCCTCCTCTTCTAATTTTTTTTTCTCCTTACACATGTTTATCCTTTTCACACATAGCACTCTATCTGCACCCTATTTGTTTTCTTTCTCATGTGCTCCCAAAAAAAAAAAAAAAAAAAAAAAAAAAAAAAAAAAAAAAAAAAAAATGCTGCTGATGGTGAGAAGACTGTATACTCATTTATGTTAACAAAAAACATACAAATACAAAAGAAGGCCGTTGCGGAAATATAGCTACCTTTTATGTTTTACGTTTTCACAGGATATTGTGTTATTTATGAAGAACGTCGTCTTTTATTTTCATACCCAACAAGAGGTTTTTATTTGTTTTCTTAAAAAAACCACTTAGTAGAGCACTTACATATAACAAAAAAAAACAAAAAAAAAAGTTGGTAAAAAAAAAAAGTTGGTAGAGCACTTGCCCGCGAAAGGCAAAGGTCCCGAGTTCGAGTCTCGGTCGGGCACACAGTTTTAATCTGCCAGGAAGTTTCATATCAGCGCACACTCCGCTGCAGAGTGAAAATCTCATTCTAGTAGCGGTGAAATTTCTGCCGCCACTGGGATGCGAACCGATGACTGAAAACACTTATTACTGTGGATTCCAGGTGTTGGTTATAATAAAGTGCTATACTGGGTGTAACAAAAATGTACGGCACAAATTGCAGGACACATTCCTCAGACGTAGACGAAGAATTTGTTATATGAACATGGGTCTGGAAACGTTTTGTTTCCATGTTACAACTCATTTTCTCCAATTCATTAATCATGGGAAACACATACGATCAGAACGCAGCAGCATACTACATGCAATTCTTTCTCACAGGAGATGTTGAATATGCCCTCCGTGGGCACTGATACACGCACCCACGCGCCCTCGTAGTGCATCCCGGATGCACTGATGTATCCTTGGAGTATTTCGTTATGGTTTCGCAGCTTTCCATATCACAGGCACGGAGAACCTGAACATCTTGTATTGGGGTTCCATACGCAAGAGCTTTCCAATGCCTTCACAAATAAAATTCCAGTGGGTTTAGGTCCGGAGAGCGTGGAGGTCAGGCAATTGGTCCATATTTACTTATCATCTGTCACCGAATCTGTTATTTAAAAGCCGACGCACATTAATACTAAGATGAGGAAGTGCTCCATCGAGCACATGTTTTATAGCACAGCTATAGGCACATCTGCCAACAGATCAGGTAGAATACTATCTACGAATTTATGATAAGTTTGTCCGTTGAGCCTGGGTGGAAGAAAGTGAGATCCTACCAAACAGTCGCCAAGGCCCAAACATTGACAGAAAAACTTTGTCGACTTGCTTTAACATTTGCGTGAGGAGTGACGTCTGCCCACACATACCGACTGTGAAAATTTACATCTTGATGACATCGAACTCTTGGCGAAAACGAGTTGTAACATGGAAATAGAGTGTTTCAAGACCCATGTTCATATAACATCATTTCTTCATCTTCGTGTGAGAAATGTGTCCTGCAATTTGTGCCTTACATTTTTGATACGCCTTGTATTGTGTGTAAATTGGACTCGTACTGCGAATTTCAGCTTTTAACTAAACTTCGTGTAACTATGTGATGTATTACTCTGTTAGAAAATGGGTTCGAACAGAACATCACGTGTTCTGCCAAAGTAATCAGTGAGCCTGACTTGTTTGTTTTCTTGGCTGACGCAAAACCCTTAATCGCACAGTCTGCTTCTATGACCATACAAAATCCATTCGGCTACCTCCAAAACTAAAATCACTTCTCAGTTCGCCGGAAGACACCTTCTTTCTTGCGACATTGCTTATATGTTTCTTGTTTTTTAAACAAAGATAGGAGCTGCACGCAACACAACAGAGACTTGCATGGTGTTGGCCACATTTAGCCCAGGAAGTGAGCTCAATAGAAGAGTCAGCCGCTTTCGCACCCAGACAGCAGAACGGACCTGAGATTCATTACTACACGGCGGAAAATGTTGGCTGCCAGCCATATTTGCTCTGACCCATTTTCGCTATTCTTTTAATAGACGCCAGTTTGCTTTTAATTGTAGATACAGTGAACATTGCCGCGAAAGAACCGAGCTGCTAATGAAAATGAAAAGATATTGTTGAATACATGTGTGGTATTCCCTTGCGTCGCTATTCGTTGGACTGTAGTTGCACAGTAACATTTCATATTTCGTGACTGCTGATAAAACTCACTTGTAATTAAGAAGTAAAAACTAAAGAGAAGAATAACTGTTAACATACGCCAGTGCTAGATAGAATGTGAAATAGTCTCTAACATTGTTCCTTTATAAAAATATTGTTTTCTTTGTTGAAATGTGCAGCCTGGTTTCGATTAAACAGAGTACTCCTCATTTGTTTGCAAGTTAATGTACCTCGCAGGCTCCAGTCGAAATGTAACTAATTACTGTAGACGTTCTGTGTGTTCCGCTTCTTGTCACTTCAACCGATGATAATTACCATGTTTAATCAGAACCGGTCCTGAACAATGGAAAAATCTTTTTATCTACCTGGAGCTGCAGTGTTAATATTAGCACAGTTACTGACAAGATTGCCTGTTTTTTTCTCTCCTGAAAGCCAACAAGTTGTAATGTTATCATCACCCATAATGCTGTGTACATCCAAATTTTTTGTTATCCCGTGGCTATGGAAGAAATCTTGTGTAGTGTTCCCATTATTCTACTAAAAAGTCAGATACACTCGCCGTAAAATCGTTTAACATAATGTTACTTTTGTATGGTGATGTACAAGAATAAATTTCGTGGTGTATGTAACCAAACTCACAGATAAGTATTATTTCGGTGATTGTTACTGAAAATGCAACATATATTCATGAAGAGGTTAACTGCATCAACAAAGAAATTGAGGGCGCGAAATCTCAGAGAATAGTGTCACGTTGACACTAATGTGGCCGATGTCTGAGAAATAATTTATATGGACAGCATTTGGGCACATGAGAGTATTTCACAGATAACATAAAGTGCTTACAGATAACATAAAGCGCTTACAGATCACTTAAGTTCGACAAGAATGACAAGGTACACAGTTGAAAATTTACGATTTACTGAGTACCACTAACAGATAAATAAAATCGTAGTGATGACAAAACTTTTACAGTGCTGACATTTTTCTGCAGGCGCAGTACTCATTATTCTTTTAGTGTATATCTCTGGAATGACAGTGAGTCTGTTAAATTATGCGCAGGATCGTTTTCGTAGTAAATGTGTTGTATTTGAAATGAAAACATAGCTTAATACTGGGACGATTTAGCGGATAGATGTGATTTCATGACGACGATACCTCTCAAATTTAGGTCGGTTTTAGTGAGCAGCACCTTTTATTGAGTGTTCGGCATGAGCACTGTGAGACAGCAGTTTATGGAACGTCTACAAAGAGGCCATGCATGTGCCCAGACCATATAATCCTCTTCCGAGGGGCTGACATCGCGTTGTGTGTGAGTGCACTTCGACAGTAACTGCTGCGTGTCCTGCAGCGGAAAGTTTAATGATCAGCAAGCGCACAGTAAGAAAAATGGTGTACTAAGTACTAGGGATACCATGGGGAAGATAATCACAGTCATCGAAATGATGAAATCGTAATACTATAGTCGTATTTTATGTTTAATTGAAAATGAATTAGGAAATGGGTTACATACTGAGAAAATGATTAAGACTATTTATAGACACAATTGACGCATCAGCCATACTTTTATATGAGGTAACTTTATAATGAAAACAGTGCCAAGCCGTTGGAATTATTTTCGTCACTCTCCTAGTTTCATGTAAAATTCCAGATGGAAACGATCTTTGTTCATACCAAAGAAAAACTAAACGGCAGTATTTTCGATGTACGAAAAATTTATAGTTTCTGTAATCACTGCTACTGTTTTGCTGAATGTCATTTTCTTCCTGCTGAGCTTCAATTATTTTATATACGTCTCCATATTTATACGATAATACCGAGCTACGTGTATTGTTGGGAACAATGTGACAGTACTAACGACGGTACTTACTGTTTCGATTACCATCTCCCCTAGTTTTGTCTAAGGAACACAGATATGTTGCCACAGTGGATCATGCAACATGTCTACACCTAGTTGGTTCCACCATTCGCGTTATGTGTAACGTGTCTGGGAGACCGCAATCATTAGAGAAAATGAACTAGGAAAATCAGCCATTGCTTTGATCGAATAATGAAAAAATTTGAATTATGTGGGAATCTCTCCAACTTTTGACACTGGCGCCTACCTGGTTCTCTGCGTCCATACGAGAGAAAAGAGAAAATTTCTCAGCCTGTCACAAATTTAGTTCTTATTATGTAAACTGAAGGTGGAGGTGGGGGAGGAGGAAGGAAAGGGAAAGGAAGGAATTAATTTTGTCAGAAGCATCGGGACTTTATGCAAAGACGGCGGCGACGAGTGGAAAGTATGTGCCAGACCGGGATTCGATTCCGGGGTGACCTACTTATTAAAGCAGTTACGTTAAACACTGCGCCACCTGGAGTGTGTGTTTACCGTACTATTTCGCTACGCCCCCACCTAGGGCAACCAGTCCGCAGTCCCCGTACATTTCACACTTGCGCGCTACTTTTGGACATACCCGAACTGAAGGCGGTGAATTCGTAGCCAATTGAGGCGAAGGAACAGACGCCACGCATTCATATAATTGATTCGCTTCGATTGGCTATGAATCCACCACCTTCCGAGCGAGTGTACTATCACTTTCGACCTCCTGCGGCAATCTCAACGTAGCGAGCTATTTGGAAACGGACGGGGAATGCGAAAAGGTGGCGCTTGGTAGGAATGTGGGTCGGACGAGGGACGTATCGAGGTAGTCCGCCAATTGCGATAAACACTGTGTCCGAGTGGCGTAGAGTCTGCTTTAGGCAGCGGTGGGGCGAGGACGTAAGCTGCGTCCCGCCGTGCGTGCCCATGAGCGCTTGCTTGTGTTTACCTTTTTGTATTTGTTCCAAGTGCAGTGCGACTAGCGACTATGGCACACACATGGCGCCACGATACGATCAGAATTACCTTCCAATCAGATCATGCGCGTCCTCGAGTCTATGAAATAGAACAGTTCATACGCGACGATCTCCCTTTAGATCCGGCGACCGTCGTCGGAGTACATTTCTCTATAACGGGGAGCGTGGTTTATGTTAAAATGATCAGTGCAGAGATCTGCGCGACAGTGGTGTCTAAATATGCGAACTCTCTTAGATTTATATATTCTGACGGGCATATCGGTGCAATGACGGTGGATCATGCAGGGTGTGAGGACTTTAAGTGTTTTTGAGCTCCCCTTCGAGGTCCCAGAGGAAGTTGTTAAGGACGCCACCCGACCATATGGCACTGTCATCAGCCACGTTACAGAAAAGTGGCAAACTTTTTCGACGTATAAGGTCTACAATAGTGTGCGCCAAATTAAACTTGAGCTCAAGAAATACGTGCCGTCATATTTGAACAAAGGTGGCTGTCGTCCAATCATAATGGTTCAAATGGCTCTGAGCACTATGCGACTTAACGTCTGAGGTCATCAGTCGCCTAGAACTTAGAACTAATTAAACCTAACTAACCTAAGGACATTACACGCGTCCATGCCCGAGGCAGGATTCGTCCAATCATAATGTATGACGGTCTACCACGTATTTGTTCCGGAGGTGGACAGGAAGGCCGTGTTCGATCGGGCTGATTACAACGTAGACTTACGCAGACACCAGTGGGAAACTCCGATCCGCCGACGGGGACGACAATCCTGCCCCTCACATACGCTCAGACGACGATGCGAATCATAGATGAGGAAGAAACGGGCGGTCGGGCACATCTATCTACGTCAGAAGGACCAAGGGAGGAAGAGGAAAGTCCCCCGATGCCAGCCGAGATGTCGCCCCTCCACAGCAACAACAGCAGCAACAGTCCCACGTAATCCAGACGCAACATAACATTCAGGACGCAACGGATGTGGACGCGAACATTGTCCCGACCGCGGCTTTCCTAGCGAAGGTGATACGACGCTGGATTTCCTCCCACATTCGCATACGGATGTCCACGTTCGAAAGCAACGTTCATCTCGACGACGCAAGCGACGTCGGCGGACCCCTTCTGACAATTGCCTCCTACGCACGGCCGGTCAAGAAGGTGACATCTCCTCAGACGGCATGGATGCTGCGCCTGCTGAGGATCTAAGTGGTGTAGACGGTTCTCTTGCCCATACCACGAGTGCCCAGTTACTTCTTGCACCACAGATGCAGCTGGTCGCGTCGATGAATGGCGCTCCGTCCACCTCTTCCAAAGACGACGTGGGTGAAAGAGATTTAGGTGACGATCAGCTACGCAGCATCGTGTTGCACCCACAGTGGTCGGTCGATGTTGAGAAACTTCCTGGAGAGGGCACGGGTGACAGGGAAGGGGGTGGCATTGGGGATGCCACTCCTAGCGTGAAAGACTCATAATCTGTAACGGGTTCTGTGGCTTCGGCATCTCTTGCAGTTATCTTCGATTGCCATGGCGTCTACCCTAGGCTAGGCAGCACACCTTTTGCCTTGCCACAATCAATATCAATGTGATAAGGGCACCATCCAAACTAACTATGCTCCAGCGCATGCTCGACGCGGCGGACATGGGCGTGGCACTCTTACAGGAAGTATGTGTCGCTAGTTTCCCTGAAGTCTACGGATATACCGCCCACATCTCTTCTACCGATTGTGGTGTGGCTGTCCTGCTACGAGAAGGCTTGGCGGCTACGGACGTTCTGTACCTACAGAGTGCTAGAGCCATGGCCGTAACTGTCAATGGTGTACGACTTATCAATGTATATGCCCTTTCAGGATCAGGGAGATATTACGCGTCTCTGTATGGGCGGCATAGACGATGTGGTGATCAGAGGCGATTTTAACTGTACTTTATCTCCTTCTGATCAGCAGCCACATCACGTCCCGTGTGCGGAATTGGAAATGCTAGTGCGTGACCTCCACCTGCTCGACACGTGGCGCCATATCCATGGCCCAGCTCCTGATTACACCCATTGTACAAGTCATTCGTCAAATCGGTTAGACAGGAACGGCGACGAGAGGAGCAGAGCTCTGACCCACTGCATTCACCGACCACACAACCTATATTTGCACCATTGCCCTCCAACCCGCGCGTGTGTGGCACAGTAGGCCCCCCTGGAGACTGAACGTCGCCCATCTGGACGAGCCGGCATGTAAAGGTGCTATCGAAGGGTCGTGGAACGCGTCCCTCAGTTGGTGGATTGAATGTGCGAAGCCTGCTCTTAGGCACACCTTCATGGCTTACGACCGGGAAGCGGCGGCATGGAGGAGGAGCACGGAAAACTTTTATTACACCGTTCTACGGGAATGTCTTGCTATGGAGACCTCACCTGACATTAAGATCATTGTCAATCGCGCGATAGCGCAGCTCGCCTCCTTAGCTCGCCATCATACGGTCGCCATCCAGAAAGGCCATCTACGCACCACGTGCTCTTAGAGCGCAGGAGGCGCCGTAGGGCGCTGGTAACCGACATGATAACGGACGACGGTCGACACGTGGTAGAACAAGCAGACATAGCAGAAGCCTTCTATGGGAATTACGCTCACCTTTATTCAGCAGTGCTCCCTGACTTGGCGACCGTAGACACCGTTTCTGCACATGCCCACAGTACAGTTCCACCAGACATGTACCGACTTTACTAGGAGAAGTGACAGAAGAGGAAGTGCTCGACGTCATTGGTGGTGTTCCCCATAAATCATCAGGAATCGACGGGCTACCATCAGACTTCTGTCGAGCCTTTAAACAACTGTTGGAACCGTGTTAGGTTGAAATTGGTCAGGAATTGATGTCCCCAGGTATACCGTTGCCTGCACCGTTCTTGGAAGGGCTGATTGTTCGCATCCATAAGCCAAAGGGACGGAATTATGTCCGCGATTATCGCCCCTTAACTTTATTGAACAGCGACGTCAAGAACTTTTCGACGCTGCTTTCAGAACGTATTCACGGCACACTATTGCACGTTCTGTCCAGCGATCAGACGTCCTTGTGGGACCCAACAACATCAGAACTGCGTTATGTCGTTACAGAGATCTCATCTCCCTTACACGGGTGCGACGTTTGCCGGCAGCCCTGGCGTCTATCGACTTTAGCCAGGCGTTTGACCATCTGGGCCACACTTTCCTCACGGCTGTTCTACGGCGCATGGAATACGCCGACCCCTTTATCACAGTATTGACACGCCTTCTGCATGGTGCTACTTCTCGAGTTCTCGTTAATGGAAGAATGACGGCACCCATGCCGATCCGCCGATCAGTACGACATGGATGTCCATTATCTACATTGTTATTTGCAATGGCCTTAGAACCTTTGTTGTGTGGTCTCCGAGCCAGGCTCACTGGGATACAGTTCGGCGGCTCCATCTATCGCTGCACTGCATATGCGGATGATTTGATGATCGTCATACGTGGAGCTGGCGGTATGGCGGCGGCTTTGGACTGGATTGCAACCTACGGTACAGCTTCTGGTAGCCATATCAACGTTAACAAGTCCGTCTCCTTGATCATCGGGATAGGGCTACCGCAGGAATACATTGCCCCCTTACGCTTCAGTAATACTATCCGCTGCTTGGACATAGATTTCATGAACGACATGCGACGCGCAACGACGCTCAATTATCGACGCCTTCTTAACCAAATTCGGGCCGGAATTGCAAATCAGCGCTTGCGGTCCCTCAACATCGTTCAGCGAGAGCATTATGCCAAAGTATACCTTGGGTCCCGCATACCGCATGTCGCCCAAACGCTACCCGTTCCGTACCCCTTGGCGCGTAGCATTATGGCAGCGATGGAAAACTTCGTCAGCGCTGGGATACTTCGTCAGCGCTGGTATGTTACTGAAGATCAGATACGTATCTCTTACCCTCCCCAAGCAAAAAAGGGGTCTCGGCCTAGTTAATGTACATGACAGGGCCGTTGCCCTCTATGTTAGCTCACATTTTTGTCTGCTGCGCCGTTGTCCTGCAAGGCTCACGAGTTTGCTTCTGACGGCGCTACGACCTGCTTCACTAAGAGCGCCGGTGCCGCTACAGGACATCCCAGCGTCCCTCTTTTATATAGGACGTTTCTATTTAGAACAAAGTTATTCCAGTGCAGCGCTCACGACACCACGAATGGCCACAGCTCGACGCCTATATCACGATATGCTGCAACGCCGCCCCCTTAATGTGGTCGAGCTAAAATCTCCTGATGTACGGTGGCGCGTGGTGTGGAAGACTGTACACGATGCCATGCTTGATTCCGATGTTGTTTCCCAATGGTGCGTAGTCGTTAATGGGAAGCTGGTGACACAAGAACGCCTCTACAGTATCTACATGGCAGAATCTCCCAATTGTGTGGGATGAAATACAGTAGATTCTGACGAACACCGCCTCAGCTGTGGAGAGGTGGAGCCGGTTTGGAACCTAGTGCGGCAGATGCTGGCTTATCTCTTGCGAGTTACACCGGAGCATATATCTGCACGCACGTTATTGTTTCCGGATGAGACACTTTACCCCAAGACTCGGACCAACTCCGTCCCCTGGATACGTGGAAATGCAGTCCATTACCTCTACCGTAACGGACACAAGAATTTACTTGACTTCTGGCTCTATTTGCAAGAAAGACATCATGCTACTGCCGGGCATACCAGATATCGACGATGCTTCGCAAACTACCTATGGAGTGCCTTTCACAGCCCGCCGTGTAGTTGGAATGTTCCAGGAAGTGGTAGATGAGGTCAGAACGAAGTGCAAACGATCGTACATTGAACATTTTTATCAGTGGGCGCAGTTGCTGGGAAACCTGACTACGAAGTGGTAGCTTTATTTTCATGTTATTTACGTTTACTGTCTCCATTGGTTCAAATGGCTCTAAGCACTATGGGACTTAACATCTGAGGTCATCAGTTCCCTAAACTTAGAACTACTTAAACCTAACTAACCTAAGGACATCGCACACATCCATGCCCAAGGCAGGATTCGAACCTGCGAGAGCTACTATCTTCGATGGTGTCTTCATTCTGTTTTAGTTTTCCAGGCTTGATATCCATGACTGTTCGCACGTTGATATCTGTATGTCCATACTGTATGTAACAAAAAAAAAAAAAAATAATCCTTCCGCACCCTACTAGAAATAACCTTCCCCAACTTCCTTTTATCGTGTTTTTGTGGGTTGGCGCACACACGTTAGTCCCGTACAATATAGTTTCTTCACATTTTAGATGGGGGGTGGTTGCGTATAGTTAGGATGGCAACGCCTGAAGTGGTAAGAGCTCATTTTTGTTTGGCAGGGACACAAGTGGCGGTGCCCCTTAGGCATGGCTATGATTTTGTTTTATTTCTTTATTTTAGGTACCCCACAAAAATATAATATAAAACAGCACACCGTCGCACTAAAAAAAGGGCGCTAATGCCCTTTTAATTAAAAAAAAGTGGCGCAGTGGTTAATGCAACTGGTTGCTAAGCAGACGATCCCGGGTTCGAATCCCAGTCCAGTACACATTTTCACTCGTCGCCGCTGACTCTACATAAAGCTCCGATGCAGCTGAGATCATGAATTCCTTCGTTTTCCTTTCCTCCTACCTCCCCCCCCCCCCCCCCCCCCCCGCCCGCCCGCCTCAACCTTTCCGCTTTCCGCCTTCAGCTTATATGATATGTATCACAGCTGCGGATTCCGCGTGATGTCTTGTCTCTCCCACATGTCCGAAAGAACACACCAGGCTTTCATATAATTAGCTCTTAAATTTTTTAAGTTGCGAAATCTTGCCTAACAACGTAAACAAGTTTTTCAAATTTATTCGTGGATTAGTTTCGTTGTAAAGGTTTTAATTGTAATCGTGGTACGTGTATCATATAAACTGGTAAACAAGAGTACTGGGTCGTCTTTTTTTCTTTGTTTTTTTTTCTTTTTTGTTATATCATCCACAGAAATCTATCCATAAACCTTGAACGTTTAGGAGTATACTATTACACAAGTCCATCCTACACACTAACTTTGTCACCCTCTGACTTCCACGTATTCTCACAGAAAGACCAATTTGTCTTTGGAAAACGGTCATGGCAATCAGATGTGGGTATTTTTCAGAAATTAAAAAACCGCAGCACAGTACACAAAGTGTATTGACCTAATAGTATATTATGTCAAAAAATAAGTATAATTTTCCTTTGTCAGGTAGATAAATATTTGATATTGTCGTCGTAACTGAAAATAAAAGGACGTAAATTGTGCTGTCTCCATGCACATTCCATTACGGACTGAGCATTACCTCTTCAGTTATAGAGGTGGAAGTGATATGTTGCACTTTCACCAACAACGAAAGCGATCTCGCGACTTGTATCACGCCAGAGACATACGCTAAAAGAACAATCAGTGTTGCATTCGGAGAAAAATGTCAACACTGTAAAAGTTGTTGTCATCACTGCAATTTTTTATCTATTGGTGGTATTGAGTAAAACGTAATTTTCAGCTGTGTACCTTGCCATTATTGACGACATTAATGAATCTGAAAACACTTTGCTATCTGTGAAATACCGTAATGTGCCATCAAGTTGTAGATCTAAATTATTCTGAGACATTGACCATCTTACTAGGGGAAGGCCTCAGACACGGCCAACCGATTCGGCTCAAATTTGGCAGGTCGCTTGTGTACAACCTAAAACGAAGGACTCTAAGATATTTGGGGTCAACACCCTCGCAATTTTGAGAAAATCACCCCTAAAGGTTATGACGAGCAATCGACTCAAAATTGGAGTGATCGATAGGTAATTGTAAATAGAGCATTTTTCATAATCAGGTATGGGGTCCGCAAACGCAAACTTTTCCAGAAATCGAGGAAAGACACTTTTGCAACTGCCGCTTCTGTACCCACATGATAAACGCTTTTCGCCGACAGCGCCGATAGCGCAACGGCAAGGTAACTGGCTGGGAATCGGAAAAACCGTGTTCGAATCTCGAAGAAACCTAGTGGATGTTATTCTTTTCGTTCGTATTTTTCCATATCTCAGTTGATAGGGATAGGAGGATTAATAAGGTAAGTAAATCAATAAGGAATGATAATAATAAGCTGGGCATAGTTGTGAACCTGGATGAGTGAAGGTGTCCAGCACGAGCCTTATAGAAGTCAATCGGAAAGAGTTGTTTTCCGTCATTAGGCTTTCGCGAACCTTGCGGATACACGTAGTGATTTTTCTATCGTTAATGCGCCGAATGAAATACGTTTTGTAAATGAATATAGTGTTCTTCTACAAGTAACATATGACGAGTACTGCATGTAGTTTGTAGTAATTAGCTCGTCTGTTTATGCCGTAGTAACTAATTATTGTTTGCTGTGTCATCTTTCAGGTGCATAATCTAAATAATGGAGGATGTACACCCTTCGACTTGCGCTGTAATATATAGTTGGTAGCGTGTCACAGACGATGGCAAACGGGAGGTTACCGACGCTGTGTTTTGGTTTGTAAAAGTGTTGCAAGACAGATGCATTATCAATGCACTACCGGAAGCAGACAGCTCTGTTTCTCGTCGTTCCAGTTCGATAGGAGCGGCTATCGCCGAGCGATTTTTGGAGCTGACAACGAATTGAAAAATGATTCAAATGGCTCTGAGCACTATGGGACTTAACAGCTGTGGTCATCAGTCCCCTAGAACTTAGAACTACTTAAACCTAACTAACCTAAGGACATCACACACATCCATGCCCTAGGCAGGATTCGAACCTGCGACCGTAGCAGTCGCGCGGTTCCGGACTGCGCGCCTAGAACCGCGAGACCACCGCGGCCGGCAACGAATTGACTTTTGTTGATACTGAAGTACTGTACCATGAAGATATCCCGACTAGTGAATCGCAAAATGGTCATAACACTTTGGAAATCTCCACGTCACTGGGAATATGTGCTTCATCTGTTCCCGATGAGTATTACGAACCGGTTACTAAACGATTCAACTACGGTGCTATACCCCTTGAAGTAGAAGTAAAGGCGGTAGCGCTAGCCAGGAATCATCCAAATTGGAACTTACAAACACTGCAAAAAAATGGAGCAACAACAGCCCTGAAAAGGAAGAAGGACTTGAAATTGTGGGAAAGTGATATCGTTAAAGGAGGGACAAGATACGACAAATACCATGCGATAAATAAGTGGACATAAGACCGATTTGTCGAATCTCGTTGTCGTAACGAGAACGTAACAACGATAACACTTGAGGAGTGGGCTGCAGGTGCAGCGCTTCAATAAATGGCCAACAAGGATTTTACTTTTGCTGCATCATTATCTTGAGCAAGAAATTTCAAATAGGAGTATAAAATTCGTCAACAGCACGTCACTAAATACGTCTCTCATAAGGAGGTACAAAATATAGAAGATATACAGAAAGTGGCGGTTCTTTTCAGCACGCAAACGGCGTCACTTATGACCGGTTTTAACAGTGATAACGTGACAAACACGGATCAAACAGGGTGCGAGTATCGGGTGAACATTCGACGCACGTTATCGCATAAGGGAGAAAAACGAACCCTTGTCGCAGTTGGCAGTAAAAACAAACTAACACATTCGTACCCGGCGCAATATGCCATCACAGCCTCTGGAAAAGTGTTGCCTAAAGTTTTCGTGTATTTGCAAGAAACGAATCTTACATTTGGTTCTCGGGTTATAGAAGAGGTCGATCGTTTAACCGACTCGTTGAAAAATGTTTACATTACCTTCTCCAAATCCGGTAAACTGATGAATGCGATTTACAGAACATTTCTTGAGAATGTTTTAAAGCCATACGTTTATGATAACAAGTTTTGTCTAATATTGAATTCCTGGAGTGGACAAATTAATACTACAATGTATGACACAATGTTTATAGATAGCGAGGGTCAGCCGACGTGCACAGTAAAAGTAATACCGCCAAACTGCACACCTGTGTGACAGCCGTGTGATGTTTATTTCTATCGCCAGGTTAAAAACTTTATTTCCAGGCTTCAGAATTACAGTGTGGTTCTGGAAACCCAGCGAGAATTGCACAACCACACGGATGCAATAACAATTCACTGCATAATTCATAACTAACTTTCAGCACCGATTTTTAAGCAGTGATATCGTATGCGTGGTACGCATCAAAATTAATTCCCTAAAAAGACATACTTTTAAATGTAAACCAAGTTTGTTTTCCGCCGACTCTTCGGAAAGAACAGTGTAGCTGTCGAAAGATTACATTCATTAGGTGTTCTTGGTGCCATGAGTATATTTGTTTCGAATATTTATATGACATTTACCATCCATCTAGTTGTTCGAAGAAAAGCGAGGACACGTAACAGTGACTGGAAGAGCCATTGTAAAGTGACTTGGAGTAATATTTTAGTTGTTTACTATCCCAAGAGGTTTGAGAAATTTATTTGCCTACCTTATTATTATCATTCCTTATTGATTTACTTACCTTATTAAATCTCCTATACCTATCAATTGAGATATGGAAAAATACAAACGAAAAGAAGAACATCCGCTAGGTTTCTTCGAGATTCGAACCCGGGTTCTCCGATTCTCAGCCAGTTACCTTGGCCTGTTTCTTACCTCGATTTCTGGAAAAGTATGCGTTTTCGGATCCCATACCTGATGATGAAAAATGCTCTATTTACAATTATCTTCCGATCCCGCCAATTTTGAGTCGATTGCTCGTCATAACCTTTAGGGATGATTTTCTCAAAAACGTGGGGGTGTTGACCCAAAACATCTTAGATTCCTTCGTTTTAGGTTGTACGCAAGCGACATGCCAAATTTGAACCGAATCGGTTGGCCGAGTCTGAGGCCTTCCCCTTGTTGTGTCAACGGGACAGTATACTCTGAAATGACATGTCCTGCAGTTCTTTGTTGATGCAATCAACCTCTTCACGAGTTTGATACATTGCGCTTTCATTAACAATGAACAAAAAAATGTTGCAGCAAAATACATTCACGTAAATGGAAACATTGACAGAAAGCTACCAAAGTGCTACCACAGTATTTCCATGCTCCATGCGTATGGAGTATGTTGACTAATATTTCACCCTTATGCGAGCTTCTTTTCCATTGACACAGATGAAGAATAGTGTGAGTACATGATGGCTACTACACTCTTGGCCAAAAGTACTGGGCACCTTAGAAATTTTGCACTTGTGTGATATACACTCCTGGAAATTGAAATAAGAACACCGTGAATTCTTTGTCCCAGGAAGGGGAAACTTTATTGACACATTCCTGGGGTCAGATACATCACATGATCACACTGACAGACCCACAGGCACATAGACACAGGCAACAGAGCATGCACAATGTCGGCACTAGTACAGTGTATATCCACCTTTCGCAGCAATGCAGGCTGCTATTCTCCCATGGAGACGATCGTAGAGATGCTGGATGTAGTCCTGTGGAACGGCTTGCCATGCCATTTCCACCTGGCGCCTCAGTTGGACCAGCGTTCGGGCTGGACGTGCAGACCGCGTGAGACGACGCTTCATTCAGTCCCAAACATGCTCAATGGGGAACAGATCCGGAGATCTTGCTGGCCAGGGTAGTTGACTTACACCTTCTAGAGCACGTTGGGTGGCACGCGATACATGCGGACGTGCATTGTCCTGTTGGAACAGCAAGTTCCCTTGCCGGTCTAGGAATGGTAGAACGATGGGTTCGATGACGGTTTGGATGTACCGTGCACTATTCAGTGTCCCCTCGACGATCACCAGTGGTGTACGGCCAGTGTAGGAGATCGCTCCCCACACCATGATGCCGGGTGTTGGCCCTGTGTGCCTCGGTCGTATGCAGTCCTGATTGTGGCGCTCACCTGGACGGCACCAAACACGCATACGACCATCATTGGCACCAAGGCAGAAGCGACTCTCATCGCTGAAGACGACACGTCTCCATTCGTCCCTCCATTCACGCCTGTCGCGACACCACTGGAGGCGGGCTGCACGATGTTGGGGCGTGAGCGGAAGACGGCCTAACGGTGTGCGGGACCGTAGCCCAGCTTCATGGAGACGGTTACGAATGGTCCTCGCCGATACCCCAGGAGCAACAGTGTCCCTAATTTGCTGGGAAGTGGCGGTGCGGTCCCCTACGGCACTGCGTAGGATCCTACGGTCTTGGCGTGCATCCGTGCGTCGCTGCGGTCCGGTCCCAGGTCGACGGGCACGTGCACCTTCCGCCGACCACTGGCGACAACATCGATGTACTGTGGAGACCTCACGCCCCACGTGTTAAGCAATTCGGCGGTACGTCCACCCGGCCTCCCGCATGCCCACTATACGCCCTCGCTCAAAGTCCGTCAACTGCACATACGGTTCACGTCCACGCTGTCGCGGCATGCTACCAGTGTTAAAGACTGCGATGGAGCTCCGTATGCCACGGCAAACTGGCTGACACTAACGGCGGCGGTGCACAAATGCTGCGCAGCTAGCGCCATTCGACGGCCAACACCGCGGTTCCTGGTGTGTCCGCTGTGCCGTGCGTGTGATCATTGCTTGTACAGCCCTCTCGCAGTGTCCGGAGCAAGTATGGTGGGTCTGACACACCGGTGTCAATGTGTTCTTTTTTCCATTTCCAGGAGTGTATATAACAGCAGATAAACTCTTTGTTTTAAAAAGTAGTTTGTCAGCCTTGAAAAAGACCAAAAACAATGACCCATCTCAAAGCCATCAATAAAACATCTGATGTAATAAAATTTGTCATTTTAATGTTTTTCTGTATAGTAACCAGTTCGCTACATTCGCTCGTTGGGGACACACACATCACTAATCTAGTGCTCTTTTCCTGTTTAGATCTGCGACATCGGCGACACTGCTGAATTACGGCTAAAAGAAACGAACCTAGCTCATAAAAACGAGTGCAGATAAAGCTTTTGTATGATCAATGGAAATGGCAAGTAGAGATTTCGAAAACTGTGAAATGTTAACGCCGATATGTGCAATATGCTGTCGAGTGATTCGCCGTAACCGGGTCGCATGTTAAGAGGCCCAGAACCGGGCGCAAGCGGATCACACCAGACAGTGAGGACCGAAAGATAATAAAAGAGTCGTTAAAAATTTGAATAAAACCTCTTTATACCTCGCTGCTTAGTTGTCTGAAAGTTTTAACGAAATAATATCTGCTCGCACCACTAGTAGACGACTTCAAGAAGCTGGTCTAAAGGGCTTTAAAGACAGGAAGCAGCCACGGCTCTCTGACAAAAATGGAAAGGCACGGAATAAGTGGGCTCTAATAACAGCAAACGTTCAGCGAACAAGATTGGTCAAATATCGGGTGGTCTGACGCAGCAAACATTCGGATGGGTTCGTCAACTTGATGCTGTAACGACACATACCAATTTCGGTGTAAAACAAAATGTATTACTTTAAAAACTCATGAAACAATTCTCTACAATATATATTTACATATCAGAGTTTTGGTACACCAGGCGTGACCTATGACAGTCGCCCGATGAGTACCCAAAGTTTGTGGTACCTGCGGGTAAAACACGGCGGAGGGAGTGTCGTGATTAGGGGCAGGATGAGTGCTGCAGAAGTGGGACAAACGCTCGAATAGGAAGGCCGCGTGGGATCCACAAAGTACACAGACGACCTAGAATCTGCTTTACTGCTCCATATTACTACCCTTTTTGGCGATACAAACATGGATGGCGTTAAATCCCAGCACGATAACGCAACCTGCTATAAATCTGTCCGCACAATGACTTGGCTTCGAGAAAATAACATCGAGCTTTTGGACTGACCTTCCCAATCACCGGACTTGAACACCATAGAGTATTTATGGGGTTTATTGAAGCGCAAAGTCAAGCGGCACACAATTAAGTCAAAAGAAGATATAAACATCACCTGCGCCTTGAGTGGAACGTCATAAGTGCCGAAGATTGTGAAAAGCTAGTGTACTCTCTACCAAAAAGAATTTCTCCTGTAATAAGGGCAAAAGGTGGGCCCACAAAATATAAACTCGAACAGATTGTTTCTATTTATTTAATTTTCTTATTTTTCACAACACTCAAAATTACCTAGGGTCTCAATATTTTGGCCAAGGGTGTAAGTGTGAGTAATGTTTCTGGAAATTTTGAGGTGGTCATCGCAACACAGCATACGTCCAGCTTATCGCCGTCCTTCCTGAGCAAAGTCTAATGACTGGCATGAGTGGCGAGGGAGCATCGTATCGACAGATGGCACAGACAGTTAGCTGCAGTACAATGGTTGTAGAGAGAGCGATGACCAGGTGGATGCAGAGCAACACTGCGGCAGAGAGGGTACGGACGGATCATTCCCGAAGGACAATATCAACGAGAGGATCACAGAGCTCTGACTGGATGACAACATGGGTCATGTGTCTCCGTGAACACTTGGGAAGAGATTAAGACTTAGTGTTGCCATCCGTCGCCACCGTCGACACCACACCACACGCAACACAACAGAGACTTGCATGGTGTTGAGTCGCCATCAACTGGGACACTGAGTGGCCTTCTGTGGTGTATAGCGATGAATATAGCTTCTATTTTTGGTGGTCAGATCGATGCCAACGAGTCTGTAGACGTAGACGGCGTGTTCAAAGGTCACAGGAAACAGAGATTGTCAAGGTCTGTACCTCTCCAACTCCTGTAATGGTGGTGCGGAGATGTAACAGAAATGTCAACATGTCTGGTTTGGTAATTGTTGAGGGGGAAGCTGAATGCTCCCCAGCATGTGGCATGAATGGTAACTCTGTTCTCATACCCTTCATGACCTGGGTACCAAATGGGGTATTCCAGCAAGATAATGCGAAACACCACATTTCATTTAAAATCACAAACGCCTTCAGGAATTTATGTATCATTGAGTGACCTGCCTGGTACCTGTATTGCCATCCCTAGAGCATGTCTTGGATGCGATCGCTTTCATGCCAGCATCCAGTCATTATCTTCATGAATTGGCATTTGTGTGCAGTTCAATCACATTAACGCGGCTACCTGTCAGATGCCTGAATAACTACCTTTCGCAACCTGTGCGTTCAGGAAGAGAGCGAATGTGGTTCTAGAAGGTAGAGACAGAGATGTAGACCCATTCTGACTCAAATGCCGTGGTCAGTCACGCTTTGTTTCTCAGGTGAGGATCCATGATGCGAACATTTCGACCGAGGTGGTCCCACATATCTCAACTGGGTTTAAATCTGGTGAGTTCAGTGGCCAGGGGAGTACAGGAGAGTCCTCCTGGTGCTCTTCGAACCACGAGCATACATTACAAGATGTGTGACACGTTCCAAGATGCTACCAAAGCAGGGTGTAAAATGAATGTGCGCAACGGAAAATACTGAACGCGAAAACGAAGATTTGGCTCTGACTGACTATCCCCTGAAGCAGATATTAGGATCTCTTAATGGTGATACTATCTCCTCCATCTTACTCTTTAACATGTGGATTACAACATAAACATAAAAGAATGATTAAGGGAACTAGTAACTACAAAATGATAAATGCTGTTTCTGCTTATATATTTATCGCAGATTAAAACCCCTTCATATATTACAAATATTTATATATCAATGTCCAATGGACAAAAAGAGATACAAATGAATTTCCTAACTAATATGATTGATCAGTTGCCCAAATCTGCCCCTTTTTATGGCTACACGATATAATATAAATAACGCGATATGACTGACATCATCCGCGTACCAAACACTAGAAGACAGTACTTTCAAAAATGATCTACAGTGGTGTACAACCTCAGTGGAAATAAAATTTACGTGATCACAGCTGTTTAGCTTCATAGCCCTAATAAGCCAAAGCAATTAACAATATCACCGTATGTACTCCGTCTGGTGCGTCGGAGTAACGGTTCTCGTACACGCCTGCGACGACTGATTAACTCCAGCCACAAAATATAAAAAAAACTTCATTCAAACACTAGTATAGCAGAAGACGGTCCTCTGACTAGTATAATCTTCTCCTCTCTGTGAGAAACGCGAACTCCCAGCCACAAGGACGGAGTTGAGACAACGTCTCAACATGAGTATAGCCAGAAGTGCTCTCAATCACTCCCTACCTGGAGGCGAAGTCCAGAAACATATAAGTTCGCAACAGTACAGGGCCTAACCATTCTAACTATAAAATCTCCTGAGAGCAAAGACAACAAGTCTGTCTGTAGCAACAAAGCTGATACTGAGCGACCATCAGACACGAGCGCTCAAAACGGACGACCTCTTTCTCTCCACCGCTGGCTTCCCAGCAAAGCTCAGCTCCCCTCCCTCGTAACTGCAGAAGGCGAATCATATTCTTGAAACCACGGAATATTCTCCATCTCTACGGATTCTTTCGAACGCCGACTAACCATATTTTAGTCTTTTGTCGCCCAGCACGGAAAGTTTGCGAGGAAATACCTATACCCGTTAATTAGGAATTCATACAATGGTACGCTTCTCAAAGTAAAAATCCTCAGAAATAATGCAGCCTGCGTGATTTCCGACGCAACGCTTCCTCGTTCCTCCCTGTGGCGTCCAAGATTTTCAGAGTTTTTTAAGTGTTATCAGGTTATCCTTCCGGCCCCGCTACAATTCCGGCTGGATGCCGCTGTATTGTACTTCAGCGCTCAGGTGCCCCGACTGTTCGTCTTGGCTACTCCTGTGTTAAGCAGGACCAAGACACCTGTGCGGGCTTTTCCATCCAGGACTTGAGTTACGTCTGCTGTTTCATTTCAAAAATGGCTCTGAGCACTATGGGACTTAACTGCTGTTGTCATCAGTGCCCTAGAACTTAGAACTACTTAAACCTAACTAACCTGAGGACATCACACACATCCATGCCCGAGGCAGGATTCGATCCTGTGACCGTAGCGGTCGCGCAGTTCCAGACTGTAGCGCCTAGAACCGCTGGGCCACTCCGGCCGGCTTGTTTCATTTTCACTAGTGTTCCAACCTCTACTAGTATAGGCAATCATTCATTCCACCATTTTGATAACAAAGACACTCCGTCACCTTTCATGCAATAAGCGTTAACAACTATTTACAAGGTGTATGTGACAATGTCAGTCTTCTTTAAATATTCATATATATAAGATGTAAAAACTATCTAATGATAACTGATTCCGTTTGTAAATTATGGCAAAGTATGTAGATGAGTGCTTGTAAGGTGCGAAATTATACCCACTTCACAACGTTGCATTGTCCTGCTAGTAGGTGCCACCGAGCCGAGGAAAAACGAGGTGCATGCAGAGGTGCACATGGGCCTCAAGGATAGATGGAGTTCTGTGTTGATCCATTGTGTGCCTTCCAGAATGACAAAATCACCCAGAGTACGCTCGAAAACATTTCCCAGACCTTAACGCTACCTCCTCCGGCCTGTACACCCCCCCCCCCTCCCCCCCCCCCCCCCCCCCCCCGACGTTTGTTGCAGGGTCGAACACGCCACACGCCAACAGCCATCTGTCCGGTGGAGCATAAAAAGTGGAACTTCTGAAAAGGCCACTCAGTGGACGTCTAGTTGCGATATTCGCGTATAAGTTCCAGCCGTCGTCGCCGATGATTACCACTCAGCATGGGTGCATAAACTAGGCGCCTGATGTGGAGGCCCATATCCAACAACGTTCGGTGAACATTCGTTGAGGAGACACTGTTGATAGCATGTTTGTTCATCTGGGTGGTCAATTCCTCAGCAACTGCACGCCTGTTCGCCCGTACACTTCCACAGCAGCTGTTCACCCCTGTCAGCTATGGCCTGTGGTAAACGTTAGTCGCCTCGGCGGCGGTTTTGGATGGCGCTGTTTTGACATGTACAGCATTTATTAGCACTGTGGCATACTAACAGTTTATAAAGTTTCGGAAATTTTTTCACCTTTGTCCCGATAGGTCATGATCGTACTCTTTTTGATGTCAGTCTGCCACCTGCAGTCTGCGAGTTGTTATTGCACATAGACGGTGTTCACATTAAAGTGACTGGACCGTATATTTTAGGCACGGCAACAAAATCTCCCAGACGACATTCAAAGGCTGCTTACTTTCTTGCCATAATGATTCCAAGAGTCTATTCCAGCCCATGCGGAGTCAAAAATAATGATGCTGATGGAAGACATCAGTTCCGATTGGAATGAAAGGTTAATTGGTTAATACCCATTGTACGATGAACACCCTCACCATGTTTGACAAATATTGGGCTGGTGGTTCTTGGTGGAATACCTTCCATTTCCGTCAGTGTAGAGCAGCGGTGTGCCTACCAGGGGAGGCTGCGATTTTTAAGCGCAATTATTAGACGACGTTAACGGATTGCTTTCGTCTACCTGCAATAATGTCATGTCGCCGCAGATACAAATGTTTAAATCTAACGATGATTAGTCGGATATTGTCACGCCGCCTCACCTTCTAGCCTCCTACATTGGAAGGAATAAGCGAATTGCGCAGAGGAGACGATACAATTTTACTGCCTACTGCGTAATCCGAGGTCCAATACGCATAAGCACTTCATTCAGCAGCGACAGAAATTGCCAGATGTGTATTTCTGCGACGAAGCTCTTATTTGTTCTTATTCAGGTACAGTAAAATTAATGTTAGCCTATTCTGATAGTGGCAGCTACACTCCTGGAAATGGAAAAAAGAACACATTGACACCGGTGTGTCAGACCCACCAAACTTGCTCCGGACACTGCGAGAGGGCTGTACAAGCAATGATCACACGCACGGCACAGCGGACACACCAGGAACCGCGGTGTTGGCCGTCGAATGGCGCTAGCTGCGCAGCATTTGTGCACCGCCGCCGTCAGTGTCAGTCAGTTTGCCGTGGCATACGGAGCTCCATCGCAGTCTTTAACACTGGTAGCATGCCGCGACAGTGTGGACGTGAACCGTATGTGCAGTTGACGGACTTTGAGCGAGGGCGTATAGTGGGCATGCGGGAGGCCGGGTGGACGTACCGCCGAATTGCTCAACACGTGGGGCGTGAGGTCTCCACAGTACATCGATGTTGTCGCCAGTGGTTGGCGGAAGGTGCACGTGCCCGTCGACCTGGGACCGGACCGCAGCGACGCATGGATGCACGCCAAGACCGTAGGATCCTACGCAGTGCCGTAGGGGACCGCACCGCCACTTCCCAGCAAATTAGGGACACTGTTGCTCCTGGGGTATCGGCGAGGACCATTCGCAACCGTCTCCATGAAGCTGGGCTACGGTCCCGCACACCGTTAGGCCGTCTTCCACTCACGCCCCAACATCGTGCAGCCCGCCTCCAGTGGTGTCACGACAGGCGTGAATGGAGGGACGAATGGAGACGTGTCGTCTTCAGCGATGAGAGTCGCTTCTGCCTTGGTGCCAATGATGGTCGTATGCGTGTTTGGCGCCGTGCAGGTGAGCGCCACAATCAGGACTGCATACGACCGAGGCACACAGGGCCAACACCCGGCATCATGGTGTGGGGAGCGATCTCCTACACTGGCCGTACACCACTGGTGATCGTCGAGGGGACACTGAATAGTGCACGGTACATCCAAACCGTCATCGAACCCATCGTTCTACCATTCCTAGACCGGCAAGGGAACTTGCTGTTCCAACAGGACAGTGCACGTCCGCATGTATCCCGTGCCACCCAACGTGCTCTAGAAGGTGTAAGTCAACTACCCTGGCCAGCAAGATCTCCGGATCTGTCCCCCATTGAGCATGTTTGGGACTGGATGAAGCGTCGTCTCACGCGGTCTGCACGTCCAGCACGAACGCTGGTCCAACTGAGGCGCCAGGTGGAAATGGCATGGCAAGCCGTTCCACAGGACTACATCCAGCATCTCTACGATCGTCTCCATGGGAGAATAGCAGCCTGCATTGCTGCGAAAGGTGGATATACACTGTACTAGTGCCGACATTGTGCATGCTCTGTTGCCTGTGTCTATGTGCCTGTGGTTCTGTCAGTGTGATCATGTGATGTATCTGACCCCAGGAATGTGTCAATAAAGTTTCCCCTTCCTGGGACAATGAATTCACGGTGTTCTTATTTCAATTTCCAGGAGTGTATTTAGCGGAGAATCTGATGGTAGCCACTGAATACAGTACACAGTTCCAAAGAATTTTACTCCTGCTGCAGATTTTTAAAGTACTGAAATAAATCTCTAAACTTCACATTAGCTTAGCGGCAATTATTCTGATATGCCCTACGTATATGGAAGTCAATAAGCTACATTACCTCCATCCTGATGGGCATAAATGTTACAGTTACTTAATGCTGCAAACATTACTCCTTAAGTTTTAAGCTTACTGTACGACAAGACACTCAAGAAGAGCGCAAATAAATCGCGATAACACGGACGTATATCCTGTGCTTGTATAATGAGGCATATGAGCGTAGAAAGGGGTTTCTCCTCTATATATATCACACAATATTTACATTGTTCACATAGCGTATCGTTCAGGTGAGCTGCAGTGCCTCCATGCAGTAAAGCAGCGGTGTGTGTCTTCATATCTTGACGAAACAGTGAGAGGTACGATACTAAATATTTTTGGAACCTAAATGGAATACGCACTTGCAGTCACTAAAATAGTGCGAAATACGTACACTGAGGTGACAAAAGTCGTGGGGTACCGATATACAGAAATACAGACGGAAGTAGTATCGCGTACACAAGGTATAAAGAGGCAGTGCATTGGCCGAGCTGTCATTTGTACTCAGGTCGTCCCTGTGAAAATG
Source organism: Schistocerca americana (assembly GCF_021461395.2). Taxonomy (NCBI): domain Eukaryota; kingdom Metazoa; phylum Arthropoda; class Insecta; order Orthoptera; family Acrididae; genus Schistocerca; species Schistocerca americana. Next base: position 140,273,759 of record NC_060130.1, on the reverse strand, counting down.
TTTCCGACTTCATTATGACCACACGATGGGAACTGTCAGACTCTGAACGCGGAATGGTAGTTGGTGCTAGACGCAGGGGACATTCCATTCTTAGGGGATTCAGTATTCCGCGATCCACAATGTCAAGAGTGAGCCGAGAATACATAATCTCAGGCATTGCCTGTCAAGAGGGAGAGCGTAGTGGGCGACGACCTTCACATAACGACCGAGAGCAAATGCGTTTGCGTTGTCAGTGCTAATATACAAGCAATATTGCGTGAAATAAGAGCAGAAATCATGGACTACGGCAGCAGACGACCGACTCGAGTGTCTTTCCTAACAGCACATCACCTGCAGCGCCTCTCTGGGCGCGTGACCTTATCAGTTGGAGCCTAGACCTGGTCAGATGTCCCAATTTCAGTTGGTAAGAGCTGATGGCACGATTCGAGATTGGCACAGACCCCACGAAGCCATGGCCACGGAGCCCAAGTCGTCAACAGGGCACCGTGCAAGCTAGAGGTGACTCCATAATAGTGTGGGCTGTGTTTCATTGGAATAGACTGGCTCCTCTGGTCCAAATGAACGGTTCATTGACTGTAAAAGGTTCTGTTCCGCTACTTGGAAGCCATTTGCAGCCATTCGGGGACTTCATGTTCTCAAACAACGATGGAATTTTTATGGATGACAATGCGCCATGTCAATCGACCACAGTATTGTTCGCGATTGGTTTTAATAACATTCTAGACAATTCGAGCGAATGATTTGGCCTCACAGTCGCCCGACATGAATCTCATCCAACATTTATGGGACATAATCGAGAGGTCAGTTCGTCCACAAAATCCTGCCCCGGCAACACTTTCGCTATACTGGACAACTTAAGAGGCAGCATGGTTTAATATTTATGCAAGGGACTTCCAAAGACTTGACTCCAAGTCACGTTGAGTTGGTGCACTACGCCAGGCCTTGGAGGTTCGACACGATACCAGGAGATATCCAGAGACTTTTGTCACCTCAGTGCATAACACAGCAATAAGCTTGTTCTGTTACAGTAAAAATAGGTACAAACAGATTAAGACATGCTCCTGCGACTGTGTGTTTCGACATAATAACTTTTAAGCCTAGTTAACATACAAGGTTGTAAAGTAGGTAGTTGTAATTACAAATGTAGTATATATATACAAAGGGACTTCAGAAAGTTACACATTATTATGGGAGGCCAAGGAACTTTTATTGAACGCTGCACTATACGTCATAGTGATACTGATACATGGCACTATTTTCTCTAAAATCTCCAGGTCTCTGTTAACAACGGTCGGAAAGTTCTACCAATCGTCCAATCCTCGACGACAGAAATTCGTTCCTTGAACAGCGATCCTTACAAAAATCGCTGCCTGAACGTCCTCATCGTTGAAAACTGTCTTTCCCATCAGGTGGTCTATCAGCTTGTTGAAAAAATGCAAATCGCGTGGTACAAGACACCGACTTGCCGCTCAACATCACCCACACCTGTGCGACCTCGGTCGAACTGTTGGCACCATTTCACTACGCCTGGACGCGACATTGCATTTTGGTCCATACGCCGTCATAATTTCACGGTGAATCTGTGTGCAGTTAGGCTTTTACCCAGAAGAATCGTACTGACCCGCAAACTTCAACTCTGAGTATGTTTCCAGTTGCCACGTCACTTCACTCCCACACTGTGATGCACCTTCACATACCTTGGTAACATTTCCGATTAGTTTTGTTTAATTCAGTATTATATTGTCCAAATTGCCGGTTGCTATAAACTCTCGCCTTCTCTGTGCTAGTCTGTTTGTTCCATTTGGATTTTCCATTCCTTTGCCCGTAGCGAGCGACGTAGTCCTTAGGTAAAACATTGAACTCATATTTGGGAGGACGACGGTTCATATCACCGTCCGCGATTTCCCTAAATCGCTTAAGGCGAATGCTGGGATGATTCTTCTGAAGGGGAACGCAAATTGCCTCCTTCATATTTTCCAATCCTAGATCGTGCTCCATCTCTATGGAACTCGTCATCAACATGACGTCACATCGTAATTTTTCCTTCATCTTCCTTCCTTTATTTATGAAAATAGCGTTACATTTGGAGCTTAGCACTTGATGGCTGTGAAACATTGACAAAAGGCAAAAATGAAATGAAATTTCTTGAAGAATTTGATGTACGGTGCGGGATACGCCTGTTAAAGTTGACAGATGAAACAACCAAGTGGAATGTCCTGCAAAGAGTTGGGGAAGAAAAATCCTTCGGAAGAACAACAGAGCAAAGAAGACACTAGTGGATAAAACGGTGTAATCAGTACTTTGTAAATGTAGTAGAACGAACGTTATAAATAAAGATACCCCAGGGAATTCCGCAACTGGAAATTTTAAAACAACATAAAGCAGGAGTCTCTAATTATGCAGAAATGAAGAAGTTAGCTTCGAATAGATCCATATGGAGAGCTGCCAACAATTGCGCAACTATTTCACCTCCAGTTGCACAACTGTGATGTCTGCAAGCAAACAGCCTCAGAGAATAACAGAGTTGATGTCCGACATAAATTACAAAAATACGTACGTCGTGAACAGCTACGGATACGGCATATGCTATTTTCGCTTATGTCGGCGCCTACCCGTACAGAAGAATACATTGTGCTGTGTTTGACAGTGGGTCTTTAATCCAATCGCTAACCTGTTCGGAAATTCCATAACCAAGTATTTTGTTTACTATACGACGATATGGAACCATATAGAACGTGTTCTTCTTCTCTTAAGTTCCTTAGCTGTCGTGCGGTTAATGACAATCCTCAGCTTACAGCTGTTCCTTTACTGATAATAATGTAGTTGACAACTATCCAAAGTTTGTAGTTATCATATGTAAAGTATCTAGATTGCATCTTCCTTCAGTATGGAATTTAACGTGCCGCCAGATCACCAATATTAAAGTTAATATCCCCTTCTTCTAAGTTCTTCGCCTACGGTCCTTTCTCGTTAATGAAGAATCACAGACTCAACCACCGATCGAAATGACGCAATGTTTAAGAAACTTGATTCTTATCCTGGTGGAACAGGATCCGGATACCTCTCCGGGAGTACTGACTTAGATTTTTAGGCGATTTCCCTGAATCACCCAAGGCGCGTGGAGGAACGGTTCCTCAAGAAAGGGCGGAAGTAATCCTGCCCCCCCCCCCCTCTCTCTTCCTCTTATGACTTTACGTCAAAGGCTTGAGCAAGGTGGCGCAGTGGTATGGGATCTCGTGCGGGTATGCAGATTTATGTTATACACGCTTCCCCATGACTGCCGGCATGGTTCAAAACTTGATTTATTTCGCAGCAATTGTCTTTTCCGAGCTTTTTCTACGTATCTGTTGGCCTCATCATTCCATCTTGTACGTCAATGGGATGTTAAACCTTAACCTTTCTGTATCCTGTATGGCTATCTATGATTGGTGTTGTGTACATAGTTCCGCGTAGTCAGCGCGTACACAACTTTCCCACTAGAGCGCGCCCCGCTAAGCACAACAGCGCAGACGCAGCGCTCGTCCGTCTCCACACTACGAATGGCGCTGCCATAGAGACGGACCAAATTCTGCTTCCGCCGATCCACTTATTAATATATAACGTAGCCAATGAGATTGCTGCTAATGTAGAACCTTTTCTCCTCGCGGATCACACTCGCGCAGTGATACATGAACGCGCAAGGTATTATAACGAGTGTACAGACCTCCGATTAGTCAGTCTGCATCAGTCTGTACCAGTCTGCATTTGTCCGCCCCAGTCTGTACCAGTCTGCATTTGTCTGCACCAGTTTGTATCAATCTGCATTTGTCTGTACCAGTCTATAGTCAAGTTTCAGTCTGCGCCTAATAAGATCACCATATTCCTGTACATAGCCATGAAGATAAATGTATAGACACTTTTGTCAAGTATCAGAGATATATGTGAGAATAAGATTAACGTACCAATACCAAAGGAACTTCAGATTGTCAATTGTAAACAGCATCCAGAACCAAGTTAAGTAATTTTTATGCTTGTTATTATTTTAATAAATGTGTGTGAAAATTAATCAAGTTCTGTTTAAAGTTGGTCACCGTCAATCTGCTACTCTAAGCGTGCAAGTGGCATTTCTATCGTCTGACCTAATGGCAGAAGATAAACAAGCCACGTAAGACCACGAGACATATTGCTGACATTCGCCTACTTCGTTAGAGCGACAAGTCAAATAATCTGATGGTGTGTGTACTGAAGGTCTTACAGTACGCACACCACAATTGGTTTTTGGCAGAACTCAAGATGATATACATTCGTGGTTGGACAGGCTCGATTAGAGTAATTTTTACGTGGTGGCGTGCATGCTGATTTTGTTTTCTTTTTATGTAACACTGTCCCGCAGAATCTTTCATTATGGGTGTTGTGACTTGGCAAGACAGCCAAGCCACTATGAGAGGAAGCCGAAAGGCACGCGTTTAAGCTCACGCAGGCTGGCGTGAGGTCTGGAACAGTTAAAGGAGTTGAGTCTAGTAAAAAAAGTACGTAGCTTCTGGAATACTTAACTTTAATCCATAATCGGTGAACATCGGTCTGACGGTACATGCATCACAAGATAAATAGCAAACGATAATGGCTCCTTGCTAGGTCGTAGCAAATGACGTAGCTGAAGGCTATGCTAACTATCGTCTCGGCAAATGAGAGCGTAATTTGTCAGTGAACCATCGCTAGCAAAGTCGGCTGTACAACTGGGCCGAGTGCTAGGACGTCTCTCTAGACCTGCCGTGTGGCGGCGCTCGGTCTGCAATCACTGATAGTGGCGACACGCGGGTCCGACGTATACTAACGGACCGCGGCCGATTTAAAGGCTACCACCTAGCAAGTGTGGTGTCTGACGGTGACACCACAAAGGGTATACACTGAATCTATTGATTCATGAAGAAGCGTGACACATGCGACAGAGACGTTCTACAAGGCCTCACATACACCAAACGAACTGACTCAGTGGTTAAGATAATGGTCCGACATTTAGAAGGAATGTGTGTGTTTCGTATTTCCGTTATGTGCATAAATTAATTGAGGAGAATACTGGGACGCTTCCTTAAACAGGGTCATGGCCAATTTCTTTCTCTGTCATTGATCAGAGCTCGAGTTCCAACTTGAATAATTTCAACGACGACAGCACTATAAAAAACTATTCTTCCATCCTGCATGTCACCTCCCTAATGCATTGAGGACGTAAGTTGTTGACGTTTCCTTAAGCGTTTGTTGTTGAAACTGCGTAATAAGATTATTCATTGTGTGTCTACCGGAAAAAAATTACGAATTATTTTGGAATTTTTCGAGTATAATTTGTCTAGGTTCCAACTTTCCTTGAAAGCGATGCAATGGATAAAAATCGTTGCATGACATTAAAATTGTTTTTCTATTTTGTACCTGCGATCACACAAATATATACAACGGAAAAGTTGCCAGCGAAACTTTACTTCCCAAGACACGACCAGAAACTGCGAAGAACTTAAATCTGAATGTGGAATGTGTTTTCAGAGGTTATCACTTTGCCCGCTGCACTCGTGTGCCGCATTACGAAACGGGGCTATCGAGCCAATAAAGCAATATTTTTTGTAGCATGGCCTCAGAAATTAGTACCGGGGGTCTTCGAGGCGAAATGGGGTAGCCATAGTCAGTTTTCCAGACTGACCTAACACCATGCACTCTACTGTGATCGAAGACACGCCAGAAATGTTTAGGATATCTTATAAATTTTTATTTGAACCGACAGAAATCGATCATATATCAAGAAGAAATTATGTTCATTCGTGGCTGTGTTTTAATTTTCATGTATTTAGCATCTGGCCTGCTGAATCTCAACCGTTGCATTTAGCCCAGAGTCCGTTAGCACCGTACTGCAAGTACAGGCTGTCCGGGCTTACGAAAATATTAGTTTATCCTTCAGTACCTATTAAGGTTTATAACTGTATTTGTCCAACATTGTACACATGGGCTCAAACGTTTCTATGCACGATGGTACAGTTCACTGTGGGCAGCGTTTGTATTTCGACAGATATCGAAACGGTACTCCACTTCTCGCCACATACTCATAAGCATGACTTGTGTTATGGTCTCTATTGCAGCGTGGATCCGTCGTCTCAAATCCACCAGATCTCGAACTTTTGTTTTGTAAACAATGTCTTTGATAACCCCCATGCACTGAAATCCAGCTTAGACAACTCATAAGACAGAGGGGGCCAGGCAATACGAGGCCCTCCGTCCCCCTTCCGATCCACCGTTCATGAAACGTCTCACGGAGAAATGTGGTAACACCCCCATGCTAGTGGGGTGGGGCACCGTGCTGCTGGAAAATGACGTCGGGAGGAATCTGTGGAACTACATGGTTCGCCAACATGCCGAGATAGGTGTGGCCCTGTCACTGTAGACTCCATAAAAAATGGAGCAATCACACCATGTTCGTGTAATCCCAACTACACATTAACTTTTGGTGTGTCCCTTTTGTACTCAGCCACTTCTCAAGGGGTGTCAACTCTCCATATTCGACAGTTATGTCGGTTAACTCTGCCACGGACGTGGAAGCTAGCTTCGTCACTGAACAGCGCTGCATTGAGGTAGTCTGTACGATGCAACATTGGAACAGCGAAATCACATCGTCTGCAGTTATCCTCAGGATTAATGTGATGCAAAATTTGGAGTTTGTAAGCACGCAACCGGAGACGTTTGATCACAATGTCGTGTACCGTCGAACGGGGGACGCCTAGTTCCCTACCAGGTCGTCTAATGGATTTACGTGGGCTTCTAGCGAAGGCTTGGCGCACACGTTCCATGGTTTCTTCATTCACATGTGTTTTAGGATGTTTCCCAACATTTGAAATCAAACTTCCAGTTTCTCGAAGAGTTCTGCCCCACTGGCAAATGGATTGACGTGTGAGGCGACCAACGTTCCATTTTCTTCTTGCACGTCGCTCAACGCCTGTTGCAGATTTTAACTTTGTTAACCATAGCACACGCTGCACCTTTCGTTGTTGACTGTGAGGAGTACGTCTGCGTGCTGCATGGTAAGTACTAATTTATGCGCATGTGCCATACGACTCAGCGCTGTTCATAAAATGGTGAGGACCAAATCTAGGAGAATGTGTCTATCGATTGAAGATTTACCCAGCAACATAAAATGTCAAGTTCTATATATGAGTCAGGAAGGCTGCGTACGATCAGTGAGACGCCGGAAATCGTATCGTGCAACCAATTAAGCCGAGGCTACTTCACCAAGACACGTCAGAGGAACGAGGTAGCCTTCTTAGCCGTTGAAAAAGATCACGTAAGTGAGATTTGAAATACTCACTGTACAGTGTTCGGCACAGCTAGTACGGTGTCGCTGTTGCACCTCCGCGAAACAAGTGTGCGTCATTGCATTGAGCAATGGGAGCCATTTTTAATTATGGCCTTGTGGAGGCGAGAGTATCGAACAACCGCCGTCGAAGCGTATTTCAAAAATGATGAGTCTCCTGTCGCAGTGCATCGATTCTTTCGTCGCCATTTACATTTGAAATAACACGGTGAAGTCCCATATCATCGAATGATCGAACGATACAAGTCAGGACTACTGCATCTTTTCAAAAGAGAAAAGTCCAAGGCGACGAAGGACACAGCGGACTGCGGAGGAGGCGCATCAAGTACTCATCCCGGGTACTCACATTTCTGCTGCCAGGCGTGCCTCAGCGCTGACAATGCTAGATGGATCCCTGTGGTGCATCGCTCGTACAAATTGCAGCTTGTAAAGAAACTGAACTAACAAGATAAAGTTGCCAAACGAATCGTCGCCTTGCGCTTTCTGGAACTTTTAGCAGTCGACCCGCAGATGCGAATCGACATACTGGTGTCTGATGAGGCCCATTTTCACTAGACGATGATTTAAATAAACATAACTACGGATACCGGGCGCCACGTTACGAGGTTGGTCCTCATCGGCTGCATTGGAAACGCCTGCACGCTAAACATGTGACTGTGTGGTACAGCGTGGCTTCGTTTAGCATTATCGGTCTAAACTTTTTTAAGGATTTTCAGGGCCGTGCAAAAACCGTTAGTCCCTAAACGCAAAATGACTCCCTCGTCCAAGGGTGAACAAACACATATTGTTCCAACAGGACGGGTCAACAGCTCGTACTGCGTGCCCCTTCATGAATGTTTTGCGGCGTCATTTTCCTGATAGATTTGCATCCAGATGCGGGGACATTATTTGGCCAGCGCGGTCGCCCTATTTTAATTCCCTCGATTTTTTTTTCTAGTGGGGATTCTTGAAGGGTGAAGTGTACGCTACACGTCCTCATGACGTAGTTGAACTCAGATGATGCCGACAGATGTTCAGGTTATCCGATCGAACATGTTGAATCGGATGCTGGAAGCTTCTGTTCGCCGCCTGGAACAATGCACGGACCGTGATGGCCTCCATCTGTATTGTGTTGTATTCAAAACTAAATAATGAGCGTATGTGACATGTAATGGGATATATTTTTCTTTGTTTTTATTTTGTGTTTCAATAAATTTGTCAATTTGTTTGGAAGTTCTAACCTTTTAATATTCTACTACTCATTCTGCAGGACCATGTACAATGTAGCTCTATTTCCAGTAACATTTTCCGCTGTAGTAACTGATTACAACTTCCCTTTTTCAGAAAAGTCTGCAATTTATGTATTCCTGAAGACTTTCTCGAGCGTTTCGTTTCCTTGACTTACTTCTCATAATATTAACTGTTGCTTAGGGCGAAATTAAATCTTCTTGCACCCATCCTGACCTACGTTTTCGGCAGACAATACGCGGCAATTTAAAATCGTTTGTCGGACCAGGATTCGAACCCACATCTCTGTCTCATGTGAGCGACTTAAAACTTCGAGCTGTTACCAGTTCACCGCGTACTCAGCAAAGACTCTCACAGAAAAGAGGAGGAGTAGAAGGGCTGAGGCGGTCCATGAGACGTGCTCGGCTGGCATACTTGATACCGCACTGCCCGCGCCTTTCCAATCTCGTCCTGGTACATACTCCGAATTTGTAACGAATAATTAACAAAGCATATACTCTGCATACAGTAAGAATATTTATGTTTAAGATTTTCTTGGTTTCCATGAATAAATTCAGTTGCTTGTATATAATAACCTCGACGTCGAAGGAAAGCTAAGCTCTAATATTACTTGTCGTTTAGTTCTGTTCGATAAGACTTATTTTTCACATCAATTAACTAACTGTTTCTAAAGCTATTGTGTTCTTAATCGTAATGAAAAAAATTTGAAAACGCAATGGTCTTCAGTCACACACGAGGGCAAGGAAAAGTTTCGTGACATGGCACAGGGATGGCGTTAATATCAACGATTGTTTTCTATATTGCCGAATGTCAACTAGATCTGTGGAAAAAATTTGTTGTCCGTACAGATAGCCCAAGCAATCGTCCTGTGTGTGTTTCTTTCATATGGATGTTGTAGAAAGTGTGCCATTAGAAAATGATGGATGGTTTGTTGCCAACGGAAATTCATCCAAAATTATTGAAGGTTTTTATTCCTCCAAGCAATAAGTGAATACATCTGTTCTAATGAACATGATCCATATGAAGGACCTCCAAAACTGCATACCACAGCCAGCAATGTTTCTGATTTCATGACTTTTTTCAGTTCTTATTTGTGATTTTGTGCGTCGGTTCGTTACAGTGATCTTGCACGCATTTTCGTTTCATTGCAGTGTGTTCATGAAATTCAAAATATATCCTTGAATTGTTACTTGCAATAGCGTAAAAAGAAATAACTGCTGAATATTACACAAGATTTCAGGACAAAAGGGGTGAAAATGCCACAGAAGAGGCCCGAATGTAAAAACAAAATGCAAAAATATTAGTGAGTAGAATAGTTTTGCGTCGAGTTGTTAGGTTATGGCGGCCGCTCAGAGGTATTTTTGAGATCTTCCGGAATTACAATACAGTGATGGAATCTACGGATTGGAAAAATGTTGGACAAAGTCCGTTGACTTAAGAGGGGAATATGTCGAAAATTTGTTGAAATATTCATCTTGCCCTCGAAATTCGAAATAAACTCATGTCTGGTTAGTGATGCTTTCCACAAACTCACATGAGAAAATATTATTTACGTTTCTTCTACCAGTGTATAACAGACATTCAAGCCTTGATAATAGCTGAAGCCGGTTGTGCTGCGGTTTGAAAAGATTACGTCATCATGAGACGTCACTACCCATTCCTTCCCCAAGACCTTACACGCGGCTGCCAGATTGTGTGGACGCTGCTCTCAATTTTGGCTCATTGTATCAGACGTTCCGAAAATTTTCAGTGTTGTTAGAATACACAAACTTAACAGGTCAGTCAAGCTGTGGGCTTCCTCTTGAAAGATTTTCATGCAGTCAACGAAGAAATAATACGAGATTACTTTAGAAGACGGAAAAAATCTTGGTTATTCAGTAGGTTGGCGTAACAGTTCTCATTCAATGTGCCTGTCATTTGAACCAATGCGCTCATTTCAGCATAATTAAAATAAAACTTAACAAAGCGTAGCTTAGTCCATCTCACGTAGTCCTGCCAGGAAGCGCCCTGAGGTCAACACAGCTTATGAGTAAATATACCGCCAGTAAAGTGATACGCCTGAGAGATAATACGTTTTGTTGTATCTCGTCGTCCATAAACAGCCATTTTCAATCTATTCCAGGCATGTTTGATAGGGTTCATGTCTGGAGAGCATGCTGGCCACTCTAGTCGAGTGATGTCTTTATCCTGAAGGAAGCCATTCACAAGATGTGCACGATGGGGGCGCGAATTGTCGTCCATGAAGACGAACGCCTCGCCAATATGATGCCGATATGGTTGCATTATCGGTCGGAGGATGGCATTCACGTATCGTACAGTCGTTACGGCTCCTCCCATGACCACCAGCGGCCTACGTCGGCCCCACATAATGCTACCTCAAAACAGCAAGGAACCTCCACCTTCCTGCACTCGTTGGACAGTGTGTCTAAGGCGTTCAGCCTGTCCGGGTTGCCTCCAAAAACGCCTCCGACGATTGTCTGGTTGAAGGCATATGCGATACTCATCGGTGAAGAAAACGTGATGCCAATCCTGAGTGGTCTATTCGTCATGTTGTTGGGCCCATCTGTACCGCGCTGCATGGTGTTGTTGTTGCAAAGGTGGACCTCGCCATGGACGTCGGGAGTGAACTTGTGCATCATGCAGCCTAATGCGCACAGTTTGAGTCGTAACATGACGTTCTGTGACTGCACGAAAAGCAGTATTCAACATGGTGGCGTAGCTGTCAGTGTTCCTCCGAGCCGTAATCCGTAAGTAGCGGTCATCCACTGCAGTAGTAACCCTTGGGCGGCCTGAGCGAGGCATGTCATCGTCAGTTCCTGTCTCTCTGTATCTCCTCCATGTCTCAACAACATCACTTTTGTTCACTCCGAGACTCCTGCACACTTCCCTTGTTGAGAGTCCTTCCTGTCACAGAGTAACAATGCGCTGCTCGCGCATGGTTGTTTACATCTTTGGGCGGGTTTAGTGACATCTCTGAACAGTCAGAGGGACTGTGTCTGTGATACAATATCCACAGTCAACGTCAGTCTTCAGGAATTCTGGGAACCGGGGTGATGCAATGGCCCGCATCTCGTGGTCGTGCGGTAGCGTTCTCGCTTCCCACGCCCGGGTTCCCGGGTTCGATTCCCGGCGGGGTCAGAGATTTTCTCTGCCTCGTGATGGCTGGGTGTTGTGTGATGTCCTTAGGTTAGTTAGGTTTAAGTAGTTCTAAGTTCTAGGGGACTGATGACCATAGATGTTAAGTCCCATAGTGCTCAGAGCCATTTTGATGCAATGATTTTTTTTGAAGCGTGTATAATTCTCTCCGGAATTGGTTTCCGACAGTAATTCGTACATGGTATGTTTGCCATGCGCCGAAATACTCCGCCATTTACGTCACAAGATGACTTGTGGTACGGTAAGTACTGATCACCTTACCTTGATGCTCTTTCACATAGACTTCGTAACGGAATAGGCCATGTACCTGTTACTATTATCCCGTTTTGTACGCTCAAATGTGGGCAAATAAAACCCGTAGGTGAAGAAATATACATCAAGTTACAATCCTTGATATTTATTCTCATAGAATTACATAATATTCACTTTACTTCACGCACTGGTAAAGGAAAGGTCTCTAACTCAAGCAGTTACAACGTTTGTGATCATGTACATATCTAAAGCGAATCTCTTGAGACACGATTAAATTGTTGCTAATACATGATTTGCTTCGATAATGAACAGGTCGGAGGTGAAAAACCGAAAACTCAGACAAATTAATAAGGAATACAAATCGTTATGTAATCTAGAATAACACTTTCCTTAAAAATTCCCGTAGCTATAAAAAGTTATTTCCTTTCAATATTTCATATCTCGGGAAAAATCTTAGTGGGGAGAGTAAATTCAATATGTTTTAGATTATGACAAAACTGTTCAGCTGGGATAATATTCAAGTATTAATTATGTAAACTGCGTAACAAATAGAATTTTACAAAAACGCTTAATTCACAAAATACTGGTAATAGCGTCATGTTTTGACATTTTTAGCACCAAAACCATCTTTAAAACTTGAAAAATGATGTTCAGAAAAAAGAATACGTTAAATTGTGATATTACTTTAAAGAAAGGTGTACCTGCTTGATATTCAATCTACATTCGACGAGTTATCTGTGATCTTCAAAAATAGCTCCATACGTTTATTTTCCTTCAATATCCGCTCAGATGCGATAATAGTCCTTTCTTTGTGGTGACACTTTTGGGACAATCCCATCCTTTTTCAAACCATGGCCCTAGACGTAAGTGTATTCACACAGTTACCAACAATGTACATGTCAGTAACCAAATATGCATTATTCCTCACCAGTAACCATTGCGTAGATACAACATGATAAACTTCATATGAGCATACAATGTGAATTCTTTCCAGTCGCAGCTGCAGTCGATTGGAAAGAACTCACGTTGTATGCTTATATGAGGTTTATCATGTTGTCTCCATGTAAAGGTTTCAGTCGCTATAGCATCACCTTCTGGAATTTCACTTAGCAATTAATTATTCTCAGGTTATGGTCATTATCACTTTCGGCACATGAATTACTTTAGCAGTTTTAAGTTTGCTTTTTGGTCTTTGTTTTACAAGAATTTTGTCAGTTTGATATTTTCTCTGATGCCTTGTAATCCACAATGTATATTTCATTGTCAAAGGGTTCTCGGAAAGAGTATCCGTAACGACTCTCTCTTTTCCATCCCAGAACACTCTTCATCTTTATTTCTTCCCATTTCTTTTGCCTAAACAGAACTCTTCTTTTATTTTCTGTGTTATAAGTTCATCGAAGACTGCATTACATACTCCAGTTACGATTACATCCTAGTTCGATCTGACAAATTTTACGAGTACATTATTATCATACACTTTTTCGATTTCAATGTTATTCGCGTCTGTGTTTGACATGTAGGCTGCACTTGTATGATTATAGTGTCTGTTGGGTATCCATCAATTTTTACCACCAACGGTCTTTCTATTGGCTTCACTCTTTTGCCGACTTCGATGTCGATTAGTGTTCTTACTCCAGCCCTACCATAAACTGACCGATTATGAAGAATCCACTCCAAACATCTCCCTCTCCTGACCATCGCATATCACTGGCTCCTGAAATATCTGTCTACGTGCATTCCATTTCGACCTTTAGATTCCTCTCGTTTCCCACACTGTCTTAACGAGAAGTGCTTGTAGAAGGAATGGTAGCGCGGAAGAGCAGCACACGACGATCTTGTTTGAAATAAATTACTCAGCTGGTAAGGGAGAAATGCTGTAGCATCTACGAAGGGCTCAAAAAATTTGAAGAGGATGATTATGCTGGTGGCCGTCGGTACAGAAGAATGAGAGCAATCCACAACCACTGAAGAATGTGGTACTCAACTCTACCGCAAAGGGAGTCTTGTGGATGTTACATTCTACCGGGAATGAAGTTGTTAGTCATAGAATTAATCCAAAGTCTTTGAAAGGAACTGGCTGTGGCGTATGGACATGTTGAATTTTTTAAAAAAAATGGCTCTGAGCACTATGGGACTTAACATCTACGGTCATCAGTCCCCTAGAACTTAGAACTACTTAAACCTAACTAACCTAAGGACAGCACACAACACCCAGCCATCACGAGGCAGAGAAAATCCCTGACCCCGCCGGGAATCGAACCCGGGAACCCGGGCGTGGGAAGCGAGAACGCTACCGCACGACCACGAGATGCGGGCTTGAATTTGCTGGTAGTAATTTAAGGAAACCCAGTTAAGCGTGAGGGGACCAGTGACTAAACCCAGATTCACGTGGTTGAGTGTCCGGTGGTTCCCAATCCTCATTTATTTTGTTGTGTGGTTGCTCGGACGTTTTCCATTGATTTCGATTTTCTACACGTGTTTGTGACTCATTGAGACGAATGGTATATTAACTATTGGCAATCGCCTCAGTTCATTATTCCAAACTTCGTAGCATGAAGCAGTGAACCCATGAAATGTTTATTATTAACAAGCACATAAGATTCCGTCTAGCTGTGACGTTCTTGGCAGCGCCAGTTGCCACTGAGACCGGTTTTGTTGCTCTGGCGCTACGACGGAAGTGTCCTTCAAAGTGCAACTCATGCTTTTAAATGGAGTCTCGCAACCGAGTGAGTATTTAGTAGCTGCGACAAAGAAACGTCGCTACTTGTTACAAGCGCCAGCATTTATTTGGGCCCAGCGGTAAAAAAAAATAAAAATAAAATAAAAGATTTTCAAACTTCTAGCCCATCAGCAATGTAGACCTTCACAGCAACGCTATTTAAAACAGACTTCTGTATTCAAAATAGGGTATCCACGGAAAACATCGCCAAATGCTTATGTTGCAATGAGTTGCTCAAATGGCTCTGAGCACTATGGGACTTAACAGCTGTGGTCATCAGTCCCCTAGAACTTAGAACTACTTAAACCTAACTAACCTAAGGACATCACACACATCCATGCCCGAGGCAGGATTCGAACCTGCGACCGTAGCAGTCGCGCGGTTCCGGACTGCCCACCTAGAACCGCGAGACCACCGCGGCCGGCCAATGAGTTGCCATCAAAACACAATAGCAGCAATAATTCGGCAAAATTTAAACAAATAGGCACAGTTATTGAATTTTTTGTTATTATAATAGTACCGTGCAATAACGCATACAGACCAGCAGTGCTGCAGTGTGTAATGAATCTTGCTGTCTTAGAACTTTTGTAATTCAATTGATATGTTCGATTCCGTATAAATTTCGGTCTGATTTGAGTTAACTTTTATACTTAAATTATGTATTCCTCATCTAAAGACAATTTTGCATGTATTTGATCACCAAAACACTATTTTTATGATAACATAATTTTATTTTTCACATCGATCCATTTAGCAACATCGACTTGAACCATGAACATAAGTAATCACTAATTTTAACTTAAAAGAGTTAAAAACCACTTTACAGTGTAACTAAAATTATTATGCTTTAGTGTCCATGTAAGTAAAAATTCTATGTTCATTTTTAATTTTTCTGATTTTATTATTGATAATCAATCGAAAATCATACAAAGACAGAAAGCTGATAGTTTTTATGTTATCAGAATTTGCACCCATCACTATTAATTATTAACCGCAAAAATCTTTATACAAATAATTGTTTCCAGAAAACATTACGTAAATTACAAAAAAAAATGGCTCTGAGCACTATGGGACTTAACGTCTCAGGTCATCAGTCCCCTAGAACTTAGAACTACTTAAACCTAACTAACCTAAGGACATCACACACATCCATGCCCTAGGTAGGATTCGAACCTGCGATGTAGCAGTCGCCCGGTTCCAGACTGAAGCGCCTAGAACCGCTCGGCCACCGCGGCCGGCTACGTAAATTACACCTAAAAAGTATTTACAGTGAAGACAGTCACGATAAAATTCATCTAAACTACATCTTGTTTTCAGTTGTTGTTGAGGTTGGTCAATGTAACTGTTAAGTTCTTTGTATTGTGTTGAAATGTTGCAAAATGCGTTTACTTAACAGGTGGTGTTGTAGAAAGTATCAAGAATTTACCAATAAATACTGATGATGTAAAAAAGCAACAATATTCATGTGACTTTTACGGGAACAAAAGGCCTTGGACCTATTATTTAGAAGGCATAAACAGGAACCGAAACCTTAGCCAACGTTAACAACACTAGAATAGTTAGTTCAACGTAGGATATTTACTTTCTGTTCATGTATGAACATTTTGATAGTAAGGGACACGTAGCATTATGAGCGCTTTTCTAGAAAACTGCATTTTTGTTCAGAAAAGAACAGTAGTTGGTGCTTCGAGAGTGAGGGGAGACTGCTGGAACAGCAAACTTGATCGAATATCAGTTATCGGACAAACTACGACTAACGACCGGTGTCAGTCTCAGCAAGTGAGTGGCAGGCAACAGAGTGTTCGTCGTCCTATTATTGATAAACTGTGGAACTGGGTCGCCAATTACAAAACTCAGCGAAGACGGACAAGTGCTATGACATGCAACGATGACCGATTCGTTCTTACGTACTGGATTCGAGTGAATAGAAACACTGATCCTGCTGCGTTGAACATTCCCTCGCTGCTGCCACCAAATGGATAGTATCATCGAGTAATTTGATCAGAAGGCCTTCATAAATGTGGTGCATTCCAGGCAACGAGACTCGTGTGAATTACATTGTCGCTCATCATAAGTGGAGACTTTTAGGGTTCGCACGCCAACATGTAGGATTGTTGTAATTAAACTTTCTGTACTTGAGCCGGTAGAGACGGAAAACTATTTACCATACGGGTACCCAACTTTATAGGAATGATGTTCAGGATTTTCGTTGTAAGTAGTGTTACTGCCATGACTTGCCCTTAGGTGCCGGTACTAGTACGGCGAAGTAGGATCGAAACAGAAGCATCAGTCTGCATTACACTTGCATAGTCAACATGGGTCTGGACAAGGTGAGCAGGGATCTACTCGTAATGCTGTTTTATCAAAACTACAGCAATAGTGCTTCACGAGTATCGACGTACTGAAGGAATACAGAGAGGTCCTCTTTCCGCACCAGAGTTGAAGAACATAATTCGCAAATTCGAATTAAATGGCGCTGTTGGAATTGCTCCTTCGAGAGACCGACGGTCAGTTACGCCAAAAATTGTTGAAGAAGTTACTGTTCCAATGGCTCAGAATGCTGGACGCAACGTGCTATCTTGAAGCAGAGTATGAGCTGTGTCATGACAGCTGAACATTCCACGGTCCACCGTTAAAAAATTCATGCGAACAGTTGTGAAATGATATCTCTAGTGCAGTTCCAGATTGCCGTGGATGCAGATGATTGTCACACTGAGCAACGTTTGTAACCTGGGACGTAAATATGGTACGCAATTAACAAATGTTACCCTGTCATCTAGAAATTAAAATATGTTTATTTCAACAGCTTACTCGTTATTTCTCTTCCGCATGCCCTTAATACTGTTTCTACTAAGTTTCATGTCGCACAATCGCTCGTCTTTCATGGGGCCCCTCTCAAGTAGCAAAAGTTTAATTATAACCACCCTGTATATTGGACTGTAGATGAATGTAACACCGTCCTTCGGACAGATAAGTTTTAACTGATCTTTCGAAGGGACATTAGATGAGATTTAACTCGACAGGAAATGAGAACAGGTTTACGGACCATAAATGGGATGCTTTTCAGTGATGCAGTATCTGTGAGTAGAATGGCATGTACTTTCATCTACATGTGGGTTTGGTTCAGGCACTTTACTCGCATTATGGAGGAATAATGTTCAATTCTCCGTCCTCTCATCCATTTTTAGAATTGCATTGGTTCCTCTCCTAAACCAATTAAAGGTACATTTTCCTCTATTGTCCTCAAGTTACTGTATAGTTTGTGATGAATTAAAGTAAATTCCAGTATGATTTACCTGAAAAGGACAAGAGGTATTTCCTACCACCACGTCACATAGCGAAGTGTACTTCGTATCAGTATTAGCAACTATGTCTTGTTCCATTCACGTATGTTTCCGAGGTAGGGGTGCCAAAATCAATTTAGAAAAATACCGGTATGGTTCCTTTGAAACGAACACGACTCAGTTCCTACCCCAACCTTGATCAGTACGATCCTGTCGTTCGTCCCTAGAAATCTCATCGTTGACGGGACATTAAGCCGTTATTTTTCTACCTCAACTTTGCGTATGGAACGTGCGCTAAATGACGGAATACATGGCTTCGAAACACACCCTGATCTCGCGTATATTACTTTCATCGTTCCTATGCTACAACCGCGTATACAATGGAGACAGCAGAATTGTTGCACAGGGTAACTCGAATACCGGCTCTCTGAATCTTCATGACAGAATTTCGAAAATAAAAAGAAAAAGTATCAAATTGCTTTCCAAGATTATCATTTTAGTTGCCTGAACATGTCTGACACACTTTCGTCTGGGCTACACCGACCTGTCACAATCTTTGCTGACACATCTAGCAAGACCACACGGCAATCGGATTTTAGTATTTTTTAAATGTATTTTTAGTACGTGAGGTTCAAAACTCAAATATCAATCCTGCAAAATCTTTAAAAATTTTCGAGAAAATCGGCTTGGTAGTTTTTCGAGCGACTTAGATATCCTAAAGTAAGATATATATATATATATATATATATATATATATATATATATATATATATATATATATATATATATATATTTTCAACGGGCAGCATGGCACTGTGATAGCGTGCACACCTGCGACGTAGGGGTCCTGGGTTCGATTCCTGATCGTTGCGAACGCTTAAATGAAGATACATGCTCCACGAGTATTTCAATGAGGCACAAAATACATGAAGATAGGAAAAAACCAGTAACATTAGAGATTGGTAACCGCTGTATCTCTGGTTCGAGTCCCGTTTCAGCTACTGTTTGTTTTTCAACGCCTACGTCATTTAAAAATACAATTCATTAAATATTTGCCAATTAACACATATTTAATTGTCATTTTTAGGAAAAACGCTCGTCTTTTTTTCTAGTTACATATCGCACACAATAATTCAGTTTACATTGCAAATACCGGGTGTCTTTCCTGGGGATCGTAAGGTGCATTTTCTATGGTGTCTCGGCTGGTATTTGCAATTTGGCGTTTGCAGTGCGTAGATGGAGTCAGCCCGAACGAATCCCGCTCATCATGTCTTTCATAGTACGCCCATCGTCGACGGAAAACAGCGGTTTGTTTCCCATTACAAACAAAACGATTTTTAAATCGGAATTTTACATGCTCATTCGACAGAGCGGTCCAAATTTAGTCTAGTGCGTCACTCGTTTTATCGATGTTTATTAAGAGTAACGAAGAATAACGAGTCCTCCTGCAGCGACTGAGTAGCGCTTCTGCTGGCGGTAACAGTCAGTGCGTGTCAGAGCTGTGCTGCCGCTGCTGGAGTACTGCTTATTCTTCGTGCTGTGTTTTGTCTGTAAATACACATCGATGAAACGAATGTCACACTAGACTAATCTGAGACCGCTCTGTCGAATGTGCTCGTAAAATTCCAGTTTAAAAATCATTTTGTTTTTAATGAGGAGCGGACCGACGCTTTCCATCGACGCGGAGTGTCGCTTGAAAGACGTGATAAAGCCGTTTGTTTAGGCTGACACAAACTGCACGTTGCAAAAACTAAACTGCAAGTATCTGCCGAAACACCAGAGACAATTGAGTTACCGAACTTTTATAAAAGATTGTTTAAATTAAAAAAAGCATTACAAACCATACTTTTTCATCGTTGCGTATTTTACGCTTAACGAAAATGTTCATGGAACATGCACCTCTCATTTAAGAATTTATCACAGCCAGGAACCTAACATGAACCGCCCACGTGGTAAGTGAGCATTTTATCACAGGACCACAGGATCCGTCGAAATAACGACCTTGTTTTAGGGTATAAAATAGACTTGGAAAACTTCAAGGTACATTTTCTTAATAACTTTTAGAGCTGCATTTAACTTCTTTCTTTCACTTACGCCATAGTCCCGCAGAGATCGCAGGGTCGGCGCGGTTAGAACGGATTTGTCAAGGTTAGTTTTAGGGGTGGCCGGATGCCCTTCCTGCCGCCACCCCGTATCCCCCGGGACGGAATTAGTGTACCCCAACTGTCTGTGTGTAGTGTAATCCATGGAATAGTGCGAATGCGTTCAGATGTCTGCGAGCCGTGTAACTTAGGCGGGACGTGGGGACCAGCCCGGTATTCACCTAGCGGGATGTGGAAAACCGCCTAAAAACCACATGCAGGCTGGCCAGCGCACCAGCCCTCGTCGTTAATGCGCCGGGCGGATTCGATCCGGGGCCGGCACGCCTACCCGAGTCCAGGAAGCAGCGCGTTAGCGCTCTCGGCTATCCTGGCGGGACTGCATCTAACTTCTTTAGGGGAGTGATATTTATTTGAATTCTGAACTTCACGTACTATACGTTAAAAAAAGAGTCCGACTGCCAGGCGATTTTCTTATTAGACTATGTCAGATACCTTCAGTACATATAAATATATCGAAGTACGGTTTTAGTGAAAAATGTGGCGAATTTTCTGACATTCGTAATTAATTTTTAACGTTAATAGCTGCCAATTGATTGATCGACCTCTTTAAAGAAAATGAAATTATACTGAGGCGAAAAAATTCATGGGACAGCGATAGCCACATATACAGTTTGAGGTAGTATGGCGTATACAAGGTATAAAACGGCAGTGCAACGCCGAAGCTGTCATTTGTACTCAGGTGATTCATGTGAAAAAGTTTCCCAAGTGGTTAAGCCACAAGACCGAAATTAACAGACTTTGAACGCTGAATGGTACGCTCCTTTTTTTGGAAATCGTTAGGACATTCAGTATTCCGGGATCCACACTGTCAAGAGTGTGCCGAGAACACCAAATTTCATCTATTTCCTCTCACCAAGGACAGAGTAGTGGCTGACGGCCACAACCAAAGCTGCGGCGTTAGCGTAGAGTTGTCAGTGCTAACAGGCACTCAGATACTGGTGAAATAACCGCAGGCTATCGTCGACTTCATGTTGCCAAACAACAACGGAATTTCTATGGGTGACAATGTACCACGTCACCCAGATCGCCCAACATGAATCCCATCTAACATCTATGGGACATAATCGAGAGGCCTGTTCGTGCACAAAATCCAGCACTGGCATCACTTTCGTAGTTATGGACGGCTATAGAGGCAGCATGGCTCAATATTTCTGCGGGGGACTTCCAACGACTTATCGAGTCCATGCCACATCGAGTTGCCGCACTACGCGCGACAGGAGGGGCTCCGACACGATATTAGGAGACAGCCGATGACTTTTGTCTCCACACTGTATGTACTTTCTTCTGTGGCAATGGAAACAGTTCTCGAGCAATACTTCGACTTAAGATGTGTGGAACTTTCTCAAGTAGTAAGTAACAAGATAATAGCGACACCGCTCACTGTCCCGCCATCAGGAGGAGAGGTCCCGCAAACGTCTGCCACACTTCACCAAATGCAAGTAGACACGTAACACAATTTCGGTTCGTTTGTTTATTATTATTGTTGTTGTTGTTGTTGTTGTTGTTGTTGTGAGTGTCATAGCAAGTGCTGACAATACTGATCTTGAGCATTCGTAGTTGCTGTCAACCCGATTCTGGAAAGACAATACTGCACGTTGAATTTCATCTGGATTTATTTCAAAACATTACAGAGTTAATACGACATGCTATGCCTCTGAGCGTCGACGATGTTGTGTCGTAGAATTCTTGTTTTAATTTTCCCCACCGATAGAAGTACTGGGTGTTAAGTCTGACAAGACTACAGGATATTTTGTGTTTCCCGTGCGACGGGTACAGCTATCTGCAAATGTTCTGTTAAGAGAGTTTGTAATTATCTTCGAGAAATGCGTGGAATAATGGTCATGTTGGTGCACCAAACGGAGAGCTTTATGTCAAGTGGGATGTTTTCCAGTAACTGCGGTGGTGTGTTTATTGGGATCTTTCGATACTTGTAGATAGTTAAGACACCCGTCAGTTGAACAAGAACCAATCACGTGATTGTTGAAAAGGGCAATGTCGTGGTTTTTCCACTTCTTTCAACCAGCGTGGATTTTCAGTTGACCGGTACTATATATTTCGAAAATTACTTACTACTGTTTAAAGGACGCTTCGACCGTAAACAAAATCTTACATAGAAACGCTGCGTCACTTTCCGGTTTTCACAAACACCAATCGGAGAACTGTGACTGATTTTTTAAAGTCATTCCCACGAAGCTGTCGAACGAATCTGACGTGCATTGGAATATAATACTGGCTACACTCACACATCAAAGTGCCTCGCAGAGACTCCTAGACTGTCCCTCACCGCTTTTAAAATATTACACGCATTTTGTTTTTCAGTGGTGATGTTTTTCGTTGTCGTGTTTTATTCTTCACACTTCCAGCTTCTCGATGTATAATGACAGACAAAAAAGATCAAGCACCCAAAAGAAAAGGAAGAAACGGAATGTAATCTCACGGGTTCAAAGGGTATATGGTGTTATTTCAGTGATACAAAATCGAGTCAAATGTACAAAGAACTCGGCAGTAACAGACCACTTCTGAGTATGACGTTGTACCCCTTGTGCATGCACTGATTCGATTAGGAGGGGTGTCATAATGTTGTTGTATCCCTTTCTGTGACAAATTGGCCCGCGACTGTTGCAGCTGTTCTTTCATATTCTGGATACTGTCACGGGGACGGAATTGGCGTCCGAGCTGGTGCCACATATATCCTATCAAGGGCAGATCTGGAGATCTATCTGGCCACGGGAGAACCTCAGCACCACACAGACAGTTTATAGAGACGTGCGCCAGGTGTGGATGAGAATTGTCGGGTTGAAAAATTTCACCAGGTTACTGACGCATGAGAGGTGACACATGAGGACGCAAGATGTCCGTGACGTATCGTTGTGACCATGCCGCCAGTAGTAACACTATTGCGACTTTCCAAAACATTGAAAGAATTATACCTCTACCCAGGTCACCGCCATATGCCTCCAAACGTAGCCGTTTGTATTAGCGAGAGCCTACAGATGGGACGGTAATTCCCTAGTCCAACTGCTACTAGCACTCAACCAATGGTGCAGGATGACATACAACGTTGTGAAGAATCTATTACTTGTTCTCGTTTGGCAGGCGCAGATACGTAGGGCTTATAATGTTCTTGATCCACACAATGAAGGCTTTCACGACCGGATGTTTCAGCTGCCGAGAATTCTTCAGGGTTGTATGGCCGTGGTCCATGGAACTCTACTATCCCTGACGTTTCGTCCAAGGCTACGTTGGACATCATCGGAGGTGCTCCTGGTTGTGCTGAGTCTTGCCGACGTCGAAGAACTGCCTAAATACCGTGGAAAGTGGGCGTGATCTGGATTTCACGTAATAGCAGAGATAAACCTTGTCAAGGATAAACATGGGGATAATTTTAACAGAAAAGAAGAAGCCATGAAACTCAGCGATATATGGACTGTGGCGCTACAGAATCGATGAGAAGTTTTTATCTTTGACGTACTATGGTCGATAGTTATATTTCATCCGTGACAAGGTTTATCGCTGCTATCACGTGAAATCCAGACCACGCCCACCTTCCACGGTATTTAGGCAGTTCTTCGACCTCCGACTCGTCAGTCGGCAAGACTCAGCACAACCAGGAGCACCTCCGAGGATGTACAACATAGCTTTGGACGAAACGTCAAGGATAAAGTGCCCTCCGCCACATACCGTTGGGTGGCTTGCGGAATATAAATGTAGATGGCGATGTAGCTGTAGATAGAAGAGTCCCATGGACCACGGCCATACAACCCGGAAAAACTCTTGATTCACAACAGGGTGATTCACCCTTGTGGTGGTTAGACACGGTCGACCACAACCTTGACGCCGAGTATGCCTGTGTTCCCGTGCAGTTCAACATCAGGCCACCGTCGCATCCGAATGCCCTGCAAATCTGGATATTGTGCGACTCGATCAGCCGTACCAAATGGAGGTCCACAATAATGTTCCTTTCAAACACTACCAAGTGCCGATAACGCTGTCTCAAGGATAACGTGAGTACGCGATCTCCGTGTCCTTCACAGTGATCACTCAATATCTAACGCTGTAACGCCGCTGTAAGGCTGTGACAGGTGCGGTGTGTACGTTTATAAGTTACATTGACATCCGACAACGTCTTCTGGGTGCATCACATTTTTTGTCAGACACTACACATTGGTGCAAAGGCTGATAGTGAGGGCTTGACACGATCTCGATATCTTTCAGTAGACATCCGCAGCGCTGTTCTAACACTTTGACGATATTCTTCATAAAAGAAACGCATACACTTTTCCGACTGTAGTACACGCTGTGAAAGTCCGAGTAGCGCACGAACAAGACGCCTGATCGCTATATTTGCAGAGCACCGGACCTGAGTTGCGTGTTTACTTAAATTAGCTATTTTTCTAACAGTTAATTGTTCGTGTAGAATGTACCGTAATCTCTCTTTTGACACGCCTCTGCCGTCAGTTACCTCTTACACCTTGACTTGGCGATCAACCGGTACCATATTACATAGGCCATCAATTTTTCCACCTGTGATTTCTGGTTTGAGACGTCCTTCACGGGGTCATACTGGGGGGTAATACGGCTATGCTTGAATTCAGCTGCCCATATCATAACTGTCGGTTCAACCCCTTCCCCTCCGACCACTGATACTTAGGCTTTTCTAAATGCTTTATAGCAAATTCCTAGAGACGAGGGCGCGCTGAAAAGTAATACCCTCTATTTTTATTCTGTTCTCAATAAGGGTTGTGGTGCTACATGCCGTGCATATTACTGGTCGCTTTCCCGCTTCGGTGACTCAAGTTGTAATCTTGTGCCGCCAGAGGGCTCCGAATTGTACCGTGTAACATGGTGGTATGTAAAGTAACTACGTCGGTGCGTGAGAAACAGCGTGCTGCAGCCGAGTTTCCAACCGCAGGAAACGTGCTTCTAATTAAAATTCACGGAAGGATGAAAGCTGTATACGGTGATGATTACATTGACGTCATTAATGAGCGACGTCGAATTGTTTGTGCTTGTAATGAAGGATACGGTGGTGCTACCCTCAACCTGTGTGACAGGGCTTGGAGTCTTTCCGAAACATAAAGTACACCTTCCAGGACCTTACTTTGACAGTGATGAATCGGTGCAAGCAGAGTTGTGGTTGTGGCTCTGTCAACAAAATCAAACATTCTACAGTAAGGACATCAACCAACTGGTCTCTCGTTGGGAGAAATGTGTTCGTCACCAGGGTGA
The DNA here is from genome assembly GCF_021461395.2 of Schistocerca americana. Classification (NCBI taxonomy): domain Eukaryota; kingdom Metazoa; phylum Arthropoda; class Insecta; order Orthoptera; family Acrididae; genus Schistocerca; species Schistocerca americana. Next base: position 140,248,403 of record NC_060130.1, on the reverse strand, counting down.
CTATGTTGCGATATAAATATATATAAATGAAGAATAAGGATATAGAGTGTTTATATTGTTAGTTTTATTTAAAATGTTTTAAGAGTTTTCACATAAAAATTTCTGAGATGTCACTTTTCAGCACTCCCTCGTAATTCCTTTCAAAATTTCGCCACCGATTTCCTTCCCCGTCCTCGCTTAACCAAGACAGTGTTTTGTCCCTAATGACCAATTACTTTTCCCTCCTTTTCTTAGTAATTTTTCACTTGGAAAATTATATGTCGGAAAAGGTACGTATCAACGTTCGAAAACAAGTCAGGTTCTCAGCTTTAATGCGACTGAGGCCTACATTGCAGTATACAGTGGTCCTCAGTAGAAGATTACAACCAGAAATGAAAACCAGATGCTATTGTACATGTTGTGATGGCCGATGAAATCAACTTCTGTCAAGTTTATTCAGTTATTCACCTCCATATAAGTTTGCAATCCGATTTATTTGACCCCTCTAAGCGAAATACTTTCAATTACTTTAAACAAAGATTAAAGTCTATTTTCCTTTATAGCATGACCATAATAAAACTAGCCGGAGAATGTTTATACATCTAATTCGAAGTAAGTTACACACGTCAATGAACAGAATTCTTCTTCACAGAAGCTGATGGAAATGGCCATTGTATGTGACGATGGGTGACCTCTTTGCCGTTTACACTGAGTTGTCACGAAATGTGGAAACCACTTTTAGTCATTAGATAGCTATAAATAATTTAATGTTGGGCTGCTTTCTGTTACACACAGATTCAGGTGTAGACACAGAAGATTGAAGCTTTCACATGCCTCCAGCTACGAAGAATTCGTATTCACTGTGGAGTATATATGTGAAAGTAAGTGAACGGGCCAGAAAGAATAAACGAACGGAGCTGAATAAACGCACCTACATTCGTGCCACGTTAAATACTTATTTCCGACAAAAAAAAATTCATTCAGTGGTCATTCTTTGCAAAAGGGTACCGGTACACAAGTGAGTTCACTGACTATTAACAGTACACTACTGCTGCATATGATTAAAGTTTATCGGGAACTTGACCTTTGTAATAGTGCTCCGTGGCCAAACAGTAATCCGTTTTTATAAAATAGTTTGTTCCCTTCAACTCACTTGTCATCTTGACACTGAATACGAGTTTCTTTCTCTAATACAAATCCTTTAGAGTGGAAAATTTTAGTAGTTGAAAGTATTTTTTCCACATCTTCACGATTGTGAACATTCTGTTGTATCTATGGGAACCAGTTTACGCTCAGCGTACACATCTTTCGGTGTATATGTTGATATTTCGTGGTTGCAAGTTATAAAATATCATACCAGCCAGGAAAGGACAAGAAAAGGAATATTAACGGGTGTATGATACTACACTCTTACTCATTTGCGTTTCCAACGTAAGTTTGTTTTCATGAGTCTGTGAAGCGACTTTTCAGCTGTAGGCCAAATTACTTTTTGTTCCTGAATTCTCATTTTCCTGTCTCTCATCCTATAAGTGCTGATTATACTGTGACAATGATCTTCCTCCTCTCTTCTGGAATTCTTCTCATACAACACCAAAAGAGATGCCTCTTCTCATGCCTTACACCTGAACGTTTCCAAATTCTTAGCGCTGTTTTACAGTAGCAAACGAAACACACACACGTGAAATATAACGGTACTGATGCAGACAGTGGTACTTAAAGACGCTGTTCAGATTATCCTTGCGTCCACCTTTCCGACACTTAACATTCCACATTCTCCCTGTTCCCTCTCCCGTTACAAAGGCTTAGAGAAAACACGTTAAATAACTTTGAGATGTATTTTGATTCCGCCGTGCAATTTATTTTTATGATCGCCCATTTAAAACTCTGCAGCTGTGTAAGACTATACCTTGAGAAAGACACTGCGACCAGCCATAAATTTCTTAGAATGAAAATTTTTATCTTTTCGTGCCAAGTTATGGCCCTAAATCCATTCAAATAGAGGTATTCATTTCTGACCAGTTCATTCGGAAACTTCGCCGATACACTACGAATTGAAGCTCAAAGAACAGGAAAAAATTTATTTGCCCTTTTTTCATGTTTCATCTATAATATGAGTCTATATTGTTTCTATATCACTTGGGAAAAGTATAAAATTCCGTGAGTACAAAAAAAAAGTTCATTCAAAAAAATTTTCAGCTTTCTGCAGTGTCCTTTAAAGACGTCTAACATAGTTGTGAAAAGTTTGTTTAGATCGCGACCGACTGATGTTTGTCGAAAACTTCCATTACGAACCTCATTAGAAACAATGTAGATAATAGCAAATCACCTAGCAGTTTTACAGATTATTGGATAATACATTCTCACGGTAAATTGTTTATCATGGAAAGTATAAACCAACTGACTCGTAAACTTCTCAAAGATTTTAATTTAAAGAGAATATTTTACGTTTATTTATCAGCATTAAATTGTATTTTTCGTAGTGCATTTCTGCATTTTATTGCCTGTCGTGTTAGGCTAAATTGATGAATAATATGTTCTTGAGATGGACAGACGCCCTTGTCGTCAATTTTACTGTATCATTTTGAGCATGTTAAGTCTTCATTGAACATTTTGGAATTGTGTTCTACATATGTTACAGATTGCTAACGAGTGTCTACAAAATCTAATCCTCATTAATTTAGTTACATGTAACGCATTTTACATTATAAGTGATGCAGTTAGTATCCTCACATAGTTGGTTTTTTAAGTTAGGAAGGGTGTACTGTCCAGCTCTCTTCATTAAATATTTACTGTGGGCAATGTGTATTATGAATGAAACTATTTCTTCTAAGAAGAACTCATGTTTCTTACTATCTCGGACAGGTTCAGGAGTTGCAAGTTGTTGTTGATGGTATCAGTGATAATCTTTGTTTTGACTAAGGTGTGTGTTAAAGTAGCAGTTATTCACATCTGTTATCCTAAATCATTCAGCTGTTTTCTGGATTTAATATCCAATGTTCTCGCTTCTTATCCAATATCAAAACCCAGCATTGTCATGAATGAACACTGTACACCTCTCAGTGTACATTTCCTTTTCTTTTTCCGTCTGAAAGATTGCCTTGTTAGAAAATAGATTTCATGATAGCAAAATTGTCAATTAAACTGGTACCACTTAGTCATTATTTCAGACACGATTACTTCCTGTGCGCCCATTAAATTTTTAACTTAAATACCTTCAGTTTTTGGAGGTTTAGTACTCCAGCTATTTTTAGACGCAGTATTTCTAGTGTGTCTCTGTATGCAGAGTATCATTTAAATATAAGGTACTGCCTGAATTCGCTTAAGGTCTTTCAACGGAACAGGCTGGCGGCTTGACTGCACCTTGACTGCGCAAATGCTAATGCTGAAAAAATCTATACCTGCTGTCATCGTTGTAGACTGTGGAAAGCATATAGTATCTGTGTTCATTGGTCAATTTCTGGCTAGAGCCTTATATGCAGCGTTTATGCGTACATAATAAAGTGATAACTGTTCTGCGTGCAAGCTGTCTCCAAAACATAAACACGTGCTTGAGGAATCCCTTGCAGAAACAACGACCTCGTGGAAATTTCAGTGAGCTGTTTCTGCTTAGTCTCCGTTGGCAGTTGAACAGCAGAGACAGAACTTACCGGCCCTCAACTGAGAAGAATAGACGACATGGGATCTCGCATTGTCTGATACGAAAAGTTACTATTGTTAATGCAATTTTATACAGGTGACGCCCTATAGAGACACATGAGAGGGAAGCTGGGAAAGTACCGTGCAGCCCAAACTGAGGTAGCAACAGGTAAAGATTTACGTACGACAGCGCACCCTTTGTGTTTCGTGGCCTATATAAAGAGGCCAAACCTGTGGGGAGACATTGTTCAATGTCTGTTGTTCAACCCAGTGACAACAAGCCAGCTGATTGTTTGCTGCTGGGAATACAGTTATTCTTAAACAGTGATTTTAAAGGCATTGCGGGTTTTATGTATATGAACCAGTGACTTGCTTAGACGAGAGACACATGTAACAGATAGGACACGCCGGCCGCGGTGGCCTTGCGGTTCTAGGCGCTCCAGTCCGGAGCCGCGCTGCTGCTACGGTCGCAGGTTCGAATCCTGCCTCGGGCATGGGTGTGTGTGATGTCCTTAGGTTAGTTAGGTTTAAGTAGTTCTAAGTTTTAGGGGACTGATGACCACAGCAGTTGAGTCCCATAGTGCTCAGAGCCATTTGAACCATTTTTGAAGATAGTACACGGAAAGAAGAGCAGGGTCGCAGGTGAGTTACTGTGGCAGGCCTACATCGACAGAGACTGACTCATAGCTCATCCAGAGAGCACACTCCTCGGGCCCTAGGTATAATATGAGCTGCGGTGCCCATTATAACAGGTGTACAACAGGAAGTTGCGTTGGGATGCGTTCTGAATGTAAACCTAATAGCAGCACAACACTGAAGGAGTAAGATTCCTTCACTTCAGATTTACAAATTAACTTTTGCCAGTCTTGGTCCTTGCATTGCCTAAGATTTCATGTAGCAGTCACGTACACTGGTGGGCAAAACGTAAGGACAAATGTAAGGCCGGCCGGAGTGGCCGAGCGGTTCTAGGCGCTACAGTCTGGAGCCGCGCGACCCCTACGGTCGCAGGTTCGAATCCTGCCTCGGGCATGGACGTGTGTGATATCCTTAGGTTAGAGAGGTTTAAATAGTTCTAAGTTCTAGGGGACTGATGACCTCAGAAGTTAAGTCCCATAGTGCTCAGAGCCATTTGAACAAATGTAAGATTCATGTGATGTGTCAGTGCTAAGTAACGTAGGTGGTTGAAACTTGGACCATACATGCAAATAACTGCTACATTATAGTACAGGAGGTAACCGAAAGAAATATGCAATGAGACGAACAGAAATGACACTTTTATTCGAAGAAAGTAATCAAAATTAAGTCACCACAATTCATTATGGTCCTCTGGACATCAAAGACGGTCTTTAATAGAACGTGTGATGACCACGGACGAAAGTGCACGCTCTGCAACGTGCTACCACGCCGGCCACAAGGTTGGTAAGGAGTTCTCGCGGTATGCCGTTCCATTCCTCAGTTACCGAACGGTGGTTGGTGAACGTGAACATGCTGCAATGCGTCCCCCAACGCATCCCTGACGTAATCAATGAGATTTCAGTCAGTGGAACGGGCAAGGCAATCCATTCACCGAATATCCTTTCGGTCCAAGAACTCCTCCGCCTGCGCTTTACGACTTGCTCGCGCATTGTCATACGTGGAAATGAAGTCAGGACCGAGTGCACCCCTGGAAAGACGCACTTGGGAAAGGAGAACAGTGTCCCAATTACGTTGACGTTACCACCTTTCGCCATATGAAGATACGTCCAGCAATGACGAACGTGATCATTTTGGTTGTTCAGGTGTTATTGTGTGGGTAGGCATAATGTTGCACTGGCATACTGACCTCCACTTCTTTAAACACGGTACTCTCACCGATCAACACTGTGCTCCTTCGCCAAGTGCGTGTTTTCAGGGCTGTATTTGCCTCCGACATGACAGTGTGCGACCACATTAAAGAGCACTGGTGAGAAGCTCTTGGAACGAGAGGACTGGTGTGCACGTTAACCCGACTAAGTCCCATCGGGAAAGTGTGGCACACGTTGGGAAGATGTACTGTAGCACGTCCGCAGCAGTCGTCACCCGTGCTGGTGCAGGAATGGAACGCCTTACCACATGAGCTCCTTACCAACCTCGCGGGAGCACGTTGCAGAGCATGCATTGCCATCCGTGGTAATCACATATCCTATTAAAAAACGTGTCCCGCTGTTTTAATGTTCAGGGGACCGTCACGAACTGTGGTGACTTCAGAGTAATAATTGTCTTTGAATAAAAGTGTCATTTCCGTTCGACTTGTGTATTTCATTCAGTTACCTTCTGTTCTATAGTGTAGCAGTTCTTTCTGTGTATGGTCAAAATTTCATCGAGCTGTGTGTTCGCAGTGACACGTCCTGCCAAAGTTATTTTCGCCCTTAAATTTTGCGCACGAGAGTATTTTTAGGGCGTTTCGGGACCTCTGTCTTAACTATTTTGTCTTCCAAACGCTGCTGTGAGTCTTTTATTTACTCATACGACAACTACTGTTTCACCACTTACATTTATTGCTGTCAGTTCTGGTCTACAGCCATTTTCTAAAGTAAAAAACAAAAAAATGACGTTCACGAAATTCACCAAAATTGTTTATAATTGTCAAGGAAGCTGTTTCAGAGTGGAATGATAATATTTATTCCTACAAAATTACGAACATATTTGTTGTTAATTTAATACATGCCTGAATGTAGCTGTCTGTGCCAACGACCTTGCTGCAGTGGTAACACCGGTTCCCGTCGGATCACCGAAGCTAAGAGCTGTCGGGCTGGGCTAGCACTTGGATGGCTGACCATCCGGTCTGCCGAGCGCTGTTGGCACGCGGGGTGCACTCAGCCACTGGTGAGGCAAACTGAGGAGCTACTTGATTGAGAAGTAGCGGCTCCGGTCTCGGAAACTGACATACGGCCGGGATAGCGGTGTGCTGACCACATGCCCCTCCATATCCGCATCCAGTGACGCCTGTGGGCTGCGGATGACACGGCAGCCGGTCGGTACCCTTGGACCTTCATGGCCTGTTCGGGAGGAGTTTGTATATAACTCTCTGAATTATGACACCTACACAAAGATGATTGGTATTTGTTTTAAGTTGACGAGCTACTAGCTTTAATGAAGACCTCGACCTGACGAATCCGAATAATGTCAAAGAAATGCTGCATTTTGCCATGCGTTGTGGAGCACATTGTCCAGCTCATTCGCAGAAGCCTGTTTGATTCCGACTTGGCGCTGGTAACTGTGCTACGGCAGATCGTCGCTGGAAGCCGCAACCCTCTTAGCCTGGGCAGAAGGTGCCGTCGATAAGACAGCTTGCGGAAATGTAAAGATAATGAAACACGCAGAAGGGCACTACCCACCACTGGCGGACGTAATAGAATTTTTACGAGCAGGCAGAGGGGAGGGGTTGATAAAAAATGAAGTGTTAATTTTAAACCAGTATTTGTTAGTATTTGTAAAAGGACCTTGTGTGTAGAATTGACATAAAAATGTATGGCAGCTTATGAGTTCATTAGTTCGTAACTATAAGAGATATACCATATATTAACTTGAGTATGAAGTGACCAAATTGCAGATGAAGAAACACTATTCGGAGATATTAGCACCTCTACAATTTACGGAATGCTCTTTTCCTAAGGTAAAAAAAGACAGATATAGACTGGGACACTCAGATGTTTAGGACGGGTGGTAGGGACAGAGCATCGAGTGACATTATACTGAGTGCACTATCCGAAAATTACCTCGAGCAATTAAACAGAGAACCGACTCGTGGAGATAACATATTGGACCTACTGATAACAAACAGACCCGAACTTTTCGAATCTGTATGTACAGAACAGGGAATCAGTGATCATAAGGCCGTTGCAGCATCCCTGAATATGGAAGTTAATAGGAATATAAAAAAAGGGAGGAAGGTTTATCTGTTTAGCAAGAGTAATAGAAGGCAGATTTCAGACTACCTAACAGATCAAAACGAAAATTTCTGTTCCGACACTGACAATGTTGAGTGTTTATGGAAAAAGTTCAAGGCAATCGTAAAATGCGTTTTAGACAGGTACGTGCCGAGTAAAACTGTGAGGGACGGGAAAAACCCACCGTGGTACAACAACAAAGTTAGGAAACTACTGCGAAAGCAAAGAGAGCTCCACTCCAAGTTTAAACGCAGCCAAAACCTCTCAGACAAACTGAAGCTAAACGATGTCAAAGTTAGCGTAAGGAGGGCTATGCGTGAAGCGTTCATTGAATTCGAAAGTAAAATTCTATGTACCGACTTGACAGAAAATCCTAGGAAGTTCTGGTCTTACGTTAAATCAGTAAGTGGCTCGAAACAGCATATCCAGACACTACGGGATGATGATGGCATTGAAACAGAGGATGACACGCGTAAAGCTGAAATACTAAACACCTTTTTCCAAAGCTGTTTCACAGAGGAAGACCGCACTGCAGTTCCTTCTCTAAATCCTCGCACAAACGAAAAAATGGCTGACATCGAAATAAGTGTCCAAGGAATAGAAAAGCAACTGGAATCACTCAATAGAGGAAAGTCCACTGGACCTGACGGGATACCAATTCGATTCTACACAGAGTACGCGAAAGAACTTGCCCCCCTTCTAACAGCCGTGTACCGCAAGTCTCTAGAGGAACGGAGGGTTCCAAATGATTGTAAAAGAGCACAGATAGTCCCAGTCTTCAAGAAGGGTCGTCGAGCAGATGCGCAAAACTATAGACCTATATCTCTTACGTCGATCTCTTGTAGAATTTTAGAACATGTTTTTTGCTCGCGTATCATGACATTTCTGGAAACCCAGAATCTACTATGTAGGAATCAACATGGATTCCGGAAACAGCGATCGTGTGAGACCCAACTCGCCTTATTTGTTCATGAGACCCAGAAAATATTAGATACAGGCTCCCAGGTATATGCTATTTTTCTTGACTTCCGGAAGGCGTTCGATACAGTTCCGCACTGTCGCCTGATAAACAAAGTAAGAGCCTACGGAATATCAGACCAGCTGTGTGGCTGGATTGAAGAGTTTTTAGCAAACAGAACACAGCATGTTGTTATCAATGGAGAGACGTCTACAGACGTTAAAGTAACCTCTGGCGTGCCACAGGGGAGTGTTATGGGACCATTGCTTTTCACAATATATATAAATGACTTAGTAGATAGTGTCGGAAGTTCCATGCGGCTTTTCGCGGATGATGCTGTAGTATACAGAGAAGTTGCTGCATTAGAAAATTGTAGCGAAATACAGGAAGATCTGCAGCGGATAGGCACTTGGTGCAGGGAGTGGCAACTGACCCTTAACATAGACAAATGTAATGTATTGCGAATACATAGAAAGAAGGATCCTTTATTGTATGATTATATGATAGCGGAACAAACACTGGTAGCAGTTACTTCTGTAAAATATCTGGGAGTATGCGTACGGAACGATTTGAAGTGGAATGATCATATAAAACTAATTGTTGGTAAGGCGGGTACCAGGTTGAGATTCATTGGGAGAGTGCTTAGAAAATGTAGTCCATCAACAAAGGAGGTGGCTTACAAAACACTCGTTCGACCTATACTTGAGTATTGCTCATCAGTGTGGGATCCGTACCAGGTCGGGTTGACGGAGGAGATAGAGAAGATCCAAAGAAGAGCGGCGCGTTTCGTCACTGGGTTATTTGGTAACCGTGATAGCGTTACGGAGATGTTTAATAAACTCAAGTGGCAGACTCTGCAAGAGAGGCGCTCTGCATCGCGGTGTAGCTTGCTCGCCAGGTTTCGAGAGGGTGCGTTTCTGGATGAGGTATCGAATATATTGCTTCCCCCTACTTATACTTCCCGAGGAGATCACGAATGTAAAATTAGAGAGATTAGAGCGCGCACGGAGGCTTTCAGACAGTCGTTCTTCCCGCGAACCATACGCGACTGGAACAGGAAAGGGAGGTAGTGACAGTGGCACGTAAAGTGCCCTCCGCCACACACCGTTGGGTGGCTTGCGGAGTATCAATGTAGATGTAGATGAATGTAGATGTAGATGTGTGACTATACATTTCGAAGATTTCTGTTCTAGCGAATTGTCTTTTACGACAGTAAAGTACATGTTGATTTAGAGCGTTTTACACCTTTTAGTCAAACGTTTTCTCACAAGTTACTTCATTATCATCATCTACGCCTGCTTATGCTTGTTTGTCGCTTCTCGTCTATCCTCCTATCATCAGAAATTTGACTTTCTGTTTTATTATTTAATGAAGTACAGTAAATGAACACTCATAATTATGTCATTTGCTCCACACCCTTTCATAACACTTTTCTTCGCTTACCTGTCTTATTCAGTAACTTCAGACAACCATCTCTCCATTCCTCGTCGAGTAACTCTACATTTTTTAATGATTTCGCATTATGAGGTAATGTTTCACTACCATAATTTAAAACCAGCCAAACTGGCTGCAGCATCTCAGGGGTGACTTGTTCAGTTGCGAGGAAGATTATAGCTCTGCTCTTATAGAGAAGCGTGTAAGGATGGGACAAACAAGGTACGCTTGATGATTCCCCAAAAGAAAGAAAAAGAGGTGTCAGGTCCAGTAAATATAGGGGCCATGTAAATGGCGCACCTCGGCCATTAACTTCCGTGGAAAGCGAACATTTAGTAAATCCCGGACGTCTTACCAAACAGTCAAAACTTGATCTATTTTCCTTCGATTGACGCCAAGACTATGTATGTAATTCGTGTGAATAAGTCTATACGAATTTTGTAAGTTGTAAGGTCCTTTTTGATACACCCTAAATAAATAGAGCAGTATTGTGCGCTAGGGATAAACCGACGATGTTGTACAGTTTTCACCAGACTGGACTTATATTCGGGAATATGGATGCTCTGATCATAATCCGACCATCCTGATTCAGGTTTTTCATGGTGTCGTTAAATTACTTGTTGCTACTTGGAAAATTAGATCTGTAAATATCTAAACTACATTTTTTATCCCTAACCTGTAATTCCATATCTCCAATATCCTTGTAAAAGTAGCCTACGGATGAATAAAAAATACTGTTACTCCTGGTGGTGCTGCTGCTGCAGTTGCAACTTTTGTGTCGTCATTGCCACTGTAGAGTCTTGTACCATAGGAAGCAAGGAGAGGACGTTGTTTGGTGGCCGGTATCCTCTTTCTACAACTGCTCGCTTGTATTAAGAGGGTTCTTTATTCATAAGATCAAGAAGCTACTTATGTTGAAGCAAGTTGCTGTGGTACAAGCCCTTTCGTAATAGTCCATGTTAGCCTCACTGCTGGTGAAGTACAAGTCTCGCTATGTACACTACTCTGGTCGCTAGGTACTGACTGACTCTGACTGACTGACTGTGACTCTGACTGCGACTTACTGGGTGACTGTTTGTTACTGACTGGGCCCTCTGGTCCGTGGCGGCGATCTAAATACTGGCGGTCGAGAAGGCGTTGGTGGCACATTGCTTGCGACGTGTCTTTGGCCTCTCTCCTGATAGGCGTGCTTCATTTAGCGCCTATTATCGATCTTCTTGTAACCTCTCTGCCGACCGGTGTGCTTGGCGACAGCTTACGCCAGCAAATTCCTCCCCCCCCCCCCCCCCCCCCAAAAAAAAAAGAAAAAAATGCTGCACCGTTCTCGTGTAGGGAGGCTGCAAACGACAGCAGGAAGGGAGACAGGACACTGGACGTAGAGATTAGATGGGAGCTGTGACTGTGGAGGACGGTGTGCTTCCAACCATACATCTGGCTTGCAAGGCACCAGGAGCATCCTCCGGAAAACTGCTTCCACGGCACACGTTCAGTCCTGAGGGCGTGTCGTGGGGCGGTGACGGCGACGGCCATGTCGGGTCCAGATCCATTGGGTCGGCGAGTGGGGACGGCGAGCGCGCATTGTCCATCCACTCCTCCTGGGGAGCCCTGGTGGCACCAGCGGGCGGCTATTCAGGCCGCGCAGTCCCATGTGGCCGTGAATCTGGGGAAGAAAAGCAGCAGAATCATGGGGCAAATGACACGCACTAACTTGGTCCTGGTTGCGGCGCTGAAAACCGTCGGGACCTGCAATCAAATACATAAAAGAGCCAATGCGTTCCTGAATCACACCTCTTTTCCAGTGCCCACGGTTACCGTAAGCCATGAAAAGAACAAGATCGCTTGGTGCAAAGCGATACTTGCGGACCATTGGCGGCGCCGGATGCTGCGATAGGTGTAGCAAGGGTAGCAGTGGGCCATCTGTTGTTTGGAAGTGCGTACGAAGCGTTCTGCTTCTCCGTTGGACTGTGGGTGAGACGGAGCACTTGTTAGATGACGAATGTCATTTCGTTCACAGAACTGTTCAGCAACTACTAGATCCAGTACTAGCATCAGAAGGGTGCTACAGTAAGGAAGGCAACAAGAGCTCTAAATCCTCTGTTTGAAATAAATTCCGTAGATAGACAGAAGAACCAGTCAGCGCTTTGAGACGTCGTTAGTAGATGTAGGTAGGTAAGCCATTGTGCTCGAAATACATATTCGAGACGGAAATGTAGACGGATTTGTGATCAGCGTTTAAGGTGCTAAGTATAATAAGTTTTTTGCGTTTGATGATAACGTCTCCAGCTCCAATTCCCAATAACTTCTGAAAGTTTACAGAGCTAGTGTAATGTCACAAAAACGGGTGTGTTTTGGTCCCAGGAATTAGTGAAGTCAGAACTGTTGTGCGAGACGAGTGAAAGTCGGACTGTAGTGGAACACCCTCCATACAGCCCGGACCTCGAATCAAGCGATTTTCATCTTTATGGGCCGTTAATGAAGCTGCAGGCCGGCGCCACTACTGAACCAATACCGTCGCTCAGGAGGCTTTTAAGTGCTTCCCTGACCTAAAGCATTATTTCTATTGTACCGGTGTCGACAACCTGGTTTAACAATGGAACAAATGCTTTATCAGCTATGTTAACTGTGGTGTAAGGTTTTCATATGTTTTCTGCTGTTGTAAATAGCTTTACTACACTGGGACAAAGATGCACGAGCACGCTGCACGAGTAGTAAATATGACTCTGTGTTTTATGTTACCTGCGGTACGCTTGGTCGGTAGTCAGTTGTGCAGCCCATAGTAGCGACCACTTGAGTTTTACAGGAGCTCTGATATTTGTGAATCTACGAGAACTTATCTGAAATAGTATATTATGGAAATGAAAACTTGTTTGTAAAGATATTTTGGTTCAAATGTCTCTGAGCACTATGGAACTTAACTGCTGTGGTCATCAGTCCCCTAGAACTTAGAACTCCTTAAACCTAACTAACCTAAGGACACCACACACATCCATGCCCAAGGCATGATTCTAACCTGCAACCGTAGCGGTCGCACGGTTCCAGACTGTAGCGCTTAGAACCGCTCGGCCACTCCGGCTGGAAAAGATGTTTTGTTGACTGTATGAATGAAGAAGATTTCTGGAGGAATGTTTCAAGGTAACCAGTGCACGTGCAAGAATGAAATGTTTGTTTGTCAGAACTATTGATAGGAGGAAATCTTTGTCTCTTGGATACCTAATGCTAAGTTTTCTGTGGACTTAAAATATGATAAATTCAGTATTTAACGAAAATAAACAACTTCTATCGCCCGCCACCCTATATTATGCTGGCCCTAAATGAAGTATCTTTAGTTGGTTATCGTATTAATTTGGCATTGGACTCTCTCTCTCTCTCTCTCTCTCTCTCTCTCTCTCCCTCTCCCTCTCTCCCTCTCTCTCTTCCTCCCTCCCTGTCTACCATTTTTGAGCATTGGCTGGTAGCTCTACCCAGAAAGTACGTATACCGCAGTACTAGGGTACTTAACCATGAGCCTAAGTAGCACATACCCTAGCAAACTTCTACTCTCACTTCTGCACATAATTACTTCAATAAATCCATAACAATTGACGAGAAAGATTGTGACACATCGTGTTACGAATCCTCCCAAGAACACTACGTGCTGTGACGAGAGTGTGGGCGGCCGCGCAAGGCGGGAAACAAAGGATGGTAATCATCAATGAATATGGAATACAGTGACAGTTTTGGGACCTTTCGCTGAGGAACAAACAGCTGCTGTATCCATAATTTGCATATCAATTTTATTTCGAAGTATTTAAAGATTCTCCCCCGAATTAAAACATCTAAATATTTACAGAAAGGAAAGAAACCTTATGATAATAATTCTCTACATACAGAGAAACCGAAATCTGTAATCTAATTTCGGCTGCCGTAATTTTGAGAGGAATTAATAATTTATTCAGCGTGTGGCGGGTCATTAAAAATGGTTCAAATGGCTCTCAGCACTATGGGACTCATCTTCTGAGGTCATCAGTCCCATAGAACTACTTAAACCTAACTAACCTAAGGACATCACACACATCCATGCCCGAGGCAGGATTCGAACCTGCGACCGTAGCGGTCGCGCGGTTCCAGACTCTAGCCACCCCGGCCGGCGGTCATTAAAAAGATTCAAGTTTACACCGACCGTCTTCTCGCTCTTGAGACGTACGGGAATACAGAGAAGCCCCCTTCCGGCGGCTGAGGCTGCGCCAGGTTAGGAAACATCTGGGGCAGAATGGAAACTACCCGTTCTACGCCGAGCAGGCGCTTGACTAGCGAGCAAGTTAGTACCGGAACCACTTTGTTCAAACGTAGACACACTAATGAGAGGCGCCCGTCTGCTAGCAAAACCGCTGAACACCGCTGCTCCAGGAGCATTCCTACAACAGCTTCTTGGAAGGACCATCAGTCCCATCCCTTCCGCGACAGCGTTTTGACTACAGACACGCTCTGATATGCTACAGTAAAGTTTAAATGTTCGTTACTTCGGGCACAGTTTAGTAATGATGCTCAGATTCGATCGCCGTCTCGGACGTTTGACGATCGTGAGTGTTTCGCGATACAACCGGAGAACAGCAGCGCCAGCGATGTGGTAAGTTACACCGAAGTCTGACACAATCACTATTGTTGCCAACCCTGGTTCTCACGGTTCAGTATTTTCTGTCCAAACTGTTTTAGAGTTATAGGACAATGCTCTTTCTTTATGTCGTTCCGCGATTGTTTTTTATCAGTGGAGGTTGCCCTCGGGTAAGAGTACTTTATTGTGTACTGATTTCAGATGATATCTCTTTGTTTATTTCCTAAACTTTTTATTTATTCGTGTTGTGATTTCTACCACGTTTCCCAGTATCCATTCAAACCAGAGGCTCCGTGCAAATGGGGTGATAGTCCATGCTTTCCCACCGCGTAACACTAGGTAGAATGTTAATATGACATCACGACAGCGTATCAGTACTTAACTCGTCCGCTAGCTGGGGGAAGCTCTTCTCATTTATACCATCTGAGATACGAGTTCAGGTGTGGTAGCGCAAGGTGTCTTGAAATCAGAAACGGTTTGTACTATGCAGTAAATCTATTATACTTTAAGATAAGAGAAAATGTTCCTACGATGTTCCAAGTTCATTCACAATTCACTAACGTTCACACCATTTCATAGCTCCATTCGAGGGAGCCATTGTTTTTCAGATTTAGTCTGGTCCCCATAAAAATATTATCGGTTGTCTCAGCAAATACGATAGTAATGCTAATCAACAATAATTAACGCTCACACATATTTTCATCGCCCTGAAATGCATGATTTTGCACGCCTCACAAGCGTGCAGGTCACATTGAAGACAGTCCAGAGTGACGGCCGCGCACCAAATCGACTGGAGCCAAAACACTGCCACATTCGGATGACAGGGCGTCTCCGTTGCACCTGTTCAACTCAGGTCCAGCATAAATGCGTCAGGGAAAGGTTCAGTACATGGAGCCTGTATCAATGGTGTATGTGGTGGCAAGGAAAGAAAAAAAAATTGTTCAAATGTGTGTGAATTCCTAAGGGACAAAATTTCTGAGGTCTTTGGTCCCTAGACTTACACACTACTTCAACTAACTTACGCTAAGAACAACACTCATACCCATGCACGACGGAGTACTAGAACCTCCGGAGGGAGGGGCCACGCAATCCGTGACATGGCGCCTCTTTTTCTTTCTCTTTTTAATTGATCTCGTTTTTTGTTCGTTATGGTTTGTTGTATTAGTTCGGGGCGGATTCCCAATGACACCCGTTCAAGTTCCTCGTTGAGCCATTCACTCAGTTTTTTTAATACAGAGGGCAACTAATCCTCTGACCGAACACGCTGCGTTACCGTGCCGGCCACCTCAAACCGCGCGGCTATCGCTTTCATTTGGCTAAAAGCAACATTTCTGTTTTGGAGTTAGTAGTGGCAGTGGTGATTCAAAAAGTAAGGTAACAAGACCTCCAGATAAACAATGTTACTGGGACACTGGTAGAGATTACTTTTACACTGTAATCTTTCTATGTAATTTACCTATAAATGAAATACCGCATTTTTTCATTAACTCTCTCCACGTGTAATGTGTCCTTAAGATACCGTGTTCAACTGCCGAGCAATACTGACTGCTGGTTGACCCTGTACTGCGCTTGTGAACAGCGTCGTGAAATAAAACTTTAATCTTAGTGAATTTCTGAACTGAAACAATGAAAATGAATCTAATTGAATCAAAAGAGAAGCTAATGATGTACTCAGTGAAAACTATTTAACTGAAACTCAGTACTGAAGTACGTTATGAAAGTTACGTAACATGAACTGCAATGTCTCACTTAAAATATCTAGAAAATAAAACTCGGAAGAAAATAATTGTTTAAGATCATCATTACTGTTCTCTGTAAATTAATAAGCTTACTTAGCACAGCTCCTAAAAATTCTGACTACGTACTGTTTGCTCACACAATGCGAAGTGAGATCTGCACCGATAAAAAAGTAACTTATCTCTTGCTCAGCATGCTACATTGTGTCTCGTGTACTGACGTTCTTAAAGGCAAATTGAAATCAGCAAATGCAGCAGCGAAATAATCTACTCACTTCTTAATTTTTCTTTGCTTGTCAGAAACAATCTGGGCTGGGTGTAGCATAAGGGGTAATGCACACACTGCAAAATATTTAAAACTTTACTAAGAATGGTGGAGGAGGGTTATACTCTAAAAAAAGCGTTCTTGAAAGATTAAACTCCGATTTTTGTTAATTAAGACTGTACAACATAAGAAGACTCTAATAAATACGAAATTCAGTCACTATGAATATTACAGACATTTAAACCAATCGCATTATTTGTGACTTAATGAAGACAAAGAGATCATATTAACACTAATTAGCCACTGCTTTTCAGATTCAGTCTGGTCGACGTCAGAAAATTATTTGTTTCCTCAGCAAATACGAAAGTAATGTTAACTGACAATAATTAATGTAGGCGGATATTTTGCTTGCCCCGAAATGCGTGGTTGGACGCGCCTGACTCGTGTCCGTTCGCACGGCGACTGCCGCGCGTCAATTCGGCAAAAGCCAAAACGCAATTCTAAGTCCAAAACGATCTCCGTCGACATCTCTACCTCCATAGTCTGACAGGTGCATACTTACCAGTGGCTGTGGCTGGAAAGCTACAGGCTGTTTCAGAATTCATGTTACAGACTCCTCGAGGTTGTAGAGGGGACTTAGTACATCAAGTTTTAAGTAGGAACCCATGCCCGGAAACGTCTAGCAACGACGCTACTGAGTATCAGAGTTATAGCCGCTGGCTCCTTCTCCATCGTCCTATAAAGTTTGTAGCATCACAACGTACAACTGTATATACACTGAAGCTCCAAAGAAACTGGTATAGGCCTGCGTATTCAGATACAGAGATATGTAAACAGGAAGAATACGGTGCTGCGGTCGGCAATGTCTGCATAAGACAACAAGTATCTGGCACAGTTGTCAGATCGGTTACTGCTGCTACAATTGCAGGTCATCAAGATTTAAGTGAGTTTGAACATGGTGTTATAGCCGGCACAAAAGCAATGGGACACAGCATCTCCGAGTTAGCGATGAAGTCGGGATTTTCCCGTACGTATATTTCACAAGTGTACCGTGAATATCAGGAATCCGGTAAAACATCAAATCTCCGACATAGTGAAAAGTTCCTGCGAGAATGGGACCAACGACGGCTGAAGAGAATCGTTTAACGCGACAGAAGTGCAACCCTTCCGCAAATTGCTGCAGATTTCTATGCTGGGCCATTGACAAGTGTCAGCGTGCGACCCATTCAACGAAACATCATTGATATGGGATTTCGCAGCCGAAGACACGCTCGTGTACCCTTTGACGACTGCACGACACAAAGCTTTACGCTTTGCCTGGGGCGACACTGGACTGTTGATGACTGGAACCATGTTGCCTGGTCGGACGAGTCTCGTTTCAAATTGTATCGAGAGGATGGACGTGTACGGGAATGGATACAACCTCATGAATCCATGGACCCTGCATGTACGACCTTGACAGGTGATACGTGCGTAAGCATCCCGTCTGATCACTTGCATCCATTTATGTGTGTTGTGCATTCCGACCAACTTGGGAATTCCAGCAAGTCAGTGCGTCACCCCACACGTCCCGAATTGCTACAGAGTGGCTCCAGGAACACTTTTCTGAGTTTAAAAACTGTCGCTGGTTACTAGACTCCCCAGACATGAACATTATTAAGCACATCGGGGATGACTTGCAACGTGCTGTTCAGAAGAGATCTCCATACCCTCTTACTCTTACGAATGTATGGACAACCCTGTAGGACTCATGGTATCAATTCCCTCCAGATCTACTTCAGATATCAGTCGAATCCATGCCACGTCGTGTTGCAGCACTTCTGCGTGTTCGCGGGGCCCTGCACGATATTAGGCAGGTGTACCAGTTTCTTTGGCTCTTCAGTGTACATACATTTAATGGTGCCGACGCCTATAACTTTGATGCTCTGTAGCGTCGTTAGATTATGTTTCCGGACGTGGGTGCCTACTTAAAACATGATCTACGAAGTCCCCTCCACAACCTCTTGCAGTATGCAACATGAATTGTAAACACCCTATATAAGGGGTGAATATTCAATATTTTCATACGTCAAATAAGTTTATTTATGGTCTTTGCCATTTCGGAAGATGTTTATAGGGAATGAAACCTAGTCAACCTGTAGTACTTGCAGTAGACAAGGGACTCTCAAACATGAATCCTGGAGTGTAACCCCCTATGGCGTCGAGCGACACACGGAAATTACTTGTAGCGTTGTAGCAACTTCCGTAATCGACCTCTCAACCTGTGTGGAAATTTCTAGTGTTGTAGACAGGATCTCAAACATGTTACTAAGGGCACACCGAGAGATCTGTCGAAGGCTACCGTATCTGCCTTCCGAGGGCAGGAAGTTCAGACTCCCACTTGTGCATTCTTTTGTATGATTTCAAATGTTTTGGTTCCTTGGAAAAGCCGTGCTATATCTCCTTCGGCATCCGTATTGGTGCCCTGTCTTTATGTACTCTGGGAACCCCTAAGTACCTCCAGTTGACAACCATTAGCACGCTTCCTATATTCGGCCAGTCAGTAGGCCTACTTTAATCTCTTGTCGTAGGACACGGTTGAGAGACTTTGTCTTTAACGTGTCTCAGCAAAAAATTAAATCTGGTACCCCTCTCCTAAGCCTTTAACGAAGAAATGTTTCAGTTACAAGTACATATGCCCACGAAAGAATGAAATGTCAGGCGTACAGTGATCAAATTTTTCTTTTTTACTTAAATTTATCCAAATTATATGAACGTTATTTGAGGGCTGCGACTGTATTGCAAGATTTTTATGAAATAATATAT
The DNA here is from genome assembly GCF_021461395.2 of Schistocerca americana. NCBI lineage: Eukaryota > Metazoa > Arthropoda > Insecta > Orthoptera > Acrididae > Schistocerca > Schistocerca americana. The sequence goes on along the minus strand of NC_060130.1, from coordinate 140,229,091 downwards.
ACTACAACAGTCACTTGTCACTAATATTTTAATACCACAACGCGTTTCTGCTGCATGCTGTCATCATTAGATGTATTTACGGTAAAATGAAGTAAGGTTATTTTCCTTTGTTGTGTGTGCCAGTGAAGTTATGTGTCGAAAAAGACTCCTGTTCAGCAAGACAGCCATGAGCTAATGATGTCTATCACTTAATGTGCACACTGTAACATATTTATCTTCCTGAAAAGGCGTCTTTTACGCCACATAACCTCACATGCACACACTGCAAAATTAAGTAACCTCACTTCATTTTAATTACAGTGTAAAAGTAATTGTAAATGCACCTAATGATGGCAGCATGCTACCGAAACGCGTCGTGGTAGTAAAATATTAGCAACAAGTGACACTTGCAGTGTATAATATTTCATAAAAAATTTCCGTCTAAGAGATTATTTGTTATTTTGAAATCATTCATTTGTTATTGTTGATAACATGAAATGCGTTTGTTTAAAAAATTCGCCGCGAAATATATAAATGGGACACTCTTGGTACTGAGTTCCTACGTTGGACACAAGAAGGTGGGACTTTCTTTTAAGTAGATTGAAGGGAAAAAAGTCTTCGCTTGCGTTTCAGAATCTAAGTATAAATTGAATCCAACCTTTCCTGTTCAAAATGGTTCAAATGGCTCTGAGCACTATGGGACTCAACTGCTGTGGTCATAAGTCCCCTAGAACTTAGAACTACTTAAACCTAACTAACCTAAGGACAGCACACAACACCCAGCCATCACGAGGCAGAGAAAATCCCTGACCCCGCCGGGAATCGAACCCGGGAACCCGGGCGTGGGAAGCGAGAACGCTACCGCACGACCACGAGATGCGGGCCAACCTTTCCTGTAGCACTGAATGTACAGCAGAGCAGAAGCCTAAAACAGTATTGATTCGCCATAATAGGCTGACAGATATCGCAAGGACGTTTCTAACGATAGACGAGAACCGGAATAAAATATACAGGGTCATCAGAAACAGCCTGAAAAGCTTGTAAGGGAGTTGTGAAGTAGGTTGTGCTGAGAAATAATTGTTACGAAGATAATTCGATACGTTGCGCAGTTTCAGATTTAATTATCATTGGAGTTAGCCGATTAGGCAGTTGCGCGCTCAGATTCAAGTTGTCCGCCAGATACAATTTGTATCAGCTATTCTGATGAGGTAAATTACAGAGTACGAGACTGCTCAGTCTTTGGCGTGGCTTCGATCCTTACTAGGGTCCCAGGATCCCATGTCCAATTTTTCGGTATTCGGTTTTAGGAAGCCAAACGAAGTACACGTTTGGAGACACCATCTCCGGCGCGCCGCTTGAATTTGTGAGCCCAACGGCCTGATTGGCTTACTTCAACGCTAATTAACTTGTAAACGCCGCAATGTATCGAATTTTTTTTCTTAACAGTTAGTTCCCAGCACAGCCTACCATGCAGCACCCATACAGGCTTTTCAGACTATTTCCGAATACCCTGTAATTATACAGGGGGAATATTAATAAAACCGACAAACTGCAAGGACAGGTTCCTGACTGGAAAAGGAGAAAAAATGTGCTATGAATATGTGTCCGGAAACGTATCGTTGCCACGGTAGACGGCCCTGACTTATGACAGTACCTGTAACCACTTTGCGTGTGTTCCTCGTGTGTTGCTACTGATAGGGATAGTAGCGGTAGTCATGCAGGTTACACATAGTCGTACGTTGGCTTGCATCATGTTGGCGGACCGCTTGCCTGGAGCTTGTACTAGGATTCATTTCAATATCCTGTAGAATCCAGTTCTCTAAATCTGGTGTAGTCACAGTCCGCCACCTTCCTGCACGTTCGTCTGTCTGGAAGGATTCACGGTCACGCAAACGCCCGTAAAGGGTTCGAAATGTTGTGTGATGTGGTTGTGTCTGGGAGGTTACTTGTTTCTGTATTGCCGTGCTGTCTCAAGACCGTTTCCATCTGCTTGCCGTGCGCATATACTATCTCGGCTTTTTCACGACACGAATACCGGACCATTCTGCTGCTTACAGTACGCTGCGTCAATCACACATCCTGGAATACACAAGGAACACGCCGCACGTCTTGGAGGAACTTTTATTCGTCAGCGTCATCTACCGTGGCAACGATGCATTTCTGGATACATGCTAGTAGCAACTTTTTTCCTCCATTTCTAGTCAGGAATCCGTCCCTTCAGTTTATCGGTTTTATTAAAATTCATCCTGTATGGTAGCACAGAGCAATAAAATGAGGTACGTGACGAGGAGAAGTACCACAGAGAGCGTCAGAAACAGATCGCTACGATTCTACCGTCGGATTATTTCACTAACTGGCACAGTTACGCACCATCGAGTTTTACGATCACTCGCGATATTCTTCTTTTGCCTTTAGCCTGCAGTGAGCGGAAAGATCCATTCGGATTTATCTGCGATCTATTTATAGAAAGTCGCCATTGGCTATTGAACGCAGAGCGCACAAACAAGATGGGTTTGGTGGGCGCTGAAAAATGCGTTATCAAGTCGTGGAGCGGTGAGGCAGCGCGGCGCGCAGCTATCTGAGGTCAGCGGAGCTGCCACTTAAACGGCGCAGCGACCCTCTGGAAACAGCCGGTTTCTTCAATCAGCCGGCGCCCACACGTAGAAGCGTGACGCACCGCCAGGCGCCGTGCTCGCAACACATGCATCTCCATTGCTTTGGGCCGCCGAAACAGACCAGCTCGTTGCTATCTATGCGTTGGAGGCATCACTAGAGACTACAGCGGTTTCTAGACAACTGGTGGAGAAAACGTGACCGACTGACGAAATACTGAGGTGATTTGTGTCTTCTTCTGATGTGTGCGTACTAGAACACAGTACGTTACACTAGACGGCGAAGGGAGGAAGCCTAACAGAACATCCGATGAATTTTTTCATTAAACATAAACGATTTATCAGCCACGATTAGCAACAGTATAAGATTGCTCGCTGACAAGGCTTTTCTACACAGGAAACTATCGTCGTCGGACAACTGTAAGGAAATGCAGAGAGATGTGGGCAAAAATTATCTCTGCTAATAAATGGCAGCTCTCTTTACATGTGGATAAATGTCAGATAATGCCTACATCAAAGAGAAACTGACAGTATCTGATGGAAAGACTAGGAATGAACATTGGAACGCATCACATCCCGTAAGTGCACTGAAGAAAAAAATCGCAACACCGAGAAGGAGTTGGGCGATATAAACGGAGGTTGGTAGTCGTGTTTCTACGTCTTAAAGATGATGTCTGTTCAAGTTTCGCGCCAGTCGCATAAGGGTGGCGCTAGTAGTGCCCCTTGGAGGCTGTCATTCAGGTTTGCTTTAAATGGTCGTCAGCGTTCGTTTCGTTTGAGATTAGACGTCGCGAATTGATGTTAGTCAAGATGCCTGAAACGTCCCCTTTGAACAAATATACTTGACTGTGCTTAAACTGACACACAATATTTTTAGCGCAACGCAATCTGACCTTCAATAATCCCTACAAAAGAATGGCCCTGACTAACATTAACCTATACCTTTCACAAATCACTTACCTCACAAAAATCTTCGTTACTCGAACTACTGCAATACAGCGAGCGCCACTACTGCCAGCTAAATAAAAGATTCAAACTACTGAAGGCACTAACTACTGATAGGCATAGTTAGCAAATGAAAGATTTTGATGCCCGCATCTCGTGGTCGTGCGGTAGCGTTCTCGCTTCCCACGCCCAGGTTCCCGGGTTCGATTCCCGGCGGGGTCAGGGATTTTCTCTGCCTCGTGATGGCTGGGTGTTGTGTGCTGTCCTTAGGTTAGTTAGGTTTAAGTAGTTCTAAGTTCTAGGGGACTTATGACCACAGCAGTTGAGTCCCATAGTGCTCAGAGCCATTTGAACCAAAGATTTTGATAGAGAACAAACAATGTATTTACCTTAATAGTATTCTAAAGTCATAATATATATAGCAGTTCATGACATCTAGTCTTACAAATGTACTGTCTCTGATGGACACACGTCCAGATCATCCGCTCTCAAAATTCCGCCATTTCTCTCCCCACATCCACCACTGCTAGCGGCTCACCTCCAACTGCGCAACGCTACGCGCTGTTATCAGCCAACTACCCAACACTACAATCAACAACAATGCAAACCAGCCACAGACCGCACGTAGCACAGCCAGTGATTTTCATACAGAGCGCTACGTGGCGGTGGCGTTACCAATATAAGAACCTAAACAGCCTACTTACATAGCCCCCATGCTCACCACAAAAAATTTTACAAATTGTTTTGGGCAGTGGCCAATACAGATTTGAAAAAAAATTTCATAATTACAATAACAAAGTAATCAAATGCACACACTTATCGATACAATGTTGGTCAACAGCTAAAATTTTTCTCACAGTCCATAAAGACAGTCCTGATCATTCATTACAGTAAAATTGCAGTGTTTTCTCAAAGTCTGAGCAGTAAAAGAAAATGCACAAGGAAGCAGTGGATTTCCATGCAGTCTTGAAGAAGTAGTGTTGTCCTTCCAACGGAAAGACTGTGCTGACTCTTGACATGCAGACAGGTAATGGGCCACAACAGAGCAAACCCACAGCAGAGTCAGTCGAAGTTATGAAGAATATCGGTAGGTAGGTCATCACAGAGCAGACCCACTGTAGTCCTGGTAGAGAGTATGGTATTGGTGGGCCATCAAAGGTGCAGACCCACTGCAGTCCTTGTAGAGATGGCCAGCAGCCATCTGCTGTGACTGTGCAGGTGCACAATCACCATCGAAGAGTCTTGCGGACAATATAGCAAGTCCATAAACCACCACTTGTGTACTCACAAAACTTTTTGGAATGTCCTTAGAACCAGCAATGCTGTTAACCAGTCCCTTGCTGAATTATCAACACACGTGCAAGCACTAACAGTCCTCTTTTTTTCACATATTGTGCATATACTATGACCAACAGAAATGTGTGCAGTGAAATGTATGCTTACAAGTTACTTAATTTGATGAACTGGTGTCCATTACAATTTTATAACGTGAGAATACAATTACAGAGAGACAGAAAACATCATGAAAACATAACAATACGGATAACATTTGTAGTAATACAGGCTTTACAAAAGAATAGAAATAGACATATACATCAGTGTTACTGGAATTATGACATAAGTAAATATATAAAATAATGAGAATAGTTTTCGAAACATTAATTTCACACATGAGCATTAAAACAGAACAGAATAAATAATGTCTAATTATCTTTACAAAGAAAATAACATATTATAAATGCAAATTATATTTGAGGATAACAGTGTTCCTCATCATAGTGAATGTAGCTTAGTACTAGAAAAATTCTACGACATAAACCTTATTAAATAAACACATAAACATAGGAAGAACACAAATACACAAGGGTACACAAACACATAGAGGGATAACACAAAAGGAAAGGACAGGGTTTGTTTTACTACAGTATTTTGCATGGAGATCTCCCTTCGTTCATCATTATTCCCAAAAAGTCCTATCTAAGCCTGCTTTCTGTATTCTATTCATCCTCTTTTAAAATAATTATTCTTCATTGTACAGTACCGTTTCTTTTACAAACTTTTTTCGTATAACTTCTCAATGCATTTCTTCCAATTCATCATAACTCATTCTCTTATATAGCCTACCACCTCTTAAGCTAATTTAAATCTACTGAGCTCAGATATATATACTAAGGGACGAGGCAATGCAGCAGTACAAAACAATTAACACAAACAGCAATGACAAAAAAATGCAAATTGGCAAAGCAAGCAGCAGCAAATCTAAATTAGCAGAGCAAATGCAACATTACAACTAATACGAGCCAATGTGCAGCAACAAGAAGAATAAATCAGTTGTAAAACTGGCTTAACAGAGTAATACAAAGTGAAATTTAGTAGCACTATGCCTGGCAAACAGCAGCAGCAAATGCAATAACTTATACATAAATATGACATAGCTCAAGCAGAAAAAATAGTACACTAAAGAGAACAACGCAGATAAGGGAAATGTCTATTCTCATCTTAATATCTATGTCATTAAGGCGGTGCACCTCAAGAAGTTGTTCTACCAAAAAAATTACCAAGTAGTTGAAAATAAAATTATGTATGCAGTAACTGTTATTAATCCCTTCTTATTGTTCTTTCCTTTCCAAGTGCTCCTTTTTCGAAGAATGTGGATCATAAAATTATTATTTAATAGATCTGTTGACAGAAAGTGTTCATATTAGCAAATGCATTTAATTTCATTTTATAAAACGAATGCTGCAACACAGCTGGAAACCAGATATCAAATAAAATAAGCAACTATGAAAAGCAAAGCATAAAAATATCATTCAATAGTCATGTGGCATTTCATAAGTTAGTAGAAATTCTCTCAACTCTCGTAGAAAGACACTTGTCATAATCAGGTGTGCAGATGTAAGAATATTTCCCATCAGTTTATAAGCATTTCAGTAAGTAGCACAAAGTACACGCTCCACAATATAATCATATGTTTCCAAGAAATGGGCGTGTCGTATTTGTGATGCTTTCTACAAAGGAATGTCAATAGCAAGGTTAATGGTCTCTCTTTTTTTCTCCACCTAATGGCTTTTTCTCCAGGCAGGTGGCTCAGCTGGGCATCCACGACGCATTACCTGAAGGTCACTTAACTTTCTTACGGAAACATTTACGACAGCAGTTACAGTCTGATATTAAAAAAATTTCACAGGTCGAGAATTCGTGTTACGAATGTGTAGAAACAAAATCCTATAAATATAACAGCGTCCAAAAAATTTTCGCCGGCATTGTGATACATTCACGCATATACACACATTTGAGAACTCTTAAAGTACGATTCTTGGTTTCCAACATCCTTTTTCATGAACCAGAGTCCCTAACCATTACTCATTATTCCTTACCTTATTACACATATACATATTCGTCGACACTTCTTCAATATTTCATCATAATAAATACATATCATAATAAACATTCCTCAACAGCATAATACACATCGTCGTCGTAATAATATCATCATAACACCTCAGTGAAATCTCAAAAACGTCGTAGCTTTCTGCAATAATTTCAAAACCTAAAAAAATTCTCTGCTCATTTAAATAGTGTCATCTACATCAAACGTACTTTAAAAATCATGATCCCATACCAAATACATCATTCAAAGCTCTCATAGTATCACAATGGTTCCGAAAAAATAAGAACAGTTCACACAGTACAGACAAAATACAGTTTCATAAGTGTGAAATTATCCAACTGTGTAATTGCGTAAACATGTGTCACTGACGTAGTAAAAAAAAAAATGTTTGTTTCTCTGTTAAATAATCAGATAGCTGTGTAATTCTGTGTTAGAGAAATATGGTACCGATGTGTAAAATTGTATAAGCAAATACCATATTAGCTAAGGCTCGTTGTGCTTGCCAAACACATGGTAGACAAAGTAAGCGTGTACCCCCCTGAGAATTAATGTAATTATACCCTCAGGTGTTACAGATTACAGCAATGGAATGAAATGTATCACGGAAAACTTTCTTTGTAATTCAAAAATCTTTAAAAATAATTGTTTTAAGTATAAAATTAATCATTCAAATGCGTGTACTGCCGCGCTAAATTGTGCGTCTTGTTGTGACATAATCTCTGTCATTACTTAAGGGTAAAAAATGTGCCAAGTGTCGCAATTATCGTCGTCCGTAAGCAAAGTTCTGTGGAAGTCAATGTACTTACCTCATAATAAACAAAAGCGAAATGCTATGCGTATAGATATCGTAGTTATTATGTACAGTACCGTGATCAAGAAAGTACTACACTGTAACGTATTGTTGTGCTACAAAAAAGGCTGTCTTACTGTAGCTATACCACAAAGTTACTACTAAAACATGTTTTACTTTCCAGAAGAATTCAGAAAAACTGTGCAGATATAAAGCAGATACAGCACAAAAGGAACAATGTAAATTGTGTCACACATTAGTAACGTCGTGATATAATCGTGTAGCTGTTAAAGAAACCAAACGCTAAGTCATCTTTAATCTCACAGAAAGTACTTCAAATAAAGTAAACCAAAATGTTGCATTAAAATCTCATTGGCAGTATATGTTCTAAGTATGTAAGCCTTATAGTCGTTATGTAATCGTGCAACTAACAAGCAAGAATGCACTCACACACTAACACTGTGTCGTCTGTTCACTATGACAGTGTATTTGTAATTACTGTCTAAATATGTTCCCTAGGTTCTTGACTGGATACTTAATTTTAAAACATAGTTGCATGTTAACAGTTTCTAAGTGTGACAAAGAGTACTAGTAACGTGAAGTGAAAAATTTATAGCAAAGACTAAGTTAAAAAGCAGATTATCTTTCAATAAACGGTTTTACATGTGAAATGTTGTGCAATCTTTTAGCCTTTCTAGTGCACAGAGTTTCAACTTCAAAGCAATTATCATGTTGTGTACGTCGATAAGGAATACTAAAATTTGCTCTAGGTTAGCGTCTATGTTATTTTTCTCTGAGCCAGCTGGCACACGTGGCTGCCTGCGGTGCGAGTAATTGTCTGCTATCTCTTTGTTGACATACGTCGTTATTGGGATTAGGAGACGTAACTTCTACAAATTCACCTTGCCGAGATGGCCCAGCCCTGTTTGAATCCCGCCAGTTCTGATGAAATTCAGGTCTGTCGTTATGATTATATCGTCTGTCGTCATGTCGGTAGTTCCTGTAGTTTCTTTCTTGTCGGTTAAGTGGTGGAGAATTTCTCCCTGAATTATCACTGCACGGTGGACCGTTGCGTCTGAAGTTATTCTGTCTCCCGTGATAATAATGGTTCTGGTTGCCATATTGTCTGTTTCTATGATTGTCTCTATCATATTCATTACTACGGAAATGCGATCTTTCTCTGCAACTATTACTCTGCCAGTGGTTGTCATGTGGGTGGTGTCTGTTTTGTTCACGATTTGCGTTGTAAGAATAGCCTTGTCGTGTCCAGTTATTGTTTCTGTCGTCACGGAATTGTGACGGATGTGACGTGTAATTGTTGTGCTCCTGTTTTCGCGTTCCGCGATTGTCAGTGTCAATTTCCAATTCTTGTAACAGTCCCCGAGAAGCTTCAATGTCGTCTTTGCAACGTCCTGCCAAAATAATATGTCGTAAATGTTCAGGCAGTTTGATTAAGCAAATGCGGATGAGTTCTGAGGGGCTGTAAGGGTTTGACAGGTACTGATTCTTGTGAAACATGTCTTTAAAATATTTCACAAGACTGGAAAATTCAGATTGTTCGAAATGTTTCATCATTATGATGCTATGTTTTACTCGGTCTTGTGTAGCTTGAGACCAATATGCTGAGAGGAAGGCAGAATAAAATTCTCCTTCACTGTGACAATCGTGAATGACCGATCGCATTCTTTCAGATGCTTCATTCTCTAAGTAGCCACACATAAATTCTAATCTGTGCTCCAATGACCAGTTGGGAGGAAAACAATGAGAGAATTGATGGAGCCACGGTTGTGATTGAATGTCTTTGCCAGAATTCTTAAATGTTTTGAATTTACGTGTAGTAATGAACAACTTATAGTCAAAATCATCATGTCGGCGAGGCGCATATCGGTCATTGTTACGTCGTGTCGGCCGTTCCATCTCAAAATTCGGTGCACCTTGCCAGTTTCTTTCATAATTTCCGAAATGCCCTGTGTTATTATTTTGCGGCTTTTCCGTATTTCTAAGTCCCTCTTCCCGTGTTGGAGCGCGAGTGTCTTCTGAAATATGTAATTTTTGTATTACTTGTGCCAACTGATCTTGTACTTCCCGGATTTCTCTTTTGTGTTGCGTATTAATTTGATTCTGATTTTGTTTGAATTTCTTAATTTGTTCATACTCTTCTGTGTCAGTGATGGCTACAGGTCTTGTGTCATTCAAATCATTATCTACCTTTGTAGATAAGTTAGTGAACTGATCCGAAAGTTCGGCTACTTTCTCCGATAGTGTACTTATTTCCTCAGTGTGTTTTTCTGAAACGAGTTTCAGAGTGTCCATTTGTGTTGAAATCGTATCTACTGTGTCCTTTAAGTTTTCCTGAGTTTTTGCTAGTTGCGTAACCGAATCGGTAGATGCAACTGAGTCAATTTTAGCTTGCAAGGTGTCGTGATTTTCGTGAACAATAGTTTGCAGATCTTCTATGGCTGCTTCGTGATTCTGTAATGTATTTTCATGCCGCGAAAGAATAGGTTGGAAATGCTCACAAATTTGTTTTTTTACGTCATTACAGACTTTTTGACATTTCGATTCGATTTTATGTAACTCAGTAGTTAAATCTTCAAGTGTTCGTTCAGGCGTGGTGTGAAGATTTTGTTCCATTGCGTCAGACAGTTGCTGTGTTTGTCTCTGGTGTTGTTCCATTGTGTCTAACTTTTGAAGATTTTGTCCCATTTGTTTCTGATTTTGTTCAAACGTTGTGTCTAACTTTTGTAGCCTTTGTCCCATTTGTTGCATTAACTGTAATAACAATGCACTGGTGTCTGAAACATGTTCCTCAGTGCTATTCGGCAGTGCATTTGAACCGGCAATATTCGCATTTTGAAAAGCAGAAAATATGTCTTGACTTATTTGCGAAAACGGCGAGGACGCAAAACCTGAATCTATAGTATTTGCAAGATTGTGTCCTGTCATTCCGGATTCCTGAGGCGAGCTGTTGCCAACCGATCGATCGATAATGCTTCCCTGTTCACTATTTGTTTCACTGTCTACACCATTATTTGCAGCCCGCTCCATTTTCCTATCCACAATTACCAAATTACTACTTTGAACATTAGTTAATTCATTACTCGGTGGCGCTAACACACTGCCTTCGTCTTCACCGTTATTTCTCAGTTTACTTTGGAGCCTAGTGTTACGTTTTCCACACGCCATTATTGTCACAATATTTCACACGATAACACAGAAAAGCACAATTTGAAGAGCAAAATAAGAAAACACATTAACATAGCACTGAAAATAATATCTACTTAATTGCAAGCGCAGCTGCGAAATACTTTGTGCAAATCTACATGCATGTCACAACTGTTTTACTGTACAACAATGAAAAACTACAACTACAAAGGAAATTCTCTCTATAATTATGCGTTAGCAATAAACAATAGCTACACTAATTACGCAAACTACAAGAAAAAATCAGAAGATTCCAGTGAGATATCCTCGGCTAAGGGTCGACATATGAAACGTCCCCTTTGAACAATTAAACATGACTGTGCTTAAACTGACACACAATATATTTAGCGCAACGCCATCTGACTTTCAATAATCCCTACAAGAGAATGGCCCTGACTAACATTAACCTATACCTTTCACAAATCACTTACCTCACAAAAATCTTCGTTACTCGAACTACTGCAATACAGCGAGCGCCACTACTGCCAGCTAAATAAAAGATTCAAACTACTGAAGGCACTAACTACTGATAGGCATAGTTAGCAAATGAAAGATTTTGATAGAGAACAAACAATGTATTTACCTTAATAGTATTCAAAAGTCATATATATAGCAGTTCATGATATCCAGTCTTACAAATGTACTGTCTCTGATGGACACACGTCCAGATCATCCGCTCTCAAAACTCCGCCATTTCTCTCCCCACATCCACCACTGCTGGCGGCTCACCTCCAACTGCGCAACGCTACGCGCTGTTAACAGCCAACTGCCCAACACTACAATAGCCAACAACAATGCAAACCAGCCACAGACTGCACGCAGCACAGCCAGTGATTTTCATACAGAGCGCTACGTGGCGGTGGCGTTACCAATGTAAGAACTTAACAGCCTACTTACATGCCTTTAAGGCGGCAAAGACGCCATTATCAACACCTCAGTGACTTCGAACGAGGTCATGTAATAGGGCTACGAGAAGCCGGATGTTCCTTCTGCGATAGTGAGGTGGTCAAGAGAATGTACGGTCGCAGGAAGACCGGGCTGCGGACGGCCACGTGCCACTACCGAGAGGGAAGACCGTCGTTTCCAGCGTATGGCTCTGGCACATCGTACTGCATCTGCAGCAACAATCTGGGCAGCAGTTGGCACCACAGTGACACAACGAACTGTTACAAATCGGTTACTTCAAGGACAGCTCCGAGCTAGACGTCCTGTGGCGTGCATTCCACTGACCCCGAACCACCGCCATTTACGACTTCATTGGAGTCAAGCGAGGTTCACTGGAGGTCAGGGTGGACGTCTCTTATGTTTCCTAATGAAAGCTGGTTCTGCTTCGGTGCCAGTGATGGCCGTATGTTGGTTAGGAGGAGGTCGATTAATGACCTGCAACCAACCTGTCTGCGTGCTAGACACACTGGATCTACCACAGAAGTTACGGTCCAGGGTGCGATTTCGTATGACAGCAGGAGCACACTCTTGATCATCCCACGCACCCTGATTGCGAATTGGTTCGTCAGTCTGGATATTCGAAATGTTCTGCTGTCATTCATAAACAGCGTTCCAGGGTTTTTTTCCAACAGGATAACGCTCGCCACATACTGCTGTGGTAACCCAACATGCTATAGAGTATCGACATGTTCCACTGATCTGCTCGATTACCAGATCTGCCTACAATCGAGCACGTATGGGACAACATACATCGACAACACCGGCGTCATCCACAAACAGAATTATCCATCCATCTATTGACCGACCAAGTACAACAGGCATGGAGCTCCTGTTACCTATACAAATGTATTCTTGAATTTCATTATTTTAATTTTTTTTTTTTTTTGGTGTTGTGATCTTTTCCGTCAGTGTATTTAGGTGTAGTGGTAACAAGCGATATTAAACTAGATCATTACATAATTTCAGTACTGGAGAATGAGAATGTAAGGGTTATGTTTGTTGTATGGGTACTGCGAAAATACAATGCATGTGTAGAGAAAACAGCGTTTAAGACGCTAGTGCCACAGATTCTAGAGTATTATTCCAGTGTTCGGCGTCCTTATTCAATGGGTATAGCAACACACTTGGAGCCAGTTCATACACGCTGCTAGGATCGTTACACGTCGGTTTAACACATACAAAAGCGTAACAGAAGTGTTGGGGGAACGTAAATGGAAATCCTTGTAAGAGACGACGTAGTTCCCGCGAAACCATGCTGGGCAAATTTTGAGCACGTGTATTCCATGAAGTGTGTGATCATGTTGCCTTCAGTGTATATCTCGGGTAGGGATTCATCTCTGATGACCTAGTCGTTGACAGGATGCTAATTCCTAATCTCGCTTCGTTTTATGATTTCGTACCTCAGACGTTTAAAACGAATCCCGTATAGGACCACTGTGTTGTCTGTCCGAGTGTTTAGACGCCATACAACAAACCTAACTCTTACATTCGCATTCTCTAGTACTGAATTTATGTAAAGATCTCGTTTAATATCGCTTGTTACCACTATCTAGTTGAAATTTATGTCACTTAGGTGTACAGTCCCTTGGCGGTGTAAAAAAGTAAGCATCTAAGTCAAAGCAATCTAAAGTTTCAGCCATTTATGCCATGTATATCGATGATTCACTAATCAAAATCTGAAGGGTTCTGCTCGCCGACCTGGAATAATGAAATTTCACGAGAAAGAAGGTATCACAGTACAATTAAAGGAAAACTCCGAAAACTGTTAATTTGTAATTATATTACACAAAAAGAATTTTTTTCCATTTATTGTTCGTCTGTCTGTCCATATGTCTGTCTGACTGTCTGTTAAGACCTCGTTTACTCAGCAACGGGAAAGATATCAAGCTAAAATGTGTTTCAAACACTAAGGTATACGGCCCCTTGGCAGTGTAAATAATTTAAGCTTCTCAGTCAATGCAATCAAAAGATGCTGCCATACGTGTCACGTATTTATGGTACTCGCAAATACACTCATCAAAACATGTAGATGACCTGTATATGCGGTCTAGCTGAGCTGAGCCACGCTGGAAGAGAACACAAACCGATGACTAAAACGTTTTCAAAGCGCGCTGTTGATCAGTCGTTATATTCTCTGCAAGACATACTACACGACTGTTGTGCTACCGATTCCTTCTTACATCGCAAAACATTTTGACGACCTAATACTGGTGTTTCTGGAGAGGCAACGTATACAAATGGTTCAAATGGCTCTAAACACTATGGGACTTTAAATCTGAGGTCATCAGTCCCCTACACTTAGAACTACTTAAACCTAACTAACCTAAGGACAGCACACGCATCCATGCCCGAGGCAGGATTCGAACCTGCAACCGTAGCAGCAGCGCGGTTCCGGGCTGAAGCACCTAGAACCGCTCGGTCACTGCGGCCGGATCCACATATACAATGTCTCACTTCGTACAATGACTTTGGCTCGCACGGACGGCGGTTTAGGTATCAAGCACGTACATTCACAGTGTATAGCAATGTTTACATAACAAACTTCTAAAAAGTTGCAGAGTGAGCAATATCTGTTCACTACCTTAGCCCCGAAATATCCCAGGGCGCCAGTAAACGTACGACACTGGGGCACATTAATAGCCAAATGGCGTATCTTATTAAATATTAAACTGCGACTTCCAAGTTACACATCTCACTCACCACGAGACAAATACCAAACTCTACAGAGATAAAAAATCCAACCAACTATTGGAAAAATATCTGGATGAATGTAAAGAACTGTATCCTCAATCAGCCGTGAAATCCGTATGGTATGATATTGTCAATGAGAAAACTGTAACGGAAGACAAACTGTATAAAATAAAACTGAAGCCTGTCCCATATTGTGACCACTGTCATCTGGTGGACGCGCTAGCACATACTTTTGGTTCCAGAGATCGCACTAAGATCTGGCACTGGACAAAAAGAACTAGTGATTTATCAACAGGACGTGGCAAAACGTGGGAAGTGCAATATGTACAAAAGAGCTGCTCTGTTCAGACTGGAGCCCAGCACGAAACACAGTAGTTATGCTTGGCTACTTGGAAATTTTGTGAACTGTTCGTTAGAAACAAAATTGCAACCTTAGAAGATTTCATGATTTGTGTGTCAGAAGAACACTTTAAGGTGAAGTAATTCCATAAATACAAACAGCATTTTCAAAGGCTTCCTTCTTTATACTTTGACGTGAGAATGTGAATAAGTTGCAATAACTTGGGATAGCAAAAAAACTATTAAGCTTATATTCAGACGTTTTACTCTAGTAATAGCGTTACTAGGTCTCTCCAGGAATATAGGAAGATATTTCTGACGAAAAAGCATAATATTTCATTTACTACTTTTCTTATGAAAAACTCAGTTACGTTCAAGAAAATTATTTTATTTGTATCCCACTCTATTAACCAGTACCTGCCAAACGGCAAAAAATCATCAGACCACTTAAAAAAAAGGGGGAACTGAGTTCCCTCGTAAATTACACTTCAGAGGAAATTTAAGTTTTAGTTCATTTCAGAAGAAGAGTTAACAAGAAAAGGCGGTAAAGCACGTGCCTGGAAACCGAGAGGTCGTGGAGTCGGATCTCGACGGGACCACAGATTTTGCAGTCTTCGTTCTTAATCTCGCCTTCATTTGTCAGCGATGTGAGGAGTCGCCAGAAATAACACTTGGTTCGGATCATACGTTAAACTGTAGGTCCTCTTTCCCCAGTTAGATAACTGGGGTAGGTTAGGGATACGCAATTTGCCGAAGAGGCATCCAATAGAAAGACCTGCACCAGGCTACTGAGCCACACAAAATTGTCATTATTCTTATTCTTCTCCTTATTATTATTATTATTACTATTATCTGTATTCATAATTAAGTTTGTGCAGAGTTCTCAGGATGCGATTCTTACTGGCAGTTGCACGGTTTTTATTTTTTTCCATACTATTGGTCGATCGTTGTACTGCTGAAAAAACTTCCGATAGTGGACCACGTTGCATCTGTTTCCGGAAAGCTCTGTGTAGGAAGCACTTGTACATGAAATTATAGTAAAAATTACGTCCTATATTTGGATAAATTACAAAGAATTGTCTCTGTGTCTCATGAGACGAAATTTGCATGGTAATTTTTCGTTGCTAGAACGAAAGCAAAAAGAACTACAAAAAATTCGTTTTATAAATTAAAACACTTTTTCATGCTGCAGTTCATATTTATTTATGTTACAGACGTGTTTCGCGTTTTATATTAAAGCCTCTTTCGTTAATTTAATCTGTAACAACACAGTTTTGTTTTTATATACGGTATTCCTAGATTGAAAACAGTTCACAGCTTTTCTTTTGTCCGGCAGAAAAATCCGTTTCCTCTCCTCTAGCAGTAGGTCAGAGTTCACACTGTCACTTCACTTACAAAACACCGACACATTTTCACGTCACGATCATTTTGGTTTGCACTTTTCATATTTTGTAAGCTAACTGCTGTGGTACGCTACTACTAGCCTCACACTACTGGTCGATTTTTCTTACGAGAACCATGATTATTTCTGTCGAAACTGTGTGTTCACTAGGTGTCTCTTTTCATACTTGTTTATCTAAGTGTTGCCATCCTATTGAAATAAATGATGCAAATCAAACGACTGTTCGTGTCTGTTTCTCTCTCTCTCTCTCTCTCTCTCTCGTATGTGTGTGTGTGTGTGTGTGTGTGTGTGTGTGCGTGCGTGCGTGCGTTTGCGTGTGCGTGCGTGTGTTTTCTTTTTTCCAAAGGAATCATCCCGACATTTCCTTAAGCGTTTTAGGATAACAAGGGAAGCCCTAAATCTTCATAGCAAGAGGAGAACGGATCCGGCGTATTTTGGCACAGGAATATTGCTGCTTACCAGCGCGCCACCTCATCCGGTCACAGTTGTAAATCATCGCTTTCCTCCTGTGAATACTAAGCAATCTTTAATTGTCCTATGTGTTACACACTATGGCCTTACATCCAGAGCCCTGTCACGTTTTTACGCACACAATGTTCGCAGTTTCATCACTTACAGTTTACAATAAATCGTATCTGATTGAAGGAGAAGTTTATATTCATTCATCTGAAATATTATATTGACAAAATATTGACAAAAATACAGTGAACAACATTGAGGTCGCACTTAACGACGTATCGATGTCGAGTCATCAGAGATGTAGACCTATATCAAAAAGATAACGATGGTTGAAGAAGTAGCTACGGCACAGATGAAAACATAATACCGACATAATTTTGCAGTGCACAAACTAAACCAGAATCTCTGAACATCATCGCTACTCCCAAATGAGTCAGGAGGCTTAGCTCTTCTATCTTTCAGAACGGGCTTTGACGAGAATAATGAATTCAGAAGAGAAAACAATCAATAGAGGCAGAGATGATGAGACAGAGTTATCAGTCGGCATAAGAATCTCAGTTGTTCACGTTTTAAGAAATAGTGTAGTTCAATGACATGTACAGATTATCTTCATTGAGACTGCGTCCGCAGATTACTTTACAAAAAATTCATCGATAGCGCATTATGACCACATGTGATCATGTAAGTCATGACCAACGTCATTGTGCTTATTAGTGCAGATGTTGTAATTTCTATAAAACTGGAGTCAGTAGCATCATTAGTACGGGTGCACGACACAGTTTTTAAAATTGGAAGTGTCCCACGTACCGTCACACTCAACATACACCACATGGCCGTACAGAGTTTAATTTGGGCATGGAACTAAGAAACTGCTGCTTCAAAGACCTTACGCTCAGTATATTACTAACGTACAAAGACAATGTATTCCTCGAACACAGATGATGCACACAGGTGTTTTTTTTCAAATGTAACTCAGAAGAAGGAAGGAAGTAAGATTGGGTTTAACATCCCGTCGACATTGAGGTCATTAGAGACGGAGCACAAGCTCGGATTGTGTCAAGGGTGGGAAAGGAATTCGGCCGCGCCCTTTCAAAGGAACCATCCCGTCGTTTGCCTGGAGCGATTTGGAGAAATCACGGAAAATCTAAATCCAGATGGCCGGACGAGGGTTTGAACCGTCGTCCTTCCGAATGCAAATCCAGTGTGCTAACCAGTGCGCCATCTCGTTCGGTTGGAATTAGGGGTGATAAGACAGGTTAACTTAAAATAAACGGTCGAGGTGTATAATTTACCAGTCGAGTACTTAACTTGCTGTAAATTGTAGTCTTGCGGTTATACAAGGACCAGTCTGATGTGATTCTAAATGACTAAAACAACCTACTCAACAGAAAATTTGTGGATCGTTCGTTTTGCATCCGTTCTGTGTCGAGTCATTGCGTAACCTCGGGACGCGCAATCCTTTCCACGGTGACAGGCACATGTGACCACAATACGGGGGAGCATAGAGCCATAGTTTAGGTGATTTTATTTTTCGTCTTTTTCTGTTATATTGTATAACTTTAAGAGTAAAATTTGTTGCATTTTAGCTACTTGACAGGTAGCCTTTAATTTTAAGTTAACATACCCTATAATTCTTAAGTCTTCATGAAGGAAAACACTTGTGTGCCTCGTTTACATTGTCTTAGTATGGCTGTGTATACCTTAGCATAAGATCTATGCAACAACAGTTCCATAGTCCTATGCTCACATTAAACATTGTGCGGCCATAACGTGTATGTTGTGTGTGATGGTATATGAAATACACGTAATCTTAAAAACTGTGCCATCCCCGTGTACTAATTGTGCTTACGATTTTAATTTTATGACAGTTAGGCACCCGCACCAATAATCACAATAACGGTGGTCACTATTTAAATGTACACAGTTGCAGAGATTTGTACGAAGTAAAGTGGCATCGATGAATATTTTCTAATGCTAGTTGCATGTTAGTACATGTTAAGATGTGACTTGCTATTATATTCATCTTTTGACTGATTGCTAATAAACTGAATGTATGGTGCGTCTGTTTTATAGGATAGGCCCTACGTGATAGTGGTATAAGACCGAAATTTCACAATCGTACAACGAATAAGGAAAAAATGACAGCTGCAGGTTGCATTGGACGTATACAGATATGTAAATGAAAAGCGTCGGGACACCAGAGGTACAATCCCACGTAAAGATGATAGAAAGAAATGAAAGCAAAACACCGATATGAAAATGGCTCCACGCAGAGAGATCAGAAGCTGAAAGAAAAAGCCCAAAGACCAACAGCTTAACGAATACAAGAACTACAACAAATGCCAAGCGCATGTTTTTCTCTTCCTAAAAATACCCAGAGGCAATAAAATTAACGGTGATATGAATTAAATGAAGAAGAAGTGTAGGTTTCAACGTCCCGTCCACGATGACATTACCATAGACGGAACATAACCTCGGAGAGGGCAAATGTGGTGCAAGAAATAGGCTGTATCCTTGTGAATGGAACAATACCATTTCAACTTAGCATCTGAAGATGGCGGCCGGTTGGGATGCCATAATATCACGTCAGTGTGATTTTGTACACCCAAAGATATACAAGCATCGACTAAATTGACGCTACGAAAGACTTAAATCTTGATGACTTGACTGACATTTGAAGCCCACTCCCTCCGACTCCTCATTCAAGTCGACTGCGTATTATATCTCCGTCCTCGCATCTAGTTTTAGGTTTTCTGTAATTTTTCTAACTGTTTAAGTTAAATGCTTGGATGGTTCCTTTGAAAAGCGTGCGGCTGATTTCCTTCCTCATTGTATCCCTATCCTAGCACGTGCCCCTGCTCCGTCTCTAATGGCATCATCGTCGATGGGACACTAAACGCTAACCTCTCTTCGTTCTCTCCTCTCGAACGCGAATTCAGTGGGTTATCCGCTGTGCCACCTCGGTACATTAGGGAAATGATTAAAAAGCAATAAATTTAAAAAAGGCAGGAAGGAGTAGAAAATCGCATATCGGCTGAGCAAGTGTGTCGAAATTATTAGACGCGTAAACAATTTATAACACGACAGTTTGATCCACATTCATACGTGGCGTTCATATCGACAGAATTCAGTTTCTCTATGTTGTTATCAGATTTCATAATAACGTAGATAAAAATCGAACTTGATTTAGAGAATCGTTTCGTTTGAATGACTTTTAAAAGCAGTATTGCGGAGTATTTGGCCCAACAGATGTGGAATTTTGCATAGTAATTTTATCCTTCGATTTGGGCTGTTCATTGTCGTTGGAAATTAACCTGAAATTAGTAAAGTCTGTAAAAAGTCTGCTCTTTATATGTGTATGGGTTTCCACAGCCAGAGGAAATTTGAATTAAGCCCTTTTAGAAATTGGGTTGCATCATTTTGAAACTGAAAACAAATAGAAACACAAACGTTTCTTCTGTCTTTTCAGCTATCCGCTGCAGAGAGAGTCAAAACGTCGGTGTTTATAGTTGTTTCCAGTTTCAAAATGACGCAACCTAATGCTTAAAATGATCTTATCCCACACAATCCCGTTTTGGTCGTTTGGCACTAAAGGTACATAAAATACCGTAGCTGACTCCGTAGCCTACATCTACATCCATACTCTGCAAACCGCTGTGAAGTACATGGCAGAGGGTACTTCATTATTGTACCAGTTATTACGGCTTCACCTTCCATTCACGTGGTACTTCATTGTTGTACCAGTTATTACGACTTCACGTTCCATTCGCGTCTGAAGCGCGGGAAGAATGGCTGTTGAAATGCCTCTGTGTGCGCTGTAATTAGCCTAATTTTGTCCTCGTGATCCCTACGGGAGAGATACGTAGCGGACTGTACATTCCCAGATTCCTTACTTAATAATGGTTCTTGAAACTTTGCAAGTAGGCTTTCTCAGAATACCTGCATCTACATCCATACTCCTCAAGCCACCGTATGATGCGTTGCGGAGGTCACTTCGTACTACTGCCTGTCGTTCCCTTTCGTGTTCCACTCGCAGATACAGAGAGTTAAAAAAACATCTGTCTATATGCCTCTCTGTGAGCCCTTATTTCTCGTATATTATTTTCGTGGTCCTCAAGTGAAATGTGTTTTGACAGTTGTAGGATTGTTCTGCAGTCAGCTTCTAATGCCGTTTATCTTATTTTTCTCAACAGTGTTCCTCGAAAAGAACGTCGCCATCCCTCCAGGGAATCCCATTTCAGTTCCAGACGCTTCCCAGTAATACTTGTATGTGGTTCGAACCGACCGGTAATACGTCTAACAGCCCGCCTCTGAACTGTTTCGATGTCTTCCTTTAGTCCAACCTGATTCGGATTCCAAACACTCGAGCAGCAATCAACAGTTGGTCTCCTGAAATTCTCCCAACAAACCCAAGTCCATCATTCGCCTTCCCTACAACAATCCTCACATGCCCGTTCCATTTCATACCGCTTTGCAACGTTACCCCAGATATTTATATGACGTGACTGTGTCAAGCAGGACACTACCAATGCTGCAACTGAACATTTCAGGTTTGAAACTTCCTGGCAGATTAAAACTGTGTGCCGGACCGAGACTCGAAGTCGGGGCCTTTGCCTTTCGCGGGCAAATGCTCTACCAACTGAGCTACCCAAGCACGACTCACGCCCCGTCCTCACAGCTTTACTTCTGCCAGTATCTCGTCTCCTACCTTTCCTCTCTTTCAGGAGTGCTAGTTCTGCAGGGTTCGCAGGAGAGCTTCTGTAAAGTTTGGAAGGTAGGAGACGAGATACTGGCAGAAGTAAAGCTGTGAGGACAGGGCGTGAGTCGTGCTTGGGTAGCTCAGTTGGTAGAGCACTTGCCTGCGAAAGGCAAAGGCCCCGAGTTCGAGTCTCGGTCCGGCACAAAGTATTAATCTGCCAGGAAGTTTCATATCAGCGCACACTCCGCTGCAGATTGAAAATCTCATTGTGCATTTCAGGTTTGTTTTTCCAACTCATCCACATTAACTTACATTTTTCTACATTTAGAGCCACCTGCCATTCATTACACCAACCAGAATTTTTGTCATCTTGTATCATCCTACAGTCACTCATCTTTGTCACCATCTCGTACACCACAGCATCATCAACAAATAACCGCAGATTGCTGCCCACCCTATCCGCCAGATCATTTATGTATGTAGAAAATAACAGCGGTCCTCCCACACTTCCCTGAGGCACTACTGACGCTACCCTTGTCTCTGATGAACACTTGCAAATGAGAACAACTTACTGCGTTATACTACTTATGAAGTCTTCGAGTCACTGACATATCTGGGAATCTATTCCGCATTATTCTACCTTCGCTAACAGTCTCCAGTGGGGTACCTTGTCAAATGCTTTTCGCGAATCTATAAATATGGACTCTGCCTGTTGCTCTTCATCCACAGTTTGCAGCGTCCGGCGTTTCAGTTTCTTCAGTAGCTCCGAGACATGCTCCCACGGGTCAAACAAACCTGTAACAAGTGGTTCAAATGGCTCTGAGCACTATGGGAGTTAACATCTGATGTCATCAGTCCCCAAAAATCTGTAACCATTCGTGCTACCCTTCTCTGTATGCATTCAATATCCCTGTTCATTCTATTTGGTTCAGCTCCTGCGTACTTGAGTAATATTCCAAGATGGGTTGAATTCGTAAGAAATCTCAACTGTGGGGCAATAGCCATATCAGAAGAATTAGTATGATAAATATTGGACGTATAATTAATCATAAGAAAGCTTTATGCCATACGTGTGCCACAGTATGCTGATCAAAAGGCAATAAGAAATCGAGTTAGCAATAAAATCAAATGTGTGTGAAATCTTATGGGAGTTAACTGCTAAGGTCATAAGTCCCTAAGCTTACTCACTACTTAAACTAAATTATCCTAAGGACAAACACACACACCCATGCCCGAGGGAGGACTCGAACCTCCGCCGGGACTAACCGCACAGTCCATGACTGCAGCGCCTTAGACCGCCCGGCTAAAGTTAGCAATATCTGGACTGTTTTTTAAAAGAGTTCAGTTTATTGAGTACACCATTTTGCAACGTTTTTACTTTGTAATAGACGATTTTCTACTATGACAGAAATGAAATAGCACTCAAAGAAGTGATTGGAAGCCGGTTGTCGTGCACAAGAAGGAAGCGAAGCCGCTTTCGTCTACTTAAAGGGTTACTCACAGTGTTTTCTGTGATACAAAGGGAGATAAAATTATTGGCAACCTTGTGCAGAGTAAAGCCACGAATGGCGTATATTATAAAAGCCATCTGGACCATCTACTTGTAACGATATGTGAAATGTCTTGATTGCAAATGAAACATCGTACTTCATTCGGAAAATGGACTGTCCCTAAAATGTGCTTTGTCAGTGCACTTACCTCACAGAGGACTTTGCGGAAAGATTGTAATTTTTCAGTATAAACACTGTCCTCTGCCACGCTGAAATAATTGTACAGACAGGAATAATAAAAAATCACATTGAAAATTTGTATTGCATCACAATAAATTCTGCTACGAAAAAAAAAATGGCTCTAAGCACTATGGGACTTAACATCTGTGGTCATCAGTCCCCTAGAACTTATAACTACTTAAACCTAACTAACCTAAGGACATCACACACATCCATGCCCGAGGCAGGATTCGAACCTGCGACCGTAGCGATCACGCGGTTCCAGACTGAAGCGCCTAGAACCGCACGGCCACACCGGCCGGCTAAATTCTGCTACGTTCTTGATCATTTTAATTGTATCAATGCGCTCATAAACAAGCGAATGGAAAGCCTGCAAGTCTTGAGAAAAACAAATTGCACTCAGTTATTGACAGCCACGCCTCCGCATCATCGCCGATGCGTAGATACAAAGTGACGCAAACGCACTGCTCGTGATGAGGTGCTTCAAAAGACTTGCTGCGCCGTACGGTTCTTGTGCCTCCTCAACACAGTGATTAACTGAAAAATCAGCTTCGTGCTGCTATGGAATTACGGGGTCGGGTGTGCTTTGAGGTACTGCCTCCAGGTAGGGAACCAGTTTGAAGTACCAGTCGCAGCAGCCACTTCGTGATTCGTTGTGACGTTACGGGTGTTGTTTCCGGTAACTGGTTCTTACCTACCTGCCCACCGTGCACTAGAGGGGCTATCATCCTCCTGGACAGGATACTTAAAATAAAAATAATCATTTCTTTTCGAGAGCATATTTGCGATTTGTTTCTGTTTCGATGAAATTGATTGCAACCTAAACTGGATACTTCAAATGAAATATTCGTCTTTATTTCAGTGCGTCATTAGTAAGCGCTTATAGTGTAGTTCCTGATATGATCACTTCCTTTTTAATAACTATTCGTTTTGACTCACACCAGTAAAGAGACGCTCAGTACTATTAATTAAATTCTAATTAGCTTTGAAACATGCAGCTCAAAATTACTGACCGCACAGTTGATACGGTTTTTCCTGATTACGTTGTTCAGACAAAATATACTGTTGTGTTGGCCGAAGAGCCAACACCGTGTTACTAGGGGAGGCCGAAATGCACGCGTTTTAGCTCACGCAGGCTGGCGTGAGGAGGGAAGAACTATACTGACGTGAGTTCTGGAACATGACAAGGAATTAGAATTCAGAAAGCGGACGTAAGTAGTTTGATACTTAACTTTAATCCATTAATGATGAACGTCGCTCTTGACGGTACATGATTCACAATATTATCTGTTCAGAATACATTGTTATAGTAACTGAATATGGCGCCTTGCTAGGTCGTACCAAATGACGTAGCTGAAGGCTAAGCTAAACTATCGTCTATGCAAATGAGAGCGTATGTAGACAGTGAACCATCGCTAGCAAAGTCGGCTGTACAACTGGGGCGAGTGCTAGGGAGTCTCTCTAGACCTGCCGTGTGGCGGCGCTCGGTCTGCAATCACTGATAGTGGCGACACGCGGGTCCGACGTATACTAACGGACCGCGGCCGATTTAAAGGCTACAACCTAGCAAGTGTGGTGTCTGGCGGTGACACCGCATATACAACGCATTTTTCAACAATACAATTGCCCGTCCTATAAAGCACTAATCGTAATGAAGTAATTCGAGGAATATGATGACGGATTTATGTGTGTAACCTGGCCGGTCACAATAACCCTAGACGCGTGGAGTGGCCGCTCAGATACAGGTGTCATGTCACGGATTGCACAGCCCCTCCCGCCGGAGATTCGAGTCCTCTCTGGGGCATGGGTGTGTGTGTTGTTCTCAGCATAAGTTATTTTAAGTAGTGTGTAAGTCTAGGGACCGAAGACCTCAGCAGTTTTGTCCCTTACGAATTCACACACATTTGAACAATAACCCTATGGAACACATATGGGACGTCGAGCAACGTTACTTCATAGTTGGCAAACCATCTGCTCGTAACTTTCAAGCATTATGTTGTGTATGCTTGGACGTATGGTGACGTGTACAAAGTCGACGAACTAACACAGGCTAGAGAAGTGTTATCAGCATGATCATCATTTCGGGATCTGTTTAAACCGTTTTTGGATCAACTTAAAAAAAATATAAATCATTGCACGAATATTTACAACGAGATGAAGCAATAGCACAGACCGCACATACAAAATCGACGCGATTTCATTGCGTGACGAGACGACAGTGAGAAAATGCAATAAAATCTTATGGCTTCCAGTTTCGAGTTATCCCTCCCTCTGTGATTTTTGTCGGTTGGACAAGTTGAAGTGTAAGGCGTATCGAAATAAGTACACAATGAAAGAGCTATAGCGGAACACTGAAAAGGCTGTTCCTGCCAAACCTCGCGTGTCTCGTAGTTTTATGAGAAGCGCACAGCGCTTTGTCGACGTCTAGAATTTTCAGCATCTTTTCCTGTTCTGTGTAGGACCACTTATTTCCTGTCAGCCTGATAAACAAAATAAACGATGAACTGAAACTGAAGCGTCGCTTTGATAAAACGAAAATTTCTAAGTGTCTAAATGATTCCAGAGCCGTTGGTGAGAAAACATAAGAGTCTTCAGTAAGTATGTTAAATTATACAGTGGGAAATATCCCATTAAAAATAAAACTCTGGGAGCGTTTCTTGTAGCCTAACTTAAATTCCTCCTTGAGTATGTTTGGAAATTGTGAATTTTCTATTGACACACGGTCTTACATCGGTTTCTTGTGCAGAGGTATCAAGTGGTGGAAGTTAGTGAGAGTGGGGATTGACCTGACACGCAAGTGTTTACAACAGATAAAACGGATTGTGTGTCGCGTCGGAGTTTTGGGAAATGAGTAAGGGGATAGAGACTTGCAGGAAGTTGAAGCTTGTACTGAAATGTTCCGAGAAGACGGCACAGCTAACTGGGTGGTGCAAAATGCGGGCTGCGAAGGGAGTTACGAAGATGACGAAGAGAGCTCGCCAGGGGCCTTCACCCTGTTTCCCAGGAACTTCACTCAGCGGAACAGGAGTCAAAATAAGCGACCACTTGTCTCGGCTTATTCGTAGATACTCGACCGTTTCTGAAAAAACGACGGTAAAAGTTTTCGAGGTATTTTGGAAGTACTTTGCGTACCATTTAACGCGCAATATCATCATACAAAATTGTGGCTCTGTGGTTAGCGTCGCAGCTTCGTAATTTTGCACCCTGTGTTCGAAACTCGATTATTGTTTTTATTTATTTAATTTTATTTTTATTGTTTTCATTTATCTACCAATGCCCGTAGACGGTTATTACATGAATGTTTCTTATCAGATTAGGGGATATGAGGGTTTTACATTAATTGTAAAATTACAACTGCATTTCACAATAAGTATCATATATTTATTATATAATACGAGTGTGTATGATATGTTGGTTGACTACAGTCTTTTTAAATTGTGATATTATGATACTTCAACCTCATATCAATTCTGGTATTAATTCTTATATTTTATTGGTATGTTTATTCTTCAGCGAGATTTTGTGGCCGGCCGGTGTGGCCGTGCGGTCTAGGCGCTTCAGTCTGGAACCGCGTGACCGCTCCGGTCGCAGGTTTGAATCCTGCCTCGGGCATGGATGTGTGTGATGTCCTTAGGTTAGTTAGGTTTAAGTAGTTCTAAGTTCTAGGGGACTGATGACCACAGATGTTAAGTCCCATAGTGTTCAGAGCCATCTGAGATTTTGTGCTCCCTTGGATCACACAGATTGTAGAAACATTCTAAACGCAGATATTCCAGACACCACGAGCACCGCGCGAAGGCAGGTTTATCATAGTGACATTTCTCCGTATGAATCCCACTCGGGAAAGAAACGTCGTTAACATTGATGAAGATTTCGCGCGTTGTCGATAATCTAGCATCAAACCATGCATGACGGATCACTTTTCTGAAAACTGGTGCTCGAAACTGATTATGAATCAAGGTACACTACAGGAATTTCACCGAAAACAGTTTCAAATAAAATGGTTCAAATGGCTCTGAGCACTATGGGACTCAACATCATAGGTCATAAGTCCCCTAGAACTTAGAACTACTTAAACCTAACTAACCTAAGGACATCACACACACCCATGCCCGAGGCAGGATTCGAACCTGCGACCGTAGCAGTCCCGCGGTTCCCGACTGCAGCGCCAGAACCGCTAGACCACCGCGGCCGGCAGTTTCAAATAATTTTCTCATTTTTTTTATTCATTCATCTGATACAGAGTTCGTAGACGAATAAGTACAACGTTATATCAATATACATTGATCACACAGAATATTATGACCACCGACCTACTATCGATATAAACCCGTCCACACGATGGCAGCGTCACCTGGCGAGGACACACGCACGGTACCGTCCGTGTGTAGCACGAGGAAAGCGCACGACCCATCTCAGTTTGACCGAGAGCAAATAGTGATGGCCCGGAGGTTCGCCACCAGCATTTCGGAAACTGCACGACTTGTCGGGTGTTCGAGGAGTGCTTTGCTCAGTGTCTTCAACACATGGCGAACCCAAGGTCAAACCACGTCCAGACGTCGTGGTTTTAGGCGGCCATCTCTCATTACAGATGTCGGACGTCATAGGATGGGCACTCTGGCAAAACAGGTCTGGCGGCGAACTGTGATGAACTAACATCGTACTTTAATGTTGGGCAGAATACAAGTGTGTCTGACCACACATTGCACCAAACAATGCTAATGATGGGTCTCTGCAGCCGACGACCCATGCATGTGCCAATGTTAACACCACGACATCGGCAGCTATGACTAAATGGGCACGTGACCATCAACATTGGATATTGGTGCAGTGGCATTGCATGTTCTGATGAATCCCGGTACCTTCTTCATCATGCCGATGAGAGATCGCGAATGCGTCGTCTTCCAGGGGAACAGTTCCTCGGCACCTGTACTGCGGATCGGAGATAAGATGGCGGCGGCTCCATTATGTTTTGCGAAATATTCATGGGGCATCCATGGGTCCAGTGGAGCTCGTCCAAGGCACCATGACGACAAGGAGAATCGTACACTGGTTGCAGACCACGTACACACTTTCATGACGATCATGTTTCCCGACGACAGTGGAATTTTTCAACAGGATAATGCGCGCCGTCCAGGGTGGCCGAACGGTTCTAGGCGCTACAGTCTGGAATCGTGCGACCGCTACTGTCGCAGGTTCGAGTACTGCCTCGGGCATGGATATGTGTGATGTCCTTACGTTAGTTAGGTTTCAGTAGTTCTTAGTTCTAGGGGACTGATGACCTCAGCAGTTAAGTCCCATAGTACTCAGAGCCATAAGTACAACGTTCTATCAATATACATTGATCAGACAGAATATTATTACCACCGACCTACTATCGATATAAACCCGTCCACACGATGGCAGCGTCACCTGGCGAGGACACACGCAGAGAATGGCTGACATCGAAATAAGTGTCCAAGGAATAGAAAAGCAACTGGAATCACTCAATAGAGGAAAGTCCACTGGACCTGACGGGATACCAATTCGATTCTACACAGAGTACGCGAAAGAACTTGCCCCCCTTCTAACAGCCGTGTACCGCAAGTCTCTAGAGGAACGGAGGGTTCCAAATGATTGGAAAAGAGCACAGATAGTCCCAGTCTTCAAGAAGGGTCGTCGAGCAGATGCGCAAAACTATAGACCTATATCTCTTACGTCGATCTCTTGTAGAATTTTAGAACATGTTTTTTGCTCGCGTATCATGTCATTTCTGGAAACCCAGAATCTACTTTGTAGGAATCAACATGGATTCCGGAAACAGCGATCGTGTGAGACCCAACTCGCCTTATTTGTTCATGAGACCCAGAAAATATTAGATACAGGCTCCCAGGTAGATGCTATTTTTCTTGACTTCCGGAAGGCGTTCGATACAGTTCCGCACTGTCGCCTGATAAACAAAGTAAGAGCCTACGGAATATCAGACCAGCTGTGTGGCTGGATTGAAGAGTTTTTAGCAAACAGAACACAGCATGTTGTCATCAATGGAGAGACGTCTACAGACGTTAAAGTAACCTCTGGCGTGCCACAGGGGAGTGTTATGGGACCATTGCTTTTCACAATATATATAAATGACTTAGTAGATAGTGTCGGAAGTTCCATGCGGCTTTTCGCGGATGATGCTGTAGTATACAGAGAAGTTGCAGCATTAGAAAATTGTAGCGAAATGCAGGAAGATCTGCAGCGGATAGGCACTTGGTGCAGGGAGTGGCAACTGACCCTTAACATAGACAAATGTAATGTATTTCGAATACATAGAAAGAAGGATCCTTTATTGTATGATTATATGATAGCGGAACAAACACTGGTAGCAGTTACTTCTGTAAAATATCTGGGAGTATGCGTGCGGAACGATTTGAAGTGGAATGATCATATAAAATTAATTGTTGGTAAGGCGGGTACCAGGTTGAGATTCATTGGGAGAGTGCTTAGAAAATGTAGTCCATCAACAAAGGAGGTGGCTTACAAAACACTCGTTCGACCTATACTTGAATATTGCTCATCAGTGTGGGATCCGTACCAGATCGGTCTGACGGAGGAGATAGAGAAGATCCAAAGAAGAGCGGCGCGTTTCGTCAGAGGGTTATTTGGTAACCGTGATAGCGTTACGGAGATGTTTAATAAACTCAAGTGGCAGACTCTGCAAGAGAGGCGCTCTGCATCGCGGTGTAGCTTGCTCGCCAAGTTTCGAGAGGGTGCGTTTCTGGATGAGGTATCGAATATATTGCTTCCCCCTACTTATACCTCCCGAGGAGATCACGAATGTAAAATTAGAGAGATTAGAGCGCGCACGGAGGCTTTCAGACAGTCGTTCTTCCCGCGAACCATACGCGACTGGAACAGGAAAGGGAGGTAATGACAGTGGCACGTAAAGTGCCCTCCGCCACACACCGTTGGGTGGCTTGCGGAGTATCAATGTAGATGTAGATGTAGATTTGATAATGCGCCATATCACAACGCGAGGAGTGTGATGGGGTGGTTCGAGGAACACAGTGGCGAAACTGATGTGCTGGCCCCCCAACTCCCCGGATCGGAACCCCTTCGTACACATCTGGGTATGATTAATCGTGGCGTTAGAGGTCATGGCCTCCCTCCCTGGAATTAATGGCGATTGGGTGACTTGTGTGTGCAGATGTAGTGCCAACTCCCTCCAGCGACCTACCGAGGCTTCATTGCTTCCATGCCACGACTCGTTGCCACTGCTTTCCGTGCCGGCTGTTAGGTGCATGGTCATAACGTTCTGGCTGATCAGGGTGCGCTGGAAAACTTTCCTGTAGTAATCTTCTACACTCATGGCTATATAAATGAGAAACAAAAGTAAAAGTAATAGAGGGATTCGAACAAGGGACACAAAATTTAGAAGCCGCGCCGCTAAACACTGTGCCACCATTTCGGATGAGGATAGCACCCTGTAAAAGGCACATTAAATACCTCGAAAATGCCTTAAAAACTTTGACCGCCGTTTTTTAGAACCTCTCGAGTATCTACGGATAAGCCGAGACATGTGTTCACTTATTTTGATCCCTCTTCCACTGAGCGGAGTTTCTCGAAAATCAGTTTATGGCACTTGCCGTGGTCTTGTCGTGAGTTGGGACGGAACTTCTTAGTTATATTCTCTTTCATTCTTTTCCAGAAAGCAACAACTTAATGTAGTTATACAGTATGCATACTTACTCGCCCAAAAACTTGATATGAAATACTTCGCTCTCTTTAAATTAATTCTAGAACTCATCAGTCGTTTTGACATCTGATAGAGAATTTTGGCGGCAAGTATTATTAGGAAAGCAACATCAAGTTATCTTCTACAACTGGATTACGTGCCGCATGATGTATTTAACTAAGATTTAGTGTTGCTATCTGGGTGCTGAATAAGTAGCGTGAGTAGTCGCAGCCATGACGTGCATGGCTCATTCTGTTGCGGCGTTGTGTTCCCGTCTGCGCTCAAATGGCTCTGAGCAGTATGGGACTTAACATCTGAGGTCATCAGTCCCCTAGACTTAGAACTACTTAAACCTAACTAACCTGAGGACATCACACACATCCATGCCCGAGGCAGGATTCGAACCTGCGACTGCAGCAGCAGCGCGGTTGTCTGCGCTCTGCGTGACAATTTTAGTTTTACGTATCGTCCAGCTGAATACTTGGATATTTACGTCAACAAGGTTCCTTTCATGTATCTTTGCCTAAAATGAGCTAATGTTCTGTAGAAACGGATCTTAATTCCCGAAATGAGTCGTCCGCAAGATAAAATAAACAAAAAATAGCGACTCGCAGCATCAATATGTTCATGTGAGAAAACGAAACTTCTGCATTCCTTTAACATTATTGTTGATGGAACAGAAACCTTAGAAGCTTTTGTCAGACAGTGTGTGTGTTTGTTATTCTATCTCCTCCCGAATTTTCAATTACTTCACAGACTGTTCGATAACAATCTGAAAAGGCTTATTCCTCCTCGACTGAGAAAGAAACACACAGCTTTGTTGTTCTAAATAATTTCCTTGATAACATTTGTGTTACGTTCGTGAATAAATATATCTTATTTCGATTTACTCTATCATTCTCAACTAAACGCAGCGCTGATATTCCGAAACACCTACGTCAGCAGTCTTTCTCATTAACTATACGTACAGTATTATTCTTTTAAAGTGCTATCGCAGTAGTTATTATTTGAGAAATAGGTTTAATGGTGCGTTGGAAACGCGATAGTTTCTTATAACCAGTCGGAATGTAAGTCCCTGTTCCAGTGATGAACACTGGCAATAATGTAGACGGGTTCCCTTTACGGCCAATGTTTCTCGAAAATACTTTGATTATAAATGCGCAAGTGCTGTGTTTTCTAGTAGAAGACCGAGGTTTTGAGCTCAAAATGCTCTTATTTTGGTACATAGTTCCGGTTTAGGTCATTTGACTTTATCTAATGCTGTTGTTTTTTTTTTTTTCAGGAAACTCATTTCATACCTGACGTGCTATTCAAGAAGGACTCCAAAATTCTTATCTACGATTTTCATAATCGCTTTGGTCACACATACATTTTACAGCCACAATTTTTTTTCTGGGTCTGAGAACAGGAAAAGCCACTAGTTTGAAACTCTCTTGAATAGTGGTGCGGTAGTGCCGGGGGGCAGCACGTATGGTCACTGGTTTGTTTGGCCCACGAGCAAGCGTCACTGAGATGCTGAAAAGCTGAACTGGTCGACACGTGAACATAGGCGCCAATAGTCCCACGAAAGCGTATTTACATCGCTTCAAGAAACGGTATTAAGAGAGACATCTTCACTTACAATGCAAAACCACACCAACAACTGGAACAAAAAGAAAGTCACGACAGAATGTGATCAAAAAACCTTCCTTAAAGTTCCATTTGTATCATAAGTCTTCAAAATTTCCACCATCTATTGAAATACACGTTTGAAGTCGCTAGTAGAAGGATTTCTGGACAGTCTAATGAGATTCCTTCGATATCATTACTCAAACTGATGATACAACGCGATTCTTTATATCCTCTCTGATCATCGGAACTTGTGCACATACACTCCTGGAAATTGAAATAAGAACACCGTGAATTCATTGTCCCAGGAAGGGGAAACTTTATTGACACATTCCTGGGGTCAGATACATCACATGATCACACTGACAGAACCACAGGCACATAGACACAGGCAACAGAGCATGCACAATGTCGGCACTAGTACAGTGTATATCCACCTTTCGCAGCAATGCAGGCTGCTATTCTCCCATGGAGACGATCGTAGAGATGCTGGATGTAGTCCTGTGGAACGGCTTGCCATGCCATTTCCACCTGGCGCCTCAGTTGGACCAGCGTTCGTGCTGGACGTGCAGACCGCGTGAGACGACGCTTCATCCAGTCCCAAACATGCTCAATGGGGGACAGATCCGGAGATCTTGCTGGCCAGGGTAGTTGACTTACACCTTCTAGAGCACGTTGGGTGGCACGGGATACATGCGGACGTGCATTGTCCTGTTGGAACAGCAAGTTCCCTTGCCGGTCCAGGAATGGTAGAACGATGGGTTCGATGACGGTTTGGATGTACCGTGCACTATTCAGTGTCCCCTCGACGATCACCAGTGGTGTACGGCGAGTGTAGGAGATCGCTCCCCACACCATGATG
The DNA here is from genome assembly GCF_021461395.2 of Schistocerca americana. Classification (NCBI taxonomy): domain Eukaryota; kingdom Metazoa; phylum Arthropoda; class Insecta; order Orthoptera; family Acrididae; genus Schistocerca; species Schistocerca americana. The sequence continues at coordinate 140,195,736 of NC_060130.1, read as the reverse complement.
CCGGGTGTTGGCCCTGTGTGCCTCGGTCGTATGCAGTCCTGATTGTGGCGCTCACCTGCACGGCGCCAAACACGCATACGACCATCATTGGCACCAAGGCAGAAGCCACTCTCATCGCTGAAGACGACACGTCTCCATTCGTCCCTCCATTCACGCCTGTCGCGACACCACTGGAGGCGGGCTGCACGATGTTGGGGCGTGAGCGGAAGACGGCCTAACGGTGTGTGGGACCGTAGCCCAGCTTCATGGAGACGGTTGCGAATGGTCCTCGCCGATACCCCAGGAGCAACAGTGTCCCTAATTTGCTGGGAAGTGGCGGTGCGGTCCCCTACGGCACTGCGTAGGATCCTACGGTCTTGGCGTGCATCCGTGCGTCGCTGCGGTCCGGTCCCAGGTCGACGGGCACGTGCACCTTCCGCCGACCACTGGCGACAACATCGATGTACTGTGGAGACCTCACGCCCCACGTGTTGAGCAATTCGGCGGTACGTCCACCCGGCCTCCCGCATGCCCACTATACGCCCTCGCTCAAAGTCCGTCAACTGCACATACGGTTCACGTCCACGCTGTCGCGGCATGCTACCAGTGTTAAAGACTGCGATGGAGCTCCGTATGCCACGGCAAACTGGCTGACACTGACGGCGGCGGTGCACAAATGCTGCGCAGCTAGCGCCATTCGACGGCCAACACCGCGGTTCCTGGTGTGTCCGCTGTGCCGTGCGTGTGATTATTGCTTGTACAGCCCTCTCGCAGTGTCCGGAGCAAGTATGGTGGGTCTGACACACCGGTGTCAATGTGTTCTTTTTTCCATTTCCAGGTGTGTATGTATTTCACGTTTCATTTTACCCTAGAGAAAAGTGCAGTGGTGTCGAATCAGGCGATCGCTTAGGCCAACTGATAATGTCTGTGTACCTACATCAATACTCCGCAAGCCGCGTGAGGATGCTTGGCGGAAGGTATTTCTTGTACCGCTAACTGGTCTCCCCTTCCATGTTCCATTAGTGACTGCCGCGAGGGAAGAACGACTATCAGTAAACCTCTACATTAGCTGTAATTTCTCGAATTTTCTCTCGTGGTCATTTCTCGAGACGTATGATGGAGGAAGTTATATGTTGTCCGGCTCTTCCCGGAAAGTACTCTCGCGGAAATACGAGAGTAAACTTCTCCGTGATGCACAACGCATCTCTTGTAGCGTCTGCCTCTGGAGTTTGTTGAGCATCTCTGAAACACTCTCGTGCCGACTAAACGAACCCGTGACGAAACACACGGCTCTTCGTTGGATCTTTTCTACTCTTGCAGCAGTCCTAAACGTTAGTGGCCTCAGACTGATGAACAATGCTCAAGAATCGGTCGAACAAGCGCCTTGTAAGCCACTTGTTTAGTGAGTGAATTACATTTCCTTCACATTTTTCCTATGAATCTTAGTCTCGGATCCTATTTCCCTACACGCCCTTTTTTTTTCTTAATGTGGCCATTCCACGTAAGGTCTCCCCGGATCGATACACCTAGACATTTTACGATGGATATTGTTTCTAGCAGTTTTTCCTCAGTAGTGTAGTTGTACAGTAATGGATTTCTTCACCTGTGTTTGCGGAATATACTACATTTATCTACGTTTAGGTTCACCTGCCAGTCCCTGCAACATTCAACAATCCTCTATAGCTCCTTCTGCAAATCATTACTGTCTTCTGGCGTTACTACCTTCTTACAGACAACCTCATCATTTGCAAACAGCCTTAAAGAGCTTCTGACGCCTTCTACTGGACCATTTATATTCAATGTAGACAGTAACGGTCCTATCACACTTCCTTGGGGTACCCCCGAAATTACCTTTAGATCTGTCGATTTTGTTCTGTTAAGAGCGACGTGTTGAGTTCTATCTGCAAGGAAGTCTTGAATCCAGCCGCAAATCTGTTCCGATACTCGATAAGCTCGGGTATTTTTTCACTAAATGATAGTGTGGGACGATGTCAAACGCCTTCCTGAAGTCGAGGTGCACTGTATCAACCTGAGCGGCGATGCCTAGAGCACTATGGATCTCATGGAAGAAAACAGCGAGCTGAGTGTAGCTAGATCTGGTAGAAGGGGAGCGAGTTCTTTCACATAGCCTCTGTAGAATCCTATCTCATCGGGTCCTGACACCTTTCCACTACTAAGCTATTATAGTTGCTTTTCTATTCCGCGATCAGTTGTCTCAATACCTGCCATTTCTAAGTTCGTACGGTCACTGACAGCAGGAACCGTATTACGCTCTTCCGCGGTGAAACAATTTCGGAAGACCGGCTTCAGTATTTCTGCCTTCTCTCTTATAACTTCCGTTTCGGTGCCTTTATTGTCACTGAGTAACTGAACAGATGATTTCAAACCGGTTTCTGATTTTACGCAAGATTAAAACCTCTTACTGTTTTCAGTCAGATCGATTGACAAAATTTTACTTTCAAAGTCGTTGAACACTTCTCTCATTGCTCTCCTTACGCTGTAATGCCTTCCCGTCCTCTTCAGCTACCAGGACTGGCCTGGTTGAGCGCTTCCGTAGCTACAAGAGGGTAGTGAGCCGGGCACCCATAATGCATCGTGCTGGTACGTACACAAACAACTACATATTTCAAGTGGCGCTTCCTCTAGGAAGCCGATAGCCTTTTGGTAAGAAATGATGCGTATCTTTAACCCGTCAAAGTTTCTTCAGTGAAGTAATGACCAGTCACGTAGTCCCTAATAGTCGCGCACCAAAAGTTCACACTCCACTGCCTCTGATGCGCAACGTGCCTCAGTAAGCGCGGATAATCAACGATCCAGTAATGCATATATCTTTTATTCTGCTTTCTATCATTTTTATAGGTAGCTTCTTCGGTAAAGAGAATTATTTGAAGTAAGTAACTTTGTCATATTGTCGCGACATAATTCCGTGCGTCTTTTATAAGGCAGCTGGTTAATGCGCTGGAGAAGTGACGCACGATACGGATAGAAGTTGTTTATTCCAAAGACACTTACAGTTTCTCTGGAGCTGACAGGCGGATTATGACAAATAGCTGCTGGAACATCTATTTCGTTCGCTCCGCTCGTTGTAGTCCTGCTTCCCGCCCTGTGCGTAGTGTTCCAGTGCACTTGCAATAACAATTGTTTGCATATTTGCTAAATTGCCAATCTTGTTGGACACCGTCTGTCAGTATACGTTTGTGTGTACACCTCAACTGTTCGCTTCGCGTTCGTTCTCATCCTCCGCAAAGTAGCAGCACATCTAGCTTCTCCCGCTTTGTGAAAGACAGTTATTTTTTTAAACTAACCAGCAGTCGACGCACGTGAACGACACAAACAGAATGGGAGCTACGTTTCCTCTGTAACCCGTTTTATATCGGTATCGCGGTGGTGCAACACGCCGTTACCGCTTTGTCCGACGTGGTGTATTTCCTCGTTACCTATGAAATCACGAACTTCCTTACTAGATGGCAATTGATATCTTGTTGAAAACACTATTATTACTATAGTTCCGTTTGACAAAGTGAAATGATACTAAAAACAGTAATTAATATAACTATGAAAAGAGACAATACATAGTTTAGTGAGCACTTTCTCACATTAATCTGAATTAAAATAGAATTACGATATCTGAAACGGTTGAGAAAACATTTGGAGTAAACAGCTCAGCTGACTCGCCCTTTGTATCACACAAACCCATACACTTCGACGATTTCCGTTCTTGTAATTGTGACATACTGGTTCGCTCACTCGCAATGGCCTTTGCCTGAGGTCACAGCTGCTCCGTGGGACAACATAACTTTCTGAACAGCGGCCACCTACAGTAACAAACTGCACTGGCTTACCCTTCGTCAGTATGCGCACAATTCATTTCGACTGACGTAGAGGGGAACGTCTGAAACGATAGCGTGCCAGTTGTTGGGGGCGACAGCTAATGATTCTCGGATTACTTATTTTATTGGATATCTGTGATTTCAAGTACGGAGAAACTGCTTCGTGAAACATTGTTCAAATTACAGGCAAATTCCACTTCACCACTACCAGCAACGACGTCTTCCTGACAGTGGGTGAGCACAGATCCGCTGTTGCGAAATTTCGTGCAGTTTTTGGTGGCGGTATTCCAAGTTGTTGAAATCTGAAATAGCTTCATTCAGCGTCAGAGAGAGAGAGAGAGAGAGAGAGAGAGAGAGAGAGAGAGAGAAAGAGAGAGAGTTGAAGCTCAATAAACTACTTGAACAGTAGTGAATAGTTCAGTTTGTCAACTCTTAGCAAGAAGTTCAGTTTCTGACTGAAATTAACAGAAATATGAACAAATGTCGTAAACAACTTATTGCTTTTCCCGTATTTTTTTAACGCTGACGTTGTGCAAAAATATTTTGTGTTAAGAGGATAGGTAATTAAATTACAGGTCTTTTCGGATATGTTTTGAGATAAATTAATTATCTGCAAGCTTCACGCAAACCACCTGTCTGTCATTACCACCAGGAGGGTCGACCAGATATACTTGAGACACAGATAACATAATTATTGGTCACTCATAAACAAGATTTTTTTGTGATGATGATGATGATGATACAAACCAGAAGACTGATGAATAGGGTAGAATTTTTCAAATATGTAAAGGAAACCGTTGTTCCGAAATGACTGAGTGTAAAGCAATGAGCGAAAATTAGAAACTTTAATTTTGCCGTTTGCTGCCAACGAAATCCAATCGTACATATTTTTGTAGCACTTTTATTTATCTGCATAACTTACACACAGTCCTTCATTGGCAATAGTTGCTCAAATTAAGTCTTCCTATTTCTGTGCTGGCAGACGTCGTCACAGTAAGTTCTCGTGTACTCGTCCGAATAGTTCTGGTATTGTTTGAACAACAGTAGAGGTAGCGAAATTTCTTTCCAGGAGATGCTCGTCAGTCTCGACTGATTTCTCGTAAAAAAACGCTTTTAAGCCCCCCACAAAACAGTGGGGTCAGATTAAGCGAACTTATTGTCCCAAAACAAGACTGCCTCCTCCCATCTACCATCCACGGAACGTCTGAGGTTAGTGTTGACCGTCCCGTAGACAACGAGGTCATTAGACGCGGAGCACAAGCTAGCGTTAGAGGAGGATGGAGTAGGAAAGCGGCCGTGTCCTTTCTAAGGAACCGTCCGGGCATTTGCCTTAAGCGGTATAGGGAAATCACGGGAAACCTAAGTGGAAATGGTTGGACCCGGGTTTGAAAAGTCGTCTTCCCGAATGCGAGTGCAGTGTGCTAACTACTGCGCTTGCCCGCTCGGTCTGACGCAATTGCTCAGAAACATGATGTGGAAGTGAATTTGAACTCGATCATGTTCGAATCACATTCTTGTACAAAGGTCAAGTGAGATATTTTCCAACAACGTGGAAGTATCCCTCGCAGAATTATGGTGTGTACATAGATCGGTAAGCCCGTTTCTCTTTGCAAACTAGCTCACTCGTCAAAGGTTTTTTTGTTGTTGTTGTGTAATAGTGTAAGTTTTTAAAAAAAGCTCAAAATGGAAATCTACAAGTACTGCAACCAATAACAAGAGTGTAACCTAGATCTGAACTGGAGGGGCGGGGAGCGGCGACAGTGAAATATTTTCGCGATGAACGGCGAAATAGTATTGAGATTTCACGAATAATACACTGACTGAAAGGAAAGTTTAGCAGCCAGAAGATATGATCGGATGTGAATGTAAATTCGTGCAAATACACTCCATTGGCCGGTATGAAAATAATTAGTTGCAATTATCTGTGACAGATGCATTAGTGTTGCACGTGTATTGTTTTGCTACCAGCCCTGGTAGGATAAATAAGGAATATGAAGAGTGTCAGGTGTTATGTGCTCACGCTGAAGCAGACGGAGATGCCGCACGCTCTTGTGATACAGCTTTATCAGCACATGAGAAAGTTTGAAACAATTTCGTCGTGGATCTTTGTTCGATCATCTGGTCGAATCGTGCAACCGTACAATATCCACATTTGTAGGCATTAGGATATGACAGTGACAGGACGTTGGACAGCATGGCAACGTGAGGGCAGAGATATCCGTCGTCAAGATTCCAGCCGATCACGTCTGATCACCACGAAGAAGGATCGCCGTATTGTGCAAGGAGCACATCGTGACCGCTTCACTTCTGTGTCTGCCATCAGAGAACAAACAATCGACTACCTGTAAGATCCTGTGTCTTTCCGCACCTTTGGTGGGAGACCAGCAGCAGACAGACCAGGGAATTACCAGATGTGGGACAAGCTATGTTTCAGTCCATTTTGTTAGTGCGGGTTGCCTACATAGGGGCAGGTATGCACCCAGGTGCAAACCTATTGTTCTACTTTGATTGGCCGGCCGAAGTGGCCGTGCGGTTAAAGGCGCTGCAGTCTGGAACCGCAAGACCGCTACGGTCGCAGGTTCGAATCCTGCCTCGGGCATGGCTGTTTGTGATGTCCTTAGGTTAGTTAGGTTTAACTAGTTCTAAGTTCTAGGGGACTAATGACCTCAGCAGTTGAGTCCCATAGTGCTCAGAGCCATTTGAACCATTTTTTACTTTGATTGACAGGTACTTAACCTATTGTTCTCCTTTGATTGACAGGTACTTAAAATATTGTTCTGTTAAGTGCTGCCAGCCAGTGTGGTTGAACGGTTCTAGGCGCTTCAGTCTGGAACCATGCGACCGCTGTGGTCGCAGGTTCGAATCCTGCCTTGGGCATGGATGTGTGTGATGTCCTTACGTTAGTTAGATTTAAGTAGTTCTAAGATTTATGGGACTGATGACCTCAGATGTTAAGTCCCATAGTGCTCAGAGCCATTTGAACCATTTTGTTAAGTGATTTTTCATGTCACCCCCATTTCCTTTTGATTGACAGGCACTGTCCCCACCACCACCTCCCCCCCCAACACCCTCCCTCTCGCTGGTACAGGTACACTTGCAGGTCTGAGTTATTGGAATAGGTCCCCCTCTCTTATCAGTTTGATTGACTACTTAATTAAATTGATCAATTAATTAACTTCTCTGGTGGGAAAGTGCCAGACCCCCCTGCCATGAAGTTCAAACCCCATCAGGATAATTCAGCCACTACTAACGTAAGAAAAATGGCAGGAAAGAAAGGGCAGTTGGGCTACCTCCACTAACCCAAGTCATCCAACTGCCACCATTTCCTAAGGATTGGTGCAACGTTCAAATCCCATCAGGACAATGCAACACACCAAAGTAAATGGCGGGAAAGAAAGAGTAGTTGGGCCACCTTCACTAACCTATGTCACCTGTCTGCCATCTCCTCCTAGGAAGTGGCTGTGACAGGACTCAACCTGTGCTGGTCAGAAGTCTTTATTTTGCATTCACTATTTCTTTAAACAATTGGAGGCAGTAGCTCCATCCAGTATGTTAACCACTGGGTCCAGAGTCCAACTGATCTAGTACACAATACTGCCACCAGAGGATGCTGTTGTCCATTTCGTGACATAATCCGAGCTAGTGGGGAAAATGGTGGGAAACAGTGTGGTCGCCATGGGTTCTGGAGTCCAACTGAAATAGTACACAGTGCCGCCACCAGAGGACACTGCCATCTGTTCTGTCATGTAATCCAAGATGGCGGTCTGGTGGTGGAGAGGAAGCATCTCATAATAGGAAATTCAAGGGTATATTGTTTATTTATAAAAAAAAAATCAGCTTGTGGGGGTTGGATTTGTCTTGCTCATCATTCTCTGCTGTTCAGAAACATGTAGGTAATGTAAGAAGTAATTACATGGAGCAAACATGTTGCATAACCTAATGTTTGGCACTGTACTCTGGGTGTCTTAACCTAATGTTTGGCCCTTTGTCGGCACTTAACATAATGTTCTGTTAAGTGGTTTTCCATGTCACCCCATTTCCTTTACCTATTCTACCGCCTTTGATAATAAAATTAATTAATCAGTTCTTCCTCCCACCATTTTCTGGTACACTTTTCGAATTTCACGTGCTTTTGAACGCCATTTCTGGCGCATTCTTCTTTGTCAGCCACCCCCTTAAACTATTTTACTACGTTTTACATAAAAATTATGCAAATTAACCTAGTGTTCTGCACTTAAGCTGCTGTTCTGCTCCATGTCACCCACTCACACACACCCTCCCCTTAACTATTGTACCGCTAACACCACATTGATGTTAAAAATTTATGCAAATTAATTAAATCGATATTTTTCACCCAGCATTCTGTTGGTCGGTGAAATCGATGGAATACAGTTTAAACAAAAGATCACTAATAAAAAAACACATCCCGCCGCTCGACACCCGACGCTGCCGCTTCCACTGCCCCCATCACCTCCACTGCCCCTGCCATCATCCCTCAGGCTAGCAGGTTAGGGCTGCTCGCAGTGGGCCAATTACGCAGCGTCTCCTCCTCCGCCGTCATGTCCTCACCGATAACATGAGGTACAGCACACATCCCTGTCCACCTCGCTACAGAACTCCAAGGCATGCTCACACTGATCCCATGTGCGAAATGCCTCTGACCAACATGTGTATTTACCACTGCTGACACTATACCTGTGGATACTGATGTCCCAGATCGCGCTATAGAAAGCTGTTCCAGAATGGCATAGGCTGCTTTTTCCCTAGCTATTCTAACGGGACATATGAGTGGCATCCAGCCATGCTTACTTGCCCCACTGTGATTGATGCCTCGTCACGAAACGCCCGCGTGGCGACTAAAGGTTCTCAATGTTGTACTGACGTCACATAGCTATGTAAAATAAGAGCCAATTCGATCTCTAAGAAATTGTATTGTGTCCCAGAAATAGTTAACGGTCACTTTTGTAGGAGCTTTTATGATGTCCCAGCTTGTCCACATGGAAATTCTTGTCATAACAGAACCTGTTCACGACAATAGCGCGGAATAACTCCGAATGCATTCCTGCTGATAGTCCTAACGTGGCACTCCATCCATCACGTCTTACCCTTCCTGCTTTCAACTTACACAAACGTTTTCAGCGCTATGTAGGGACTCCTATATCCCAGCATAAAGGATGTCTTGTGAATGAATGAAGGTTATGATTGGTTCTGGTCGAATTTGATTTGCCAGCTGAATTACTGATGCTGCTGGTGTGAAAGAACCATCCACCTTTTTGTTTTTCTTTCTTCAGATGAGACTAGTGGAGGCCGAAATGCACGCGTATTAGCTCACACAGGCTGGTGTGAGGAGGGAAGAACTATACTGACGTGAGGTCTGGAACATGACAAGGAATCAGAATTCAGAAAGCGGGTGTAATTAGTTTGATACTTAACTTTAATCCATTAATGATGAACGTCGCTCTTGACAGTACATGATTCACAATATTACCTGTTCAGAACTCATTCATAGTAATTGAATATGGCGCCTTGCTAGGTCGTAGGAAATGATGTAGCTGAAGGCTATGCTAAACTGTCGTCTCTGCAAATGAGAGCATATGTAGACAGTGAACCATCGCTAGCAAAGTCGGCTGTACAACTGGGATAGTGCTAGGGAGTCTAGACTAGACCTGTCGTGTGGTGGCGCTCGGCCTGCAATCACTGATAGTGGCGACACGCAGGTCCGAGGTATACTAACGGACCGTGGCCGATTTAAAGGCTACCACCTAATAAGTGTGGTGTCTGGTGGTGACACCACATAAACCTTGCAAAGTACCCTACATATCGTCGAATACGGAGAGACTCTTACTCAATTACAGCCCGGCCGAAGTGGCCGTGCGGTTAAAGGCGCTGCAGTCTGGAACCGCAAGACCGCTACGGTCGCAGGTTCGAATCCTGCCTCGGGCATGGATGTTTGTGATGTCCTTAGGTTAGTTAGGTTTAACTAGTTCTAAGTTCTAGGGGACTAATGACCTCAGCAGTTGAGTCCCATAGTGCTCAGAGCCATTTGAACCATTTTTACTCAATTACACTGCTATCCGACTGAGGACAGGAGCCTGAATGTTAGAGCATGAAACCGATCTCCAACCCAGCAATATATCACGGCATACCATGTCAATGTAGTAAACATTCAATTCGTATCCTGTGCCATACAAAATCACACGTTTTACATCACTTGTATATATACTGCAAAGACAGATAGCATAAGCACATGCACCATAGGTACATTTGCGGCACAAGATATTTCCTGCGAGGTAGTGTGGTCATCCAACCCCAACACGTGACCAGAGCACCCTCAGTGGATCAAAGGCACTCTCAGAACTGTTGTGCAAAGATTGACGCGTTTCCCCCGCAGCACAAATGCGTTACTGTTTCTGGTCTGGACCTGCTTGCTTCTTCGCTTTTCTGCACACATCTCCAGGCTCTGTGATTACAAGAACATATCTAATTTCGCATGATTTTCTAGAATATCATACCATTTTCGCGGTATTTCTCGATATCAAACACATATCAATATCACTTGCATAGCAGTACCGCTCACGCGATATAATTCGGAAGATATAGACTGGAAATTATTTCTCTAGAAACCCGAAACTTTAGCTGGGTGGAGTGTGCTGTAAACCACAGAATAACTAGAAACTTACCCCGTCTGCAAAGACCTTTACGTGAAAAAAAAACTCGACAAAAGAAAAATAGAGTAAACTGATCTTTCCACTCGCTAATACCGATGTCGGTGATGTAACAGATTCCGAATCATCCCTATAATTTACAAAGTCAAATAACGTGTTTCTCATGTCTAGAGAACCAGCAAACGTGTCTTCCACCTGCTAGATGCACGCACCACAATCAATGTTCTCTCAACTAAATAAAGAAGTCAAGTGCAGAAAAGCAGTCAACCAAACAATTTACATGGGCAGGAGTAATGGCCCAGCACTAACACACATCCATATTGAGTCTCGTCAAATTTTCACTTGATCGCGAAAGCTGCCCAACACATACAGAGTATTGGTTCGCTATTCGGTCGTCTAGAGGACAATACAGTTAAGTCATCTACATTCATACACCCCAAGAGGCCTCTCCATTTGGCCATTTTCTGTCGTTAACGGGAAACGTGAATCATTCGCGTCACCGGCGCTGCGCACCAAGCACACACAGGTAGAATCATTATCCTAAGAAATCGGTTGCATATATATTTTATCCCTGTACATACAACTAAATGTTACGATCGCGGTCTCAGTTGAACAACATTCGACAATGAGCGAAGTATCGGAAATACATCCAGTTGATAGCTGTGGCTCTGGAAATAGAAATATCAGTACCATTCTTATGAGCTGACATACTCTTCCCTTTGCTGTCGCAGTATTCCACGTCAAATACATACCTTCCTTTGCACGTGCCTGAACACAAACACATACTTTATAAGCCTGATGCTCCAGGTGAATCTATCACGCATCCCCTACTACTATTAAGTGTAGCCGGCCGTAGTGGCCGAGCGGTTCTAGGCGCTACAGTCTGGAACCGCGTGACCGCCACGGTTGCAGGTTCGAATCCTGCCTCGGACATGGATGTGTGTGATGTCCTTAGGTTAGTTAGGTTTAAGTAGTTCTAAGTTCTAGGGGACTGATGACCTCAGAAGTTAAGTCCCATATTGCTCAGAGCCATTTTTATTAAGTATAATACGTCGTCAATAGCTGATAGCTGGCGATACGAAATAATACTGACCGAAAATCAACGATGGGTGGACATGTCTCATAAATTTTTCTTGCGAGTGCTACCACCGTGTCTTAAAAAGAGAGGTTTAATAGTCTTACAAACCGCCAGATGTTAAAAAACCCGATCCCAACAACTACTGTATGTTACTGTCACACGCGGTCTTGGTTCTACATGTGCACACAAGTACCCATGTTAAAAGCTATACCGGCTTTATAAATCCACGTATGGCATTACCTACGAATCCAGACAAATACCGAGACAGCGATCGCCGCAGTATAGAGTATCAGACCAATACGTCACCGACGGCGCAACCTCGTAATAAAATTAACCGCAATTTGAAAGGGATTCAGCTAAGAAGCGTGGTATGAAACCAATATTTGCAACGCCCTCACACCTCCGCCACTAGATATTTCTCCAGTATTTGTAACGCATTCTGTCTCGATGCCATATCATATTTCTCGCACTCTCAATTTTCGAAACGAGCCACCTTTCTCGAACCTATCTGCTACAGTAAAATTCCAACATGGTTTCAGGTAAACCCTATGTATCTTGCAATTACCCCACAGACTCTGCACTACCGCCCCTATAGCTTTGCGCATGTGATTGGTCCAATGTAAGTCGGAAAGGCGTAGGAGAAAGCTATATCTACCATCTTCGGCATCCTGTGTAGAACCAGACGAAGCTGAGTTACTGTGACCGATCTGTGTTTGGACCATTCGATGGAAACGAAGCCTGCTCCTGCAACACGAGGTAGTATAAAGGACAGTACGGAAACTGGGGGAAGGATGTGGATTTTGCTACTGCATTGTGGTGCTTCTCCAAACTACAAACAGGTTCTACAGATCCACGTCGCTCAGGGTCCATTCACGTCTATCAACCCAACATTCTACCATGGTTATTCTGTTCCATGCACCAGAGAAAAATTATGAACTATAAAAGCTCCACTAACTTCATCCGATAGAGAACTCGATAAGATTTTTACCGCATCTCTCTCCTCTCATATATCGAAAACAAATACCGCATGTGTGCCGGCTTCGAGCACATGTGATGATCCTACTAAATACACAGGTATTGATCCATTGCACAGACAAGTTTAAAGTTTCATCACCTATTCTTTAGGAAGATGACCGTATCCCACAGACTATACTGTAAATCGCAAGAGACGCTCCTGTGACCCTGTGTCGTTGTTTGAAACATTGTTTTTTTTTCTGCTGTAACACGCTTAGTACACTGCCATACATTTTGTTTTTTCGCCACTACTTCAAGGTCTGTGTCAGGTTCTAAACTGACATTAACACGTTTTGATCCATTGCCTCTCACAGAAAACTAGACGTCGCACAGTGTAAAACATGTTGTTACTGCACCTACCATAACACGCCGCACACACTGGATGCTTTTAAATAAAAGACAGTTACAACATAAGTAAACTGGAAGAGTTTGGCTGTGTTGTGGAGAGTTTCCAAACTACTGTCCGAAAATGATTGACGATCTCTACATTTAAACTCATCTGTCACAGTGACGGAATAGCTGATGGCTCCACATTCCCTTTCAACTGACTCCTCATATTGTGGTCATGTATGAGATCACTGTTTTGGTGCTATCCGTCCCCAGAATGTGTTGTCCCTCCACCAAAACTCTTCCTCCAACTCAAACAAGTGATGTCAGTCAATCATTATGTGGTAACCAACAGTGTACTATCGGACGGGTGGGATGGAAAAGACACCGCCGATATACTCAATAATAAGCATTACAGTTGATTGTATGAGCAATTTTACCAATTTTACAGTAATTTCAACACCGACCAATGACGTGACAGCATGTTTCCCAGTTTCAATATCATAGCTAACCACCCCTCCCCCACTTTGCAAGTATCAATGCGATTGTGGATAGATGACTGTGCAGTATGTCCATGCATTGTTGTTCTCGAACACATCCATCATCAATGTATATCAGACAGCGCTCTACATATTTCTAACACTTCAAGCATAGTGGTTAATTTACGATCTATCTCTATGCTGATGCAGAGAGCATGCTGATGCTACAGAGCATTCTCGCAGTCTTAGGGTAAAATTAGAGACTGAAAGACCCCCTCACACTGTCACTGACCAACCCGTCCTCCAACACCGTCACCGGTTTAATCTGCAATCGACCAGAATTAGGCCGCTACATTCCACATCTCGTGAATGAATGGAGCTTGCCGAGTCTTCGCCCATCCAAATGCGTAAGATTTCTCGAGATGCGCCCATGTCGATGAGGTGAGCACTCCTTATCGATGTATAGTAACAGATGTGAAGGTGTTGTGATAAAATAGCAGACAGTGAAGAAAAACAAGAAACGGGCGATTTTTATACACGATGGAGCTCCAGACGGGTGGAGTTCAAAGCATTTTTACGTAAATCAACCAAGCTATGAATTTTAAAGTATTAGTCCAGAGTCTAGGATCAGTACCTGGAACGTATTGGTAAGAGAAAACATAAACACATGCACTCCTAAGGCCACAACGTTCCACATTTAAAACGGATTATAATGGTAGATCGCTTGCGTTTCCGACCTATCAGTCGTATGGACTGTGGCGCTGTTAATATTCCAATGCAAGAAATATATTTCAAGCACATGACATACATCCTTCTTCCCGGTTTCTCTACAACAAACTATGTTATCGAACCGTAAAACGAAAAAATTACTTCTTTAAAACGTTGGTTTTGTGTGATACAAACACAATATAGCTTTCCAGAGATGTATTGCGTCCACTCTTCACAACCGATCACGCTTCAGAAATTATATTATGCCTGCATCTGCCCTACATAAAATTATGGTTAGTAACGGGGAATACCTCTTACAAGGAAAGAGATAAACGCATAGCAGCAGCGTCCGACATGTGAAAATTACAAGTCATTCCGCCACTACCTCTGTGAACAGCATATCTGTCAAGCAGATGTGTACACAGGGGATTGATCTATGATCTGCTAATTTCCCTTTAACAGTGTGAGAGGGAGAAAGTCCCCTAGGATATTTATCAGGGGTGATGTGGTACTGGAGAGCTGAATTTTATAGGAAGTGAATAACGGTGCAAACACTTCCAAGTATAATTTTAAAACATTTTGTTCTTCGACAGTTCGACCTTGCTCAGAGAGGTGTTTTACAATGGCTTTTTATCCATCAATGATACCACTGTGGGAACCCCCAGTACGTAAGTACTACCTTTTACTATCAAAGACGAGTGCTTTGCCACTAACTCGTTTTGATGACACCATTAAATAATCGAATGAAAGTAAGATATCCAGTCCGGAGCTGCGCTGCTGCTACGGTCGCAGGTTCGAATCCTGCCTCGGGCATGGGTGTGTGTGATGTCCTTAGGTTAGTTAGGTTTAAGTAGTTCTAAGTTCTAGGGGACTGATGACCACAGCAGTTGAGTCCCATAGTGCTCAGAGCCATTTGAACCATTTTTTTTTTGAAAGTAAGATATGGGTTAAGACAGCGCTCGTTCCTTCCTATACACATGTAACTACCAATTATTCCTCCTTGCGACTCACGCATCTAGACACTAGGAGGAAAGCGTAAGGTGGCAGTTGTTCCTCTGTATGTTCTGACACACACAAGTACTATTACTCCTTGCTACTTCTAAAAAAACTCTACAGACCTTGTGCTTTACTAACAGGTATAATACTTGATGTAAGAACTGTGGCTGGATACTTATGGAAAAATCAGTGCCTGTCTCGAATGTGTATAGTCTTCTCGTGCTAAACAGTAGCATCATCGAACTGTCACTTTACAGTGACTAGGATGCTCGCTAGTGATCACTGTGGCTCCAACTGTCTGTAATTCTTGTGCTGCTCAGCTTATCTGCTACTGCCGACACTGCCTCCAACTGCCGTTTGTATACTGCATTTTCAGGGTCTCGGAGGAGTTTCTTCTGGCATTGTTGTAATAACATAAATCTTTCAGGGAGCTTCTCGAACCTCGTACAAATGCGCCACCTGTGCCAGCACTTCCTCGTTTTAGCCTCACTTAGATAGCGCTGGCTATTTGGAGTGCTTGCAGCATGTTGTCGCGCCGGCAGTGACCACGACTGCCCACGGTGTATCACTTTCGCCTGCCGGTAATATGCAGCGTGTCTCTCGAGCACCATGCCTGTGCCTCCCAGCACTGTACAGTAGAATTAAGAATAACTGTTTCGATCCGCGTAATTGTCTCGTATTGCGACGCGTAAGTTTGAAACTTGGCTCAAAGGTGCCTGCAAACTTCCTCTGTAATGGTGCAAAAGCCTTGACGTGTCAACCTGGGGCTGGACGACACTTCAAACGGCAAGGTGTCGACACGTGCGAAAAAATTCCAGAACTCAGCAATCCACGTCACGTGTAAAGTGGGTATATGATGTCCCATTGCCACCAAAATTCTACCCAGCGCCACCTGGACGTGTCATAGGATGGGAAGGTTGTCGATGATGTGGTTGTGAAGTGTAAACGCGAAGGAACGACCACATTTAAACAGAGACCAGGCAGAGGTCATGTATTGGCAACGTATGGCCAGATAATTCCTTATAAGCCATACGTTTTCTATACTCAGTGCTAAGTGATACTCGAGTTGATGTGCAGAGCGATGCAATAGATAGTGGATGATGGGAATCGAGTGATTTGGCTTGATCTATAGCGCTGTATCCTGTAACTGTACGATGGAAGTATTTGGGGTTGGTGGATGCCTGGAGAATGTGTAGTGCCAACAGCGAAGTACGGAAGAGGTGATCTTACAGCATAGAGGTGTTTTTCGTAGCTTTAGAAACCGGATACGAACATGTTTTTCAGGATTGTGTACTGCGTACTATGGAGGAACAGTTCTGAGACGACGACTGTTTGTGTCAGCATGGAAATGCACCTAGCAGCTGTGAGGCAACGGTTTGTGGACAATAACATTCCTGAAATGGAGTGGTCTGCCCAGAGTCTCGATCTGAACCCAATGGAACACCTTTTGGATGAACTGAACGTCGTCTTCGCTCCAAACACCATCATCAAACGTCACAACCTTCTCTGGTTACGCCTCTTGAGGAAGAATGGGCTGCCATTCCTCCAAATACATTCAGACTCCTCTATTTACGGACCTCCAACACGATGCAGGTAAAATACGTGAGAAACTTTTCCTTTATTGAAATAAATGGTCGGAATTCTGTCGAAAGTTGCATTAAGAAGTATCCTTTATTGATTAGTGGTGACTAGTTTCGGATATTGTGTCCGTTTTCAAACCATCCATCTTCGTAAGTAATTAAAACACAGTCAAATACGTATATTTGGAAATGTCCACATAGAATGGCAATCCAGATAGTTCCAACCATAATAAACAAACTATGCTGAACTGTACAGAGATAATTGTTATGTTGTACGTCAAAGACGTGGGTGACAATATTGAACACAACCTTAGACACTTCGCAGACCATCTGCAACAATCTGCACAGGTATTCTGTTAGATCGTTATAAGATTTAAAAGAGGTGCACAGATTGGTAACTTGTGTGAAATGTTCAGGTATTTAATGATTCGTCAGAGGAATTAAAGTTTTACTGGGCCCACTTTCGTAGATTTCAATGCAAAAATAGAACTCAACGATCGTATTCGCAGCCTGCTGTTAATAAAGTAGAGGACGGGCTGGCTGCCCATAGTCTTACGAGAGCACTCTTCTAAGGCTCCACGATGGCGAAGAGACAGATAGGTGACGATCGCTCATGTCACAGCTGCTGGGTTGCTATAGGGCTGGCCGTTGGTGCAACTTACTTACTTGCGCGTCGTACGAGAAAACTAAAGATCTACCAAAAAACGGCACTTAACAAACAATATTTTTAAAAAAAATCGAAGTAACATTTATCTTCCAATAAACCAAAGAATAGTGAAGGCGCATCAGAGCTTTATGACGTAACACCTGTAACAGTGTTGTAATGTTATTGAAGGAATAAATGTAACGAGAATTTTTTTCCGACAGACTGTGGTACAGACCGGAAGCAACCACCAAAGAAGTTAGTTCGAAAACCATCGTCTGAAGAATTCTCGAATATTGTTCGACTTTATGAAACCATTTCCAAGTTGAAAAAACGAAAGAAGAAAAGAAAGAGAGAGCGGGGAGGAGAATATTCAGATATGTGCTGTGTGAGTGGTCGCCGCAGACTTTTTTAGCCCCCTCGAGGCCGTGACAGAAATGCTCAAAGAGATCAAGGTGTAGCCATTAGACATCGCAAAAAAAAAAAAGCTTAGTATACGTGTGTGTGAGTGTGTGCTTTGCGTGCATACCCTCCACCATAGATCGTGCGGTAGTTGCACAGTACAGGTCTAAACGTGTACCTACTTGAGCGTGTGAGGTGGCGTAGCAGCTGTATGTGACTCGTATTATTTTAGATCTCTGTTTGTCTACATTGATGTACGCTTACCATGTCTCTCCTAAATTCATTTCGACGAATCTCTTCTATACCTCTGTCTCCCTGAGCCTTTTCCTCGTCCCTATCCAAGCCGATGTCGACGGGAAGAGGTATTTCAACCAGCCTTTCTATTTGAAACGGAAGCTAGCTCTAAAGTAGAATGACGTTTACTGCGACTATCTAAAAACGTAGGTTTCGTAGGTATGGCTTAGTTCCATAAAATTATGCGCAGCGCTTCATAATCTAGTCGACTATTCTTCGTGCAACTAAAAACCAGCCAACGTTGCAAATTCCACTATTTTTTTCTAATCGATTACTAGTTTCGAGCTGGGACCCATTTTCAAATCGTCGTAACAGATAGCCAAAATGGTGTTTCCCATACAAAAACCGTGTCAAAAATGTTTTCGTATTACGAATTGCAAATGAACAATTGTAGCGCATACAGATCGCTTGTAGTACATAATACTCGTACGTATACATTTTTGATATGGTTTTTGCATTCTCGGAAACACCGTTCTGACTATCTGTTACGATGATTTGATAAATGAGTACCGGCGCGAAACTAGTCGTCGAGTAAATAAAAACAAAGTGAAATTTGCAACTTTGGCGGGTTTTTCTTTGTCCTGATTAACAGACGTTGTCGACCTACAATTATTCCGGCATGCTGGAAGTTCATTGGCCACGGTCTGTTGACTCTATAGTGAACGTTAGCTATTCTGATGTTCCGAAGGTGGTGGTGGTGGTAGTGGTGGTGGTGATGGTGATGATGCTTTATGTTGGTGGGAGAGCAAGCATCGTAATGGGGAGGGAGCAAAGGGGTGTAGGTGGAGCCAAATCCGAGTCCGGAAACGTTTAGCGTGATTGTGATACCAGCCTGCAGACCTATCTTTCAGCTCTGCCTCCAGTGCGCTATTTAGAGATCTCGATGGCGTTGGTGGATTCTAAATCAGGCGTCGATTGTAAATACTTCACAAGACAAGCCGAACGCCCCAGAGACTGAGATAGCTTTAACCTACAGCAGACAGACAGCGTGACCTCGAGGATTCCATTTACGTAACAATCAATGGCGCGGAACATCACAGAGAGGCTTCAGAGTGGATTGCTGCACCACTAAATAAGTCGCCTTTCCTTCCCCATCGATGCGGAAGTTTCACGTTGTAAAGCTTGCAACTGCCTCGATGCCAAAAAACGCGACTGGCGCGTCGTACTTATCGTCGTTAGGAGTTCCGGGTCCACGAGTCGGGTGCAACCACTTGATAACTGATAAAGAAATTAGTATCCCAGAATACAGTAAAAAACGAAAAGTGAAAGCTGCATTACCGTTCAAAACAGGAAACTGAGAACACATTCACAACTTTCGGAACATCAAAGTACCTCTTTATATTTGAGTACAATTTTTATTTAGTACCTATCCGCTTAGATATTGTTTTTTTCCACAGCCTAACATATACGTCTACATCCACACTCTGCAGACCACTGAAGTGTATGGCAGAGAATACTTCCCACTCTACCAGCTATCAGGACTTCTTCTCGTCCGATTCACATATAGAGTGCTGCAAGAATGATTGCCTCTATGCTCGCTGTAATTAGTCTACTCTTGCCTTGGCGATACCTGCGGGAGCTGTACGTACAAATATGTAGTATATTCCAAGATTCCTCAGATAATGCTGGTTCTTGAAACTTCGTAAGAAGGCTTTCTTAGGATGTATGTAAGTATGTCTGTATGTATTAAACCAGGCACATAGAAACTTTGCATACGACCGCACTAAGAATTAGTTCATAGGAGTTACATCGGGTGATCATGGCATCAACGTGGTAGCACCACCTCGGCCTATCCATCTTTCACCTTATCGTCTGTTGAGATTTCTCCGAACCGCACGTGAGAAGTGAGGTAGCGCACCATCCTACTAATACCACATTTCCTGACAGACATTAAGTGGCACAGCCTGCAATCCGTTTTGTAGGAAGATCAAGTATGCAGGACCAGTTAGCTTGAGTGAAAGGAGGTATATGACCCAGTCACATAACTGTCCAGAATACCTGCCCACACGTTAATACCAAACCAGTACTGAAATCCCTGAACATGCGTGGCACGAGGGTTTTCGTCTGCCCAGATACGGCTGTTCCGCAAATTCAGAACACACGCCTAGTGAACTTACATTCATTTGCGAACAATGCTCGACGTGGAAGCGCGGATGAGTCGATGCAGCGGTGCAGGAACCACGTGCAGTAGGCAACACGTTGTGGAAAATCGACTGAGCCCATAGCGTATATCCTTTTGCAAGTATAACGGATGTAATTGTTGCTCACGCAGAGCGTCCCTGACGATATTGTGAATCACACCCATAACACGCGCAACCCTTCGAGTACTCGCTGAGGGGTTCTCTTCAACGCGACGCAGTACGTCTTCTTCAAACTCGGGCGTATGGCGTTACAGTGGAGCACCACAGTCCTGCCTCCTCACGGTGAAGGAACCTGTTTCTCGGTGCCGCTGCGTAACTTTGTCAAAACGTTTGTGCGATGGCGTGCTACTTTGCGAAAACCGTTCGTGATACAGCAGACTAGCCATAGTCAAGGAGCACGTCTTTGTATTCAGAAAACGTGTACCGTACTATGCGCAGGCATTGGATAGGTCTCGCAGCAAGGCAGACGTTAAGTGACAGGTGGCCGTCTGACGTAGTACACGTCATCCTGTCTACCCTAATGTGTACCAGGGCAAGCAACTCTTAGACTTTTGTCTTTCCCTCAGTAGACGTGGATGCGTTACACATCTGAACTGAAACCAATTTCCGGATTTTTTTTATTATTTTTTTTTTTTTTTTGAAGAGATGGAGCCCCTCCACGCCCACACCGGCATAATGGCCAACACAAATGGTCTACTTCCATCTCTGCATACGTGTTAGTTTTCACTAAAGTGAGGTCTCGCAGGATGTGGCTACTGCGATGTTTACGTACGTCTGGCTAAGGTTAGCCATTAATACGCGCTCCTGGAGATAGCTTGGGTCGAAAGTTGAACGAAGGGTAGTGGTTTGAAGGGCAGAGCGAAAAAAGTGCCAAGGCAAGAGCCAAGGCAAAAAAACTTCTGCGATAGTTTGGTCGGGTTGTAAGAGCAGTAGCGGTTTTCTTACTGCCTGCGACAGATCATGCAAGGGTAGGCTTTGTTGGTAGTGGATATCATGCAGGTGGATACCTTTGGCGTTGTGCGGTGGTGAAAGGTCTCTGTTGGATTCCTTTCATGTTAATTTCTTAAATCTGTTGTCATTTACGGCATAAATTCCTCTTCTAAATTTACTGTGGTGTTTCTGACTATCTGGGAGGAGACTGAGTAGTGGAACGTGTTACTTTTACGCATAAACAAGAACGATCTGTCACACTACTACACTTTAAAACACAGTTTATATGTAATTCATGTCACACAGTCTCATACGGAACCTACATCCGCTTTCTTTTATATACTGTATATGATAAGATACTGTCATCCCCCTTCCCTTCTGTGTGAGAGGATGAATGAGCAAATGTATTTCTAGTTGCATGCTTGAGGGTAGCAGACAAGCCTGTCTGCTAGAGAACAGAAGGACCAACGTCGGAACAGGTAGCTACGCTTTCTAAAAGCAAAGCGGTTTCTATCCTTAGTATGGTCCTGTCCGTCCCTTGTCATGTTGGTATAGGAAGCTGCCCCTCTGGCCACTTCCGTTTGTATTTGTGAGCCACCCTCAGGAAGGGACCAGGTCAGTCTGCCGCGGCGAGCGTCTGAAGTGGTAAGATCTCCGGCTAAGCGCGTGTCTGCTGAGTCCGTAGGACAATGGATTTCTTAAGTTCAGCCTAACTGAAAATTTAATCACCTTTATTTCAGGTTTAGCTCTAAAATATCTAATGTTATCTTAAATTGCAGCGCAGTGTAATTCGAGTGTGAAGTTCAGAATATATTCCGGTAGTTGCTTTGTCACTACTTTGTGAGTAAAGTGGAACCACGTGTTGATCAGTAACTCTAACTAAGATCATCAATCTTAAATGCGAATGTGCGTGAGATTATAACGTCTCGTCTTGACAATATTTTTCAATATAGCAACTTTTCTTTATGTTCAACCCACGTGGGATATACTTTGTGAGACCAGTACCACGTGCTCATACAATGGTTTGACCCATCAGGTTAATAGTAGGACGTTAGTAACCAGTTCGAGGTTTTTCTTTTGTAAATTGCTTTTCGATCTAATTTATTTTAATTATCAAAATTATTGTGGAGTTACACTCTTTGTGTAAACCAAGTTGACCACGTGAAGCATGTGGTGTAATCATAAAGTAGCCCTCAGCTATTCTTTTCGGGAAGATTTCACAGAGAGTTAGTATGACTGTAGTATACCAGTGTGTGGTAATTACATGGCGGACAGGATTGCGCTACGAACGTAACTTCTTTGGGTGAAAATTGAATCGGTTGGTAGTGGTTAATTTCCTCTTGCATATGTTTCAACGTTCATCGTGTGTTATTTTATGAATGCAGTGCTGTATGCAGTCTCCCAATCTTGGCTCCATATTTGATGTGTTCTGTAAGATTACAGACTCACATTTTCACAATCCTAAATAAGGTACCAGTTCAGTTATGAATCAAGTTTAATATGCTGAAATTTCAATGATCAATGTTAAAATAAATTTCCAAATATAAACTGATTTATTTCTTTTTATTTAAATTCTCTTTTATATATATATATATATATATATATATATATATATATATATATATATAGTCTTGTTGGGAATTTGGTAAGCTAGACTGGATACCTGGTGAAACAGTTGCGCAGTAATGCAAGATTAACTTCCTCAGATAGCTCACAGCTTTTAACCCACTTTTATGGTCTTGAATAGCAGCACCGCTTGCAGAAGAAATTAAACCAACAACATTACAGTGGTGTTACTCGTCGGCTGCTGCTGGGTGCCGCGTTGGCTTCTCGGTCAGCGTCAGCATACCTGTAACAGTTTGGTTCGTCATCGTTTAATGTCCACTAGGTCATATATCAGATTCACAGTGTAGGATACTGCTGGTGCCTTCCTGCTGTAGCCTTTTGGTCGACTTTAGTAGCGGCATATCCAGTTGATGTTGCTGATTTGCAGGGGCTTGACGATGTTGTCGCTTGTGAGTGTATGTTAGCTCACCATAGGTGGTTATTCCCTGGCTAGTAGAGTCTTTGGACGCGTATACTTCCACCTATGGTTGTGATAATGGTTTCCCAGAGTAAGGGTGAAATGACTGTTCGAGTGTCTCGAGTTCCTGTATAGAACATTGGTTCCTATTCAAATATAATCTCACTCTCCTCTACATGTCCTAGATGTTTGTAACGGGATTTTCGGAACACCCTGTACAACAAAGACAGGTTAAACGCTGATGGTGGGGACGTGTTTGTAGCTGTAAAAAATACGATCGTATCAAGTGAGGTTAGTACAGATTTCGAAAGCGAAATAATTTTGGTGAAATTAAGTGTTAAAGGAGGGTCAAACATAGTCACATAGTTATCGTATGCTTTTATTGCCCCCCTGCTTCATAATTAGTGGCGAAACATGTGAGAGAAGACTTGCCGCACATTTCGCGTCAATTTTAACTCGTGTTACGATAAAGGCGGATAGTAAGGACAGGGAGTCGTGCAATAGTACTAAATGACTTATCTGAGACCAGACTCGTGAAGTCAATATATTAAGCCACGTGGCCGCTAACAGGCTCGTACTTTTCGACCTTGCGTAGAACGGGGAATCATTGATATAAGGCCGTTACAGCACAATAGGATGCGGTGTAAATAGGATAATTAAAGAAAGGCAGGGAGATAATTCTGCTTAGTAAGAGCGACAACAAAGAGGTTTCAGATACTTGGGCGGTCAACATAAAACATTCATCCCCACAACAAAAAGTGTTGAGCGTCAATGAACCTAGATCAAGGGTATTGTACAATATGCCTCGGAAAGGTACGTCCCGGAGAAAATCTGTGAGGGACAGGAGAGGCCCGCTGTGGATTATAAGCCGTGTTGAAAGCTGCTGCGAAAGCAGTGAAAGCTTCACTAAAAATTTAAAAGTGGCCAATGCCTCACAGGCAAACAGAAATTGAGCAACATCAAAATTAGTGTAGAGAGATCCATTCGTGAATCGTTCAACGTTTTTGAAAGCAAAATTGTGTCTACCGACTTGGCAGAAAAGCCTAAAAAGTATTGGCCCTATGTTAAATCAGTAACCGCATCGAAGCCATCAGTCCGGACACTCTGTGCTTATTAATGGCATCGAAACGGAGGATAACTGACTTTCTCGAAAACTGTTTGACTGAGGAAAATCATACTGTGGTTCTTCCTTTAAATCGTCAAAGTGATAGATATCAAAGTAAGTGACCACGGGTTAAGAAATGTACTTACATCGCCCAATATAGAAAAGGCGACTTGACCTAATGGGATACCAATACGATTTTACAGAGAGTATGCAAAATGGCTTGCTCCGGCAGTATTATGCTGTAGGTAACTGGAGGAGTGAGCCTTTTCTAGTGCTCGGCAAAAGGTGAAACTCATTCCTGTTTTCAAGAAGGTTCGCCGAACAGAAGCACAAAAGTATAGGCGTTTATCTCTGACGTCGGTCTGCTGCAGCATTCTGGGACATGGTCAATGCTCTCGCAGCCTGACATT
This sequence comes from Schistocerca americana, assembly GCF_021461395.2. Lineage (NCBI taxonomy): Eukaryota > Metazoa > Arthropoda > Insecta > Orthoptera > Acrididae > Schistocerca > Schistocerca americana. The sequence goes on along the minus strand of NC_060130.1, from coordinate 140,171,132 downwards.
TCTGGAGAGCCAAAACCACCTTTGCAAGAATCAACATGCGTTCAGAAAACAACGATCGTGTGACACCCAGAAAGCAGTTGATACCGGCGCCCAAGTCGATGCTATGTTCCTTGACTTTCGGAGTGCGTTAGATATGGTTTCATACTACCGCGTAATGAAGAAAATAAGAGCGTACGGGATATCAAACCTACTGCGTGATTCGATTGAAGAGTTTCTACCAAACATAACACAGTGCGTCATTCTCAGTGGAGAGAAATCTTCATACGTAAAAGTTACTTCAGGCGGTCACAAAGGAAGTATTATTAGACCTTTAAAATTCCACAATGTACAGGATGTTTGCTTTAACTTGAGAAAATTAAATATCTCGAAAACGACGGATCGTACGAAAGAAAATGTTCTAGATGAAAAGTTAATACGAGCAAAAGGGACATCTGTCTGTGCTATACATGGCAGCCTCCTAACCAACCCTCCTCAACGGACGGGGTCAACTTTGTATTTTCAAATGGGAAACCCCATTTTTATTGCATATTCGCATTGTACGCCAAAAAATACCTACCGTCTGTCCAGACCATTGTTTACCATTCGTGGTAAGTGGCGCTGTACTCTACAAGTATCAAATGCGCCAGTTTTTGCAATTAAGAACCGACACATTTGATTCTACAATTCATTTACGATGCAGATGTACACCTTTGCGTTCTAACAATTAGTTTTGATGTTCAAGCATTACTTGAGTGGTGCAAATGTGATTGTACACTACAAATAACATGCCTACTCATTGACATTTCTGGCAAATAAGCCAGTTGTATAGTAACTTAGTTTCCTGTACCCTAAGAGGCTGACTGTGGTGAGACCCATAATCATCAAAGTGCTTGATTTCTGGGTGACTGGTTTCGGTGTGTTTCCATCCAACAGCCGGAACTCTCGAGCAGACTGCTATGCGGCTACTGGCAGAATACAAACCACAACCATATTAATAACGTGAAATGTCCATGAAGTGACAGTGACAGGTGCACTTCATATGGATACTCACCGAAATCAAGCGCCCCAACACTGAGAGGCAAGGGGACTCAACAAAATGGAGAACCCCAATGGTGAGTGGCAAGGGGACTCACCAAAGTCAATCGGCCCAACAGTGAGAGGCAAGGGGAGTCAACAAAATGGAGAACCCCAATGGTGAGAGGCAAGGGGACTCACCAAAGTCAATTGACCCAACAGTGAGAGGCAAGGGGACTCGACAAAATGGAGAACCCCAATGGTGAGAGGCAAGGGGACTCACCAAAGTCAATTGACCCAACAGTGAGAGGCAAGGGGACTCAACAAAATGGAGAACCCCAATGGTGGGAGGGAAGGGGACTCACCAAAGTCAATTGACCCAACAGTGAGAGGCAAGGGGACTCAACAAAATGGAGAACCCAAATGGTGAGAGGCAAGGGCACTCACCAAAATCAAGCACCCCAGTGGTGAGAGGCAAGGGGACTCAACGAAATCAAGCACCCCAATGGTGAGAGGTAGGGTGATTCACCGAAAGCATCCCAATGGGTACAGAAAACTATTACATCCACATCGTTGTCCCTGGAGCACGCTACACGTAGTTTCTAAACATACATTGAAACGGCTAACCATATTGCTCTCTACAATCACATTTGCACCACTCAAGTAACGTTTAAACATTAATATCGACCGTTGGAAGATACAGGTTTACATTTACATCGTAAATTAAATCTGGCATCAAATGCTTCGGTTCTTAATTGCAAAAAAAACAAAAAACACGACTGATATTTGTCGATGACAGTGCCACCTACTACGATTGGAAAGCAATGGCTTGAGTAAACCGTGCGTATTTTTTAGCGTAGAAACAGAATGTGAAATAAAAATGGGGGGGTTCCCATTTGAAAATACGAAGATGACGCGCACACGCGTTAGGAGGTGACCAGTTGTAGCACAAACATGTGTCCCCCTTATTAAAATTAATTTTTCACCTACAACTCTTTTTCGTACAATGTGTCTTTTTCGAGATATTTAGTTGCCTCAGATTAAAATAAACACCCTGTATATAAATGAGCTAGTGGATGACATCGGAAATTCTATTAGGCTATTCACGGATGATGCTGTTGTATAGAAAGAAGTCGGACCACTAGAAAATTGTACCCAGAGGGTAAACGCTTGGTGCAAAGATTGGCATTTGACCCACAACATAAACAAATATAACGTATTGCCCATAAATAATCAGAAAGTCCCATTATTACACGGGATTGCATAAATATTCCTGGAAGCGGTAACATAAATAAAAAATTTTTGGTTTTTATAACGTACCTATTACATAAAGCAGTAATATCATTTAATGGATTATTTCGTATATGTCTTCTTTATGCATATATTCTGGAATTTTTCTACTACAGCCAGTCATTCATTAGTTGTATTTTATATCATGCAGTATCCCGCTATTGTAATTACTTCATGTACACCGTTCAGGTGTTTGTTTAATTCCCTCTCTGCAGTTACGAGAGATATTTACAAAATAGCTTGTTTTACCAATTAGCCACCAGATGGTGGTATTGTCTTGAAGTTGCCGTGGCGCACAAGTCACATGATGTTTCAGTTTTGTGTTGACTGTAGCAGAGGACATATGGCAGCCCCTAGTGGCTTGCACCTCTGTAGCATTTTATTTTAATTCTATCTGACGCTGACAGGTATGACCGCAGCTTTCGTATTTTTTGGTACGTTATGCTGTAGCATTTAGTTTTAATTTTGTCCGAAGAAGGTGTCCCTTGTGACACCCAAACCTAGGTTGCAAATTAATTGTGTTCGCGACTGAGGGCTGTGTTTTCCAAAATTTTGTATTATACAACAGTCGCTGATTGACAGCCATGGTAAAAACCTTAAGACTTATTACTGTTACAATTTCTTCTTTTTCCTAATCTGCCTCGACTTCTTCACGCTCTTGGTTTGTAGCTTTTTATTTTTAAAAATAGTATGTTATTATTAAAGCTTGTAATGTATGCATCGCAGTTTCCTGTAATGTTTTTTTTCCTTTAAATTTCAACTTCTTTTTAATATCCTTTCCCTGACGTTCAGTATCCTCGTTTCTGATTCTTTATTGACTCTCTCTTGTCGTTTGCGTGAAACCTTAAATTCGCTTACGTATAATAGTACTGGTATAACTATTGTGCTATAAAATTTCACCTTCATCTACACTCCGCAAGCCACCTGGCATTACGTGACAAAAGGGACGTCTATTTCTGTGTTTTGTTTCTATTTGTCGTTCCCCGTATAGCTACGCTTTTTTTTATTTTTTGCCATACCCTTATGATTTAATGACGTAACTGTCAAAATAATTAAAGTAATAAACTTCTATTATGATTTGCGTTAATTTTTCTCCTTTGTACCTCTTTACAATAAACACTCCGATGTTTTTAAGTCACACGTTTCACAAATTTACTGAAAAATATCAGTTCCTTTATCCAGGGGGCACAAATTTGTGGTTTTGGTAACAGGATTGTAAACAGTGATAAATGAATGAATTCTTATTAGGTTGCAGCGTTTATTGGCTCGTGGATATCCTGTTCCATGTCGGTTGATTATAATTAAAGTACAACAACTCACGGAGATTCATTGTGATCTGTAATTACCGTATGGCAGCGAAACTTGGCGGATATGCTGATGCGTTAATGTGGAGCCGATTTACGCTGGAAAAACATTAGTTAGGTTATGGTCACGAGGTGCAAATCTGGCGCGGTGCACTGTCTGTACGACACCTACGCTGCCATCTGATAAGCCATAAGGTGAGCGGGTAGTATGGCTATCGAGAAGAGACACCATGCGCTGTGAGTGAGCCCCTTTTTATTTGAACGGCAGCAATTACGCAGTTGTGAACGGCAGCAGTTACAGTCTTGCATTGAGAGAGTATCGCCAACTGGCGGGTCTGAGGAGAGGGCCGATGTCATTGAGTGGTTTAAAGGAGATGATAAAACACAGGTGAGCCTGGTATGGCACCTGGAAGAGGAAGGCGTCCCGCAGCGGTAGAAGTTACTGACGAGGCGGCTGTTGCTGTGACTGACCATGCAGCACGTGCCCCGGGTACTGCTGCACCTCGTGCAGTCACATCACAGTTGTCCATCCCATGGTCAACAACACGAAAAGTTTTGCGGTCTGTTTTATACCAGACGCTACAGAAACTGAAACCTCATGATTCGGAGCAACGTTCTGAATTTGCTCGTCGGTTTCTGGCACGGATCGAAGTTGATGACGTGTGGCCGGGCAGTATTCTGTGGAGTGACGAGGCACATTTTACGCTTCAGGCTGAAGTGAATACACAGTGTGACGTCCCTTCCCTGCTTCACTCGCCGGGAAGAGACGCGTCTCGTAAAGATGTTCGTCCCCGTCGGTATGACGTGGAACAGCACCTGTAACTTCCGTAAGAACACAACTCCTCGCGTGGTTTAGAAATATTCTGTTATCTGTCCGCAACAGTCTTCTCATCTTGTGCAAACTGGTAAACTGCGATCGTATATTGTTATTTTTATGCCCGGTTAGTTCCGTGATGAAATTAGATATTGATTATCTATTTCATCATTACGGTCGTTTTTCACATTTTTCTGTCTACTATTCCGTTGCTACGTCCAGTTATTAACAACGGTCCGACGTAACTCCAGGGATAACTAATGTTAGAGTAAATTTTTTTTTAATACGCCATAATACTGGTTTAAACTAATCACTCTTCACTGTCCATTAGAGTCACTTAAAATGTTTAAAGAGTTAGGCGACACGTAAGATTTCCCTTTTGACTCAGATTTTATTGTTCTTTCCGTAATTAATTTTTTGTCCCTACGACAAACGCACACCGATATGTCATTTAAGAATAACTTCTGTTCAGTTCAGTAATCGTGACGCTGACGAAAACTTTTGACTAATCGACGTACTTGTCTTTCTTCGTGTCTTCGTTTTATTGCGTCCTACTCAAGACTACGAATTGTTTTTCTGTCGTTGATCCATTGCTCTCAAGGTTTGTAACTGTTCATCAGTATGAAGGCTAAGTCCGATAAACCAGTATCACTCAATCGAAGTCTAACACTCGTCTTACTATACCGTCGCGTTGAGAACGGTACATATTAACTTTCTTCAGTCGAATGACTGAGCAATACTTCAATCTCTATCTCGCGAATTATCAAACTTCCAAAACTGAAACAATCTAATAGCGTTTGCATCCAGACAACTATCACAAATGTACTCTAGAGCGACTCAAGAGCAACTAACTAGTTCGAGATTTCCATATCCGAGTTGAATTGTAGTCGCATTTAATTTCCATTTCGATGCGGCTACAACTCTCTTCCATAGTAAATATTATCTTTGACTGAATTACTTTCTTGGATTTAACCTTCGTTCATATGGTTTTGAATTTATTCTATAGATGTTTGATAAAGAATCTATGATAATCCTTTCCTTTTATCTCCCCTATTTGTAGGCTATTCTCAGTATTTGAATAATATAGGTGTTAATCAAAATATTACCACTGGAGATTTTATCGTCAATAGTTGTCGTCATTGTCAAGATGACTCACATCCCTACTTTGTTTCCACAAAGTTTGTTAATTGGGGTTTTCTGTCCTTGGGGCGTTACAACAGACCTACCGAATTTGTGGTACTGTTAAACCGCGTGTTGTGCACAAAGAGCCACTGAACTCGCCGAATGTGACTGTGCAGTGTGGATTCACAAGAAGCTTTATTCTCGGTCCGTCCTTCTTTGAACAGGACAAGCCCAGAGGGCCTGTCTGGTGTACCGTGACGTCTGCTCGCTTCGAGACCTCCAACGTGTTTTCTCCAGAGGTTTTGCAGATGCGTGGCCTGCAGGACAACCGAATCTGAATCCATGTGACTTTTGGTTCTAGAAGTATCTAAAAGAACGCGTTTACCGGGACCACGTTCGGTCTCCTACTGATCTGAAGGCCAGTGTACAGGAACATGTTGTTCGGATTCCACCGGAACTGCTGCGAGCAGCCACGTCGATTTACGAATGCAGTATCTCGTCAATGTTTCAGGCGGTTATATTGAACACATTGTGTAAGTGGCGGTCAATATAAAGTCAACATTATGCTTTTCTCGCTTGTATGACCTTTTATGCCCACGTCCCGTTCCTAATCCTTTACATGCGGAAACGTGTCTATGAGTCTTTTTGCATTCACAGCACCAGATTTGCACCTGGTGGCCAAAATTGGAACTAATGTTTTCCAATGTAAATTGTTTCCGCATTAACGCATTAGAACACACAGGATACTTACAGCCGACACCACATGGTAGATGAGTTCAGTTCTTGGAATTAAATATTTGGATATGGTCGCCATGCACATAATCTACACCACAGTGGCGACATTCCGTCTTATTTCATTCCCGTATTGAGCGAGGTCTAAGGGCCTGACTGCAAACCTCTGCATCTTATTTTTATGATCCATGCAAGAGATATACCAAGGTGACAGTACAATTATCGTTCAGATTTCCTCAAACACCCGTTTATCTAAATTTATCCAGCAGATTTTCGCGAAAACGACTTTTACTTTCTTCCAAGATTCCTACATACGATCCCCCAGCATCCCGGATACACATTCGTGTGAGGTAATCTGAGGAGACGAAAGTCATGGGGTACCTCCCCATATCGTGTTGGACCTCCTTTTACCCGGCATAGCGCAGCAACTCGACATGGCATGGACTCAACAAGTCGCTGGAAGTCCCCTGCAGAAACAGTGAGCCGTGCTGTCCATAACTGCGAAAATGTTGCCGGTGCAACATTTTGTGCACGAACTGACCTCTCGATTTTGTCCCATAAATGTGCTGAAAGAAATGGCTCTAAGCACTGTGGGACTTAACATCTGAGGTCATCCGTCCCCTAGACATAGAACTAATTAAACCTAACTAACCTAAGGACATCACATACATCCATGACCGAGGCAGCATTCGAACCTGCGACCGTAGCAGCAGCGCGGTTCCGGACTGAAGCGCCTAGAACCGCTCGGGCACAGCGGTCGGCCATAAATGTGCGATTTGATACATTTAGGGCGATCTGGGTGGCCAAATCATTCGCTCGGATTGTCCAGAATGCTCTTCAAACTAATCGCGAACAGTTGTAGCCTGGTGACATGACGCATTGTCATCCGTATCAATTCCATCATTGTTTGGGAACATGAAGTCTTTGAATGGTTACAAATTTCCTCCAAGAAGCCAAACATAACCATTTCCAATCAGTGACCCAGTCCGTTCCATGTATACATAGACCACACAATTATGGAGCCAGCACCAGCTTGCACAATGCTTTGATGACAGCCCGGGTCCACGGCTTCGCGGGGTCTCCGCCATGCTCTAACCCTACAATCAGCTTCTACCGACAGAAGTCTGCCCTCATCTGACCAAGCTACGGTTTTCCGGTCGTTTAGAGTCGCCCGCTGCAGGCGCTGTCGTGCTGTTAGCAAGGCCACTCGCGTCGTTCGTCTTCTGCGGTTATTTCACGCACTGTTGTTTAACACTGACAACTCTACGCAACCACCGCTGCTCTCGGTCGTTAAGTAACGGCCGTTGGCCACAGCGTTGTCCTTTGTGGGAGGGAATGCGGAAAAACTGGTATTCTCGGCACACTCTTGACACTGTGTATCTCGGAATATTGAATTCCCTAACGATTTCCAAAATAGAGTGTCCCATGTATCTAGTTTCAACTACCCTTCCGTGTTCAAAGTCTGTTACTTCCCGTCGTCAGAAACCTATTCACGTGAATCACCTGAATACAAATGACAGCTCCGTCAATACACTGCCGTTGTAGCCGCGTGGTTAGACGCGCCACGTCACGGATTGCGAGGGCCCGTCCCGCCGGAGGTTCCAGTCCTCCCTCGGGCATGGGAGTCTGTTCTTAGCATACGTTAGTTTAAGCATTGTGTAAGTCTAGGGACCGATGACCTCAGCAGTTTGGTCCCTTAGGAATTTACACACATTTTGCCCTTTTATACCTTGCGTACGCGATACTACCGCCATCTGTATATGTGCATATCGCTGTCCCACGATTTTTGTCACCTCAGTCTATGTGAACTTGCTACAATCCAAGCTGCGCATCTCTCAGTTCTTTCAATATCTGTCGTAATACCTAATTGAGAATGACTCCGACTCTACAATTGGTCGCATTAGCGTCTTGTATGCGATTTCCTTTTCAGACGATCCACCCGTTGCCAGACCTCTCCAGAAATTTAAACTCTTCCATTCACCTTACTTGTTCAAGATTTTATGTTTTGGTTCCATTTCACGTCGTTTCACCTAGCCATACATATGTTAACGATATGGCACACTTGAAATGCTTGCTTGTAATGCTTTAGTCTGATAATGTAGGTTTTACTCTCTTTATTATAGGCATTATCTTCAGTTTATCCACTTTTAAATATAACTGCCAACGGCCTTGATGCAGTGGTAAAATCGGTTCCTGTCAGATCACCGAAGTTTAGCCCTGTCGGACTCGGCTAGCACTCGAGTGGGTTACCGTCCAGGTGTGCCGAGTGCTGTTGGCAAGCGGGGTGCACTCAGCCCTTTTGAGGCCAACTGAGCTATTCGATTGAGAAGTAGCGGCAAAAGTCACGAAAACTGACAACGGCCGGGAGAGCAGTGTAATGACCACATGCCCCTCCATATCCTCATCCGGTGACGCTAAGTTCTGAGGATGACATAGATTTCTCCAAGGGCAAGTTTGTCCAAATCTTTCTCCATATCCTTGCAACCGTTCAACGACTATACTTCTGTAGACAACAGCATCGTCAGTGAATAATTTGACAAAAGTGTTGACGCTGTCTGACAAATCGTTTATGTATATTGAGAACTTATGAGATAGTATTGTGCCTCCTTGGGGCACGCTATATGGTACATTCGTTGTGTTGAAAACTCGCCATCCTGTTCTGCGTACTGAGCTATTTCAAACAAAATTGACTGAGTCAAGACTCTGAAGATACTCTGTATGACCATATTTTGATTGCTGGCTATTTGGAAATTAAGGTCCGATCGGGCACGAAATGTAAACCACAGCGAAAATCCTATGAAGCTTTGCACAGATCTTTTGAACACTGTGTCTAGTATGCCTGTCAATCGCGTGGCGTCGCTCGTTCAGTACACTTCGCGCCGAACGTGTAAATGAGCTTTAAGTTACAGAATTTCAAAGTTTGACGAGCTGGTACAAAAAAAAAAAGAAAAAAAAGCGCTCCGTCTTCAGGCCACGAGTGGCCTAACGGGACCATCCGACCGCCGTGTCATCCTCAGTGGAGGATGCGGACAGGAGGGGCGTGGGGTCAGCACACCGCTCTCCCGGTCGTTACGGTGGTATTCTTGACCGAAGCCGCTACTAATCGGTCGAGTAGCTCCTCAATTGGCATCACGAGGCTGAGTGCAGCCCGAAAAATGGCAACAGCGCAAGGCGGCCTGGATGGTCACCCATCCAAGTGCCGCCCACGCCCGACAGCGCTTACCTTTGGTGATCTCACGGGTGTATCCATTGCGGCAAGGCCGTTGCCGCCGGGCTGTTACCAACTACTAATAATTGTTATATATGGTATAAGGTTAATCGTAATAGTTAAATTGGATCAATTTTAACATTTCTCGGTTTTCTTTGTGACAATGTGATGAATAACGGTTTGCACCCCTATTGGTAACGGAGACTCGCTATGAGAAATCGCTGTAATTATGTAAAAGCATTTGCTGTTACAGTCACTGGCTGGGATATAGACTGACTAGAGATAATTTTCCGGTATTATTTTGTGAATTTGGAATCGTTTTCTTTGTACTTGCTTAGCAACCACATTTTCGCGCCTAGTCTGGAGGACAGTTCTCAGTAGTCAGTAATCATTATTGTGGGTTCCTTATTAATGTCCAGTCATTGCTAAGGAAATAGTAACCCGGTGGCGGTATTCTTATTCATAAATGATGATTATTTTTCATGTTTTCTTTGTGATGGGTGGCGGTACCACATGCCTGCAACGTGTGGCTACGGCAGCTCTGTGCACTATAGAGAGGATCAGAATGCAGTATTAGTTCACTGAATATCAAAATCATTATATTTTGGCTATGCAATCATTATTGTGTGGTGAATTGTGCTTGAATTTTGAGTTCATGAATTTCAGTTTAATTTCAAAATCGTGCTGGTAGATCACACAAGATAGAATTTTGTAATGCTTGCGTCAGTTAAATTCGGTCGACCGCCACAGTAAATTCTCTAAGAACAGCACGCACATTTAAAGTAATTTTGACAATTTCAATTAGCTGTGTTTTACATAAATCAAGAGAGTGATCGTTTAGCCAATTCATGTTTGAGTACTTTCTCTGAAATGATTACTAAACTTAAATTTCATTCAGTTCCTGGCTAATGTAATCAAGAGTAGTCTTCAATTGACTGATGCCTTCTCTAATTATTCAAGGGAGAAGAAAGGTTAATGTTTAACGTCCTGTCGACATCTAGGTCATTAGAGACGGAGCACACGCTCGAATTGATTCAAGGATGAAGAAGGAAATCGAGTGTACCCTTATAAAGGAACCATCCCGACAATTGCCTGGAGCGATGTAGGGAAATCGTGGGAAATTTAAATCAGGATGGCCGGACGTGAATTTGAACCGTCATCCTCCCGTATGCAAATACAGCGTGCTAACCATGGAGCCACCTCGTTCGGTCTAATCATTCACGCAGCACAACAGAATTTTTAGTGCAGTTTCTTTGTTATGAGATCTGATAGAACCGTACTTTGCTGATCTCCGGTGCTTGGCCCTCCCACATCCAGTGATACACATATCGCTGCAGTTAATGTAGAGAGTGTGCCAGTAAGAACTGTGTGTTGTCAGACCACATTATTTCTGTTGTATGAAACCTTCCCACTACGTAATACTGTGATGATTTTATATTAGCCCTTGGAGACAAAGCTTAATCCCAACTGGAAATTATGACATATAGCCCTGCAGATATAAAAGTTATGATCTGAAGGGGAAAAAATGATTGTCAATTTGGGAAATAAATTCTATGCAGAAAGATCACTGTATTAGTCTTGATGAAGCGAACGTTCATCGATTCTCAGTCAGAGGAAATTCCAGTAACTGATGATTTTTGATTCAGGAGCATAGTTAAGTAACTAAGAAAATTGAGGTCAGAATGATAAAGAATCAGAACAGTTTATGGGTTAAAGCAAATCTCTACTCTGCTCTATACTGACTGTGCTAGCTAAAGACAGTGTCATGGAGCGTTATCCGTTGTGCTTTATTTCAGTTAATCTGAGCGATGAAAGTTGATAAATGTTTTTCATTTAAGTTGTTTGGTCATAATTGGGAATGTATACCCTGTTGTCACTAGGCGTAGCAAGCAGTGAGAGGTATCTTCAAGCTATAACCATCAAAACTATAACAAATGACAGGGAAGCGCCCATGGTAGGTACGAATCGAACCCAGACTCGATAATAACAGATAATGTAATGAAACAAGCAAGTAGTGGTGAGTTTGTAGTATGCCAGATCTAGTCATAAAGTTTTGAATGTAAGGTCGAAAATACGAAGTTAGATGCTTATTTTTGTTTATTTGCAGGTACGTGTCTGAAGTCTTGATGCACCTTGATACGTGGGAAGCATCGACTAGCGGCGAGTGCCGTCGCATCATTGCCAGTGGTGAGTCTCTGCCCACCATTATCTCAAACCATCGTCGTCTCTGAGGATGGCAGTGACGAAATGTTTTGGAGGCACACACTGAAGTTATCCCTTGTGTCATTGTGTGTGGAGGCATCGGATATGACTTCAGGTCACCTCTGATAGTGATTTTTTTTTAACACACGTGAGGCAGCAACCTGGTAGTATCTTTGAACAAGATTACGCTCGCCCGCATAAGGCAGCTGTCTAGGAACTTCCTGCGTCACTTTGAGGTACTTCACTGGCCAGCAAGATCGCCAAGCCGCCACAGTAAAAACTGGGTGCGAACAGCTTTTCGTCTACTCTTTCCCGCTGGTAGTATCCAGTATACCATGGTCCATTTATCTGAGGATATGATACAAAGCTCTGTATGACACAATTATTAAAATACTCCCGGCTGTCGTAGTAAGGTCGAATGAATTCATTCGAACACGGAATTTTACATTTTACTGAATGGCTATATGTCTCTCAGTCGAACCAGAACAGTGTCTATGCAGGCGCAAGAGGGTATATCGTCTTACTGTCGAAGGACCAGCTGTGTTCTCAAACTGACAGTTTCGTTGTTCATTTAACTTGGTTTTTCAGTCACTGTAATACAACTTCAAAACAACTCAATGTGTGAAATTTCATTTCGCTTCCTCTTCTCTATCTAGTTGCTTAACTGTAATTGTCAGTGAGTGTATATATCCATAGAATTTAGTACCTGTAAACATTGATTTAGAGATAGTTTTATACCTACGAAACATGTGGCAAAGTGTTTCACATATTTTATTGTTCTTTGACAGCGTTTTGTTCAAAATGTAAAAAAAAGACCAGTGATTAATGACAGCAACGTTACAGCACATGAAGTGAGATTGATACGCACATGTCAACTGCACAGCATGTGTACGAACAAAACACGTCATTTGTGAATGAAATTTTGAAGATGAAGCGTGGGAAATTGAAACGAGACGGGCCTTTCTGGTGATGATCTTACAATGGCTTTGCAGTGAAACTGCAAAGGCGATAGATCGTGTATGATGAATACACATAAAATGTAATGCTTAGTCCTTGTTTTGTTAAACTTGTGATGATATAACGTAGTAAAATTTTAAAGCCAACCCCAATAAGTGACGCACTAACTTGCGGTGTGCTACGAACACCGCAAATTCAGTTACGCGGAAGAAGACTTCTGTATACCTAGCAATATTGGCCTCTTTCTCAAGCCCTATGGGATCTCACACAATGCAGCTGGAAACCAATAACAATTATGTCGTGCCATTCTTGCGATAAGTATTGTGAAACAAATCGACTCAGATCTCAGTCATATCGCGCTGACTTAGTTTTCAGTTTCCTACGAGTTTAGCGAATAATTGGCTGTTTGACTTGTGCTGGCGTGCTTAGCAGAGCGTACACGCCGTCTCTAATGACGTGGCCACCGGCTCGACGTTTAACCCACAGCAAAGAGAGAATAGCGCGTTAGTATTGAGAGGGAGCCAAGCGGGGGTTACGTCAAGCGAGACGTTTCGCGGAGGCCAGGTTTCTTGTGATTCGATCTACTTGTACTGCGGCGTGCTTTTGCTGGCTCGATCGATACCGTCTGGTCAACGTATAGCCTCCATAAATAAGTCCACTTCGCCCCCTCATGCTACCACTGAACACGAGAATAAACGACCAGGCCGCATGTAGCCAACCACGTTAGCCAAAGGAATATGTAGATGACTACATTAAGGGGGGACTTTTGTGAAGAACGCAAACTACTTGAAAGATGCATCAGATCCACGATTTTGAAGATACGGTAATGTAATTTTGTACCATGCTTTACATGAAATGAACACACTTACTGTTAAGTTCCTTGCATTATGTATATCTAACTTTTTTATGGAATTAAAAATTTTATTTTCAAAAATAACATATGTACCTTTTTTGCAGGAACTATTCAAGAGATTTCTACAAAATTTTCTCTGTTTAATTTCTTTGCATACAGTAAGCTTCTTTCATGGGGTTTTCTGTATATATAGAATAGGAGAATTCCAATATTTTTAATTGCAATTCCGTAACTGTAATACAAAATTCTTACAAAATTCGTACAAAATTCCAGGCACTTTGTCCCATATCTCATCTCACCCTACACTCAGAATTTTAAAATTTGCTCCTGAGACAACATTAATTGGGTTTATAGAAATAAGTGTACAAAATTTCATATTTTTAGCCTTCATAGATTCTGAGGGAAGCGTACATAAATTTTAAAAAACATAATTTTCAGGAAATGCAATTTGAAGTTCAACATAAGGTTCTTTCTGTATGTCACCTCTTCAGCAGATTTGTCCTCAGGGTTCTCTTTCGCTTCAACGCTTCTCTTGTGTTTCTTGTTTTCTGCCTCCTTTCCCCCACCACGCCGTCAACTGACTTTTCAGCTACAGAGAGGCGTTGTAAATCTAATTTTTTCAAGATTTCTTGAATGAAATTTCCTATCTTAAACCCCATTCTCTCCAATACCTTCATCCTCCCTACGTTTCCATCATTAAATATAAAAACTGCATCATAAGTTGGAATTATGATAACTGTGCAGACGAAAATGTGGTTTTAGGGCATTGTTTCCATATGAGTGAATTTCGAGACTCATTTGGATTCTGGGTTTTGCCATGAACAAACGTTTTTAGAAGTTCAGGATCAGCCAGAAGCCTGTAAGTAGGCTTGACAACATCCAAGATGCAATTTGGAAGTCTCTCCTTGAGAATGTAGGGAGCTGTTATCCCTCTGAGCCTGTAGACATGTACACCAGCTAATGTGGCAAAATGGTGAATGGGATGTTCATATGTTGACACCAGGTTGAAATATGTAGCCCACACTGCACTTTTCATGTCACTTACACTGGCTAGGTTTTGTCTGATAGCCTTGCCGTAATGCACTTGAAGAGTGTGTATCATCTTCCTTGTGAGTCTGTTGTGTCCACCAATACTTCTTCCATGTTCCGAATTGTGCCTTTCATGTCACTGGCAGCTTTTTCAATCTAGAGCCCATTTTCTTCCCGATGTGTCCACAGTCTTCTAGATGTATCCCGTACGCTTGAAAGTAATCCACAGAATCGTTGTTCATTGTGGTGTTGCTTCAAATAGTGGGTGTGGCAAGAAGGTTGCGTCACACATTTAATTGTTTTTCAGGAACTAAGGATGCGATTTCATGATTGAAGCTTTGGTAACTTATTGCTCATGAATTCTAGTGATAAATAAAAACTAAACTGACATTTTCGGTCAATTTCGTGAACGTTCCCCATTAACAAACAGCGGTATTACTAAGAGGACGTTGATCCTCTCAGAGTAGGTGATTAGAGGAGCTGCCGGCCGCGGTGACCGTGCGGTTCTAGGCGCTTCAGTCCGGAACCGCGTGACTGCTACGGTCGCAGGTCCGAATCCTGCCTCGAGCATGGATATGTGTGATGCGCTTAGGTTAGTTCGGTTTAAGTAGTTCTAAGTTCTAGGAGACTGATGACCTAAGAGGTTAAGTCCCATAGTGCTCAGAGCCATTTGAGACATTCGAGGAGCTGTAGGGTGGCAATCATCACTAACGAGTGGTTTTACTGTGTATCAGATATTACCCTGCAGATGTTAACTCAGCAAGCCAGAGCTCAACGCCAGATGAGGTAAGTTTTAATTGACATCCAGAAATAAAAAAATGGTTCAAATGGGTCTGAGCACTATGGGACTTAACTTCTGAGGTCATCAGTCCCCTAGAACTTAGAACTATTTAAACCTAACTAACTTAAGGACATCACACACATCCATGCCCGAGGCAGGATTCGAAGCTGCGACCGTAGCGGTCGCGCGGTTCCAGACTGTAGCAGCTCGGCCACACCACCGGCCATCCAGAAATAGTGCACGACATCGGAAACTAAGAAACGAGCATGAAGGAACACTTTTGATATCGGACATTAATCACAACGCCCCACTTATCGTTTCGGCAATTGACACAGGAAAGAAGATGCACACTGATCAGCCAGAACATGAAGACCACTGCCCACTGCGACGTTGGACGCCATACGGTGGCGTTGCGGGCACGTGACGCGGTAGCAAAAGTATGTAAGCGGATCAGACACGGATGGGGGAGCACCCTAACGAAGATATGAGCTGCAGACGGGGAAATCCATTGACATAAACGACTTTTACAAAGGGCAGATTGTTATTACGCAGAGTCTGTGAACTAGAATCTGGAAAACGGCGAAGTGGTTCGAATGTTCACGTACTACTGTCGTGAGCATCTACGGAAAGAAATAGAAAGACTGTGAAACTACCACTAGGCGCTAAATTGTTGGACGTCGACGACTCCTCACAGAACGTGGGGTTCGGGAGTTTGACTCTCTGTAAAGTAGGGGACTGATGACCACAGCTGTTAAGTCCCATAGTGCTCAGAGTCATTTGAACCATTTGAACGAAGCAATATTGTGACAATACTACCTACGGACATACCGGAATCGCGGTGTAATTTCCGGTCGCTGATCCGTGGGTTGTGGTGCACTGCCGCTAGTATAGCTATTCTCAGATTTCCTGTATCACGTTTGCTTCGTTTCCTTTTGCCAGTCTGTACGCTGCAATCAGACATAAGGCGTTTACAGCCTTGAAAAAGAACAAACGAGAGCGAGCTTCCTCTGGGAAACGCTCCGCTTGCAAGACAACAGCAGCGTCAACATTTCTCCTACATTCTCTGGAAATCAAGATGGTTTCAATGTTTTCTTCTATGTTTGCAACATTCGTCGGCCACTTGCACGTCTCTTCTCCAAATGATAGGTAGATTTGCAGGCAATAAAAACTGCGAAAGTATTGTAATGTTTAGAATCGGTATCTGTTCTGCGTGTGTGCGATACGTGGGCTCCAGTCGCAGTGTACTGCCTGTTATGATACGTAGTAGTTCGCTACACTGCCACGGTGGCGCGTCGGGTAGTTCCCTGTTCGATATGTCGGACAAATAAAACGTTGCGAGTCAGAAATTATGCAATACTGGTCTGTCCTATCCCCGTAGCCATTGGATATCCAAGGGCCATTGAGTAGCATTACGATTGTGTACCAATTTCTATTCCTCTGATTCAAATGGTTCCAAACACTATGGGACTTAACAGCTGAGGACAGCGTACAGTGAAGTCAGTGTGACGCGCTAGTTGAACAACGTCCCAAAGAAAGACTTTTGTGACAATTTCTCATTGTTGTTTGAACGTTCTGCACGTTGTACTGAAGTGGGGAAAGACTATACACAACACATGAAACAATATAAAAACCATCTTCTCTATTTTTATTAATCCAGTATCGAAACTTTTTGCACTGACAGGACAAGCATTTTTAAAGGAAAGTTTGTTCAGCACGGTATTCTGGAGAGTTTCTGTGGAGTTATGAGGAGGACTGACAGATTAGAAGTTTGATCGATATCTCGGATAGTAACATTATAATCCGATACAAGCAAAGACCTGAAACGACAACCGAGAGTCCTGTAGAGCCAATGCCAATATAGCTACTATGGATTCGAATCGAAAAAGAGTGACACACATAAGTCGGTTTTGTTCTTAAAGCCTTCTGCTTTTGAAACGATCCTTTGTTCTCGCGCTTGGAAGATCTGGGGCGTTGTGCGAAGTCAGACTCGCGACTGTGGCGAGGATGATAGCGCGGTGTAGTGCACCAGACAAGCGACTTGTTGTTCCGCAGAAATGTCCACTGGCTGATCTGGATCAATCCTCTGCACTGCTGCACTATTAAACAACCAATTATATAAGGGCCACTAGTCTCGCTTTGACCCGCAAGACAACGTTAAAATTTTGACTATCCTAAGTCGCTAATAAACGTACCTAATTTATTTTCAGAAAGATTACAATATCTAACTAGTGAGAGGAAAAATGTACACCGCTAACATCTCATATTCCGCCTCCAGCTGTCTGCTAAAAAGTTCCACCGATAATTTCCAGTAAAAACAATACGGGATAACAGTGCAAATTCAAAAGGGAAAAAGTCTCACTAACACACTGAAACTGCAGTTTTCACAAAAACAAACTTAATATATTGGCTTAAACTGAACTGCGTGAGGACTGCCACCACCTACAGCTAGAAACAACCACCGTGATCTGATAAATGGCCTCCTGTCTGCAGAAAATGTACTCGGTCACTAAATCGCAACAATCGCACTGAAAACCGAAAAGCAAATCCACACCTGGACACGGGAACGCACTTTCGAATTCTTTTACACCTTTCCGTACTGGCAGATCAACTTTATTTACCACCGGTGATCCCTCATTCTTGTCTCGGTATACCCAATACTCATAAAACATCACCCCCTACACTTGTAAGGGCTGTCTTCCGACTCCTCGATTTCACTAACTCCAGAAGCTCCATAAAACTGTTTCACCATCCATGGCTTTGAGGCAGTCAACCTCAGGAGCAGAATTAGGCGTTTTCATTGGCCATTTCCTGCCCTCTTTTACAGCATTCCTCAGCAAACAGCTACTTCCTGCCTCGAGTTTTCAAAATATTATTTCCAACAGTTGCTAGAAAACAGTTGAAATCATGGGCAAGTCACTAGCCTAGCATAGAAGACCTCGACCACAGCCAATTTTGACGGATTACAGAAGGACTTGTCCATCATCTCTAGCTTACATAAAGCCCCCTTCCCTCGGATACCGCAAACTGACTGGCGGCTACCACAGCCAAAGGAAGAGCCTACAGGGTTGAGCAGAATGCTTCATCTTTGGTTGAGAGTCGAAGAGGCGTGTCTCAAAAATTCTACTTAAACTCTGACTCTAGTCGTCCAATAATACGGCTTAGTACGGAGACAGGTGAAAGAGGGCCCGCTTGGCTTGTGGGGCAAAGGCACCACTTTCCATTTCCGCCTGCGTCTGTGAACACGCTCTGCTTTCCTGCTGACATGGGCACACTGAAACGACATCACTCACGATTTTCGCGATATGGAAGCTATCTTACGCTGCTTTTAAGTAATTATCAGTTATGTTGCTTCCAAATTTATTTACACGAAATACTTCCGAACTGTACTTCATGTGGGCAATGTTAGTTCTTTGTTCGATTTGACAATTTGGTTAGGACACGTGGGAATTGATATCAGCAATATAATAGGTGTCACTATGAATATAGGATTGTTTTCGTAGTTTCTCTCGAAATGTATGGTGCAGAAAAGTCACGTGGTCCGTAGAAAGACAATTGAATGTTTTATTCGTGGGTTTTTTGTATATATCTTCTGAACAATATTACAGTTTAAATTTAATTATCAAATAATTTGTATCTCTTACGGAATTGTTTTCGACTGAAAATTCGAAATCCTCATATTTGCTCGCTTGAACCATTGTCATGAAAGAGAGACGTTCAGGTGCAATATATTTAAACATGAGATAACTGAAACTGCGTTCAGAATAATCAATATTTCCAACTTTAAATGAAATTTCCAGCAGATAAGACATATGTTTTGCAGGCACAAAGACGTCAATACTTTACCTTTTGACACAGTTATTTTCGGTTTGTTAGATAATACATAATGTGCAGATGCATCTGCTTTGCACGAACAACTTCTATGAGGAGTGATTCACCAACTATTTTTTAAATTTAT
Source organism: Schistocerca americana (assembly GCF_021461395.2). Lineage (NCBI taxonomy): Eukaryota > Metazoa > Arthropoda > Insecta > Orthoptera > Acrididae > Schistocerca > Schistocerca americana. The sequence goes on along the minus strand of NC_060130.1, from coordinate 140,151,892 downwards.
TGTCTCTCGGAGCGTGCTCATTCAGCCATCTTAACATAGAAAAAGTCGTATTATAATTTATTTTGACAGTCCATGGTAGACATTAATTTAAGTGATACCCTGGTACGAAGTTACATAGGCTTAACAAAGGAATGATTCGACACAAAACAAATTTTACAATCCGAGTATACTAAATCGAATAAACAAGAAGAATATGTAATACAGGATACACAGTAGTAATATACTGTAAAAAATCCTACTGCTAACACAATAAAAAATGATAAATCACCGTTGGTACACATTTGGGATATTCCCAATTCAGTCCATATTGATGACAGTATATCTACATTAACAATAAAATGTTCTTTGTATGACCTGTAAGAATTGTTTCAAAAGCTGCGGATCGAAATTTGCATAATTCACCATCTATGACAATCTGCGTTGCATCAATCGTAAAGGTTACGGGTTCAGTTTATCTCGATTTAACGTATATTAAGTCCCCCCTTTTATCATACCGTGGCTCTATGAAAAAGTTGGTTCACTACGGCATATTCACTGAAAGTAGTCAGGTCCGCGTTATTTTTCGTTTATTGGTCAGATTTCAAATAAACGGGGATGTTTTCAGGGGACTTAAACTGCGGTTTTAATATCTTATGCATTCACAAGTTAAGGTTTAATTGTAGCGTAGTCGTTTATTTGTATCAGAATTTATCATTTACGGTATAATGAGATCGACTTACAGTCGATCCCACGTGACGTATGATGGTGCCCTCTATGCGCTCTATATAACTGGGACTTCCAGGGCCTGGCAGCCAGTCGTTAACTCACCTCGAAAGATGTTGCCCGCCGTTGGCAACGAAACGTCAAGAAGAAGAAGTTTTACAGATTGACCACGGCCTCTCAGCCCGGAAGTTTAAACTAAGGAAGACGCCGACCGTGAAAGCCTACACGTTATGATAACATTTTATAGATGATTATTTAATGGTGTAGCAATTTTCTACTGTATTTTTTCTCATTTAGAGTTTCTTCACCCCACATCTGGATCAGTATCGCATATATTTTATTTACGTACCCTAATCTTGCAACGGCGGACTGCAGGCCATTACAATAAATGTCTATGGATTCACTACTCTATTGTAAATTGTAACTATATCTCAACCCGAGATTAAGTCTAATAATAAATAATAAATTGACTGAACGTATGAAAAAGGGTACTTCGACTTTCTTAATGATAACCATCTTTGATTCTGTAAGGAGCCGTTACACATAGCGACCGTTGTCTGTTATAATGAAGAACAGGAACACAGTAATCACTCACAATCCCATTGGCTTTTATTATTCTCGCATATCTATATTTTAGCTATAAATAGCCATATTCAGTGGATGTGAGTGAGCTACAATCCAACAAACTCGCAGCACTACATGTCCCAATGTCCCATATGACTTAACTGGTTTATAGGCAGAAGAAAAACCTGCCCCACAAATTTAGGCAGTACCTCACTCGTACTTTTCAGACCTCATACTAGGTTCCAGAATAAATTTTCACTCTGCAGCAGATTTTGCGCTGATTTGAAACTTACTGGCAGAGTAAAACTGTGCGCCAGACCGGGACTCGAACCTGGAACCAGGGATCATTGCCAGTTGTGAAGGTAGAAGGCGAAATACTGGCTTAAGTAAAGCTGTAAGGGCGGGCATGAGTCGTGCTTGGATAGGTCAGCCAGTAGAGCACTTGCAAAAGTCCCAGGCTCGAACCCGGTCAGGCACACAGTTTTAATCTGTCAGAAAGTGTCTCAGAATTTCTCCTGGATATGATAATTAATTGAATCCCTCAGCTGCCGACAGGTGTTGTTGATATACCTCGATGGGGACAGCTGAAAATGTGTGCCCCGACCGGGACTCGAACCCGGGATCTCCTGCTTACATGGCAGACGCTCTATCCATCTGAGACACCGAGGACACTGCAGGGACTTATCCCTCGCACGCTTCCCGTGAAACCCACATTCCCAACTGTCCACAATCTACATACCAAATGTTCGTAATAGATATTTGCTCATCCACTGATTACTCGCCCACACTAAGGTATCGATTTCCGTAAGAGTTAGGGCAACCTGTGCGTATCTGCACAGACGAAGGTCAATGGCCGGGTAGCCATTTAACTATATATGAAGACAGTAATTGTTTTCGAAAGAACAGATACCATTGATGACCGTCATCAATGGTATCTGTTCTTTTGAGAACAGTTACTGTCTTCATATATTCTCCTGGATATCTTGCGGGAATAGCACTACCATAAGAAAGGATATTGCGGAGAACTGATCACTCATAGTCTAGTTTCCTTGTTCCCAAAAAAAAAATGGTTCAAATGGCTCTGAGCAGTATGGGACTTAACTGCTGAGGTCATCAGTCCCTTAGAACTTAGATCTACTTAAACCTAATCACATCCATGCCCGAGGCAGGATTCGAACCTGCGATCGCAGCGGTCGCGCGGTTCCAGACTGTAGCGCCTAGAACCGCTCGGCCACCCCGGCCGGCCCTTGTTCCCACAATGAATCTTTCACTCTGCGATGATGTGTGCCCTGTTTCAAACTTCCAAGCAGATGTAATCTATGTGTCGGTATGGGGAATATCCTCTCTCCCAGAAGTGCTAGATCCACGAGGTATGCAGGAGAACGTGTGTGAAGTTTGTGCAGTAGAAAAAAATACTGGAAGAAGTAAAGCTATTGGGACACGTCGTGAGTGGTGCCCTAATAGCTTACTCGATAACAGCACTGTCAGCAGTAGGCAATGTTCCGTGTTTGAGTCTTGGTCAGACACACTTTTAATGTACTGGGAAACAGGGGACACTCGATCCAGAGTAAAATTTTTCGTTCCATTACCAAGAATGCTGCTAAATTCGATGGAAAAGATTCGTCAGAAGAGTTGTACTAACTTTTCCAATTGCCTGCGTATTCATACCTACATTTACTAATCTATCTCACAGATTAAAAACACGAACAAATGTATACGCTATTTACCTATATAGGGTGGACAAAATAAAAACGACCCGGAAAATAGACTGAAGGAAAAAAATCGCAACACCAAAAAATAATGTAGAGTAATGAAATGTCGGGAATACATTTTCCTAAGTAAAATGTTTAAGTGATTAACACTGCAAGATCACAGGTCACAGGTTAATGTAAGCCGAGATATGCCATACAAATGCGAAATGCTGATACATTAATAACCGGTACAACCGCCATAATGTTAAATTCAAGCTCGCAAACGTGCATAGGTACATGTATTGTGTTGTACAGGTGTCACGTGTCACTTTGCGTGAAGGAGCCTGTTGCACTAGGTCAATCAATACATGGACGGATAATGCTGTTTTCGGATAACGCTGAAGTCGTCGTTCGTTGATGTCTCATATGTGTTCGATTGAAGACTGATAAAGTGATCGAGCAGGCCAAGGAACCCTGTCGACACTGTTAGCATGTTGGATTACAACAGCGGCATATGGGCGAGCGTTATGCTGTTGGTAAACACCACCTGAAATGCTGTTTACGATTGGCAGCACAACAGGTCGAATCACCAGACTGACGTATCGATTTGCGGCCAGGGTGTGTGAGATGGCAACGGGGGTGCTCCTGCTGCCATACGACATCGCAGCCCGGTCCATAACTCCAGGAATAGGTCCAGTGTGTCTAGCACGCGGACAGGTTGGTTGCAGGCCCTCAAATGGCCTCCCGCTAACCAACACACGGTCATCATTGGCTCCGAGGTACAACAAGCTTCCATCAGAAAACACAACAGACCTCCACTCGTACCTCCGGTGAACTCTCACTTGACACCACTGAAGTCGCAAATGACGCTCGTTTAGGGTGAGTGGAATGCACGCAACAGGGCATCTGTCTCGGAGCTGTCCTTGAAGTAACCAACTTGTAACAGTTCGTTGTGTCACTGTGGTGCCAACTGCTGCTCAGATTGCTCCAGCAGATGGAGTACGATGCGCCAGAGCCATACGCCGAACATAATGTGCTTCACTTTCGGGAGTGTCAAACGGCCGTCTTGAGCCCGGTCTTCTTGTGACCGTACATTCTCCCGAAAACCGCTGCCATAAATTGTGCACAGTGACTACATTGTTGCCAAGTCTTTCTGCAATATCGCAGAAGCAACATCCGCCTTCTCGTAGCCCAATTATACGACCTTGTTCAAAGTCAGTGAGGTGTTGATAATGACGTCTTTGTCGCTTTAAAGGCACTCTTGTCTAACATCAACTCACCACGTCCAATCTCAAAAGTAACTAACGCTGTGACCGTTACAGCGCGTCTTCAACACAAATCTAATTTACAACCTTCTGCGTCTGACGCGAAATATGAGTAGACATAATGTTTCAGATATAGAAACACACCTATAAACTTTGGTTTATGTCTTTAAGCTCTTTCTTTGTGTTGCGATTTTTTTCCGTCTGATGCGGAGCTGACCCTTCTAATAAACAGGAGACCTGACCATCTCAGAAAATGCTGCAGCAGTCAGTTGCCGTGACACGTGTGCGCTCTCGCGTCTCCCACGTGCTGTGTCCCGAGTATTTGGCTGTGGCATGCAACACAAAATGGTACTCGTGATAAAACAGTGCGTGTTTATTGTCGACTGTTATTCGAAGCACAGTTTGTAGAAAACGTGTGTGAAACTGTTAGATCGAGAGAGTCAGACTGGAAGTCTATTGACAAAACCTTAAGCGAAGTCTGAAATGCCAAACTTAGTGGCAGAATGGCACGAAACGCGCTCTTCTCGATATTCATTAACAATGGTCAATCCCGTGTCAGTCTTACCATAAATATCCTTCTGGGCCAGTTTTATTTTGTCGACATTGTATATAGATAGTAATTGCTTCAGTTATAACTGAGACGTAGTATTGTTATTTTGTCGAAAATTAACATAAAAGATTGTGCAGCTACTTTATTGCGTGGGTTTAATGTTGAGCATTACTGATGTCATTATACTATGACAAGCCTGTTGCAGTACGTTCTCTACTATGCGTGAAAGATACGAGCGACATGGCACAAAGGTTAGCACACTGCGCTCCCATTCGGAAGGGTGGCGGTTCAACTCTCCATCTGGCCATACACGGTTAAGTTTTACTCGGTTTCCCTAAATCGCTGTCGATAAATGCCGAGTAGTTCCTTTGAAAAGGATTATTTTCATCCCCATCCTTCAACCAATCCGAGCTTGTCCTCCGTCGTCAACAAGATGTTGCAACCTAAAAGTCTTGTCTTGCTATTTCCTGCGAAAACTTACATTTTCGCGTCTAACCAGGATTAACATTATTCTTACACACTTCCTTTACTCATAAGAAGTCTCTGTGTGTATAGGTTTCGGACAATTTTTCTTTGATCCTGCTCTTTCAGCTCAACAGTATTCCCTTAATGGCAACGTAATATTTTTTTCTGATATGCTGTACGAATTAACGTCTGTAGTCGTGTTATTATGCACGTTCTTTCCACAATCAGTGAAAAACAGAGGCTAAGAGTTTTTAAACACTTCTTCTTTCCTTCTATCCCAAAGTGACAGAACATCATTCGGACAATACAACAAGGAAATGTAGCCGATATATACCTGATGATGAGGTATCCAATACCGAAATTACTTGCGTAAAGGTAAGGTGTGTAGAGTGTGCTAGAGTGCGTGCTCTCAAACTCAGCTGGCCCTGATGTAATTAAAAAGGCCGGAGAAGTTCGCAAAACGGGTTCCAGGCCCACTTGGGATGGAGCAACTCCTCAGGCAGGCCAGTGGCTATTTATCATACAGTGAAACGCGCACGACGCCTTGTTTGTCCCAAGGTCGTCTGCATTCTACACTATTGCTCGGCTAGCCTTGGAACGGCTCCTGTACAGTCGCCAGCGAGGTACTAAGATACCCTGTGAGGGCAATGTTATCATGTCAGATCGAATTCAACTACGTAAAATTAACAATCACATCGAAATACTGGAACAAATCACACAGCAGGTACGTAGCCATAGTAAAAAGTTAAGCATTCACAAATAAACGTGGTAACCGCACACTCTACAAACTAGCGGCGAAAATCCAGGTAATAATATTTGTACAAGTTGGTTAAATCTACATCTTCCCAGTTTCTGAAGCAGATATTTCGTCGTTTTGCTAAATTCGTGTAATGAACTGGGGGATGTCTTTTCATGCTTCTCCAACTGAGCTCTGACGACGTAAATGCCGACGAAACGCATAATTGTGTCTCTTGTTTCGCATGCTATATGTGCTCCAACGATTATGTTGCCGTGCCCATTGCGGTAGTGGTTGGTAATGTCGTGTTGCCAGCAAAGTCACACTTGCTAGTTGTTCTGAAGATCCATTTGAAAGATCATGCGAAGAACGTTTTGGTCTCAAACATTCGCGACCCCTTAGGCATTGTACAACGCCGCCACTTGTGCCACAGGTACCCGTCTCTTCTGCTGCACGGAACGGGGAAGCCTACATCACCCACGTCGTTGTCTGTGGTATGGACATTCCACAGTCCGTCTTCTGGTTGTTTAACGGTAATGTGTGTGTATAAATATAATGGTAGTGTGTAACTAGCTGATAAGACTAACCGTTAACGTGACACCCTCTCCGATCTAAGGCGCTACAGTCATGGGCTGTGCGGCTGGTCCCGGGGGAGGTTCGAGTACTCCCTGGGGCATGGGTGTGTGTGTTTGTCCTTAGGATAATTTAGGTTAAGTAGTGTGTAAGCTTAGGGACTGATGACCTTAGCAGTTAAGTCCCATAAGATTTCACACACATTTGAACATTTTTGACACCCTGTCCTTTCCACTTCACCATCCCTGTATGTTCTCTATCAGTGTCGGTTAAATCTACATCTTCCCAATTTCTCAGCCAGACGTAGTAGACGAATAATTTCTCGGTGACCTGTTCTATCGCATTAGTAGCGCGTTTACAGGTGTCTGTAAGGACTGAAAAAGGGGCGTACTTGCGCACCCCCCCTCCTTGGAAATAAATTCTCATACACTTCTAGAAATTATTGCCAACTATTTCGATAAACTGCAGGTTTAAGCAGTTCTAGTACAACGAGGACGCCACTACGAGAAATACTACGTGCTTAACAATCGCTGGGTAATTTACTTTTGCCGCCCGGAGTGGCCGAGCGGTTCTAGTCGCTACAGTCTGGAACCGCGCGACCGCTACGGTCGCAGGTTCGAATACTGCCTCGGACATGGATGTGTGTGATGTCCTTAGGTTAGTTAGGTTTAAGTAGCTCTAAGTTCTAGAGGACTGATGACCTCAGAAGTTAAGTCACATAGTGCTCAGAGCCATTTGAACCATTTTAACTAACTTTTGTTTCGTTCTCACCGCTTATCAGAAAATACGACACAGCTGCGTTTTTGCACTGACTGCAGAACAGTCCTGTAACAGAGCTCCCAGTCTTTTTCCTGCCGATTTTCTACCCCCGTTATTGTATGGTACAGATCGTCTTTTTTCGTCGATTTTCTACTCCCGTTATTGTAGGGTGGAAACTGTTGAGGTAAGACCCGATGGCTGTATTGCTCACCCAAAGAATGCGGTCGTATTACCCACCAGGTGGACTTATTTCAGCTGCAGCAAAGCTTTTATACAAAATCGTCAGTAACACCTGTTTATTTTTCTTGTCCACCATGTTCGACCCGAAGACACAGAACATCCGCACCTATATTGAATGATTTTTACAGAATTTCTGACCCAACTGCGGTTTCATGTTGTACTGGACGGGTTTCGGCTCCAAACGCTATTGTCAAGTGCTACTACCTCAAGTGGTGGCGCAAAGCGGTTTGTGCCTGGATAGTTTCAAGACGATTGAAACAGGCGCTCTTGATAATGGTCCCTGAGGCCAAAACTGGTCATTTACAAAATAAAAGTGCAGTTGGTGCCGAAATTCCATTCAGATAACACATATAGTCCATAATATGCGCGACAGAGTCGATTTTGTACTCCTGTTATAAATTAATTAGGTTTCGAGGAAAAATGAAATGAAATGATCGTATGGGATTGTTGGCCGTGACGCCCCTTTCGGGGGAGTTCGGCCGTCGTATTGCTTTTTAGGTGACGCCACGTCGGCGACTTGCGAGTCAGTGATGATGGACACACAACACCCAGTCCCCTGCCAGAAATCGAACCCGGGCCCTCTGCGGTGTAGGCGGTAACGCTACCTCTACGCTACAGAGGCGGACTTCAAGGAAAAATTTTGTCGTTTAAAACTTGCTGTTATTCGTTTATTACAATTCTTAGCCATTATTACAGACTGGTAGGATTAATGACGAGCCCTAGTGTACGCCTCATCGCCGGTTCTGGCTTAGCAATAAAATGTACTCTAATCGTCGCACTGGTCGATGTCATTTGATTTAATACGTGCACAGCAAATAACACTTTATAAAAACTTGTGGGATGTGGGGACTACAGCATTTATTCGAAAGTATGATTCAGTAATGCACCCCACTACTTGGAATGAGCCACATCAACTTGGCCACATTACATCGATGAAGGCAACAATGAACTACGGCATGGAGCAAAAAGACTGGCTTCTCTCCCGTCTTCCTTTGTTCCTTTGTTGCGCAGAGAGTTCAAAAATACACTGATGGAAAAAAATCGCAACACCGAGAAGGAGTTGTGCGACATAAACGAAAATTGGTAGGCGTCTTTCTACACTCCTGGAAATGGAAAAAAGAACACATTGACACCGGTGTGTCAGACCCACCATACTTGCTCCGGACACTGCGAGAGGGCTGTACAAGCAATGATCACACGCACGGCACAGCGGACACACCAGGAACCGCGGTGTTGGCCGTCGAATGGCGCTAGCTGCGCAGCATTTGTGCACCGCCGCCGTCAGTGTCAGCCAGTTTGCCGTGGCATACGGAGCTCCATCGCAGTCTTTAACACTGGTAGCATGCCGCGACAGCGTGGACGTGAACCGTATGTGCAGTTGACGGACTTTGAGCGAGGGCGTATAGTGGGCATGCGGGAGGCCGTGTGGACGTACCACCGAATTGCTCAACACGTGGGGCGTGAGGTCTCCACAGTACATCGATGTTGTCGCCAGTGGTCGGCGGAAGGTGCACGTGCCCGTCGACTTGGGACCGGACCGCAGCGACGCACGGATGCACGCCAAGACCGTAGGATCCTACGCAGTGCCTTAGGGGACCGCACCGCCACTTCCCAGCAAATTAGGGACACTGTTGCTCCTGGGGTATCGGCGAGGACCATTCGCAACCGTCTCCATGAAGCTGGGCTACGGTCCCGCACACCGTTAGGCCGTCTTCCGCTCACGCCCCAACATCGTGCAGCCCGCCTCCAGTGGTGTCGCGACAGGCGTGAATGGAGGGACGAATGGAGACGTGTCGTCTTCAGCGATGAGAGTCGCTTCTGCCTTGGTGCCAATGATGGTCGTATGCGTGTTTGGCGCCGTGCAGGTGAGCGCCACAATCAGGACTGCATACGACCGAGGCACACAGGGCCAACACCCGGCATCATGGTGTGGGGAGCGATCTCCTACACTGGCCGTACACCACTGTTGATCGTCGAGGGGACACTGAATAGTGCACGGTACATCCAAACCGTCATCGAACCTATCGTTCTACCATTCCTAGACCGGCAAGGGAACTTGCTGTTCCAACAGGACAATGTACGTCCGCATGTATCCCGTGCCACCCAACGTGCTCTAGAAGGTGTAAGTCAACTACCCTGGCCAGCAAGATCTCTGGATCTGTCCCCCATTGAGCATGTTTGGGACTGGATGAAGCGTCGTCTCACGCGGTCTGCACGTCCAGCACGAACGCTGGTCCAACTGAGGCGCCAGGTGGAAATGGCATGGTAAGCCGTTCCACAGGACTACATCCAGCATCTCTACGATCGTCTCCATGGGAGAATAGCAGCCTGCATTGCTGTGAAAGGTGGATATACACTGTACTAGTGCCGACATTGTGCATGCTCTGTTGCCTGTGTCTATGTGCCTGTGGTTCTGTCAGTGTGATCATGTGATGTATCCTGACCCCAGGAATGTGTCAATAAAGTTTCCCCTTCCTGGGACAATGAATTCACGGTGTTCTTATTTCAATTTCCAGGAGTGTATATCTGAAAGATAATGTCTGTTCAGATTTCAAGCCAGTCACATAAGAGCGGCACCAGTTGCGCCACTAGGTGCATAATTAGTTACTAAGACGTGCGGAGTTGATGTTAGTCAAGAATGCCTTCAAGGCTACAAAGACGCCATGATCAACACCTCACTGAGTTTGAACGAGGTCGTGTAGCAGAGCTGGATGTTTCTTCTGCGATATTGCAGAAATACTTGGCAGGAATGTAACCACTGTACATGTTCTCTGGCAGCGGTGGTCACCAGAATGTGCGGTCACTAAAAGACCCGGACTCCGGACTCGCGCATCGTACTGTATCTGTAGCAGCAATTTGGGCAGTATTTGGCACCATAGTGACACAACGAACTGTTACAGATAGGTTACTTAAAGGAAAGATCCGAGACAGACGCCCTGTAGCGTGCATTCCACTGACCCCGAACCACTGTCATTTTCGACTTCCGTGGCGTCAAGCGAGAGCTCACTGGAGGGCAGGGTGGAGAACTGTTGTATTTTCTAATGAAACATAGTTCTGCCTCAGTGCCAGTGGTGGCCATGTGTTGGATAACTGGAGGCCATCAGAGGGTCTGCAACCAACCTGTCTGCGTGCTAGACACATTGAACCTACACCTGAAGTTTTGTGAGGGATGCGATTTCGTGACAGCAGGAACACCATGACTGCAAATTTTTACGTCAGTCTGGGTATTCGACCTGTTGTGCTGCCGTTTATGAGCAGCACTCCCGGCGGTATTTTCTAACAGGAGAACGCTAGCCCACATGCCGCTGTTGTAGCCTAACATGCTCTACAGAGTGTCGACATGTTTCTTTGACCTACTCGATCACCAGATCTGTCTCCAGTCGACCGCATACGCTTCATCATCAGACAATTCCACTGTGATCCATAACAGCATTAACCGTCGCTGTATTGATCGACGAAGTGCAATAGGCATGGAAATCCATCCCACCAACAGACATGTGATACCTGTGCAACACAATGCAGGCACATATGCACGCTCGCATTCAGCATTCTGGCGGTTACACCGGTTATTAATGAACCAGCATTTCACATTTGCAATGGCTTATTTCGCGCTTTCATTAATCGCTTAAATAGTTACCTAGACAAATGTATTCCCGAAATTTCATTGCTCTACATTAATTACTTTTTTTTTGGTGTTGCGATTTTTTTTCCGCAAGTGCATAAAAGGGAGGATGACTTTAAAGGGAACGATATCTACGCTTTCTCCTCGAATGGATTTTTTTTTCCTTTCTCATTATTTTCTAACAGAAAAGATGGTATTCTCTGCGCCAAAACCTGAAATTTCTGTTAATTAAACTTAGCAGTCTTAAAATTCATACTTCCGACAAAAAGTCTATTAAATGTGTGATGTGTGGTGTATTCCGAGCCTCTCCATAATCATCAGTTCTCTAACACGTAATAAGTTTTTTGTGTCTCGAACAAAAATTTGCTCTTGTGACATGACACACGCATCCAAACACGCCAAATTATATAAAAAGGTGGCAACTTCAGAGTTGCAGACGCCATGACTGCTTTGGTGACGATGTGGTGGCCGATCAAACACGTCATTCCTGTCTCCGGTCTGTATACCTGCTATAACTGCGCCCAGTGGGGCAGATGTAGTGATGGGACAAACGAGTGTTGAATGAAACTGGTCTGCAGCCACGTCAGTCTCTCCAGGTTTGAGTGGTTTCATTCACTTAATGAGTGTGACACAACCGACTGCCAAAAGTATCTGTTGACGTCAGTTATACGAATTTTTTCATTCAGTCTCTGGGTCTGAGTGATTTCACTTATTTTCCACCGTTTTTCACTGGGGGGGGGGGGGGGCATCAGACTTGGCTGTGGGGCGGGTGTGTGCCACCGCCGCTGCTGCCAGGGCCAGGGATTCAGCCGGCGCGAGGAGGTGCCCCGGTGGCCGGTAGGTGCTCCTTGCCGCCGGAACCTGCGCTAGCGGTAACTGGCGACCTCCGCCCGCAGTCTGCCACCCTAGCCGTGTACCAGCAGGACGCTGACGTGGAGCCAGCAGCAGAAATTTTGGCTCTTTTTTTTTTTTTCTTCTTCTTTCACGTACCCACTAAGAGAACTTCTATGCTTGCTCAACTTCGTACTCCCGACGAAGCTTTTTTAATTAGTTACACAGTTGCACCGGGAACAATTTAATGCACAGCAGTCTCTCTGTCAGTTTTAAGTGATGAAAAGAACAACAGCCTTTCAGTATGTAATTAAATGAACATGTATAATAACTTTGGCGTACCCATTGAAATGTCTTCACGTACACTGGGGGGGGGGGGGGGGGGTTAGTCGCTGGTGGTATATGTACCATGGTTTATATTCAAATACCACCCCTTTACTTCACCTAATGAACGTACCACGTACATACAGAGGACTGGGTAATTCAGTCAACTAAAACCATTCAGCAGTGCTTGCAGATGAATGAACGAATGAAAACATGCCTCAACTGACAGAAAAAGTAAGAACTGGTTTGACTTGAAAAGAAAGAACGAATAACTCACTCAGACAGTCGGCAAAACACCACCGAATTTGGTCGACATTTTTCATTCAGTTGTTTCCAGAGACTGGTTTCACGCTAAAGAAATGAATGAATGAATAATCCATCCGATACGTAAAACTATAGGCGACTGATCCGATTGTTTCTATTCGGTTCCTCCCATAGACTGGCTTCATTCAAAGGAGTGAATGAATAATTCAACCGATGCGTAAAGCTCCAACCGAATGTGTCGATTGTTTTCCAAGAAGCAACTGAATTGATTGTTTTAATTAGGTTGTTCTCATTACTAGGCAGGTGGGTCAGATACGAAGCCGAACTAGGCGGAATCCAGGGCAGTGCACGACTTTGTAAGTGGCGCGCCGAGCCAGTGTGAAAATCTACAGAAGGTTCCAAGCATTAACAAAGATTGGCCACTATAAACTTCGCAGTCGATTTTGAAATAAATTCCTACAGCATAATCTAAATTTCCAGAAAAGCTTACTGCGATGTCTGAGACGTGGATCAGTTTCATTGCAACAAATTTCACTGTCTTAAATTTGAGTTAGTGAATCAGTCTCCAGTAAACTGTTTTTTTTTTTTTTTTAATTCGCAACAGTAACTAGTAGTCAAGACAGGTAGACGATTGGTCATATATGTACAATATTTAGAGGGAGGTCCATTAAGGTCTGTTGCCAAATGTTCGCAATATGCACAGGAATTCGTTGTGTAAATTCGATAGAATTTGTAATGAAATGAAAAGTCGTGTGACGAGGGCCTCCCGTCGGGTAGACCGCTCGCGTGGTGCAAGTCTTTCGATTTGACGCCACTTCGGCGACTTGCGTGTCGATGAGGATGAAATGATGATGATTAGGACAACACAACACCCAGTCCCTGAGCGGAGAAAATCTCCGACCCAGCCGGGAATCGAACCCGGGCCCTTTGGATTGACAGTCTGTCGCGCTGACCACTCAGCTACCGGGGGCGGACAGAATTTGTAATGAAACAGTTAAAAAGTTTGAAGAGTTCTTCTTATGGGTCCGCTGCAACTGTTTAAGTCGATTTTGCAAAATGAAGAAACCACACAACATCGGCTTAATCCACAATCTTTTTTGTGTACACGACCGGTTTCGGAGCACTTAAAGTTCCATCATCTGGTGTAAACTGTAACAATAAAAATATTGTTACATAACAATGGAAGGGATCCTCAAGTCCGAAATGATAGATCAGGAACAGTGCGGCGAAAATTACTAAAAAGCTAATAAAATAAATTAAAAGAAAGAACTGGACTTTACCTACAAATAAAATCACTCAAAATAGTCTTCCTGTTTGCGTTCTGGTCGCGCAGCGCGGGGGAACAGCTTTTATGGAATTGATGTAAGTCATTCCACGCAATATGTGATTTCTCTACCCGTGCCGTTTCTTCACTTTTTATAAAGTTTAAGTAGACGCGACCTCTAGTAACAGAAAACATATGAGAAATATTGTTGGTAAAGAGGCTGTAAGCAGTATCCATATTCCCAAAGCGCTCCTCTCTAGCCAATGATCCGTGTAATTAATAAATATACTATTTTTCAGTTAAATCTTAAATACTCAATACTGATCCACAATATGCCTCTGGAACTTCAATCCATATTCATGAATTTAACCAATGTTAAATCCAGTTAGTACTCCAAATGGAGTGTCATCGTACTGGTTGATTTCACATCCCGTTTACTCATTTCATCGTTATAAGAACTGGGAAAATAGTGGCGTCACATTTCGGACCACAAAGCACAAAGCAAGGTGGTTTTGCGGTGATGTGGAAACACTACGTGACATCTTCTAGAACACTCGTGCAGAATGATACTATTACTGAGGTAAGGACAATACGTAGAAAATGTAAGTAAACTCTTTAGGCACCAGCAAGGTTGACAGGGTTTCCTCTGAGACGGTGCAAGCTTACACTGAAAATAAAGAGGAGTGTGGCTGACGTATGATTTTTCATTGCTTAATGACACACTTGGTTTTATTGGTAGCCTTCCGAACATTTGAATTCCTTTATACAATGGGATTTCTGCACTACGTATTGCTGAAACCGGTGTCACCTGTCTCAGTATCGATACAAAATATCGCAGGTGAATGGCCTTCTCACAGCACAGTGTCATTGAAGCAGTAAAACATCTGAATTATCTGAATTGATAGACATTTGAAGAGAGAGGAGGGCTGTCTCTAGAAAATCCACATACAGACGCTACCAAAAAATCTTCCAGAAATCTGTTTACCTTTAGATGTGTATATATAGTCCGCAAACCACTGTGAAGTGCATGGCAGGAAACACTTCCCACTCTACCAGTTACTGGAGATTTTCCCGTTCCATTCACGTATGGAGCGCGGGAAGAATAAATGTTTAAACGCCTCTGCGCGGGCTATAACAAGTCTGATCTTTCCCTACGGGAAATATACGTGAAAGGTTGTAGTATATTCTTAGATTCCTCACTTAAGACTAGTTTTTAGTAAATAGCTTCCCACGAGAAAGTTTGAGTATATCTTCAAGCGTGTACCAGTTCATTTTTAGAGTCCCGACGGAGGTCTATAGTCCCTTGGTGGCGTAAGTAATCGGAGCTTCTAAGCCAATGAAGCCAAAAGATACGTCCATTGGTGTCACATATTTTGACTCACTCATCAAAACCTACAGGGAACTTCCTATTGATCTAAAATGATGAATTTTTGGCAAGAAGTAAGGTTTCATAGTACAAGTAAAGGAAAAAATCGGTAAATTGTTAATTTTAACTGCACTTTTGTCATTTGTTATCTGATGCGAAAACTGAATTTAAAACAATCAGTAAATAAAATGTTCTCGAGTTTCCAACCGCGTCAATTGCTTAAAACTACACGAGCTTTCGGCCAAGTACTCCTTGGCCATTGTCAAGTGTTATGACTGCCAGTGGGCTGTTGGGTGCGCCATTATATACGCTAGCTGCCGGCTGTGACGTCACTGGTGCCCGTGACATTGCCATATACGGGCATGTTTTGAGTCGGCGTTCGATGCGCCCTCTTCAACCGCGCGATCACTGAATCCCACGCAGCGCTGAGCTGCAAGTCACCGTCTCTATTCAGGGTGTTTCCGGTAATTTTTATTTCTATGGCTTCCTTTATTAAACTGTCCCAGAAGCCGTTAGTACAAACCACGACAGAGGTATCGTCAAATTTTATGTGGTGACCGTTTTCTAACGCATGCTCAGCTAACGCATATTTCTCTGGATAGCGTAGGCGATAATACCTCTCGTGTTCTTTCCTGCGTTGTTCCACAGTGCGCAGTGTTTGTCCAACGTACTTCTGGCCATACTCACAAGGTGGTCGTAGGTTGTGTTCCAAAAATGAACAGCATAGAGGTAGAAGTGATGACACTTTCTGCAGGACCTGACCATCATTTTGTAGGAAAATGGTCAAGCACGTGCAGTGCAAGCTATTACTTATTTGTTTGACTGATAGGGCTGCTATACCACCTACTGCACTCCCCTGACTTAAGCCCTCGTGAGTTCAACACGATTTCTAAACTGAAGGAAACACTTCACGGCATTCACTTCAGAACTGCTACAAATTCGTCGGGCAACAGACAGCGCCGCTCGAACTGTCAACACAACTGGCACTGTTAAGAGTATCCTACGACTTCCACATCGCTGGCAACGGGTTATACACAATGTTGGTGACTACTTTGAATGTCAGTATAACTTTGAAACACGTATCTATTTTGTACGAGCTGTAAATAAATAGTCGCCAGCATTAAAGTTCCAATCCTCGTACTGCACACACTAACACTTGTTTACGTGTCCATTCAGCTATAACACGGAGCGCCGCCCCGCGCATCCACACAGGCTTATCATTCGGCCACGACTGTCTGACAGGGTGGGTAAGCAATTTCCTATAAATGCTGGCTATATTATCCTTTATCCTACAAGTCAGCTCTGTCACCTGCTCCTTGCGTGACTCAGCCTATGTAATGCTTCCATTATGTAACCCTACGAATTGCCGGCCGGAGTGGCCGAGCGGTTCTAGGCGCTACAGTCTGAAACCGCGCCACCGCTACGGTCGCAGGTTCGAATACTGCCGGGGGCATGGATGTGTGTGATGTCCTTAGGTCAGTAAGGTTTAAGTAGTTCTAAGTTCTAGGGGGCTGATGATCTCAGCAGTTAAGTCCGATAGTGCTCAGAGCCATATCCCTACGAATTATTACAGCTAGGTATGAGGTGTTGACATAAGTGCCAACACCGTGTTTCTTGAGGAGGCCGAAATGCACGCTGTTAAAACTCACGCAAACGGTCGTGAGGCCTGGAACAGGTCAGAGAAATAAGACTAGCAAACAGGAGGTAACTGGTAGAATACTTAACTTTATTCCATAATTGGAGAACAGAGGTCTGACGGTACAGGCTTCATAAGAGAACCAGCAAAAGATAAATGGCGCCTTGCTAGGTCGTAGCAATTGACGTAGCTGAAGGCTATGCTAACTATCGACTCGGCAAATGAGAGCGTAATTCTCAGTGAACCATGGCAAGCAACGTCGGCTGTACAACTGGGCGAGTCCTAGGAAGTCTCTCTAGACCTGCCGTGTGGCGGCGCTCGGTCTGCAATCACTGATAGTGGCGACACGCGGGTCCGTCGTGTACTAGCCGACCGCGGCCGAGTTAAAAGCTACCACCTAGCAAGTGTGGTGTCTGGCGGTGACACCACATTCCTCCCCCGCAAATCGGCGAACGGTGGTGTTATAAGGCTTCCGCCCGCCGTGGGGAGGACCCCATGTTGACGAATGCGACGAGGTGGGGAGCCTAACAACAGGCGAGGCTGTGCCACCCGCACCCGGCCATTCGGTCCGAGGGGAGCTACGAAACGCCTGAAAACCTAGTCCAGGGTGCACGCCAACATGCGGTGTATGCGCCCGTATAGAGTCAGGAGGCGCCGAAGGGTCGACCTCCATCGAGTCGGAGCACCCGACTGGCGAAGACGACAGATGGTCCGGAGCGGGCAAGAGTTCCATGGCGAAGGACAACTGGTCACGGGAAACGATCGGCGGCGCGTGACCCAGGGAGGCCCCCGGCGGTTGCAGCGACGCGTCCACTGCGGGCGGCGTCGGCGAGAGAACAGGCGGCGGCGGCGGCGGCGGCGGCGGCGGCGGTGGCGCTGGCGGCGCGTCGCCATGGGGCAAAATGGAAGGCAGCGTCGGTAACACCTGGGGATGAGGCGAGCTAGTAGATGGGTCCCCAGGGCGCTGACCGGACGGCACCGTCGCTGAAAGCAGACGGGGAGCGGCAGATCCCGTGCGACGACAGAGGCGCAGCTGATTGAGATGCCGACGCACCTCACCAGAGGCCCCCAAAACCAGATACATCGCGCGGCCGAGGCAGCGAAGAATGCGCCCTGCGAGCCAACGCCGTGAACCGCGATAGTTGCGATAGTATACTACGTCGCCAGGAGCAAAAGCAGGTGGCTGCCGCAGCACAGGAACCTGATGCGGCGGATGCAGCAAAGACATCAAGGTTCGATGAGGACGACCGTGTAACAACTCAGCCGGCGAGCGACCATCTCGGGGCTGAGAGTGATACGATGACAAAAAGAGCAACAACGCGTCCTCCCGAGAATGCGACTCTTTCAATTTCAACATCTGTGACTTGAAGGTCTGGACCAATCTTTCAGCGGCACCGTTTGACTGAGGCGAAAACGGCGCGGATGTCAGATGTTGAATACCATTGGCCTTGCAGAATGACTGAAATTCTGCGGACATGAATTGTGGGCCATTGTCGGAAACAATAGTCTGTGGAAGACCTTCAATGCAAAAGATAGCGGACAGCGCTTGGATGGTGGCAGAAGACGTCGTGGAAGACATCCGGACAACAAAAGGAAAATTACTGAATGAATCGACAACAACCAACCAGCGAGCATTCCAGAATGGACCAGCAAAATCGATGTGTAAGCGTTGCCAAGGGGAAGTGGCTTTCGGCCATGCAAAGAATTTCCGCGGTGGCGCGGATTGTTGTTCGGCACACGCCATGCAAGAAGAGCACATATTTGTAATCGCAGCATCGATTCCGAACCAAGTACAGTGCTGACGAGCAAGCTGTTTCGTTCGCACTATACCCCAATGTCCTCGGTGGAGAAGCCGTAAGACTGAGGACTGTACCGAACGTGGGACCACGACCCTGGACTGATCATTATCAGAACGCAACAACAAAACACCACGTCGAACCAACGGATCGTCGATCCGTGACTTTGACAAGGGCCATTGCGTAGCAACAAAACGCAAAACTATAGTAAGGACAGGGTCAGCAGCTGTGGCTGTAGCTACACGACGAAAATCAGTCGGAAACGATTCGACCACGTCATCGGTTTCCGCATCAATGAACATGCAAGCAAGTTCGGAAGAATCGAATGCTCTATCCTCAGCAACAGGCAAACGGAACAACGCATCGGCGTTTCCGTGCTTAGCAGTGGACCAATACAAGATATCGTAGCGGTACTGCGAGAGGAAAATAGACCAGCGAATGAATTTCTGCGCTGTACGTGGAGGTACAGGCTTGTTCGGATGAAAAAGCGACGTCAAAGGTTTGTGGTCTGTGATGATGGTAAAGTGACGACCATACAAGAAATCGTGAAACTTTGTAACACCAAACACGAGACCCAAAGCTTCTTTCTGTATCTGTGAATAATTTCTTTGCGCTGACGAGAGCAATTTGGACGCAAAGGCAATAGGGCGATCATGCGATCCATCTTTGTGCGCAAGCACAGCACCGATCCCGAAATCCGATGCATCTACCATCAACAAAAGGGGTTTCTGGGGATCGAATGGCGTAAGGCAAGTATGAGAAAGCAACGCCGACTTCAACTGGCGAAAGGCGCGTTCGCATTCCGTCGTCCAGACGAACGGAACACCTTTACGGCGTAAGCGATGAAGCGGAGCTGAAATGGAAGAGGCATGTGGGATATATCTATGGTAGTAATTTATTTTACCCAGCACACTCTATAGCTGCTTCAAATTCTGCAGCGAAGGCAAGTCTTGTATGGCATGGAGGTGCTCTGGACTGGGATGTATGCCTTGGGCATTGAGTACATGTCCCAGATATGGCAATTCACGAGCAAAAAACACACATTTGTCCTTCCACAAGCGAAGATCATTTTGTCGCAAGACCTGAAATAATGTTCTGAGGTTGGCTAAATGTTCTTCTTCCGTATTTCTGGACATCACAATATCGTCCAGATAGTTTGCTGCAGTAGGGACCGACGCACAAACAGTTTGTAAATATTGCTGACACAATGCAGGGGCGGATGCACACCCGAATGGCAGTCTTTTGAATCGGTACAATCCAAGATGCGTGTTAACCACCAATACGCACTGGGATTCTTCGTCCACCGGTATTTGCAAGTACGCATCTGCTACGTCCAACTTTGAAAAATATGTACCCGGGCACAGGTTGTCAAACAGATCTTCTGGGCGGGGTAAAGGAAAAGTTGCAGTCACTAGTTGTGGATTCACTGTTGCCTTGAAGTCCACACAAAGTCTCAATTTTCCGGAAGGTTTTTGCAAAATTACTAAGGGTGAGGCCCAGAGAGAAGCCTGCACACGTTCAATCACACCTTGTGATTCCAAATCGTGTAATGTTCTTGCGACCTCATCACGCAATGCGTGGGGAACATTGCGCGCCCGGAAAAATTTCGGTTGGGGGTTTACTTTCATATCCAAATGTGCTTCATAGTTCTTAGCGCAACCAAGGCCCGGTGCAAAAATGTCTGCAAACTCTTCACAGAGACGAGAAACACTGGCTGAAGGCACAGTCTAGTTCACTGATAGGACCTGATTGACTATAGACAAGTTAAACAGCTGAAATAAATCTAAACCAAACAAGTTCACGGCAGAAGAAGAACGAAGGGCGCAAAATGACACAAGTTTTGTTTGTCCCTTGTATGTTGCAAGAAGGCTGCACTGTCCTAACACAGGGATATGCTGTCCTGAATAACTATGTAACTTAACATTTGTGGCATGCAACGGAGGTGTGCCCAGTTGTTTGTACGTGTCTTTATTGATCAATGAAACTGCAGCTCCGGTATCGAGCTGGAATGGGATCAGGTTGCCATTAATGTCCAAATCTACAAAAAGTTTATTGTCCTGCTGACGACAAGAGCGACTGTCTCGTGCAACGTGAACTGACACTGGTACAGAATCACTTGTGACTTGACGGGATTTCCGTCGATGTCGACGCTCACTTTTTTTGGGACGAACACAGTCACTGTTAGAGAGAGTGGCACTGGGCGGAGTGGAATTAACTACATGAATTTCTATGGGCGAAGGTTCACGAGCCTGAGTATCCTTGGTTCGATTCCGGCGCGAAGCAAAGGGCCTGGAATGGTTTTTAGTGTCCGTTTTGAGCTTTTTCTGGCAAACACTCTGAACATGTCCTTTTTTATTACAGAAAAAGCAAATAGCTTGGCATGACGGGCAATTCTCACCCAAATGTCTAGTAGCACACCGCGGGCATGATTTCACTGCAGTTGCGTGCTTGCGCGGCACACGTGGCTGTGCGGACGTGCGCGAGGGCTGTTTACAGTTCCGTGCAGCTCGCCCGGCGGGCCGGTTAATGTGACACACAGCTGGCGAAGTTTCAAATGATTCCTGAGCAAAGTCAAGTGTGTCTTGCCTATCCAATATGTCTATCACTTGTTGAAGGGAGGGATTGACTAGTTTCAAAATCTGTTCCCGAATACAAACATCAGAAACGTTCTGTGCAATCGCATCACGCACCATAGTATCTGAATAAGGTAGGCCACATGCACACTCAAAAGCACAATCCCTAGTAAGGCCTTGCAAAGTTGCAACCCACTCCCGATTAGTCTGACCGGCCGTACGTTTTGTACGAAAGAATGTATACCTTTTTGCAACGACATTGACTGATTCTTTGAAATAGGCATCTAACGCAGACAAAATTTCTTCGTAGGACAGAGTTGCTACATCGCGTCGGGGAAACAATTTCACTATCACACGGTAGGTGGACACACCTACACAAGAAAGGAGATGAGGCTGCCGCTCGTTACCTTGAATTCTGTAGGCGGCGAGATGGAATCCAAATTGGCGTGACCACTCCGTCCAGCTTTCCATTTCCGCATCAAAATGACGAAAAGGTGGTGCAACTGCGTGTTGTGGCTGCTGTAACGGTGGAGCGGTGGCGGCCGCATCGTTTTGCAGTGCACGTTGACCCCGGACGAGCTGTCCAAGGGCATCCAATAAGGCCTGGGTCTGCTGATTCTGCAAGCGATAATATTCGGACAGTACATCTGGAGATTGTAGCGAAGCCATGACATAAGTAACTTAAGCAAGTTGAAATAAGAAGACCCTTTTTAGACTCGTCGCCAATGAGGTGTTGACATAAGTGCCAACACCGTGTTTCTTGAGGAGGCCGAAATGCACGCTGTTAAAGCTCACGCAAACGGTCGTGAGGTCTGGAACAAAAAAAATGGTTCAAATGGCTCTGAGCACTATGGGACTCAACTGCTGTGGTCATTAGTCCCCTAGAACTTAGAACTACTTAAACCTAACTAACCTAAGGACATCACACACAACCATGCCTGAGGCAGGATTCAAACCTGCGACCGTAGCAGTCGCACGGTTCCGGACTGCGCGCCTAGAACCGGATCTGGAACAGGTCAGAGAAATAAGACTAGCAAACAGGAGGTAACTGGTAGAATACTTAACTTTATTCAATAATTGGAGAACAGAGGTCTGACGGTACAGGCTTCATAAGAGAACCAGCAAAAGATAAATGGCGCCTTGCTAGGTCGTAGCAATTGACGTAGCTGAAGGCTATGCTAACTATCGTCTCGGCAAATGAGAGCGTAATTCTCAGTGAACCATGGCAAGCGACGTCGGCTGTACAACTGGGCGAGTCCTAGGAAGTCTCTCTAGACCTGCCGCGTGGCGGCGCTTGGTCTGCAATCACTGATAGTGGCGACACGCGGGTCCGTCGTGTACTAGCGGACCGCGGCCGAGTTAAAAGCTACCACCTAGCAAGTGTGGTGTCTGGCGGTGACACCACAAGGTATTTGTACGAATTGACCGATTCCAGTTGTGACTCTTTGATATTATAATCATAGGATAGTACTCTTTTCGTTTTGTGAACTACACAGATTTATATTTGTCAACGTTTAAACAAGGTGCCAATCTTTTCATTACACTAAATCTTATCCAGAGTTGACTGAATATTTGTGCAGCGTTATACAAAACACCATCATCTGAGAAAACTTTGAGGTTACTATTAACATTGTGTGCAAGGTCTTTAATGTGAAATATGGCGGCTACAGTGTAAACGCAGATTCCTGGGACAGTCAAAGTTCATCTGTCGATGACCCTCCGTCCAAGAGCCGGCCGTGGTGGCGGAGCGGTTCTAGATGCTTCAGTCCGGAACCGCGCGTCTGCTACGGTCGCAGGTTCGAATCCTGCCTCTGGCATGGATGTGTGTGATATCCTTAGGTTACTTAGGTTTAAGTAGTTCTAAGTTCTAGGGTACTGATGACCTCAGATGTTAAGTCCCATAATACTCAGAGCCATTTGAACCATTTTTTCCATCAAGAAGCCATGTATTTGCGTCCCCATACCAATAAATCCTCAATCTAGTCAAAAATGTCGCTTGATGCACTATACTACTCTACGTTAGATAATTAGCGTAAGATGCTAGGAGTATCTTATAATCCCATGTGTACCGCTCACCCTGGGATCATGAAGATTAGATTAATTACAGGTCAAAATAGCTCTGAGCACTATGGGACTTAACTTCTGAGGTCATCAGTCCCCTAGAACTTAGAACTACTTAAACCTAACTAACCTAAGGACATCACACACATCCATGCCCGAGGCAGGATTCGAACCTGCGACCGTAGCGGTCACGCGGTTCCAGATTGTAGCACCTAGAACCACTCGGCCACACCGGCCAGCAATTAGAGGTCGCAGAGAAGCCAATAAACGACCACACGCCCACGCTCTGACCGTGAAAGAAGAAAGGAAAATATATCTAACACGTATCAAGGAAAGTACACTGTGCCAAGGAGTCCACAGCACCTTATTACCACATCTGTATGGGTTCCTTTATTTAGCTAAGAAGGTACTAGGTTGTATTTACCAGAAATATAGATTTTTATCATTTTCCAACGAATGTTTCCCACTCTCCTTCACGAATACCACAGCTTGGTAACTGTCTATACGGTGGCAATAATGCAAATTCAGAACCTTGAGATGTGAAGTGAAATCCCCAATAACACCCAGCCAGTTAACGAGCTATAAAGGGAACCAATGCTGGTTGGACGACTTTCTTTCACATCTCCTGGAAAGAATCTAGTATGCTGTGTAGACTATTCATCGACCATACCAAACTCACTCACGGCAGGACGACGAGAGGGCTCACCCTGATGTGAGTGACAGACTCCCCAAAACTCGCCGAGCGTATCTCTTTGGTCAACCGTAGCCTCCCACATGAAGACAAAGAAACAGCTCTCGGAAGAATAAAAAAAATGGCTCTGAGCACTATGGGACTTAACTTCTGAGGTCATCAGTCCCCTAGAACTTAAAAGTGAAACTTCCCCTTTGAACAATTATACAAGACTGTGCTTAAACTGACACACAATATTTTGTTAGCGCAACGCAATCTGACTTTCAAAATTCCCTACAAAAGAATGGTCCTGACTAACATTAAACTATACCTTTCACAAATCACTTACCTCACAAAAATCTTCGCTGCTCAAGCTACTGCAATACAGCGAGCGCCACTACTGCCAGCTAAATAAAAGATTCAAACTATGGAAGGCACTAACTACTGATAGGGATAGTTAGCAAATGAAAGATATTAGTAGAGAACAAATAATGTATTTACCTTGATATCATCATATATAAATATAGCAGTTCATGCCAAATTACAAAACTCCGCCATCTCTCTCCCCACATCCACCACTGCTGGCGGCTCACCTCCAACTGCGCAACGCTACGCGCTGTTAACAGCCAACTGCCCAACGCTACAATGGCAGACAACAATGCAAACTAGCCACAGACTGCACACAGCACAGCCAGTGATTTTCATATTGAGCGCTACGTAACGCTGCCAATAAGAAAACATAAACAGCCTACTTACATAGCCCCCATGCTCCCCACAAAAATTTTTACAAATTGGATTGGGCAGTGGCCAATACAGATTTGAAAAAAAATTTTTCAAAATTACAATAACAAAGAAATCAAATGCACACACTTAGTGATACAATGTTGGTCAAAAGCTAAAAATTTCTCACAGTCCATAAAGACAGTCCACATTGTTCATCACAGTAAAAATGCAGAGTTTTTCTCAAAGTCTGAGCAGTAAATGAAAATGCACACAGAAGTAGTGGATTTCCATGCAGTCTTGAAGAAGTAGTGTTGTCCTTCCAACGGAAAAACAGTGCTGACTCTTGACATGCAGACAGGTAATGGGCCACAACATAGCAAACCCACAGCAGAGTCAGTCGAAATTTTGAAGAGTATTGATAGGTAGGTCATCACAGAACAGACCCACTGTAGTCCTTGTAGAGATAACGGTATTGGTGGGCCACCAGAGGTGCAGACCCACTGCAGTCCTTGTAGAAATGGCCAGCAGCCATCTGTTGCGACTGTGCCGGTGCACAATCACCATTGAAGAGTCTTGCGGATAATATAGCAAGTCCATAAACCACCACTTGTGCACTCACAACGTTTTTGGAATTGTCCTTAGAACCAGCAATGCTGTTATCCAGTCCCTTGCAGAATTAGTAACACACGTGCAAACACTATCAGTCCCTACTTCTCACATATTGTCCATATACTATGACCAACAGAAACGTGTGCAGTGAAATGTAACTAACAAGTTAATAATATCATGAACTGGTGACAATTACAATTTTATAACATAAGAATACAATAACAAAGGTACAAAACACATCATTAAAAACATAATAATACAGATAACGTTTGTAGTAATAGGGGCTTTACAAAAGAATAGAAATAAACATATACATCAGTGTTACAGGAATTATGACATAAGTAAATACATAAAAGATCAGAATAACTTTTGAAACATCAACTTTACACATGAGCATTAAAACAAAACAGAATTAATAATGTCTAACATCTTTACAAAGTAAATAACATATTATTAACGCAAATTATATTTGAGGATAACAGTATTCCTCATCATAGTTCATGTAGCTGAGTATGAGAAAAATTCTACAACAAAAGTCTGATGAGGTAAACATATAAAGACAGGAAGAACATATATACACAAGGGTACCCAAACACATAGTGGGATAACACAAAAGGAAAGGACAGGGTTTGTTTCATTGCAGTATTTTGCAAACAAAACTTTCTTTGCTTCTTGGAGATCTCCCTTCATTCATCATTATTCCCAAAAGTCCTATCTAAGCCTGCCTTCTGTATTTCGTTCACATCCTCTGTCAAAAATAGTTTTTCTCCACTGTACAGTATCCTTTTTATTTTGCCAGACCATTTTCTGATAGCTTCTCAATGCATTTCTTATAAATTTATAATAGTTAGTTTCTTATATAGTCTCCTCTTAAGCTAACTTAAATCTACTGAGCTCAGGTACTAAACTAAGGGACGAGGCAATGCAGCAGCACATAACAAATCAACACAAAATGCAATGCAAAAAAAAATGCAAATTGGCAAAGCTAGCAGCATAAATTAGCAAAAGTCAAATTCAATAACACTATGCCTGGCAAACAGCAGCAACTTATACCTAAACATGACATAGTGCAAGCAGAAAAAATATTACACTAAAATGGCCATGTCTAATACCTATGTCACATCTTAACATTAGAGTGATGCATCACAAAAACTTACGCTAGTAGATAAGTTACCAAACCGTAAAAAAATTATTTATGCAATTCCTGTGAAGGGAAATGTCTTTTTGTGCTCCCTCATTTGTTTTGGATAGATCATAAAATTATTTACTGGATCTGTAGGCATAAAATATTTATATTAGTACATATATTAAATTTTATTTTAACCAATGCTGCAGTGCAGCTAGAAACTTGATATTAAACAAAATGTGTAAATAAATACATAAAGCAAGCCATATGGCATTTTTCTTAACTAGCAAGGCAATAGCTGTGAAATGTTTCTCATCGTTTCATTAGGCATTTCAGTAAATATCATAAATTACGAGCTCCACAGTATGTTTTCAACAAGGAGATGTCAGTAGCGCGGACAATGGCCTTCCCTTTCTTTTTTTTCTACCTGTGCTTCTGACGAGGCACTCACACTAATGGCTTGTTCTCCAGGCGTCTGACACACCTGGGTGCCCACGACGCATTATGTGCAGGTGGTCACTTAACTTTCGTATGGAAATATTTACGACAGCAGTTTCCGCTAGAGTGACAGTCATATATACAAAATTTCACAGGTCGAGAATTTACTTTGCAAATGTGTAGAAACAAAATCCTATGAATATAACAGTGTCCAAAAAAATTTTCAGTGGCATTGTGATACATTCACACATGATTCACACATGTACTCACATTTCATAATTCTAAAGTATGATTCTTGGTTTCCAACATCCTTTTCCATAAGTCCCTAATCACTATTCATTACTCCTTACCTTATTACACATATATATATTCGTCGACACGTCAATCTTGCGACGACACTTCAATATTTCATCATAATAAATACATAGCATAACCAAATTCCTCATATAGCACCAGCTTATTAACCATAAACATACCTCAGCAGCATAATACACATCGTCGTCGTAAAAAAATAACATCATAACACTTCAGTCAAATCTCAAAATCGTCGTAGCTTCCTCCAAGAATTAAAAAATTCTCTGCTCATGTCAAAAGTGTCATCTGCCTCAAACGTACTTTAAAAATCATGAATCCATACCAAATACATCATTCAAAGCTCTCATAGTATCACAATGGTTCCACAAAACTATGAAGAGTTCACACAGTACAGACAAAATACAATTTCGTAAGTATGAAGTTACCCAACGGTGTAATTACGTAAACATGTTTCACTGACGTAGTAAAAAACATACTTATCTCTCAGTTAAATGATCAGGTAGCTGTGTAATTCTGTGTTAGAGAAATATGGTACCGATGTGTAAAGTTGTATAAGCAAATACCATATTAGCTAGGGTTCCTTGTGGTTGCCACACACATGGTACACAAAGTAAGCGTGTACCCCCCTGAGGATTAATGTAATTATACCCTCAGGTGTTACAGATTACACCAATGGAATGAAATATATCACGGAAAACTTTCTTTGTAATTCAAAAATCTTTAAAAATAAATGTTTTAAGTATAAAATTGATCACTGAAATGCGTGTCCTGTAGCGCTAAATGTGCATCTTGTTGTAAGATAATCTCTGTGGAAGTGTCGTAGTTATTTTCCTCCGAAAGCTAAGTTCTGCAGAAGCCAATGTACTTACCTCATGATAAACAAAAGTGAAATGCTTTGCGTATAGATATCGTAGTTATTATGCTTATTGGCGTGATGAAGAAAGTACTGTACAGTAACGTATCGTTGTGCCACGAAAAAGGCTGTCTCATTGTTGCTATACCACAAAAGTTACTACTAAAACATGTTTTTCTTTCCAGAAGAATTCAGAAAACTGTGCAGATATAAAACAGATACACCGCAAAAGCAACATTGTAAATTGTCACTCATTAGTAGCGTCGTGATAAAAATCGTGTAGCTGTCACATAAACTAACTATTGTCTCATCTGGTATCTCACAGAAAGTACTTTAAATCCGGAATGTATTTTCAAGTAAACCAAAATGTTGCATTAAAATCTCATTAGCAGTACTGGTAAATGTTCTAATCGTACAACTAACAAGCAAGAATGTACACACACAATTACACTGTGTCGTCTGTTCGCAATAACAATGCATTCGTAATTTCTGTTTAAATAATTTCTCTTGGTTCTTGGCTGGATATTGAACTTCAAACATTGTTGCATGGTAACAGTTTCTAAAGCATACTAGTAACGTGAAGTGAAAAATTTTATGCCAAAGACTAAGTTAAAAAGCAGATTATCTCTCAGTAAGCGGTTTTACATGTGAAGTGTGGTGCAAACCTTTACTCTTCATAGTACTCAGAGTTTGAACTTGAATGCAATTGTCATGCGGTATACGTCGGTAAAGAATACTGGAATTTTTCTCAAGGTTAGCGTCTATGTTATTTTTCTCTGAGCCAGCCGGCGCACGCGGCTGCCTGCGGTGCGAGTCATTGTCTGTCTCTTTGTTGGCGCGCGTTGTTATTGGGATTAGGAGACCTAACTTCCACAAATTCGCCTTGCCGAGAGGGCCCTGCTCTGTTTGAATCCCGCCAGTTCTGATGCAATTCAGGTCTGTCGTTACGATCATATCGTCTGTCGTCATGTCGGTAGATTCCATAGTTTCTTTCTTGTCGGTCACATGGTGGAGAATTTCTCCCTGAATCGTAACTGCGCGCTGGTCCGTTGCGTCTAAAGTTATTCTCTCTCCCTTGATAGTATTTATTTTGGTTCCCGTATTGTCTGTTTATCTTATTGTCTCTGTGATAGTCATTACCACGGAGAGGTGATCTTTCCCTGTAGTTATTACTACTCTGCCAACGGTTGTCATACGGGTGGTGTCTGTTTTGGTCACGATTTGTGTTGTGAGAATAGCCTTGTCGTGTAAAGTTATTACTTCTTTCATCGCGGAATTGCGACGGATGTGACCTGTAATTGCTGTATTCCTGGTTTCGCGTTCCGCGATTGTCAGTGTCAATTTCTAATTCTTGTAAGAGTCCCTGAAATGCTTCAATGTCGTCTTTGCAACGTCCTGCCAAAATAATATGTCGTAAATGTTCAGGCAGTTTGATTAAGCAAATGCGGATGAGTTCTGAGGGGCTGTATGGGTTTGAAAGATACTGATTCTTATGCAACATGTCTTCAAAATATTTCATAAGACTGGAAAATTCAGATTGTTCGAAACGTTTCATCATTATGATGCTATGTTTTACACGGTCTTGTGTGGCTTGAGACCAATATGCTGAGAGGAAGGCATGGTAAAACTCTCCTTCACTGTGGCAATCGTGAATTACCGATCGCATTCTTACAGCTGGTTCATTCTCTAAGTAGCCACACATAAATTCTAATCTGTGTTCCAACGACCAGTTGGGAGGAAAACAATGAGAGAATTGATGGAGCCATGCTTGTGGATGAATGTCGTTGCCAGAATTCTTAAATGTTTTGAATTTACGTGTAGTAATGAACAGCTTATAGTCAAAATCATCATGTCGGCGAGTCGCATATCGGTCATTGTTAGGTCGTGTCGGCCGTTCCATCTCAAAATTCGGTGCACATTCCCAATTTCTTTCATTACTTCCGAAATGCCCTGTGTTATTATTTTGCAGCTTTTCCGTGTTTCTAAGTCCCTCTTCCCGTGTTGGAGTGCGAGTGTTCTCTGAAATACGTAATTCTTGTATTACCTGTGTCAGCTGATCTTGTACTTCCCGGATTTCTCTTTGGTGTTGTGTATTAATCTGATTCTGATTTTGTTTGAATTTCCTAATTTGTTCGCACTCTTCAGTGTCAGTGAAGGCTACAGGTCTTGTGTCATTCAGATCATCATCTACCTTTGTAGATAAGTTAGTGACCTGATCCGAAAGTTCGGCTACTTTCTCCGATAGTGAACACATTTCCTCAGTGTGTTTTTCTGAACCAAGTTTCAGAGTGTCCATTTGTGTTGAAATCGTATCTACTGTGTCTTTTAAGTTTTCTTGACTTTTTGCAAGTTGCGTAACCGAATCGGTAGATGCAACTGCATCAATTTTAGCTTGCAAGGTGTTGTGATTTTCATGAACAATAGTTTGCAGTTCTTTTATGGCTGCTTCGTGATTCTGTAATGCTTTTTCATGACGCGAAAAAATAGGTTGAAAATGCTCACAAATTTGAGTTTTTACGTCATTACAGACTTTTTGACATTTCGATTCAATGTTATGTAACTCAGCAGTTAAATCCTCACGTGTTTGTTCGAGAGTTTGTTCCAATGAGTCTAACTTTTTGAGATTTTGTTGCACTGTGTCTAACTTTTTGAGATTTTGTTCCACTGTGTCTAACTGTTGCTGTGTTTGTCTCTGGTGTTGTTCCATTGTGTCTAACTTTTCAAGCTTTTGCTGTGTTTGTCTCTGATTTTGTTCCATTTGTTGCATTAATTGCAATAATAATGTATTAGTGTCTGGAATCTGTTTCTCTACGCTTTTCGGCAGTGCATTTGCACCGGCAACATTCACATTTTGACAAGCAGAAAATGTGTCTTGACTTATTTGAGAAAACGGTGAGGACGCAAAACCTGAATCTACAGTATTTGCAAAATTGTGTCCTGTCATTTCGGATTCCTGAGGCGAGCTGTTGCCGACCGATCGATCGATAATGCGTCCCTCTTCACTAATTGTTTCACTGTCCACGCCATTGTTTGCCGCCTGCTCCATTTCCCTATGAACAGTTACCAAATTACTACTTTGAACATCAGTTACTTCATTACTCGGTGGCGCTAACACACTGCTTTCATTTTCACTGTCATTTCTCAGTTTACTTTGGAGCCTAGTATTACGTTTTTCACACGCCATAATTGTCACAGTATTTCACACGACAACACAGAAAAACACAATTTGAAGATCAAAAATAAGAGAACACATTGACATAGCACTGAAAATAATATCTAGTTAATTACCAGCGCAGCTGCGAAATACTTGGTGCAAATCTACATGCATGCCACAACTGTTTTACTGTACAACAATGAAAGACTGCAACTACAAAGGAGATTCTCTCTACAATTACGCGCTAGCAATAAACAAAATCTACACTAATTACACAAACTACAACAAAAAATCAGAAGATTCCAGTGAGGTATCCTGGCAGGGTCGCCATATGAAACTTCCCCTTTGAACAATTATACAAGACTGTGCTTAAACTGACACACAATATTTTGTTAGCGCAACGCAATCTGACTTTCAAAATTCCCTACAAAAGAATGGTCCTGACTAACATTAAACTATACCTTTCACAAATCACTTACCTCACAAAAATCTTCGCTGCTCAAGCTACTGCAATACAGCGAGCGCCACTACTGCCAGCTAAATAAAAGATTCAAACTATGGAAGGCACTAACTACTGATAGGGATAGTTAGCAAATGAAAGATATTAGTAGAGAACAAATAATGTATTTACCTTGATATCATCATATATAAATATAGCAGTTCATGCCAAATTACAAAACTCCGCCATCTCTCTCCCCACATCCACCACTGCTGGCGGCTCACCTCCAACTGCGCAACGCTACGCGCTGTTAACAGCCAACTGCCCAACGCTACAATGGCAGACAACAATGCAAACTAGCCACAGACTGCACACAGCACAGCCAGTGATTTTCATATTGAGCGCTACGTAACGCTGACCACCGAAGAGACTCCCGTATGGGCGCTATAGTAATCAGCATCCCTGGGGCAGAAAAACAGATGAAGGAGTTGAAAACAAATGAGTCACCAGGTCCGGATGAAATCCCAGGTCGGGTTCAAAACGGTTCAAATGGCTCTGAGCACTATGGGACTTAACATCTGTGGTCATCAGTCCCCTAGAACTTAGAACTACTTAAACTTAACTAACCTAAGGATATCACACACATCCATGCCCGATGCAGGATTCGAACCTGCGACCGTAGCGGTCGCGCGGTTCCAGACTGTAGTGCCTAGAACCGCTCAGCCACTCCTGCCGGCTCTCGGAAGAATCCTGCGAAATATGAGAGAAAGCGAGTTTCACCAAGAGAGAGAGAGAGAGAGAGAGAGAGAGAGAGAGAGAGAAAGGGAGAGGGAGAGAGAGAGAGAGGGGGGGGGGGAAGAGAACATCTCACTGTAGTATCATTTCCCACCGCGTCCTCTCCTTGTAACAACGGTCCTAAAGAAGACTTTTACCGTTTCTGGAACTTAACTATTTTCATCCCGTGTAAAGCTTACTTGTTTTTACTGTTTTAACGTACCACTACCAAACAGTTGTCTTTATGTTCAGTTACGTAAAAGCTTACTATCCCTCTAGAGTAATGCCCCCTCTTCCCACAAAAAGCTTCCTCACCTCCACACTGAGCTAAAAAGTCTTGTGGTACCTCCTAACGTCGTGTCGGACTTCCTTTTGTCCGACGCAGAGCAGCAACTCGACATGACATCGGCTCAACGCGTCGTTGTAACTCCCCTGCGGAAATATTGAGCAATGCTGCCTCCATACCTGTCCATAATTGCGAAAATGTTGCCGATGTAGGATTTTGTGCACGAACTGACATCTTGATTATGTCCAATAAATGTTCTATGGGATTTCTGTCGGTCGATCTGGGTGGCCAAATCATTCTCCCGAACTGTCCAGAATGTTCATCAAACCAATCGCGAACAGGTGTGGCCCAGTGACATGGCGCATTGTCATCCATAAAAATTCCATCCTTGTTTGGGAATATGAATTCCATGAATGGCTGGAAAACGTAGCCGAACATAACCATTTCCAGTAAATGATCGGTTCAATTGGACCAGAGGACCCAGTCCATTCCAGGTAAACACAGACCACACAGTTATGGCGCCACCACCAGCTTGCACAGTGCTTTGTGGACAATGTGTGTCCATGGCTTCCTGAGATCTGCGCCGCACTCGAACCCTACCATCAGCTCTTACCAACTGAAATCGGAACTCATCTGATCAGGCCACAGTTTTTCAGTCGTCTAAGGTCGAACCGATATGGTCACGAGCCCAGGAAAGGCGCTGCAGGCGATATCGTGCTGTTAGCAAAGACACTCATGTAAGTCATCTGCTGCCATAGCCCATAAACGAAAAAACTTCTCTGCACTGTCCTGACAGATACGTTCATCATACGTCCCTCATTGATTTCTGCTGTTATTTCACGCAGTTTTGCTTGGATGTTAGCAGTGACAACTCTACGCAAACGTCGCTGCTCTCGGTCGTTAAGTGAAGGGCGTCGGCCACTGCGTTGTCTGTGGTGAGAGGTAATGCCTGAAATTTGGTATTCTTGGCACTGCCGGAGGCCTATTATATGGCCTCTATCCCGCACTAACACCCCTAAACATTACCCCCTTATCGATTATTTACCCACTCTTTAAATTCGTCACTATTACTCTTGCTGGCATCATGTAGTACATAGTCATATGTTCTGCTTATTGTTTTTTTCAAACGACTTATTACATTAGTCTGCCTAAGCAAGCAGACATCTTATTTTTATCCTGTTCCTAGGATGTCGAGATTGTTGACTACCACGTAGGCTACTCCCTTAGCAGAACAATAATCAGCATCGCTATGTGGGGGAAGTCTTAGTGACCAAGGCGACTGTCACTCCGTCACATAACTTTAAATGCCGTATTTCAGCAAGAAAATTTTTTGCCTCATGTGTCGAGGACAGCCCAAAAATTTTTCAAAGAATTTCACGTACCAATGTTTGTGTCGACCACTCATTCGCCTAACATGTCACCCATCGAACATGGCATATGGTTGGTAATTCGTCCTGCAGCAACTTCTGTTGAAGCTTGTGGGCTAGCATCCAAAAAGGCGGGCACGCACATCAGCTCGAGGGGCTCCATAATTCTCGTAATCAGAAATCACGTGCAGTTCTGTATTTGTAAGCTTTCGTGTATACCTGTGGTATAAAGTTCATTTCAGTCACACGCATTACTTTTATAGTTGAAATTTTCGTAATACGTGATGTACCGGGTGATTAAAAAGTTAGTATAAATTTGAAAACTGAATAAATCACGGAATAATGTAGATAGAGACGTACAAATTGACACACATGCTTGGAAGGACATGGGGTTTTATTAGAACCAAAAAAATACAAACGTTCAAAAAATGTCCGACAGATGGCGCTTCATCTGATCAGAATAGCAATAATTAGCATAACAAAGTAAGACAAAGCAAAGCTGATGTTCTTTACAGGAAATGCTCAATATGGCTACCATCATTCCTCAACAATAGCTGTAGTCGAGGAATAATGTTGTGAACAGCACTGTAAAGCATGTCCGGAGTTATGGTGAGGCATTGGCGTCGGATGTTGCCTTTCAGTATCCCTAGAGATGTCGGTCGATCTCGATACACTTGCTACTTCAGGTAACCCCAACGCCAATAATCGCACGGACTGAGGTCTGTGGACCTGGGAGGCCTAGCCTGACGAAAGTGGCGGCTGAGCACACGATCATCACCAAACGACGCGCGCAAGAGAACTTTCACGCGTCTAGCAATACTTTTTTTTTTTATTCTAATAAAACCCCATGCCATTCCAAGCATGTGTGTCAATTTTTACCTCTCTATCTACATTATTCCGTGGTTTATTAATTTTTCAAATTTATACTGGCTTTTTGATCACCCGGTATATTAAGCTAGTGACATTATATTTCATAAATCTTTCTCCCAGGAGTGCTAACCTGGTAAATATGCAGGATAGTTCCTGTGGAGTTCGAAAAACGGAAGAGAGACGCTGGCGAAATTTAAAACGGTGTTGAACGGGTCTTGAATCGTACCTAGATTCCTCAGTCGATAAGAGAATTGACCTTGAAGTGCAAGGACCCTGGTTCTAATCTCGGCCCCGCAACAGTTTTAATGTGTCAGAAAGTATCAGAGTAGCATATACTCCGTTGCAGAGTGAAATATTGATTCAGAGGGAGAGAGATCATTTAGAATCGTTCCAAAATAATCCCGAGTACAGCAGTGTAAATAATACTAATTTTCTGCCCCTGAGCTTTAAATTCAAATCATCGCTGATATGCGCTCGTCGTTAATTTAGAAAAGTGTTATCATAAAAATGGTTCAAATGGCTCTGAGCACTATGGGACTTAATATCTGAGGTCATCAGTCTCCTAGAACTTAGAACAACTTAAACCTAACTAACCTAAGGAGTACGGATGTAGGTGTAGATCACACACATCCATTCCCGAGGCAGAATTCGAACCTGCGACCGTATCAGCAGCGCGGTTCCAGACTGAAGAGCCTAGAACCGCTCGGCCACAGCGGCCGGCTTTTATCATATGTATTACTACATGATCAAAAAGGGTATTTGTCTGCACTATTCCTAATGTAATTTAAATATCATGTACATGTTCTGCGTACCTAGAATTAATGCATAACATGCAATTACGGCGTGAGTAGAGTTAGTGATTGGAGGCACGCACATTGTTGGATAGGAATGTGTTGCGAGCCAGAGTAACAATACCATGTATACAGGACGCAAACTCCGAACTTTGTAGCCTTTCTTTTTGTCATATATTTACTTGTTGAAACTTTCGTAGTAAGACCAACTGTTGGAATGCACAAGTAAATGATGGTTGTATGGTGATGAAATTTAAAAAAAACAGTAAGTTCAAAGTAAAGAAATCTGTCGAGTGATTCTCCAGTCGTTAAAACCAGCAGTGTGCGTAACATGGCTGCGAATAAATGACGAGGGTAATGTAATAAAAAGCCTTGGGTATATAAAGCCTTGGGTATATGAAGTGCGAGTAAAACTAGCGCGTAACTATTGTAAAACAGTCTCAGATAAACTGCACAAAATTATTTAGCGAGCTGCCTCAGACAAACCAATAATTAGTTCGTCATTAAAATGAAACCGGTTTTACGTAACCCATCACCATAATGCCACATTAGAATCTCTCGACAATAAGCCACATTAATTTCCTGATGATGAATACCTCAGCGGCCCTTCGAAAGCTAACAGAAATGATCATTAGACCACATAGGCACGTATAAGAACAAAAATTTGAAATTACACAACTACGAACTGGTGGAATGTGGTGAAATAGCTAAGGGGATAAACCTGAAACAAGGCTGAGAAATAACATAGGTAGTATTAGCAGAGTAGCATTATCAAAAATTTTGGCAGACGATGAAATTTGTGTTCTCATCAAGGCAACAAAATTACAGAAAGAATATCCTTAATGAGAAAAGGAAAAAATTAATGTGTTGTGTTGTCGCTCACCCTGATAACTAGTAACGAGAGCATATATGTGTGTGTGTGTGTGTTAGTACAATGATTGTAGAAACTGAAGTTAGTCCCTGTTTTCACCATTTATTTATTTGGACAGTTGTACTATATCGTCTTAAAGCTCCCTTAGCGCGTCTTCAGTGGTGATAAATTCATTCAGTGCAGACGCATTCCGCATTCTGATAGTTACTATGTTTCCCATTGTCATATTTGTGTATCGCTTAGTCGATTTCTCCTACGGTTAAGAGCGAGTGTTCTTAACTGCAGAAGAGCCGGCCGAAATGGCCGCGCGGTTCTGGCGCTGCAGTCTGGAGCCGCGAGACCACTACGGTCGCAGGTTCGAATCCTGCCTCGGGCATGGATGTGTGTGATGTCCTTAGGTTAGTTAGGTTTAACTAGTTCTAAGTTCTAGGGGACTAATGACCTCAGTGCTCAGAGCCATTTGAACCATTTAACTGCAGAAATTCGCGAGAGCTGACGGTTGTTGTTTGGTTGACTTGTGGGAGGGGACCAGACAGCGCCGTCATCGGTCCCATCGTATTAGGGAAGGATGGCGAAGGAAGTCAGCCATGCCTTTTCAGAGGAACCAGCCTGGCATTTCCTGAAGTGAGTTGGGGAAGTAACTGAAAACCTAAATAAGGATGGCCGGACGTGGGTCTGAACCCTCGTCTCCCCGAATGCGAGTCCATTGTGCTAACCACTGCGCCACCTCCCTCGGTAATGACGATAGTGTTTCCTGGGATGAGAAAGATATTATTCTTATTTATGACTTTGAATAGCGATTACTGCACGAGTCTTCTGCACCATCTGAATGAATAAAATACGAGAAAAGAGGATCTGATTTAAAAAATAAAATAAAACTTAAAAAATCC
This sequence comes from Schistocerca americana, assembly GCF_021461395.2. Classification (NCBI taxonomy): domain Eukaryota; kingdom Metazoa; phylum Arthropoda; class Insecta; order Orthoptera; family Acrididae; genus Schistocerca; species Schistocerca americana. The sequence goes on along the minus strand of NC_060130.1, from coordinate 140,114,434 downwards.
TTAATGTTCAAGAAAATGCACCAGTCCACAAGTGTATTTTGATAGTATGAAAACTGAAGTATTTGAAATACAGATTTTTAGAACGTCCATCCTGTTCACCAAATTCTGACTCTTACGCATAAAGAAATTTTGGATGTAAAGCATTTTGAGTCCGCTAAAGAGATAACAGCAGCACTAGATGTGTAATTTACAGACCTTTCAAAAGCGTACTTCATTTCTTAAATATAATCAGGGGAAAAAGGGATGCACGTTGAAAAATAAGTGAATTTTTTAGGTAAAACGAACATTTTATACCTGGGTGAGATCTTTCTGCTTACCTATATACTCTTCTCAGAAATTTATTTGGTTAGCAACATAATTGTCAAGATGGACTTCTGCTAGTTGCAGTTTGTTACCAAAGACATCATTTTACTGTCTTCTTGCTTTGTAACTGGAATACTCAAATCATATGAACCGATAACTGGCAAAATTCTTAAACTAATTTTATGGTTAAAACTTGTTGTAGGATAATGTGGTTAACGCAGAAAGAAGCATACATTCAAAAATATATCCCGGTATTGATCAGGGAATAAAGGATTTGGTAGTAGAACTTGAAGCAACTGTAACTTGATTCAAACGAACTTTGGTACTTGCAGATGGATGCTGTTCGACGAAATAAGTCTCTCACGATGAACTGCTAAGCATAAATTGTCTTTTTCCAAACAGTTGCACATCACCGACTCAAGAAGCTTGCCATGTCGTAATCGACATTTGCTTAATCAGCAGACGATCGCCCACCAAAACATTTATCAAAACGATTATGAATCGGTTTAGCGTTTAGGAGTCTAACTTCTCGTCGGCTGCCCCATTGTTCGAGACGGAACACACACAGAGATGAGTAAGGAAACAAGCATGTCATATCTGAAGGAAACTTCAAGTCATCTGTCGGAATTCATTTAGGGAAATGCGTAACCGTAAGATCTAGGTAACCAGAAGAGGAACTGAACTTTTTCTGTAATGAATAATAGCCCGGCGTCATAACCACTTTTCCACGCGGTAAAATATCGTAAAGTACACCACCTTTAATCTGATCTCTGCCGCCAAATAATTAAAACCTTTCATTCCATGAAATATGTGAAAAATTTGCCACTGCATTTTGCCAACTGTTAGCTCTTTCATGTTACTTACATGTTTTGAAAGTTTCTAAATAATCGACTACTGAAATTTAAGTGCAATTTTGGATTAGCAGCTGGAAGATCAGGTATAAATTCTGTTCGTTGATATGTTATATGCTTCTAAGAAATTACTTCCACTCTCAACCCCGTTAAGACTTTAACTATGCGTGTGTTAGTAAGAGGCGACATTTGTCACCACATTACAACACTTAACGCCTGTTCTACCTTCTGTGTACCAAGTATGAAGCCTTTGTTAAAGAGGAGACATATCTAGTCACGCAAATCAGCTCAAGAAAACGTCATCGTTCGACATATTCTTAGCTACAACTAACCACAGAGACTAAATCGATGAGAGCGGCAGCCTTAACATCCCCGCATACGATACAGGTCTTGTATGCATGACTTGCAGGATCTTACTGAACTAGCTTATCATTGTGAACGATGAATCGGTGATGAACCTCTCAGCTGATTCTCAATCCTGCAGTATGTCAATTGTAAACGAACGTGTTCGTTCTCTGGTAAATCAAAGGGCAGTTCTTTTTTCTTTTCAGAATTTAATGAGATGCTAGAAAAGAGGAACTAACTAAGTTCCGACAACGATGGCGGAAAAAATCGGATGTTGCCATGAAGAGAGAATACGGTAAATATTTTAGTACACTAAGAAAAATCTAAGTCTGTATACCGGACAGGACCCCAGGTTCCTTACACCAAAAGAAGAAAAATGTCTACCAAACATGGGCTCTAAAATGCATCCCTTAAGAGCTATGAGCACTTGTTCATCTTCGCTACTGTGAAATACATCTCTGTCACAGAAGAAGTGCTCTTAGCTATTTAGGTATGCATTTCAAGGCCCATGTTTACTAAACATTTTGTCCTTGTTTTGCTGTAAGGAACCCGTTCTCAAAATTTGTAAAGGGAGTTTAGTTAGATCCTGTATTCACAATTCAGTGAGCTGCTTTCCTTCAAGAGAACTATGATCCATACTCGCGTAGAGCCTACTCCTATCGCCAGATGTTATTTGGCATAGAAGTGCTCAGCTTGAAGACCGCCACAGATTGTTCTCGAAGTAATTGTGTTTAGGGCTTGTGCATTATAGATAACTGATGTCATTGCTTTGTATTACCTACAGACACCTTCTCTGATTTATTCCTAGTAATCCATGACACCTTCTACACGCATCAAAAAAAGTTTTGCATCACCCCGGTTTCCTGAACTCCTGAAGGCAGACGTTGACTGTGGATATTGTGTCACAGACACAGTCCCTTTGACTGTTCAGAGATGTCACTAAACCCGCCCAAAGATGTAAACAACCAAGCATGAGCAGCGCCTATTAGACGGAGGGGTTCCGACAGCCGATCAGTTCCAGTCATTCCACCAGGAAGGAGGTACACGGCTCGTGTTGTCTGTGGTTAAACCATGCATAGACGGTCAATACTGCGGTTCAATCGCGTCTGCATTGTTACTTTGTGCTAGGAAGGGCTCTCAACAAGGGAAGTGTCCATGCGCCTCGGAGTGAACCAAACCGATGTTGTTCGGAAATGGAGGATATACAGAGAGACAGGAACTGTCGATGACATGTCTCGCTCAGGCCGCCCACTGCTACTGCAGTGGATGACCGCTACCTACGGATTATGGCTCGGTAGAGCCCTGACAGCAACGCCACCATGTTGAATAATGCTTTTCGTGCAGCCACAGGACGTCGTGTTACGACTCAAACTGTGCGCACTTGGCTGCATGATGCGCAACTTCACTCCCGACGCCCATGGCGAGGTCCGTCGTTGCAACCACGACACCATGCACCATGGTACAGATGGGCATAACAACATGCCGAATGGACTGCTCAGTATTGGCGTCACGTTCTCTTCACCGATGAGTGTCGCATATGCCTTCGACCATACAATCTTCGGAGACGTCTTTGGAGGCAACCCAGTCAGTCTGGACGCCTTAGACACACTGTCCAGCGAGTGCAGCAAGGTGTATGTTCCCTGCTATTTTGGGGTAGCATTATGTTGGGCATACGTACGCCGCTGGTGGTCATGGAAGGCGCCGTAATGGCTGTACGATACGTGAATGAATGCCATCCTTCGACCGATAGTGCAACCATATCGGCAGCATATTGGCGAGGCATTCGTCTTCATGGACGACAATTCGCGCCCCCATCATGCACATCATGTGAATGACTTCCTTCAAGATAACTACATCGCTCGACTAGGGTGGCCAGCATGTTCTCCAGACATGCCAGGGATAGATAAAAAAGGGCTGTTTATGGACGACGTGACCCACCAACCACTCTGAGGGATCTACGCCAAATCGACGTTGAGTAGTGGGACAATTTGGACCAACAGTGGCTTGATGAACTTGCAGATAGTATGCCACGACGAATACAGGCATGCATGAAAGCAAGACGACGTGCTGCTGGGTATTAGAGGGAGTTACCGGTGTGTACAGAAATCTGGACCACCACCTCTGAAGGACTTTCTGTATGGTGGTACAACATGCAATGCGTGATTTTCATGAGCATTAAAAAGGGCGGAAATGATGTTTATGTTGATCTCTAATCCAATTTTCTATACAGGTTCCGGAACTCTCGGAACCGAGGTGATGCAAAACTTTTTTGATGTGTGTATAAGGCGCTCCACCACACAAGCTATAATGCTTTGCAGGGGCACACTTCCAGAATCCTGCTTATCTTTCAACCTAACAAATCCTCTGACATATATCCATTAGGTTTACCTTGGTGTTTAGCAAGAGCTTAGATTTCAGGCTTTCCCGACGCATCCATTAACATCTAAAGAAACGTCAGTTCACCTTGTTAAACAGTGTGGCTTCCATTTCAAACTTGTTTGCGGCAGTCGCTGTAGTTTACCTGTCTCCTATCTAACCAACTCAGCAAGCATAAGCCCAACATTTTTGTATCCCCTAACCTTGAAATACCCTACGACTATTTCCGTCATTCTGGTGTTCTTTCTTAGCTTCACACCTATGTACTTCGAATGAACTACATCCACCTTAACGCCGCCTGCTTATTCAGTCCATGAAGAATTGAAAGACTGTATCATGAAGTAAAGGAAATTACTCAGATAGTTGAGGGAGAAGAAAATTTAATTGCGGCGAGTGACTGGAATTCGGTAGTAGGAAAAGAAAGAGAAGGAAAAATAATGGGAGAATACGGACTAGTGAAAAGAAATGAAAGAGGAAGCCGCCTTTACAATTTTACACAGCGCATAATTTAGTCGTGGATAACATTTGGTTTAAGAATCATGAAAGAAGTTCATATGGGCGGAACAGACCTGGGGACGCTGGAAGATTTCAGATTGATTACATAATGGTAAGACAAAGGTTTCAATACCAGGTTTTAAGCCATAAGACATTTCCAAGGTCAGATGTGGACTCTGACCGTAATTTAATAGTTATGAACTGTAGATGGAAACTCCGTGAATTGCAGAACGGTAGAACATAAAGGAGATGGGAACTGTACAAACTGAAAGAACCAGACGTTTTTGTGAGTTTCAGAGGGAGCTTTGGGCAACGATGGAATAAAACATAGGAACGGAATGCTGTAGAAGACGAGTGAGTAGTCTTCAGTGCGGCAGCAGAGAATCATGTAGGTAAAAATACAAGGCCTGGTAGCAATCCCTGGATAACACAGTAGAATTTAACTAATGGAAGGAGAAAATATAGAAATGCAACAAAGGAAGCAGGCGAAAGGGACTACACTCGTATAAAAAACTGATATTAAAAAAGTAGAAAATGGCAATGCAAGAATCGATGGAGGAGAGATGCAAAGCTGTGTATAGCGAAGGGGAAGATAGATGTCCCTATAGGAAAATTAAAAAGACCCCTGAAGAAAAGAACAGCAGCCGTATGAATATCAAGGCGTCATATGGCAAGCAACTACTACGCAAAGAAGGGAAAGGTAGAAGTAATATGTAGAGGGTCTATATAAGAAAATCAGACTTTAGGACATTATTGTAGAAGGAGAGTAGGAAGTGGGTGAAGGTGAGATTAGCGATATGATACTGCGAGAAGAAAATGATTGAACACTAAAAGACCTAAGTGAAAACAAAGCCCCTGGAGACAACGACATTCCCCCCGAATTGTTGACAACCTTCGGAGAGACAGCAATGACAGAATTATTACACCTGGTGTACAAGACATAAGAGGCAGGTTAAACATAGTCAGACCTTCGGAAGAATATAGTAATTCTAATCACAAATAAAGCAGATGCTGACAGATGCGAATATTACCGAAATATCAGTTTAATAAATCATTGTTGCCAAATATTAAACGAAATGTTTACATATGAATGGAGAAACTGTAGAAACTGACACTGTGGAACATAAGTTGGTGGTTCCGGAGAAATGTAGGAACACGCGAGACAGTACCCTATCCTAGAAGACTGAGTGAAGATAGAAAACTTTAAGTTCATTGCATTTGTAGATTCAGAGGGAGCTTTTAACAATCTTGTCTAGACTACACTCTGAAATTCTATTGGCAGCAGGGATAAATACAGGGAGCGAAAGGTTATTTATAACTTTTACTAAAACCAGGCTAGGCCACTTATTCTACAAGAGTCAAAGGATATGAAAGGAAAGCTGCAGTTGAGAATGGAGTGAGACAGTGTTGCAGCCTACGCTGATGTTATTCAATCTGTATACTGAGCAAGCTATGAAGAATCCAGGGAGAAATTTGGAAAGGAGAAGAAATAAAAATTTTGAGTTTCGCCGGTGACAAAGTAATTCTGTCTGAGACCTCAAAGGACTTCGAAGGACAGTTGACAGTAATGGACAATGTCTTGAAGAGGGATTATAAAATAAACATCAACAAGAGTAGAAGAAGGATAGTAGAATCCAGTCAAATTCGGTTAGCCGATTCTGAGGGAATTACACTTGGAAATGATGCTACAAAGTAACCGATGAGTTATGTCATTTGGGCGATGATGTCCGAAGCAGAAACAATGTAAAATGTAGACTGCCAGTAGCAAGAAAATCATTTTCCAAAAAGAAGAGTTTGTTGACATCTAATATAAGTTTGTGTCTTTCGAAGTCTTTTGTGAAGATATTTCTTTGGATTACGGCCTTGTATGGAAGTGAAACGTAGACGATAATCAGTTCAGACGAAAAGAGCACAGAAGCTTTCAACGCTGCAGAAGAATGCTGTAAAGATTAAGTGGGAAATTCGAGTAATTAATGAGGGGTACGGAATCCAATTTGGAGAAAAAATCTGTGGCACAACTTGACTAAACGAAGGGATCGATTGACAGAACGCATCCTGAGGCGTCAAGGAATTGTCAATTTGATAATGGAAGGAAATGTGGAAAGTGAAAATTGTAGAGGGAGACCAAGGTATGATACAGTAAACATGTTGAAATGGATGTAGGCTGTGCTAGATGAAGGGGTTTGTACGCGATTGTCTCGCACGGAGAGCTGCATCGAACCAGTCTTCGGACTCAACACAACAACAACAAAGAAATAATTTAATAACCTCATTGTGAAATATATTTATGAATAATTTTGGAACACCTAAGTGCACCATCCTTTCAATTTTTATAATAAAATTTTTATTTTGAAATCGATTGGTTGAAGAATGTAATGCTAGACTGCAATCACCCCGAACTCACTCGTAAAATGCGAGGGTCTAAAATAATAAAATCGAAACACTATTTTGTTCCAGGTTTACTGACACAACAGGAAGACTAACCCTTTGCATTTTTTGTATCAGATATGAAGATTTACATCGTTTTGTTTACTAAAAGACTGGTAACTCAAAAGGTGACTTAATTAGAAACGTAATACTGATTCAGGGCGTAAAAGAATCTGGCCATGTTAAAGGAACCATTCCTGTGTTTTTTTCACGTTATTGTTGGATTTCACGTGAAAACTAAGTCAGCTTCTTTTGGCAAGGATGTGGATAGGGCTTCTCTGGAAAACAGTCAATTATAGTTCCGTTTTGGCTTACGAGTCATGCGCAGTTTGATGTCCGCACATGCATCAAATTTATTTCTGCAGTGAAGCGTCAGTTACAGAATGCGTAGCACACGGGGCGGCCATGCCGGTCTGTGTTGTCATTTGCAAAGAACGCAAAGGTTCGAAAGCTTTGTATCTGGCATCTAATTTCAGTTCAGATAAAAATTAATGTTGGTACGAAAAATGTTTCAAACAGAATCTGACGGAAATAAAGACCAGACAAACACAGAAACTTGACCCAGCACACGAGACGAGTTGACAGAAGTGAGATGAGAGAAGTTAGTCAGTTGCATCTTTTTTAGTCATTCGTCATGTAGTCCCACTATCGGAAATGGGTGGTCAGCTGACTGGTTTCCGCTCTTCAGACTTTGCTTAACAAAAGTCAAACTAATATAAATAGTACGAAGTAGCGATGATTTCATGATATGATGTTAGCGGTGTGAATTACTTCTCTTAAGAAGATGATGGTAAGGGTTCCTGGTAATGCTAGACAGAAGAGCTGAGTAAAGTTGCGGGAGTGGAGACAGATTTTTGGAAAGATATTGGATGTTAACATGGTGAAGAACTATTTGGTTGGAAACATACGTTTTAGGTGGCGAGTGGGATTGTTGTTAGGCAGGAAAAGGATGGGTTACAGTAGGTAGCCACTTAGCAGGTGCAACCTCAGCTGTAGAGGCGGTTCACAGAGTGTTCCCTATGGGCTATGTGCTGGAGTCGCTCGCTGCACATGTCGCCTGCAGCAATTACCTCAGTCCATTCGCTCTGACGAAGGTAGGCTCTGCAGCTTACAGGACGAATTAATGTTTTACCTTCGTTTTTCCTTTGAGGCCAACACCAGTGTCTTCATCGCCAAATGTTTATTACAACCAGAATACATGGTATTACGTACTCTACTCTTAGTCTTCCTCTGCTGTTATACTCGTACCGCTTCCCCTTGCACCAGGTTAACTTATGCAGTTTATCTTCGGGTATTTTGCACAATTTGATTCTCTTTAAAAGGATATCATGTCACAGATTTCCTACTCACCTCGCTGTGCCATTTAACATCTCATAAATTCGTATTTCTCCTGTTTGTAACATCTTTCTCTAGCTGCTGTTCATTTTTCCGGGTTCCTCTCCTCTCTTTACACTTATCAGTTACACTTGATACGTTTAAATACAGGGCAGTTTTCCTCAAATGCATCTCTTTCATGGACATTGAGTCATTTTTCTTCTTTGTTGAACGATTTCGACGGCTGTGTAATTCTGTAGTTTATGTATCCCTGGCTTACGTCATCATACGGTATTTTTACTGCTAAGCAGTAGAAATCGTTTATGTTACATCAGATTGCAGCTGATATTAATAGGCCATTTGATGCAGAGAGTTAAGACTAAAATACGGAAATGCTATATCGGCTTTGCTTATCAGTGATTTAAGACCAACAGTGAAGAACCAGATAGGTCTTCGTTGGAGAAGATTAACCTTTTAAAGTCCAACTTATCCAGTAGATTCCAGTTGATACCCTCGCGATTGTGCAGGAGAGGTTGGGGACTTGTGGTTTGTCAGTTTGCAGAAGATAGCAGGAAGGAGAGAAAGTGTTCACCGCGCCTCGATGAAAAAAGTCTACGCCGGCTGTGTTTCTAGCTCACGGGCTATCTACAATTCTACACGCCTATGTGAACATTAGCGAAGGCTCGCACGTACACACCGGTGTCAGAGACTAACACCTTCCGTCGTATACACAGCTGAATCCTATAATTCTGGCGCTGAAGTCTTTGCTCTTGCTGTTCGAAATACACAGACAAGTTTACGAAGACGCAGCCAACTCCACATCGTTATTTCAATCGAATATTTGTTTTCTGGCTGTCAGTTCCTCCCGCACACCTAACTTATCCTTCAAAAGCAGCGCTCCGGAGGGTTCATGTGCCCTTTGAAATCTTGTCACACCTTTCTGTCCTTCAGATTTCTTTAATTGTAGCCCAGTACAAGATGCTGTAGAATCTATGCGACATATACGCACTTTTGTTTGCCGATACTTCTCGCGCACTGTCACTGTGAGAAAATTTATTCACAGTGTAAAGTGTATGACTTCATGTTGGGTCTGAATAAACCAGGCCTTAAGGGCTGAGGAATAGCTGTAAAAGTTCTTGAACGATATTTTCCAAAAAGTAAGCCCTAAATATGAAGTTATCTGAAGCACATCTTACCCGTACGAAAGTTCTGAATAATAATGTTTTCTCCCATTTTGTTAGCAAGGCCGCAAATCATACATATACAGTGATATAAAAAGGAAAAAAAACTCACAGAAGAAAGACTGCAAACTTAAAAGCTAAAAAAAAAAAGCACCTAACACAGCCACAAATTACATCCGGTCCTACGAGAAATATCACTTCTGTCCTACATTCGACAATCTCACTGACACTGCGTTGCATACAAAAGAAATAAAACTGTCCGGCAAAAACAACGTTAGCACGCAAATAGACGAAAAATCCGTAGAAAACCGCATAGGTGAGTCAGAAAGCATCCTCACACGGTAAACAGAAACGAAACAACTGAGATGAACGAGAGAGTAAGTCAGCAATGAAATCAAAATTATAATAACACAGATGAAAGAAAACACAGGAAACGAAAACAATACAGATTCCACAAAAATGACAAAACTTAAAAAGAAACTACAGGACAAAACACCATCATCACAATGGCAAATAAAGGAAACACAGTGGTTCTCATGGATAAAAAACACTACATGAGTAAGACATAACAGTTCATCACAAAAAATAAATTTCAAAACTGAAATCAGATCAAGTTAGCAGATTCCAAACGAAGTTGACAAATGCTTTGAAAGACATTGAACATACACTAAAAGTCAATGAAAACGAGAAACTGCTACAGACAAATCCCAGAACACGTTCCCTCTAACGCCAACCAAAGCTACACAAGAAAGCCCCCCGCCCCCCCCCCCCCCCCTTCTCCCGTCAGAGCCATTTTGAATTATAGAAATGCTCTCATATAAGCACTCGCAAGATAAATTTTGAAAATCTTGTCACAAAACTACAAATTACAAGAGAACAGAACTGTAGGAAATACCACACAGTTGATACATACAGACATAAGACATACAGGTTCCAGATGCAGCCACCCTCGTGTCATTCGATGTAGAGAATATCTATTCCAGTATACCAATGACTGAAGCAATAAACATTACAGAAAAGAATCTTAAGACACAGAGTACATTTTCACATGAATACATCGAAGAAACAGTCAGGCTACTAGAGCTAATAACAGAACAGAGCTATTTCCATTTTAATATTGGATTCTAGTCACAAAGTGAACGATTATCAATGAGATCCCCAGGGTCTAGAATCATAGCAGACATATTTATGAATAATGTAGAACAAGTCATATTTAGCAAAATATCCTGTAATGGATATGATATATGAGTGACATCTTGTGCCTGGTAGAGAAACCAAACAGTAAAGTTGTCCAGTTATATACGGACATAAATTATGTTTAGACAAGAGTCATTTTACAATAGAAAAAGAGGAAAGTAGGCAGTTAAATTTCTTGGACGTTACCATGAAGATTCAGAACAACTAACACACTGTTGACGTATACCGAATATTGACAACAGACGGTTATACGCGAGACATCACAACACCCGAACTCTCGAAAGCAGACAGCACTTAGATACATTCTTCACAGACTTAACATAGTACCACTAGACACAGACAACTACCAAAACGAAATTAATGTCATAATACAAACAGCCGCAAACAATGGATACCAAGAAAACTTAGTAACAAAGCTGAACAATGAAATTAAGAAACAGAAAATAACAATCACCCAGCTGTCACCAACACAAGAACATATTCCCATATAAACACACACACAAAACACAAGAATAGGAACAACACAAAATGAGAAAGAAACACGATACAGTTCCCCGCAGTCGTCTAATGAACAAAGTAGGAGCATTTGGACTATCACACCAATTGTGTGATTGGATTGTAGAGTTCCTAGATAACAGAACGCAGCATGTCATTCTCAATGTAGAGAAGTCTTCCGAAGTAAGAGTGATTTCAGGTGTGCCGCAGGGGAGTGTCGTACGACCGTTGCTATTCACGATATACATAAATGACCTTGTGGATAACATCGGAAGTTCACTGAGGCTTTTTGCGGATGATGCTGTGGTATATCGAGAGGTTGTAACAATGGAAAATTGTACTGAAATGCAGGAGGATCTGCAACGAATTGACGCATGGTGCAGGGAATGGCAATTGAATCTTAATGTAGACAAGTGTAATGTGCTGTGAATAGATAGAAAGTAAGATCCTTTATCATTTAGCTACAATACAGCAGGTCAGCAACTGGAAGCAGTTAATTACATAAATTATCTGGGAGTAGGCATAAGGAGGGATTTAAAATGGAATGATCATATAAAGTTGATCGTCGGTAAAGCAGTTGCCAGACTGAGATTCTTTGGAAGAATCCTAAGGAAATGCAATCCGAAAACAACGGAAGTAGCTTACAGACTTTGCAGGAGACACGCTCAATAGCTCGGTACGGGCTTTTGTTGAAGTTTCAAGAGCATACCTTCACCGAGGAGTCAAGCAGTATATTGCTCCCTCCTACGTACATCTCGCGAAGAGACCATGAGGATAAAATCAGAGAGATTAGAGCCCACATAGAGGCATACCGACAATCTTTCTTTCCACGAACAATCTGAGACTGGAATAGAAGGGAGAACCGATAGAGGTACTCAAAGTACCCTCCGCCACACACCGTCAGGTAGCTTGCGGAGTATGGATGTAGATGTAGAAACAATAGATTGTACATAATGATATATGACCAGAAATACACACACAGACTACCAAATATGTTCAAAAAACAAGAAATGAAAATAGTCCACCAAACCAACAGTTCAATTCAAAAATACTTTCCAAAAAATAGGAAAAACTGATCTGTATCATAAATCAGGAATATTCCAACCGCATTGCAATACATATGATGGGAGACAGAGGAGAACATTTGATACCAGAGCTAGGAAGTAAAGGAAACATCACTCACCTTTTGCGGAACACGTACATCAACACCAACAAACAATTACCGCTAGAGACACAGACATGGAAATCATAAGAATAAAAAACAACAAAAAACACTTTGTCGCCTTAGAAGAAAACTACGACATTAAAAAAACCGTTACAGAAAAGAAACAGCTCATAAATGATCAGACCAAACCGGCAAATCACACATTCTTAAGATTGTTTGACCACTTAACATTATCACAGGCCCAATTCACCACTAACACCTCCTCCCAGTAAACGTTGTAGTACTGTGCTGAGAAAACACGTTGCAGTTCTGTTTCCAAAAGCGTGGTAAAGCATAAATAACGCCAGTGCAGCGAAGGAGAAAATGCAAAAAGGAAAAACTGTCAAGTGTATATGTGTAACAAATTTTCTTTCGACGTCAACCTCCGCTAACCAAGAGGGAAGAAAAAGTGGTTTCCAGAGTATGTGAACAAGAGGCAGAAACACCGTAAGTAAATTTCACGCCAATTTTACAAACAAAATATTGTTTTAAATCTGAAACAAACATATATATCCAAATTTGCAGAATGACCACAGAAGATGCTTTATAAATAAAAGTAAAACGCGTCTGGTGTAAATTTCTCTTTAATTAATTGTAGTAAGCTTAAGAAGGAAAAACCAGGAATAACTGATATTTGTGTAACTCTGGAAGATCTAAGTTTACATATGCACTCTACAGACAACCGGAAGTGCATAGCAGAGAGTACTAACCACTGTTCTACGCGTCACGGATTCGTCCCATTCCAGTGCGGGATGAATGTCTGCTTAAATACCCTGTAATGTCCTGGCGGTCCTTGCTGGAGGGAGCTGCCGTATACTCGTAGCTTCCTCACTTAATACTCATTCTTCAAACTTCCCAAGTGGACTTTAGCGAGATAGATGACGTTCACCTACAGGCGTCTGCATATTCAGGTTTTTCGGCAAATCCATGACAAACCTATGACCATTCGCGCAGTAATTCCTTATACACCTTTAATATCCCCTGTTAGTTCTATTTTATATGGGTCCCAAACCTTTGAGTAACATTCTGGGGTTGGCTCACGAATGCATTCTAAACAGTCTCCTTTGTAGAATCTTTGCGCTTTCCCAGTATCTAACCAATCAATCGAAATCTGCCACTTGTTTTACTACCCGTGAGCCTATGTGACTATTCTGCTCCATATCCCAACAAACTGTTACATTCAGATATTTGTACGAATTGGTTGACACCAGCTGTGACTCAATGATTTTTCGTTTTTGAAGGAGTACAATGTTACATTTTCGAACATCTAAGGCAAATTGCCTTTTGTCTTTTCATCGCTTTGAATCTTATCAAAATCTGACTTAATATTTGCGCAGCCCTTTTCAAATAGTATTTCATCATAAGAATTGTTAACTGTGTCACATGCAAAATGTCTGTGGTTGCTGTTAATATTGTCTGCCACGTCATAACATACAAGATGAACTGCAAAGGTCCCAACACACTTCGCTAAAGCACACTTGATGCTATTGTTTTGACTGACAACATGGGCGCTCCCTGCTGCTACTTCCACGTCGGTGGCTCTCCATCCAAGATGTCATGCTGCGTCCTTTCTACCAAGAAATCCTCAATACAAACACAGATTTTGTTTTATATATCGTATGTATGGCTTCCAGGACGTCCTGTGAGAAATGTACGAGTTGCGTTTCGTATGACTGACTTTTCAGAATCCACGCTCGTTGACATGAAAGACAGTCTGACCCAGATGTCTCAAATATGAGATCTCAAAATGTGTCTAGAAGTCTGCAGTAGATGGACGCCAGTGATACTGAATGGTAGTTTCGTGGCTCACTTATGTTACCCTTCTTGTAGACGACTGTGACCTGTACTTTCTTCCAACTACTACGCACAGTTTGGTTTTTTCCAGAAATCGACAGTATTTAATGGTTGAAAGATGGACTAAATCAGGCACAAATTCTGTATAGGATCTGATTGGGATCCCACCGGGCAATGAGGTGATATTCAATTTTGAATGTGTCCGCTGATTCTCAGCACCACTGAAAATAATATCCACATTACTCATCTTTGAAGTGGTGGGTACCACTCCAGGATTCTCCTTTTTAAAGGAACATTTCAAAACTGAGTTCGGCACTTCTGAGTTTGCTTCCTGTGTCATCCTTTAGGGTCTTGACCCTAACTTCGGTTCCAAACTTTGATTCCACGAAACTGTGAAAAAATTTAATTTTCTCGTTTCCAAAGAAAGCAAGTGGGGATAGCTGTGAAAATTGTCCGCACAATCTAGAATCATCTTTTTATCCACCTTGTAATATTAGTTTCAATTTACTTGTCTGGCACTGTTAGGCACATTAGATATACAGGGTGCGTACCGTCTTTTTTTAATAATCCCTGCTTGGGTTAAGTGGTACAATGCACATGATAGCCTTCTTTTGGCATTATAGCACTAATTTCTCACGGTTTTCCGTGGAAGTGAAGAATGCGAAATTTGCACATAATAGGACATCCTTCGTGACATCGCTCATCATCGTGTACAGCAGACTCATGTAATGTCCTAGTCTGTTACGTAATTTCACTGTATGGGTGTTGTTGATGTTGTGGTCTTCAGTCCTGTGACTAGTTTGATGCAGCTCTCCACGCTACTCTATCCTGTGCAAGCTTCTTCATCTCCCAGTACGCACTGCAGCCTACACCCTTCTGAATCTGCTTAGTGTATTCATCTCTTGGTCTCCCTCTACGATTTTGACCCCCCACGCTGCCCTCCAATACTAAATTGGTGATCCCTTTATGCCTCAGAACATGTCCTACAAACTGATCCCTTCTTCTAGTCAAGTTGTGCCACAAACTCCTCTTCTCCCCAATCCTATTCAGTACCTCCTCATTAGTTATGTGATCTACCCATCTAATCTTCCGCATTCTTCTGTAGCATCACATTTCGAAAGCTTCTATTCTCTTCCTGTCCAAACTACTTATCGTCCATGTTTCACTTCCATACATGGCTACACTCCATACAAATACTTTCAGAAATGACTTCCTGACACTGTAATCTGTACTCGATATTACCAAATTTCTCTTCTTCAGAGACGCTTTCCTTGTCAGAGTCCACATCTGCCCCTGGAAATGTCTTACAATTTAAAATCTGTTTCCTAAATATCTGTCTTACCATTATATAATCTATCTGAAACCTGTCAGTATCTCCAGGCTTCTTCCATGTATACAACCTTCTTTTATGATTCTTGAACCAAGTGTTAGCTATGATTAAGTTGTGCTCTGTGCAAAATTCCACCTGCCGGCTTCCTCTTTCATTTCTTACCCCCAATCCATATTCACTTACTACGTTTCCTTCTCTCCCTTTTCCTACTACCGAATTCCAGTCACCCATGACTATTAAATTTTCGTCTCCCTTCACTATCTGAATAATTTCTTTTACTTCATCATACATTTCTTCAATTTCTTCATCATCTGCAGAGCTAGTTGGCATATAGACTTGTACTACTGTCGTAGGCGTGGGCTTCTTGTCTATCTTGGCCACAACAATGCGTTCGCCGTGCTGTTTGTAGTAGCTTACCCGCATTCCTACTGTTTTATTCATTATTAAACCTACTCCTGCATTACCACTATTTGATTTTGTATTTATAACCCTGTATTCACCTGACCAAAAGTCTTGATCCTCCTGCCACCGAACTTCACTAATTCCCACTATATCTAACTTTAACCTATCCATTTCCCTTTTTAAATTTTCTAACATACCTGCCCGATTAGGGGATCTGACATTCCACGCTCCGATCCGTAGAACGCCAGTTTTCTTTCTCCTGATAACGACGTCCTCCTGAGTAGTCCCCGCCCGGAGATCCGAATGGGGGACTATTTTACCTCCGGAATATTTTATCCAAGAGGACGCCATCATCATTTATCCATACAGTAAAGCTGCATGGCCTCGGGAAAAATTACGGCCGTAGTTTCCCCTTG
The DNA here is from genome assembly GCF_021461395.2 of Schistocerca americana. NCBI lineage: Eukaryota > Metazoa > Arthropoda > Insecta > Orthoptera > Acrididae > Schistocerca > Schistocerca americana. Next base: position 140,098,304 of record NC_060130.1, on the reverse strand, counting down.
CTTTCAGCCGTTCGCAGTACCAGCACAGCAAGGCCGTTTTGGTTATTGTTACAAGGCCAGATCAGTCAATCATCCAGACTGTTGCCCCTGCAACTACTGAAAAGGCTGCTGCCCCTCTTCAGGAACCATACGTTTGTCTGGCCTCTCAACAGATACCCCTCCATTGTGGTTGCACCTACGGTACGGCTATCTGTATCGCTGAGGCACGCAAGCCTCCCCACCAACGGCAAGATCTGTGGTTCTTAGGGGGGACTGTATGGGTATCCTATATTAATTACAGTAAAATTGATGTCATAGCAATCCGAATGCCATGTCATGATAATTATTGGAATTTCACATAGGCCAGTAATTAAACTGTACGGGTATCCTATGCTTATTGGAATTTCACATAGACCAGTAATTAAACTGTACGGGTATCCTAGATTAATTACTGGTCTATGTGAAATTCCAATAATTATCATGACATGGCATTCGGAATGCTATGACATCAATTTTACTATAATTTTTCTCTAGTTCATTGGCTGAGACCAAGTGGTTACGTCTCTCCATCACCCCCACCATACCCTTTTGCACATTTTCAACATTGGTACCACATGCGATGAGAGTTCTGTTTTTAAAATTGTGCATTATGGACAAGTGGGCACCTCGCAAGTTTATTTGGATACTCATCTTTAGTAAATTCGTTATTTAAATTGCTTCTAAATCAGCGATTAACATTTCTTTGTACAAATTACGTTTTATTTCTATTATTTCATTTGCTTACGTCTTTTGATATTATCTTTCAAAGTGAGCCTTTAAATTGTTTTTCGAAGTTAGATTTTCAATTGTTTGTTTATTACTAAAGTTATCTCACTAATAAATTACTTCTGTAGCTTACGGAAGATTGTGTGTTGATGTATTTGAGTGCCAGCACTGCTAATAATGATCCACATAATTTCGTGGTACATTATTTTCATTGACTAATTTTAGAGTCCTATCTAGGTCAGCTTCCGATGAGAATTAATACATTTAGGTGTGCGTTGGAGATTGCGTCACTGTGATGAAAGACAGGAAAACTTCCAACGAACAGCATTGTGAGGCAGTTATTAAACTACTATCTGTGCGTAAAAGAGGTCATGTATACAAAACTATGCTTTCTTGCTTGTATTCCTTAAGTCGGCTGGCCTAAGTAGGCAATAATAGTGAAATCAGGTATCATCTATACGTAGAATAGAACTAAATAGTATCCGCTGTAAAATATTTTATGTAGCTAAAAATGTTCATGTAGTATTGTATTCTTTGACTTATACTACACTGAAATTTCATCCTTTGTGTAGAATGTAATCTGTGAACCAAAATAGAAACCGCATCAAGTTTAATTAAATTTAAATTTGCCTGCTTTCGTACTATATTTTTATCAAGTAAACGTTAAGAAGAGTTTGTATGTAGTGTGTATCATTGCTAAAGACAAACAGTTCTTCACGCATTGCCACCTCAACAACTTTTCCGGTGTAAGTATATTTCAAACAGCTGTGGAGAAGCGCAATATTTCAGACTTATCTATTGTTTTCACGATGGCAAGATGAAAACGATATTAAACTTGAACGAAGGAGTATTGTCTGCACAAAAGCGAATAATGAAAATAATGTGTGATGTTCACCGAGAACTATCATTTTGACGCCTCATCGACCAGTTAGCCATTTTAACACTTCCTTCACAATATGTATATTCAATAAAGAATCTCGTCATCAGAAATCGTAAACCGTCGGAGAAGAATAGTGGCACGCACATCCTACAACACTAGATCAGAAAATGACGTTTATTACTTATTACTAGATACCGGATTATATGCATCATAAAAACGTTAAAATTTGCATGCAAATATGCATGAAAAATGCTTAAAAATGCATTAAAAGTGTCGAAATATGCAAGGTGAAATAATAAAAAAAAGTGGTAGTTATTGTGTGCATTATATCTCAAAGTCGAACTTGTGTATATCAGTTACGAGGTAGAGCGCCGGCCACGCGAAAAATCGGTACATTTCGAACACTGATATCATTTTCTGAACAGTCTCTGGTAGAGGTTAGGAAGGAGGCCTTTATGGGATGAGGACGCATACCGTGTTTCAAGAATTGTTCCTTCTTTGCTATTGTTGTCTGTAACAAGCGGATGCGATGCGAGTGAGTCGCGGCGAAACAATCGATATGTACAAGACTAGCTTCGAGATATATCGCACACAGAGTAGCACGCTCAAAAACTGTAATATTTTATTTACAAAACAACATATAACCATGGACTTTTTTGAACACATTAACTTTTAATCAATACTTTGACCAAAGCATCATTTGCATTTTTATTTTACATTTTTCTACATTGTAAATATAAACGACAAAGGACCGTTCCAAATGTTCAGTAGTAAGATTGTGTCTTCGATCACTCAAAACATTTTTGTAAGCAGAAAAGGACCCTTCTACAATTGAGGTAATTGGGCAGTATATTAATTTGGGTGGTATGTTCCTGGTAAAAGTTCACCCATCCCATTAATAAAATTATCAATTTGGCACAAGGGTTCAAAGCCTGGATTATTGTTTCAGAGGTTTTCAAACTATTCTTTAAGTTTTCTTGGGAATACCTCCGGCAATGAGGAGTTCAAATAATGGTTCAAATGGCTCTGAGCACTATGGGACTTAACATCTGAGGTCATCAGTCCCCTAGAACTTAGAACTACTTAAACCTAACTAACCTAAGGACATCACACACATCCATGCCCGAGACAGGATTCTAACCTGCGACCGCAGCAGTCGCGGGGTTCCGGACTGAAGCGCCTAGAACCGAACAGCCACCGCGGCCGGCTGAGGAGTTCACTAGAATAATTTTATTCATTAACTGAATAAATTCATTCAACGCGAAACCTTTAGTTTCAAGGTTTTTAATACTCTCAGGTCTATGGGAAAAGTGAGCACTAACCACAGCAAATCCCCCCCGGGGGTCCACAACTCTTTTGTGGATACGTGCGTAGCAAGCACGGGACCCCGAGCTAATGTGGCCTTCGTTCCTTTCCGGGCTGCATACCTTCCCTTTCCACATCCTTCCCCATCCCCCATCTTCGCCCCTCCTCCCCTCACCTCTGGCTCTTTCCTTCCCTTTCTCCCCATCTGGAAGTATGGTTTGTGCCTACGTCCGGAGACGGACGCTCGTAAATGTAACGCATTCTTCGCCTTCTTTGCTTGTGTGCCTTCTTCCTTCCTTTGACCTTCTCTTTTCCTTACCTCTTCTCCTTATCCTTTTCTCCGCTGCGGCGTTTGAGACCTCTCTTCTTTCCTTTCCCTTTCTCTTTCTTCCTCCCTTTGCGTGTCTGAAGGCCGACCCACACATTTTTGTGCATAGCCGGTGACGGGGTAACGCGTAATTCCCCGCCCTGGGTAGACAGGTAGGACACGTACGTATCGCCTGGTAACGGCTAGGCCCAGGGAGGGGTGATTACCCGAGCTGATACCTTCCGAAAGTGCCGATTGGTCCCTCCATCCGTTTGTCGGGAGGTGTGACCTGAGGTGTGAACAATCGCCTAAGGCGGGAGTGCCCTCAGAGAGGGCCCCCACAAGGGAGGAGCGCCCCATCGGAGACGCCGGTAATCATGGGGGATTCTTCCGCAATGGTTTCCTCACCTTCCATTATGTCTGCTCACAAGCGTAAGTTCACTGAGTCTCAGCCACAGACAGTTCTTCCATCGTTGCCACAGTTCCTTGTTCCTTGTTGTTTCTCGGTCTGACGAAGGTCACGACTTCTCCACGGTCAACCCTTTCATTATTCAGAAAGGTGTCGACGCAGTTGCAGGTCCTGTAAAGTCTTGTTCCAGATTACGGAATGGCACCTTGTTGTTAGAAACAGTCAGTGCCCTCCAGGCACAAAAATTGCTGCGTACTTCACTGCTCCACACCTTCCCTGTCCGGGTTGAAGCGCACCGCACTTTAAATTCCTCGTGTGGAGTCGTATATACACGCTCCCTCGATGGATTGTCTGATGAAGAAATTCAGCACTACCTGTCTGACCAGGGCGTAACGGCTGTTCATAGAGTTATGAAAAGGGTTGACACGAACATCATTCCAACCCGCACTGTCTTCTTGACATTTGACAAAGTTCAACTCCCATCGAAAATCAAAGCAGGCTATGAGATAATTTCCGTTCGCCCTTACGTCCCAAACCCTACGCGTTGTTATCGGTGTCAGCGGTTCAATCACACCAGCCAGTCCTGTTCCAATCCGGCCAAATGTGTTACGTGTGGCAAGGATGCTCATGAGGGTGCTTGTCCACCTCCATCCCCTCGCTGCATCAACTGTATGGGTGACCTCGCTGCTTCCTCTCGAGATTGCCCCGTTTTTAAGGACGAAAAGCTCATCCAGGAAATCCGAGTGAAGGAAAAGGTGTCGACCTTTGCTGCTCGAAAATTATTCGCCAGTCGACAACCCACCGTGCCTCAGAGAGGAAAACACAGCACTGTCCTTGCTTCTCCTCGGCCAACAAAGGAGGCGGCCATGCAGACTTGCGACCTCACCTTTAGTGCCACGATCGACAGATCGGCCAGCGCAAAGATCGCCCGTTCAACCTCACCACTTTCGCCTGCACAGTCTATGACTCACCCTTCATCAGGTTCTGCTAAATCTCGAGCCCAGAAGTCAGACACCAAGACTTCGAAAAAGGAGCATACTCGTGAAGATTTTTTACATACCCCAACTTCACAACCATCGGTTCCTCCTTCATCTAAACATCATATTTCCAAGAAGGCTACAAAGAAACCCAGTTCATCTCCTTCTCCGCCAAGGCGTGTCCCATCTACAGCACCACCTGGCGGAAATCGCCCTCGGCCGTCTTCTGTGTCGCCGAGGCGCACTGCTGGTGGCCGATCAACCGGCCAATCGCTGGTGGTAGGAGCTGCTCCTGAACAACCTATGGATCAGGATCTTCTGCCTTCGGCTGAATGCCATTCCATGCTGTCGGTCGCAAGCTCTGAGCAGTCGTTGCGTTGACAGCAACCTTGGCCACATTCCTCCATTTTCTGTTCACCCTATGTCCATTATCCACTGGAATATCCTCAGCATTCGAGCCAATCGGGATGAATTGTCGATTCTCTTACGATCCTACTCGCCGGTCATCTTCTGTCTTCAGGAAACAAAGCTGCGTCCCCATGACTGCTTTGTTCTCCCTCATTTTCAGTCCGTCCGATATGATCTCCCCTCTGTTGATGGCACTCCAGCCCATGGAGGACTCATGATTCTTCTCCATGATACTCTCCATTATCACCCAATTTACTGAAACACTTCCTTCCAAGCTGTCGCCGTCCGTCTTTCCCTTTCTGGATACACGTTCTCTCTTTGTACTGTATACATTCCATCGTCCACACCAATGGCACGAGCTGATCTCCTTCATCTTCTTGGTCAGCTTCCACCCCCCTATTTGCTGGTTGGGGACTTCAATGCCCACCACCCGCTTTGGGGATCTCCGCATCCTTGTCCACGTGGCTCACTATTGCTAGACGTCTCCCACCAAGTGGATCTAGTTTGCCTCAACACTGGAGTCCCTACATTTTTGTCTGCCTCCACGACAAATTTATCTCATTTGGACCTTGCGGTCGGTACTGTTCCGCTAGCTCGGCGCTTCGAATGGTTCGCCCTTGATGACACACACTCGAGTGACAACTTTCCATGTGTCCTTAGACTGCAGCCTCAACTGCCATATATGCGCCCGCGACGCTGGAAGTTTGCCCAAGCCGATTGGACACTTTTTTCGTCTCTAGCGACATTCGATCACCGTCACTTTCCCAGCGTCGACGATGAGGTCACACATATTACCGACGTTATTCTTACAGCTGCGGAACGTTCAATACCACGCACCTCCGAATTGCCCCGGCGCCCCCCAGTTCCTTGGTGGAACGAGGCATGCCGTGACGCAATACGTGACCGGCGACGTGCTCTTCGCGTTTTCTGCCACCATCCTACTTTGGCCAACTGTATCCGCTATAAGCAGTTCCGTGAGCGATGCCGTTGTGTCATCCGCGATAGCATGAAGGCAAGCTGGAAATTCTTTATTAGCTCATTTAACACCTTCACTCCCTCCTCGGAAGTTTGGAGTCGGCTTCGACGGTTCTCAGGCGCGCCTAGTTTCTCCCCGGTCTCTGGGCTCACTGTCGCGCATGATACATTATTGGACCCCGTCGCAATTTCTAACTCATTGGGTCAGCACTTTCCTGAGATTTCGAGCTCTTCAAATTACCCGCCAGCGTTTCTCCCGAAGAAACGTGCAGCGGAAGTGCGACCTCTTGCTTTCTCCTCTCCAAATCGCGAAAGCTACAATACTGTTTTCTTCATGCGGGAACTCCAACATGCACTCTCTTCTTCTCGCTCCTCGGCCCCAGGACCGGATGGTATCCAAGTCCAAATGTTGCTGCATTTATCAACCCATAGTCTGCGTTACCTCCTTCGCCTTTATAATCGAATTTGGACCGACAGTACTTTTCCCAGACCATGGCGGGAAGCTATCGTCGTTCCTATTCCGAAACCTGGAAAGGACAAACATCTCCCCTCCAGCTATCGCCCCATTTCTCTCACGAGTAGTGTCTGTAAGGTTTTGGAGCGTATGGTGAATTACCGTTTAGCTTGGTGCTGGAATCCCGCAGTCTTTTAACAACTGCCCAATGCGGATTCCGAAAGCATCGTTCTGCAGTTGACCATCTTGTTGCTCTCTCCACTTATATCATGAACAATTTTCTCCGGAAACGCTAAACAGTAACAATATTTTTTGATCTGGAGAGAGCATACGATACCTGTTGGAGGACAGGCATCCTCCGCACACTGTTCTCTTGGGGCTTTCGAGGTCGGCTGCCCCTTTTTCTTCGCGAATTTATGGCAGAGCGCACATTTAAAGTGCGGGTGAACACCACTCTCTCCCGTACTTTCTCCCAAGAAAACGGGGTACCCCAGGGCACCGTGCTAAGTGATGTACTGTTTGTCATTGCCATAAATCCAATTATGGATTGTCTCCTTCCTGATGTCTTGGGCTCCCTCTTTGTGGACGATTTTGCGATCTACTACAGCTCTCAACGGACCAGCCTTCTTGAACGACGTCTTCAAGGATGTCTCGATCGCCTCCACTCTTGGAGCATCGAAACCGGCTACCGTTTTTCTCCCAGTAAGATCGTTTGCGTTAATTTTTGGCGACGTAAGGAGTTTCTTCCACCCTCCTTACATCTAGGACTTGTCAACCTTCCGTTTTCAGACGTCGCTAAATTCTTGGGTCTTATGTTTGACAGAAAACTATGCTGGTCCCACATTTCGTGTCTTTCGGCTCGCTGTCTGCGATCCCTCAACACCCTCCGTGTCCTGAATGGTACCTCCTGGGGAGCGGACCGAGTGGTCCTTCTCCGCCTCTATCGCGCCTTAGTGCGCTCGAAATTGGACTATGGAAGCATAATCTACTCCTCTGCTCGGCCGTCTATTCTTCGGCGTCTCGACTCTATCCACCACCGTGGATTACGTTTAGTGTCTGGAGCTTTTTACACCAGCTCTGTGGAAAGCCTTTATGCTGAAACTGCTGAACCTCCGCTGTCCAATCGGCGAGCAGTCCTTCTGAGTCGTTATACTAGCCATCTGTCTTCCATGCCTGCTAATCCAGCCCATGACATTTTTTTCGACGCCTCCTTTGATGTAGGGTATGCAGGCCGCCCCTCCTCCCTACTACCACCGGGAGTCCGCTTCCGTCAACTGCTCCATTCTCTTTCCTTCCGCTTTCCTAAAACCTTCTTGACAACTTGGGGTACAGCACCGCCTTGGCTCCGTCCCCGGATCTGCCTGCTCCGTGACCTTTGTCGATTTCCCAAGGATGGTACCCCTTCACTTGTTTATCGTCGGGCATTTGCTGCTCTATGTGCAAAAATGACGGAAGCCGCATTTATTTACACCGATGGCTCGAAAACATCGTTAGGTGTAGGGAGTGCCTATATTGTTGGCGACACCCCAAAACACTTTCGGCTTCCCGACCAGTGTTCGGTCTATACTGCGGAGCTTTACGCTGTTCTCCAGGCTGTCCACTACATCCGCCGCCATCAGCGGATACAGTACGTTATCTGCTCAGATTCTCTCAGCTCTCTCCTCAGTCTCCAAGCTCTTTACCCTGTGCACCCTTTGGTCCACCGGATTCAGGACTGTCTGCGCTTGCTCCACTTGGGGGGCGTCTCGGTAGCGTTCCTCTGGCTCCCGGGACACGTTGGTATCTGTGGAAATGAGGCGGCCGATATTGCGGCCAAGGCCGCAGTCTCTCTTCTCCGGCCAGCTATTCTATCGATTCCCGTCGCCGATCTACGGAGCTTTTTATGTCGTCGTGTTGTTCTTTTATGGCACGCACATTGGTCGACACTTCCCCATAATAAATTGCGGGACGTGAAAGCTCTTCCTTGTGCTTGGACCTCTTCCTCCCGAACGCGTCGTCGGGAGGAGGTAATTTTAACTAGACTCCGGATAGGGCACTGTCTTTTTAGCCATCGACATCTTTTAAGCGGCGATCCTCCCCCACTCTGTCCCCACTGCTCTCAGCTGTGGACGGTAAGACACCTATCAATTGAGTGCCCTATTTTAATCCGTTACGCTCCCGTTTACAGCTGTCGCCTGATATATCGTCGATTTTAGCAGATGACACACGCTCAGCCGATCGCGTTCTCGAATTTATTAGTGCCAGTGAAATGACGTCAGTCATTTGAAGTTTTTTTTGGGGACAACCAACCCCTTTCTGTAGAGGATTTTTAAGCCTTCCTTCTGCTTTTAGTTTCTCCAATTTTATGACTTTCGTTCCCATTGCTGCTGATTTCCATTTTCGGTTTTTTACTGTTTCCTAAGTCACGGACCGGGCGCTAATGACCATAGCAGTTTTGCGCCCTAAAAAACCAAAACAAAAAAAATAACCACAGCAATGTTTCGTTTAGTTCTGGAATCATGAATTGTTTCCTTGTATTGTCAGACTGCCAAAGCCGCTGCACTGTCGAAGTCGTTTACTACGCTTCTGGTGGTCTCTAAATGTTCATTGTAAAACAACACAGCTTCGACCCAACTCTTCCAACGAGGTACCACTGGTTCGGGAGGCAAAGGCACATTTGGTAGTTTTTATTTCTAGGTCTTGATAAGAGCAGGAGCGTTTAGAAACATTTACTTGGTGGATGAAATCAGTTTATTTACATTCACAAACGTGGAACGTACTTCTTCAGCAATGCAATGCATTACCATATGTGAGATACCAAAACTAGATCGATCTAGAGGCCGCCCATCTAAATTTTTAGAATATTGTAAACATAGAGCTAAAATATGCATCGTCACTAGTTTTTAGTTAAAATATGCAATAAGGGATGAAAAGGAGCCAAGTATGCAAATGCCTGTATAACATGCAAATGCATATAATCCTCTCTGTACTGATTACTAAAGCATTGACTCTTGAAGGAGTTCAGTAATGTTTAGTCATTCACTCAATAACAGCGCTGACCGCTACCGGTATGGAACATAAACAGATTGAAATTGCACACAAAATTTTGCAAAAGTAATTCCTGAAATTATAGTATGAATTACAGAATAGGAAGTTGAAGATGAAGCAGTATTCTACTTTACAAGTCGGTATATCCATCGACTGATACTACTGTGTTCATTTTTCTTAAATTTAAGACAGTGTACTATTTAGTAACTTATCAACACATACTTACAAACAAATCACGCATATGTAGTATTAAGACTACTCGTTCCATATCGTTTCGACGAAGAATCACGCAGATCATCTACGAAACATGAAAATAAGTAGCTGAATCTACAGCTACATCTGTACTCCACAAGCCACCTTACAGTGCGTAGCAGAGGGTACTTTTGGTATCAGCATTTTTTCTCTACGTCCCTGATCCATTCACGGGAGGTGCGTAGGAATAAGGGCTGTCGATAATCCTTGACATGAGCTCTAATATTTCTCATTTTCTCATCGTGGTCGTTTCTCGAGGCATATGCGAGAGGTCGTATGCTCAACGACTTTCAATAGTAAACCTCTCCGCGATCTACAGTGCCTGCCTTGGAGCGTCTGCACCAGGAGATTGTCGTGCGTCTCCATAACGTTCTCGCGCTTCATAAAAGATAAGTGCCACTGTTCATCAAATCTTCTCTATTTCCTCTGTTTGTCCGACTTTGTAAGGGTCCCAGACAGGTGAGCGATTCTTAAGAATCTGTCGTACAGGTGCTTCGTAACCAACTTCCTTCGTGATGAGTTACATTTCGTTAAGATTCTTCCTTCTGCCTGGCATCTGCTTTTACTACAGTTAACTTATTATGGTCGGTTAGTCGTAGGCATCTAACGCTGTTACATTTCCAGTGGGTTTTGACCAACAGCGGAATCGAACAGTAATCTTCCCCTTTTTGTGCGCAGTACGTTACATTTATTTACGTTCAGGGTCAACTGCCGGTAGCTGCACCAGTCATCGAAACTTCGTAGGTCTTCCTGCATTTCGCTACAACCACAGTTCGTTGCAACTGTTACTGCATAGGTTGTTCCTAACGGAACGACATTCGAGAGATGTACATCTACATCTACATATATACTCCGTTAACCACCAAGCGGTGTGTGGCGGAGGGCACAATTCGCGCCAAAGCCATATTTCCCCCCAATCTGTTCGCGGATCGCGCGAGGGAAAATCGACTATCTGAACGCCTCAGTACGAGCTCCAATTTCCCTTATCTTTGAGTGGTGTTCATTGCGCGATTTGAAAGTTGGTGGTAATAATATATGCTCTACATCCTCGGTGAAGATTGGATTTCGGAATTTAGTGAGCAGCCCCTTCCGTTTAGCGCGCTGTCTATCTGCAAGTGTGTCCCACTTCAAACTTTCTATGAGGTCTGTAGCGCTCTCGCGATGGCTAAATGTACCAGTCACGAATCTTGCCGCTCTTCTTTGGACCTTCTCAATCTCTTGAATCAGACCCAACTGGTAAGGGTCCCATACAGACGAAGAATACTCTAAGACTAGAAGAATTAACGTATTGTAAGCTATTTCCTTTGTTGAAGGACTGCATCGCTTCATGATTCTACCAATAAACCGCACTCTAGAGTTTGCCTCACCCGTTACTTCTTTAACCTGATCAGTCCATTTGAGATCATTTCGAACAGTCACACCCAGATACTTGACGGATGTTACCGCTTCCAAAGACTGGGCATTTATTTCGCATTCGTACATTAATGGGGATTTTCGCCTTGTTATATGCAGTAGGTTACACTTACAAATAATGAGAGATAACTGCCGGTCATTACACCACGCATTTATTTTCTGCAAATCCTCATTGATTTGTTCACAACTTTCGTGTGATACTACTTTCCTGCAGATTACAGCATCATTGGCAAACAATCTAATGCCGCTGTCAATACCATCAACCAGATCGTTTATGTAAATCGTAAAAAGCAGCGGACCTATTCGCTGCCCTGGGGCATATCTGAAGTTACGCATGTTTCTGTTGAAGTTACCCCGTTCAGGACGACATACTGCTCCCTGTCTGTTAGAAAACTTTCTATCCAACCGCATATGTCATCGGATAGACCGTAAGCACGAACTTTTTGGAGCAAGCGACAGTGCGGAACTGAGTCGAACGCCTTTCGAAAGTCGAGAAATGTTGCATCAACCTCGGAGCCGGTATCTATAGCCTGTTGTACGTCATGCACAAAGAGGGCCAGCTGTGTCTCGCATGACAGCTGTTTCCTGAAACCGTGCTGGTTTCTGCAGATGAGCTTCTCAGAGTCTAGAAAGGTCATTATGTCTGAACACAAAATATGTTCCATGATTCTACAACAAATCGATGTCAGTGAAATTGGCCGGTAATTATGTGCATCCGATTTTCTACCCTTTTTATAGATTGCTATGACCTGGGCCTTCTTCCAGTCCCGTGGAACTTTCCACTGTTCCAATGATCTCTGATAGGTGATGGATAAGAATGGTGCTATATTTGTAGCATAGTCAACATGTAATCTTATGGGGATACCGTCTGGGCCAGATGCCTTCCTGGCGTCTAAGGATCTTAACTGTTTTACAATCCCAGATACACTAAACACTATTTCAGCCATCCTTGCGTTTATTTCGGAGAGTAACTCGGGGATTTTGCTACAAACACTTCGACAATTTACTAACATGAGATTAAACATATTTAAATCCTTTCGAATGACCTGTTTAGGCGAACTAACAATTTTTACAGTTGGAACACCCACATCAGTGACATGATGTGGTAATTTTTCAGGCCAACTGTTTGTTTCGAGTGGGGAGGAACCTAATCTAAAAAAAAAAAACATGTGCACGCCCCAAGTACTGTGCTTCCTTAGTGTAGTGCACCTCTGATCAATCGAGGGGCGCCCTACAACCTTCCACCCCATAGCGTAGGTCGAGGAATCTACAACCATTTTCGTCACAGTGTCGACGTAGCCTCTGGTTTAGATTCTGCACTCGGCTCCAAACCAGAGAACCCCAGTCCACCCTGGGTACGATGCTGGAGATCGTCATCTTGGCTACCATCCCTCGAGAGATGGAGGCTACCTACGCCAATTTAGCCAGCCATCGAAGGGACCCAAGTATTTCCTCGGAACCCCGACGATAAGCATCGCTGGTGCCGACATGTGGACTTCTTCCCCGCCCTAGCCGCTATGTTCCTGAGGGGCTTCATGACCCGCCTAACATTGGAGCTCCCAATAACTAACAAAACCCTACCCCCACGTGCCTGTCCGGACCTTGCTGAAGGAGCGAGCACTATCCTGGCCGAAGGTGCGTTCTGATCCGGCTCAGCCTCCCCCCCCCCCACTCCAGCATCAGATAGCACACTGAATCTATTAGCAAAGTGCATGGGATTTGGCAGGAGCCTGCGTCCCCCTTGCAGCCTTCGCCTTGAGGCTCGACACCTCTTCACAGTCCGCCACCCACACTGAGGTGAGAGTGGGCCAGCCGGCTGTGACACCCCCCCCCCCTTTCCCCCTTGCACATCTAGTACAGCAGCGTCTACCCCAGGCACCCGATCCCCAACACACCTCAAGGTGGGACTCTGGAGTTTGTTGACTGTGGCCAACAAAGCTTCCAGCTGCGTTTGGACTATGGCCGACTCCTCCTGCATCCGCACACAACAGACACAGTCCCTATCCATCTAGCTAATAACTGATTTTCTATAAAGAACGGGAAACCTACTGTCACGCAAGGTTAACAGCTACACTCTAGTAGAGGTGCAAAGGTTATTTCATATGTTCCCCGATTGTTGTTACGTGACCTCTACTATTTACAAGATACAGGGTGAACCAAAAATTACAGTCATGCTTTAGAGACAGGGTCCTTACACCAAACCAAGGAAAAATGTTCAGTAAACATTGGGTATAAAATGTAGGCCTATATCTTAAGAACTAAGAGTTCTTGTTCATCTCCAATAGTGAGAAACACATCTCTTCCGCAGAGCAAGTGCTCATAGCCCTTGAGGTATGCATTTCAGAGCCCATGTTTACTAGACATTTTTTCTTGTTTTGGTCCATACTATCTCCACCAGAAATATGGAAAGCAAAGTCCTTGCAATAGAAGAGATCTGTTTCGTAGTCTCGGGGATGAACAAATGCTCATAGCTCTTGAGGTATATATTTTAGAGCCCATGTTTAATAGACAATTTTTTCTTGTTTTAATGTAAGGAACCTGTCCCTAAACCTTGTCGGTGGTTTGATGGGACACCATTTAGGGTGGGCGGGTAAGACACATACATGCCCGACACTACTCTAACGCGACCGATACGGTCGCAGGTTCGAATCCAGCCTTGGGCATGGATATGTGTGATGTATTTAGGTTAGTTCGGTTTAAGTAGTTCTAAGTCTGGGGGACTGATGACCTGAGATGTTAAGTTTAGAGCTATTTGAACCGTCTGTGTTTGTACACTGAAGCGCCAAAGAGACTGGTATAGGTATGCGTATTGAAATACAGAGGAACGTAAACAGGCAGAATACGGCACTGCGGTCGGCAACGCCTATGTAAGACAACAAGTGTCTGTTGCAGTTGTTTGATAGGTTACTGCTGCTACAATGGCAAGATTTAAGTTTGAACGGCGTACGAGCGATGGGACACAGCATCTCCGAGGTAGCGATGAAGTGGGGATTTTCCCGTACGACCATTTCACGAGTGTCTCGTGAATATCAGGAATCCTGTAAAAAATCAAATCTCTGACACCGCTGCAGCCGGAAAAAGATCCTGCAAGAACGGGACCAACGACGACTGAAGAGAATCGTTTAACGTGACAGAAGTGCTACCCTTCCGCAAATTATTGCAGATTTCGATGCTGGGCCATCAACAAGTGCCATTCCAAAAAGCGTCATCCAGATGGGCTGTCGGAGTCAAAGGCCCACTCGACTACCCTTGATGACCGCACGACACAAAGCCTTATGCCTCGCCTCGTCCCATCAACACTGACATTGGACTGTTGTTGACTGGAAACATGTTGCCTGGTCGGACGAGTCTCATTTCAAGTTGTATCTAGAGGATGGACGTGTACGGGAATGGAGACAACCTCATAAGCCATGTACCCTGCGTGTCAGCAGGGGACCGTTCAAGCTGGTGGAGGTTCTGTAATGTTGTGGGACGTGTACAGTTGGAGTGATATGGACCCCTGATACGTCTAGATACGGCTCTGACAGATGACACGTACGTAAGCATCCTGTCTGATCACCTGCATCCATTCACGTCCATTGTGCATTCTTGGGGACTTGGGCATTTCCAACAGGAAAATGCGATACGCAACACATACACAATTGCTACAGAGTAGCTCCAGGAACACTCTTCTGAGTTTAAACACTTCCGCTGGCCACCAAACTCCCCAGACATGAACGTTATTGAGCATATCTTGGATGTCTCACAACGTGCTGTTATGAAGACATCTCCAACCCCTCGTACTCTTACGGTTCTATAGACATCCCTGCGGGATTCATGATGTCAATTCCCTTCAGCACTACTTCAGACATTAGTCGAGTTCATTCCACGTCCTGTTGCGGCACTTCTGCGTGCTCACAGAGGCCCTACACGATATTAGGCAAGTGTACCAGTTTCTGTGGCTCTTCAATGTACAAGCACTGGTTAAAATGCCGCACATCTACCCTATATGCTTTTGCGGTGGCGGTGCTTCTGCTGCTGTGATGAATACCGTTGGCGCTTTCGGACACGTTGAGTTCTTGACCGTAGAGTGATTAAGAGAGTTTTCAGCACATAGAGTGAAACAGGTGTTCTTCCAAGTTCGCGTTTTTATTCTGAACGTTTCGTTCAACAACCTTTACAAGAACACCAACACATTGTTAAAATGGTGCAGCGTAGCGCTACTACCAACACCCGGTGACTTTCTGTACGTATCAATGTCCCACGAACACGTGTATGGCAAATATTACACCAGGAAAACCTGTACCCATTTCACATACAGCGTCTTCACAATCATCACATTGCCGACAATGCCACACGACTTGAATTTTGTCACTGGTTAAATGACAATCGTCATTTGCTTCCACTAATACTATACACTGATGAAGCCACGTTATACGGAATGGAAGCAAAAAGCACGTAATAATCGTCGATGGTCTCAGGAAAAGCCCACACGCTACAGTGGATACCAATTTCCTAGTTTATTTTTCGATTATTGTTTGTTGCGGCTTCATCGGTAACATGGTGACAGATCCAATCATTTTATAAATTCGAACTATGCAACACAATTACCCGATTTTTTTGGAATGTTCGTTTGTTGAACACGTTGAGGAAGTTCCTATGACCGTACTGACCGCAATGAACCTCCAGCAGACCCTACTCATTTTACTATTTACCCTAAGCACTAGAGTGATCGTCGTAATACAATTAACTGCCCACTAAGATCGCCAGACGTTACAAGTTAGCTTTTGGTTTATGGAGTTGGATGAAGTCTGAGGTGTACAAACTAAAGGTGAATGCACGAGACGAACTGCTTGGTAGCACCATCCACGCTAGGGCATTCATCAGGAAACTTACAGTCGGGCTCAGACAAGTAAAAGTGCGCAGATGCATTGATGTTCACGGCGGGTTATATGAACATTTATTGTGAACGGTACAACAGCTGTAATGTGAGCTGACCGACAATTCTTAGTGGTGAATATGTTACAGATACTATGTTCTAATTGACACTTTATAAAACTATCGTTTTGATGTTTAACTGTTGCACATGTGTAAATGTGACAATGTATTGAACAATACAGGAAAAAGTAACAGTGTGCATTAAATACGTTCTTTTTCAGGAACCATTCTGATAGCGGATATGCCCATATGAAGTTTTTCCTTCAAATGATCGTTCTCTCATATCCCTGAATACTGATCATTCCTTCTGGGACACCTTGTATATAGCAGACATCAATGTTTATCCTACATAGACAGATTGGCATGAACTACAGGTTAACTGATAGATTCCACCATTGGAGAATTTGTCTGTAGAGTTCTTGGTGTTTAGATTTTCTGTACTGCATTGTTTGTGCGGAATGATATTTGTAATCCTTGTTTCTCCAGGATGTTATTCCACTCCCTGGCCCTCTGGACGTTTTGTTGCTGTATGTCAGTATGTGCAATGCTTTGTTCGTTGGAACGTGTTCCTGGTTCCCTGCGTTTGTGTTCCTGGTTCTGTGTGGTGGGTGGTAATTTGTTCTTAGTTTGTTCTTTTTTAATTTGCTTTTCTGTTTTGCTGATCAGTTTGTTTATTATTCGTGTGTTGTGCCCATTGTCTCTAGCTATCTGGTGTGTTGTGTTTAATTCCTGTGTAGTTAAGTTTGTCCGGTGGAGTTATTTTTCTGAAACTTGAGAGACGTGTGCCTGGATGTCATTAGAGTGGTTGTGAATGGTTGTACTGGTGGCTGCAGGTTTTCTGAATATTCAAAAATTATGTTTATTGTTCATTCTGTGTATAGGGATGTCTAAGAAATTAAGTTTCATATCTACGTCTGTCTCAATGGTGAATTTTGTTTCTGGGTCATTTGTGTTTACTTCACTGTGTAGTTGTTTAATCAGGCATTCTGTCTTGTCCCTCAAGCAGCTGATGTCATGCATATAACGGTACCAGTATATAACCTTGTATTGTTAGGCTGTATATTTTAATTGGATAATTCGGTTTCAGTGTGGTTCAGAAACGTGTTTGCAAGTAGACCACCAATGGTTCAGCCCATTGGTAGACCATCCTTTTGTAGATAGAACTCCTTGTTGAAAGTAAAGTAGTTCTGTTCTGTTATAATCTTTAAGATGGGTCAGTTTTATCTATGTGTACATTTTTTGTGTTCTCTTGTTTCTGTAGTTGTTCTTTAACACTATTGATTGTTTCTCTTACTGGCAGATTTGTGTATCTGAGTGCGATGTAAAATGATATTAGGTTTCCTGTTGACGGTATATTTATGACATTTATCTTCTCTATCAGTTCGTTGCTGTTTCGTGGGTTCAAAAATGCATCTTACCAACTAGCTAGAAAACACGCATAAGATACGACAGAAAATGTACACTTTCACAAACGACAGAACACCAACGAACTGATAGAAAAGATAAATGACATAAATATACCATCAACAGCAAACCTTATATCATTTGACGTCACATCTATGGACATAAATGTGCCAGTGGAGAAACAGTCAGCGTCAGTAGGAAACAACTGCAGAAACAACGGAACACAACAAAAAAATGGTTCAAATGGCTCTGAGCACTATGGGACTTAACATCTTAGATCATCAGTCCCCTAGAACGTAGAACTACTTAAACCTAACTAACCTAAGGACATCACACACATCCATGCCCGAGGCAGGATTCGAACCTGCGACCGTAGCAGTCCCGCGGTTCCGGACTGCAGCGCCTAGAACCGCACGGCCACCTCGGTCGGCACAGGTTTAACAGAACTGCACTGGACAAACCCAACTACACACAGGAATTAAACTCAGTACGCCTGATAGCTAGTGAGAATGGATACAACTCTCAAATAATAAACAAACTGAACGACAAAATAAAAAGACAAATTAAAAAAGAACAAACCATAATAAAATCACCATCCTCAATAGAGAACCAGGAACACAAATTCTTGACAAACACGAGGAATCAGAAACACTTTACAAAGAACGCAGTATGTCACATACTAACATATAGCGACGAAAATATCCATAGGCTGGGGAACATTCTGAAGAAACAAGTAATACAAATATCATTCCGCACAAACAATATAATACAGAAAAATCTAAACAGTAAGAACTCCTCCACAGACAAATTCTCCAAAGGTGGAACCTATCAGTTAATTTGTCGTTTATGCCAATCTGTCTACTTAGGACAAACGTGCAAAAATTTCAAAATAAGACATTCTGAACACCTCAGGATCTTAAAAAGTGACAGTACACATCTACCTTTTTATATTATATCGTACAAGAAAACCACCAGTCAAACAACATTGAGACTGATGTTAAAATCCTGAGAGACGGCAATACTCTCCACCAAAAACTAAGAATAGGGTAGAACTATCACATACAGAAATCATGATAAAGGAAAAGGTCTTGAATGTAAATACAACACTGTGCAACCAAACGGTATTTAGTACACACAATGGCCTATATAAAGACACTTCTCCATCTAAGACATATTATTCACACAACCTCAAATACTCACGAACCATCCAAAATTAGCTACATGCTAAACCAAAAGCAAGCGATGAGCAAGTGTGCAGCGACAATAATATAGCAGTTCTCAATGAGTAAGAAGACATAAGTGTCTGGTCAAATCACGTGTTCTCGAAAATATGTGCCAAGTAGAGGTTAGAACGAAATTATATTAAAACAATAGTGTGAAAACAGATACATAATAGCAGTGGAAAGAGGTACCTACCAGAGACATACAACAGGACGGAAAACATAACTACAGTAACATACATAATCACTATCCATGAAAAACTACTTAATAATGCATACTTTTTTCATGTCTGCTTTTTAGATGACATGCTGTCAAAACAACAAAAAAGGTCGAGAAACCCGATCTGAAAAAATGCATTTCGACTAGCAATGCAAGTTTCAGCTGAGCAACCAAAACAAACCGAACAAAATGCACATGTTACAATTTGTAGACCTACAATAGGTAAACGATCATAAACTTCGTATTACACATTACGGAAATAAATTTGACCCACAGAAGATGACAAATAGGTATCGAAACGTGTCTGAGTGAATATAAGAAACAGTGTTCCGCATAAGGCGGGTTTCAAAATCGTAGGCACATTCGTCGTACAAAATGTAATCTATGGGAACAAAATAAAAATCAGATCTCAGTTAATAGAATTATCTGCTTTCTGGGTCTTCATATACGTCTGTACTCCGCAACCCTCTTTTGGTGTGTGGCAGACGGTACTATCATTTCCCACTTCGCTGTTCCATTCGCGAATGGTGTGTGGGAAGTAACGACTGTTGCTAAACCTCCATGTGAGTTCCCATTCGTTTCATTTTTTATCGTGGTCACTTTGCGAGACATATGTCGGAGGAAGTTATATGTTGCCTTATTCTTCTAGAATACTCTCGGAATTCCAGCAGCACATTTCTCCGTTATGCCCAACTCACCTCTTGTAGCGTCCGCCACTTCAGCTCGTTGCGCATCTCCTTCACGCTGTCGCGCTTACTAACCGATCCTGTGTTGAAACATGCCGCTTTGGGTTAGGTCTTCTGTACCCTACTAGTGACCCAAGCTGACGGGTCCCAGACTGATGAAGAATACTCAAGAAACGGCAGAACAAGTGCTTCGTAAGCCACTTTCCTCGATGTATAATCTTTCCTTAAGATTATTCCAATGAACGCCAGTCTAGAATAGTATTTCTTACTATTTGTTTTATGTGGTCATTCGACTTCCGGTCGCTCCGAACGGTTACTTCCAGGTTCTTTACGATTGCTACTGTTTCCAGCGAGTTATTCCCAACGGCATAACTGAAAAGTGGTAGATCTCTTTGGCTATTTATGCTGCATTGATTAATGTTCAGAACCATATTACAATCACTACACGAACCATCATTCCTCCCCTGGTCTTCCTCCACTTCGGCACAGTTTTCTGGTGCTTCAATCTTACCACAGACAATTACATCGTCAGTGAACAGCCCCATGGAGCTACCGACGTTATCTGCTATTTATATGTAAACTTTAAACAGAAAACGCCCTATGACACTCATGTGGTGTCTCCCCGAAATTATCTTTACGTCTGTCAATTTTAAACCAGTTAACAGTGATGTGCGGAGTTCCATCCCCAGAAACCTAAATCTGGTTGGCTGGACGGGGATTTGAACCGTCGCCCACCCGAACCACTGTACAACCTCGCTCGGTACGTATTCCATAACCTTACAAGATATTGACGTCACCGGTATAGTCTCCATATGTACATCTGCCCAACACCATTCTTGAAAACTCCAACGACCGGCGCTTTTTTTCCGTCGCTTGGCACCCTTCGTTACTCCAGCGATCTACGGTAAACTGCTGCCAGAAAGAAGCGAGCTCCTTAGCAGAATTTCACGATGGCATCGTGATAACAGGTTGTAACTTGACCTCTGAGAAAAAAATTTCCGAGCTGCTCATACAAGTAAATAAACGTTTGCTCTTCATATAACTGCTAGTTATTGAAACAAACAAACCAACTTTACGTGATTTTCACTCGTTAACACTTCGTGGCTTAGTTTTGTGGCGTGGGTCTATTACATAACCCGCAAATGAAGTACTGATTGCTCACATGCGAGCTGTGAGGATAATTTCTGGTGTTCACTCGGATTCATTGTAGACGCATCTGCAAGCAGATACGCATTTCAGCTGCTCCATCGCAAAATGTATATTCGATAAGGAATTTGTCACAAAAATTGTATGTTAATTTACACCGCCACAACACTACATGAAAAATATGAATTTTATTTTTGACTCCTGAATTAGTCACCACGCCTGGGTTCAGGGTCAGGGATTTTGTCTGCCTCGTGATGACTGGGTGTTGTATGCTGTCCTTAGGTTTAAGTAGTTCTAAGTTCTAGGGGACTGATGACCATAGATGTTAAGTCCCATAGTGCTCAGAGCCATTTTGAGCCTGAAGTAGTCAGTAGCTCCGTAAGACTTTCAAAAGCGACAGGTCATTTGCCCAATAACATGTTACTGAAAAATACTTCACATTCCATAGATCAATGTTTAATTAAAATCCGGTAGCATATATAACTAAGAAAACTAAATTTTAGCATATATGTAGTTAATGACTGTCATTAAAATGAAACATATTCTTCTTTTTATAGTCGATTGTCCCGCACCGGCTCAGTGTCGGCATCGCGATTAACGGATATGGCGTCGTTAATTTAAGGGATGGGCCGATACCCTCCCTGTAGCCACACCATGACCCCTCGGTAAGGAATATATGTGCCCCAACTGTCTGCGAGCAGTGTTAGTCACGTGAAAGTGAGCGAAAGTTTTCTAAGAGTCTTTTTTTCTATCGTGTAACTGAAAGGGACTCGGACACCAGACCGGTATTCCCTTAGTGGGATTTCGAAACGGCCTAAATCCAGATCGAGGCCGGGCGGTTTCGGTTCGAGGCCAGCTCACCTCCCCGTCCCAGAAGCAGCGCTTTAACACGCACGGCTATCCGGGCAGATGTTAAAGGCTAACATATTAATTCTCAATAATTTGAACTATTGCGCTATTTACTGACCTGTGAATGAATTACAAACAAATCATGTAAACTGAAGAGCCAAAGCAACTGGTACACCCGCCTAATATCCGCAGAAGTGCCGCAACGCGACGTGGCATGGACTCGACCAATGTTTCAGGTAGTGCTGGAGGGAATGACACCGTGAATCCTGCACGGCTGTCCATAAATCTGTAGGGGTACGAGGTGATGGAGATCTCTTCTGAACAGCACGTTGCAAGACATCCCAGATATGCTCAACAATGTTCATGCCTGGGGAGTTTGGTGCCCAGCGGAAGTGTTTAACCTCAGAAGAGTGTTTCTGGAGCCACTCTGTAGCAATTCTGGACGTGTGGGGTGTCACATGTCCTGCCGGAATTGCCCAAGTCTGCCAGAATGCACAATGAACATGAATGGACGCAGGTGATCAGACAGAATGCATAGGTACGTGTCACCAGTCAGAGTCGTATCTAGACGTATCAGGGGTCCCATATCACTTCAGCTGCTCACTACCCACACTATTAGAGAGCCTCCAATTCAATTGTTCAATTGTGTGTGAATTCCTAAGGGACCGAACTGCTGAGGTCATCGGTCCGTAGACTTGCACACTGCTTTAACTAACTTACGCTCAGAACACCACACACACCCATGCACGAGGGAGGACACGAAACTCAGGCGGGAGGGGCCGCGCAATCCGTGACATAGCGCCTCGAACCGGGCGGCCACTCCACGCGACCACAGAGCCTCCACCAGCTTGAACAGCCCCTGCTGACATGCAGGGTCCATGGATTCATGAAGTCGTCTCTATACCCTGACACGTCCATCCGCTCCATACAATACGAAACGAGACTCGTCCGATCAGGCAACATTTTTTCAGCCATCAGCAGTCTATGTCGGTGTTAACGGGTCAAGGCGAAGTGTAAAGCTTTGTGTCGTGCGGTCATCACGGTTGCACGAGAAGGCGTTTGGCTCCGAAAGTGGATACCGATTATGTTTCGTCGAATGATTCGCTCGCTGACACTTGTCAGTGGCCCAGCATTGAAATCTGCAGCAATTTTCGGAAAGGGTTGCACTTCTGTCACGTTAAACGATTCTGTTCAGTCGTCGTTGGTACCGTTCTTGTAGCATCTTTTTCCGGACTCAGCGATGTTGGAGATTCGATGTTTTACCGGATTCCTGATATTCACAGTACACTCATGTAATAGTCGTAGGGGGAATTCTCCACTTCCTCGCTACCCCGAAGATGCTGTGTCCCATCGCTCGTACGCCAGCTATAACAACACGTTCAAACTCATAAATCTCGATAACCTGCCATTGTAGCAGCAGTAACCGATCTAACAACTGCACCAGACACTTGTTGCCTTATATAGGTGTTGGCGACCGCAGCGCCGTATTCTGCCTTTTACATATCTCAGTATTTGAATAAGCATGCCTATAGCAGTTTCTTTGGCACTTCAGTGTATATGCAGCCTTAAACCTGCGTATCTCTTATTATTTCGGTGAAAGTTGTGCAAATATCTACGGAAAGCTTAATAAACTATGTCGAAATGCTATGGCGATTCTCCTGTCTCAAGAGAGTTACCAACGCCACGAAGCTAAAATAAAACGTCACAAAAATCGTGACTCTCTGACAGACAAGTTTACTTGTCGTGTAGGAAAACAGAGAAAAGAGTCGTTGTGCGGTCGGTCGACATCTGCCTCTTCGCCCTGCCCGGGGCGAGCAGTCTGGGTGCTCCGTGGCCATCGCTCCACACTCTTGCCACAACTCAGAGGGAGCTTCATTACCGCTTTTCTTCTCTTCGGTTTTTTAGTGATACGGATTCCGTCACCTACCGGACGCCATTATTTCAGCACCTCGTCATGTTTCAAACTGGTCTAGAGCGCAACAAGTTAGCGACGATCTCACACCGTATGAGAATCAGCAACTGACGCAGCTGCCGCGGACGTGTTGGAGCTCTCAAGACGACTGACACTTAAGTTGGTGTACAGTTAGTTCTCTTCCGCACAACGGCCTCCCAGAAGCTTGGATTACAGGAGAGCGCCACCTCTCCCAGCCGCCTTATCTACGCTTCCGACTCGCTCACCTTCGTACCCCCAGTAATTCCGGTGGAGACTTCACTCGATTTAATTGTTCTTAGCTTACGGGAATTACAACTACCGTCAATAAGTGAAAAACGCGTTTTGTCGAAACAATAACAACACAATACAACAATAAAGTTAGTAATGCTAGATCATTACATCATTATCATAGCAATCAGCGAGTATATTTACCTTTCAACTTTTTATCAGAGTGAAAATACGATATACCAGCCTAAAAGAGCGGCTTAGTTTCTATATTATGTGTATCCATTAATAACCAGCGGAATATGTGTGGAAAGTAGTATAATTTACAACAAATGGCTGGTAGATGGCTCATGTGTCCATAACCGTTGTCAAGATCCGCCATATAGCCTCGTTTGTCGCAAAGAATCAGCTCTCTGGCAGCAGCAGGACAAAGTTGGTATCCCCAAATTTCCACTGTTGCCAGATTTATTCAAGATGGCCGATTCAAGATGGCGGTGATAGATATGGCAATGTAGCAATGACGTCATGGCGGGAAGTTCAAATTTTGGCAGGAAAATTGGGCTACCTTCACTAACCTAACCCCTCCCCCAGAAAATAGCAGGAAGTTTAAATTCCATCAGTACAACGCAACACTCCACGGCTACCTCTACAATCCTAATAAAATGGTAGGAAAAAAGGGCACTTGTACTACCTCCACTAACCTACGTCATCTGACCGCCACCTCTTCCTAGGAATTGGCTGGAAAATGACTCAGCCTGTGCTGGATAGGATGGATGTAAGTCTTTACTTAAACAGTTTCATTTAAACAATTTGAGGCAGTACCAGCATCAGGTGTGTTCACCACGAGGTCTGGAGTCCAACTGACCTAGTACACAGTACCGCCACCAGAGGGCGCCATCGCCACTCCCATGACATAATCCAACATGGCAGTCTGGAGGGGAAAAACAGTGGGAACTAATGGGACCCCTAACCCAGTCACATGTTAGACTTCAGGCAGTAAGATGGCGGTATCTGGCAATGTCATGCTCAGCAGCTCTGGGACCTCAGTCTTGCTCAGTCAGCCAGCAGCAGCAGAGGAAGAAGAAGAACCATGACACATCAACAGCAGTCACAATCCAACACAGCCCAGCAGAACAGGAAGAAACAGAAAAGTAAGTACCCCCTATCACATCTTTGTCTGTTGGTTCAAATGGCTCTGAGCACTATGGGACTTAATATCTAAGGTCATCAGTCCCCTAGAACATAGAACTACTTAAACCTAACTAACCTAAGGATATCACACACATCCATGCCCGAGGCAGGATTCGAACCTGAGACTGTAGCGGTCGCACGGTTACAGATTGAAGCGCCTAGAACCGCTCGGCCACAACGGCCGACTCTTTGTCTGTGATTAGCATTATTATTGTTATTATTATTATAGGTTGTTCTCGCATCTTGGTCCATATGTAATGCTTTCTCGTCTTCTTCGTCCAGCAGCAGCCCTCGACGTGTCTAAGTCCGCAGGGTCGAGCGCCAACATGCCGACCTCCAACGTGTCCGGACCTGTAGCAACCCCCGCTGGCATCTTGTCGAGATCTGCACCGACCTCTGGACCTGCGGCACAACAACCTCCAGCATGTCTGAAACTATAGCGACCACGCGGGATCCTGTAGCGCCCATAGTCCACTTGCTGGAGCAGGACAAGGAGCTGTTGTCTGTCCTACTCATCGATTTATGTGATAAGCACATGCGATCTATTCCCAACACATCGAACGCTGCTGGTGGTCCTAAACAACAGCAATATGAAGGACAGTATTGGTCACCAACATACGACCCAACCCAGCAGAAGATTCCTGTGCTAGTGCAACCACAGAGTGCAGATACTGTGGATAAGAAGGCATTGAATTTACCCATGCTTTTCAATTCCACATACAATTTAACTCCCTGTGGAACACAGCGCGTAAACGTTGGTATAGAAGCACATCATATCGGGGCTTGCATGCGAGAATAGAAATTGAAAAGGCTTTGAAGGGTGTTAAAGTGCCAATTTCCGAGTTCGACTGGGACGAAGTATGTCGTGCAGAGCGCTACATCAATCAGCAGGTGACTGCAGAGTATTATCCAACTCGTTCTCTCTGACATTCACCTTATTGGTGTGACACTATCTATTACAACAGTGTATGATGACTGTGCACTATGTGTGAAATCTGGTGACAACTGTGTTTATCTAAGGTGTGTAATTTAATATATTATTATTATTATTATTATTATTGCCGACTTACGTGGTGGGCCTCTATAAAAATGATATTTCATTCAATTTTGATTTACGATTAAATGATTTCGTGAAGTTCTCCATTTTTAAGAATATTAATCTTAAATTATTTGTTACACTATTGAATGTCAGACTCACTGAATCTTAAAACATGAGCATATAAGTTGAACAATGGAATAAACTTTTCATATTAATTTCCTCGGCTAGTCAGTTCACTTTAAAGCAAGAAATCTTTAGTTATTAATTACAATTGCGACCCACACACGCAAGTTATACGATCTGGATAGTGTCCTCCTTTGGAGAGATTGAATCGCTGGTTGCCGAGCATAGACTCTGCATACAATGACGTTGTTAACTTCCTTCGTGTGCATAGTGTACATGTTGATGATTTGAAGCGGTACCTTTGTTTGCACATGAACGCTGAACCGAAAGAGAAACAGATTAAATGTTCGTGTGAAAAACCTGAGTACTGTGAGGCATCCATTGGCTTGAGGGAGATACGCGTGGAATTTATCGCACGTTAAAAAGCTTTGTTTGGGAAATACTGCACAGGTGCGAAGAAGAAGATAAAGAAAGAGTCTAATGATTTTCCTGAAGTGCTGCATCCCATGTATGATATTTAAATAAATGAGTAATGTATGTATATATAATCTCAAACCGTGTTTGTGTTTTATTTCATACCTCTCTCATTATAGTCAAAGTATTACGCTTATTAATATCACTATTTTTCAGTGCTATATCAGTTATTCACAAAAAAGATTGCTAGAGTTACTCTTCATGGGTGTATATATGTATATAGTTGATTTCTCTGTGTAGCCAATACAGCTCAGTCGGTTAAGTGATGGAGCTATGGTGGCTACATATACTATTACTGTCCCTTCAAGTGTATGTTTCTATGTATGTCAGCTACTTGTCAGTACCTGGCGTAGTTAGTGTCATGGAAGGATGGGTGAAACATCCTCATCACAAGGACTTAGTTGTCAGTGACTGATCCTGTGAAGATGCAAAAGAAGACTTGAGGAAGAAGAAGAACGGAATTCTCCTTCCTGATAATATACGAGCAATTATTGTAGGTCCATCCAGTTGTGGAAACACTAATGTCCGCACGCTAACACATGTCGATGGAGTTCGATTTGAACATGTTTGTGTATTCTTAAAAACACTGTTTCAACCCAAGTATCAGTTATTACAGGAGATACTGCGCGGTATAGATGGTGTTACATACACGACATTCAGTGAAAGCGGAGATATCCCTCCACCTAAAAAGCAAAGCCAAACACTGGCTTCATATTTGACGATGTTGCTGTGGAAAACCAAGACCAAATTCGAAAATATTTCTGTTTCGGTCGTCATATGGGTGCTGATGTATTTTATCTAAGCCAAACGTTCCAGAATCCCGAAACATTTGGTTAGGGATACTGCAAACCTCATTATAGCCTTCAAACAAGACAATCTGAATTTAAAACACGTTTACCAGGCACATGTCGGAACTGACATGTCGTTAAATGATTTTGTAAAGATATGTGTTGATTGCTGGAAATATTCACAGTATGGGTTTCTTGTTATTGATAAAACAAGAAAACTGAATGATGGTAGGTACAGGCGAAACTTTCAAGAGTTTCTGCATATATAGCACGGTAATAAAGGTTAGTTCACCAGTATACGCTGCACCATGGACAAATTCGCACGCATGTCTAGCTCTCAACCCGAGAGAATGGCTGCGCACAAACAGAACATTCGCCTGTACGTGGATGGGAAAATTCAGGCTATTGTGCATTAAGTTGTAGTTATGCGCAGGGAACTAGAGACGTGTTACCAGACTCTTCTGAGAATGGTGAATGCGTTAAATGAGTTAGTTAATGAAGTCGGTAGGAAAGCAACCGACTTACCTGAAAAAGTCGAGGCTATTGAGGGGAAAACAGAAGTAGAGTTCCTTGTTGTTGAGAAGGGGTAGCAACACGTAGTAAGAGGAAGAAGAAGAGCGGACACCGAGATGTTGACGAAGCAGAAAGTGATTCAAGCGCGGAAAGCAGTTCGTGAGAAATTACGGTTGCTGTGGTTAGGGCATATGGATCGACAGCAAACACTTAAGAGAAACCTTTAAGTGGGTTAATGAATCTCTCAGACAGCTCTCAGCAAAAACAAAAACACACGATAACGATGGTGTTGCCATTGACGAATTCATTATCTGTCACTCCCCTGGTGGGACAGATAGAATATTCGGCGTTAGCAGGGGAAGACTGTACATGTTGGGTATGCATCCAATAACTGTAACTGATGACACAACTCAGATTGGTGATAGACGGTTTGAGAGGACACCTGGCTTAATGAATCTTATTTTCCTAAGACCTACCAAAAAAGCTATAAATTATTCAGTTAATGATAGGGAAACGTACCGTGAAATAATGCACGTGACTGATGTACACAAGATCACGAAAAGCCTGAACAACAACAAATATAAAACCATTATAAAACCAATACATGACTGCGAAAAGAAGAAGAACAACAACAGCAGCAACAACATTAGCAGCAGCAACGGTAATGGTATTGACATTGAGCATAAAGCAGTGAACAATCGAATCCCGTATTATATATATTGCGACGGCCCCAACGAGCTAATAGATCGACTACGGCTGCTCATGGCATCAGCTGCTGCAGGTAATACAGCTCATTCGCATGAGGCTGTTTTAATAATCTCTGAGCTTAGAGAGAGCGGTATCATCGAGTAAGTATAGAGACAGTAGTTCGAGAACTGCACAAACCAGCACGCAAAACATACCCTCGTAGGCATGTTGTGATTAAAGGTTTGGATGAGTTATGGCAAGTTGATCTTGTAGATATGAGGGAATATTCACATGCGAATAATGGATTAAAATATATTTTAATGGTTATTGATACATACTCCAAATTTTCCTGGGCATTACCAGTTAAAGCGTTTGCTGCAGACAGGGAAGAATCGATGGCCAGACAACCTCCAAACCGATCACGGTGGAGAGTTTTACAATAGATATTTCAAGACCGTGATGCAGCGGTACGGAATACATCACCACTCAACATTCACTCACCTGAAGGCAAGTATCGTGGAGCGTCTGAACAGAACAATAAAAGGTCGACTGTGCTTGCGTTTTAACCTTCGCGGCTCATACAAATGGACAGATATCCTCTCAGAAATAACTGCTCAGTATTATCTAACCAGACATACCACAATAAAAATGAGACCAAGCGATATTCGTGATAGTGGATTTATGGATATGGTGTACTATCGTATTAAAATGCTGGATCGACGCAGACAGAAATTCAATGTAAGTGATTTGGTACGTATCTCAAAACACAAGACAGCATTTGAGTAATCATACCTACCGAACTGGTGAACAGAAATATTTACAGTTTCAAAGATGCAAAGAACGAATCCTAGGACTTATATATTGAAGGATAGTAAAGGTGAAGAAATTACAGGTTGCTTCTACACCGAGGAGTTGCAGAAAAACTCAGAACCGGATGTGTTTCTCGTGGAGAGAGTCATAAGACGTCGTGGAAATAAAGCACTAGTCAAATGGCTTGGTTTTCCTGCTACACAAAACAGTTGGATTAATGCCAACGATTTGCTATATAATGGGGGCGCACCGTCGACAACCACCACAGTAGCATAACATGCGTGTTAGGAGACGTATTAGAGGAGGTGGTGGTATTCTAGACAAACTGCCAGTGGAATTACACATCCCGGGGTATAAATACTGTGGACCTGGGACAAAGCTTCTGAAATGCTTGGCACGAAGTGATAAGGGGGCTAATCTGCTCGACGAAGCGTGTATGGAACATGACATTGCATATGCTGCAAATAAAGATCTATCAAGTCGTCACATTGCAGATTAGCTGATAAGCCTAAGGCGGTACGGAGAAGAAAGGATGTTGGTATACGTCAACGCATCGCAGCATTTGCAGTTGCGAGGAAAAATTTTGTTTGGTTTAGGAGTGATGAATTTCAAGCGAGTTATGAATGCTGCACGTTGTGCACTAAACAAGAAGAAGGATAAGGGCGGGAAGCAGAGCTGTTTGAAGAACTGTATCCTGGCATCGATGTATGCAGCTAAAAACGCACTGAAGCAGAGAGATGCGGGAAGAAGAAGAGGAGGATCGGTTAAAGCACCTCGAGTTCTACCAATACCCAAGACATCTGGCGGTTTTCTTCCATTTCTCATCCCGGCCCTCTCTGCGCTCTCAGCGGTAGAGTCCCTCGTTGGTGGTGCTGCAGCTATTGCTCGAACGGTGAAGAACGCGCAAAACTCGCAAGCGCAGTTAGAAGAGGCCAGAAGACATAACCGCATGATAGAAGCCGCAGCCATTGGAAAAATATTTAAAATCGTACAGGAAAGTGCTTGGTCTGTTCATCAACACGTAGGGCCCAAAGATACTGTCTTCCAGTATTTCGGCCGATACATTGAAGCGGCTCGATATCTACGATCGCGGATAATGTGCTGCTTAGCTAATGGTGATCGTTTTGCATATTCAAGATATTCTCAGGTGTGAACGCAGCTTCAGAACACCACATTGCAATTTTTATAATGTCATCATCGTTGTCTTCCTGTTATTGTCGGAACCGTTCACCAGACTGCATCCGCGGTCTTTGGTATTCTGGTGTTGAGTTGGTGAATAATGATATTGGTGCAAAACAATGTGTAACACATCGACGATGATGTGTTAAGAGACATGCGGTTGCCCTCGTGCCTCACATGTACTTCCTGGGGCTCATAGAGTATAGCTCCCAGAATGGCTTCTTCGTTATCTGGAGTACTGCTAGTTCGTGAGCGGCCTCTGTTCTAAGGTGATGGAAGGAGAGGACCTGTCTCTCGAAAGCGAAGCTTCCAGCGATGCAGCATATTTTATGTCTGGATGAGGTCGACCAGGACACACAGCAGCAATTTCATGAGCAGCAACTCCAACCGTGTTGTCAGATGCACCCTGGAGCAAACGGATACCGATATATTCGGGGTTCGTATAAGCACAACACTGCACAGTGGAGTACGTGAAATTTGCGTTATTTTGCTCGCAACTGTTCTCTGTCTGTAGAAAAGCGGACTTCACTCGTAGAAGTTGACCATTGTCGCCTAACGCGCATCAGCCGTCGTACAGGTTGTCTTGTGGTGGCGTGTTTGCGTCCAGAGTTATGGAGATCAACAATGAGCTTTTTTTAAAACTGAACATTAAGTAGTAAGGCATTCCTTTATAAATTTAACGGCGTAAATATATCTGAACACTTTGGAAGTTCTTTTGGAGAAACAAAATGATGATGAATAATTAATGGTTCGGAAGGGGGGTCGCGTAGCATATGATGATATCAGCCAGCAGGTGGTCTGATTTGTGTGTGTGTGATTCACGACTTGTAGAAATACAGGTTTTGTTCCGTATTATGTAACGCTACACTACCACTCGTGAGTGGCGCAAGGTTCCAATTACGTTTTTCCCTAGAGTTAATAGCCGAGATTTTTCCAGGTATCTATCGATGTGACCGATAGTAATACACTGGAAGATAAAAGATATAATTAGTGAATACTTGATGATAATAAAAATAGTAACAGAGTTTGGTGATTACCTGTGAAGCGGGTTGCTAGCCCTACTGGTGACATAATGTCCTAAATAAATGTGATGGGCATGAAAGTGGTAAGCACGATCGTTGGTACTAATCGATAGAACCAGTGGCAGGAGGTTATACCAGAAACTGGGTTCGAATATAGTTCATGAAGTATTGCGAAACAATGAACTCAGATATCGCTATGTGATGTGAACGGCTACAGGGGAACTACATAGAAAAAAGAAGCAGGGATATACGAAGAAGGAGAGTTCTGAAGTCGATAGTTTGCGGAATATGTATGAACATGTTCTTTATTTTCAAGGGATAGGATATAACTGAAGAAGAGGGCAGCAATGCTGGCAGTGGACAGGAAAGTATGGAGAAGTGTAGTCTGTGGAAGAGTAGAAGAGAACATAGTAAACATTTGAAAGCAAAATGCGTTTCTAAAAGTGGAACATTAAACACGGTTGCACTTTCATTTCTGTGTTAGTGTCAAATAATTGCACGTATTTTGTATAAGACCTGTTGTGATTGCTGCATAACGATTTAGAATTAGAAGATAAGAGAAATTATACCTAGATACGGAATCGAACTATCGAACAATGGAACTCGAGTATTCCAAAGCTAAACTGTATCCAGTGTACTAACTGTACAGCACAGCTATAGAGTATTGAATGAAGATAATTGTAGGACATATTGCTAAACTGTCTTTCGTTGACGCCATTTTCTACAGCAAATATGGACGAAACAACATTTTTAGAGGCTTTTAGTACTGTTAGCATGCGAAAAATCGCGTTGTGACATGGGAGTGCGCCAATTTTGGGCTCACACAGAATCTTACCAACTATTATTCTGAGGCGACGAAATTAATCAGAGAACTAAAATATAATCACTGATGGAGATAAGTGACATCTTTAGCTTTTTTAAGCTTTGTTCTCTTTATACTTTCATTTTGTCGAATGACTATCTTGAATATTGTGATGTGTTTAATGTTTCCTTATCAAGTATTTACTAAAATACTTTCGTTCTTTTGCGTCTTTATATACACTTTCATTATTGTGGTTAACATTCCCGCAAGTGGTGACACAGAGAAGACAATGAATACCAAGTAGATCGTCAGATGTGAAAGACAACGCCAGGTACAACAGACAACGCTCTGCAACATTTACTACCGATGGAATTTAATCTGCATTAATGGGTCTCGTCCCTCCTACGAAAATTTTGGCCGATCACTATATCGCGTCAACCGCGCCGCACAGCAAATTGGTGGAGCCATCTTACCTGCTGAAGCAGCCGCATCTTTGGTTCAGAATGTTGGAACTTTCATTAGCCATTTACTTTGTGTGTGTGATGAAGTGCAATGTATACTTACTTTCATTCGCCACTTACGGTGTGCGTGTGATGAAGTGCAATTTATACTTACCGTTAGCTCACTGGACGCTCACACCTAAATTTTAATGTCGGATATTATTCATGCCACCCATGTACAACATAAATATTTACATTTTAAAGAGAATTTGCTGAAACGAGTGTGTAATCCGCAAGACCCGCGCATACAGTGCTGGTAATGACGATGTTGATGATGATGATGGTGATGATATGGTGGTGTGGACGCACGAAGGCGAGGTCTTTAGCGCCTGTTGTAAAATTTAATAAGATAAAGGTCGCAGAATTATTGAAATGTGAACTGTAAATAAAAACATAAAGAACGTCCTAAAATCGTGCACACACACACACACACACACACACACACACACACACACAAACAAATAAACACGAAACATCGACAATCACATAATCAGATCTCAAATATAGGAAAATGAGAAAATCCAGCGGAAAGAATTAAATTAATGCGGCAGAGAGCTGCGGTTGGCTGATCGCTAGAACAAAAGTGATGAACCAGTAATTGCGCAACACACGTAAATCCCCATCGTAAAAGTACAGGCCATAGTACAGACCTTTCACAAAATTTTAAAAGCCCGACCGCACTCATTAGCTAAAAGAGAGGGTATATCGCGACCTAGATTTTTTCTGCCCGCTTATCAGGAAATAAAATGCACTCAGTTAAAATGCAGTGTACAGTGATTAGCACGCCACAGACATCAAAGACAGCGGGGTCCTCTTGCCGGAGTAAAAAGCCACGCGTTGGGGACAGAGGCGTATCAGGCAGGTCCACTTTGTCCTGTACGTGCATGCAGTGACCGGTATGAAGGCGCTGCGCGCAGGTGGCTTCACCAACGCCGCTTATTGTCCCTCCCTGCCTCTCATAAGTCCATGAATCTCCGACTCACCACCGAAATGATATACTGCAGAGGAATGGCACATTGTGTAACGTCGTATTCCCTGCAGGCGTCTTCGCGGATAGGTCTTCTCGTTCATTTTCCCAAATTCACACATGCCCCTGTACTCATTAGATTGACACCAGCTTCTCCGCCGCGCGGGTTTAGCCGAGCGGTCTGGGGCGCTGTAGTCATGGACTGTGCGGCTGGTCCCGGCGGAGGTTCGAGTCCTCCCTCGGGCATGGGTGTGTGTGTTTGTCTTTAGGGTAATTTAGGTTAAGTAGTGTGTAAGCTTAGGGACTGATGACCTTAGTAGTTAAGTCCCATAAGATTTCACACACATTTGAACATTTTTGAACCAGCTTCTCCTGCTGTTGAAGAGAGTACAGTTGGCGATATGTTAGCCGGACCATTTTCTCTGCTGGGTAAATGGGAATCGGAACAGATAAGAAACTTTTTGCCCTGAAGACGCCTCACCCACTCTAGTGCTTTCCGGATCGCGTGGAGCTCCAAGGTAAATACATTATAGTCACTGGGAAGGTATATCCCAAAGACACAGCCAGGGAGTCCCTCTATTAGGTATCATCCGTGTAATTAACTTTAAAACCGTGATGCCTATCTAAAATTTAAAAAAAAGAAACTGAGATTGAAACGTAAAGTCTCGAGTCCAATCTTTAAGATTCGTCAAGTCTAAAGGACTCCTGTCCGCAGCTCGTGGTCGTCCGGTAGCGTTCTCGCTTCCCACGCCCGGGTTCCCGGGTTCGATTCCCGGCGGGGTCAGCGATTTTCTCTGCCTCGTGATGACTGGGTGTTGTGTACTGTCCTTAGGTTAGTTAGGTTTAAGTAGTTCTAAGTTCTAGGGGACTGATGACCATAGATGTTAAGTCCCATAGTGCTCAGAGCCATTTTTTTAAAGGACTCCTGGGCCTCTGTAAGAGCCACCTCATGTGTAAAAGGTTAAAACCAACGACACCCATTCTAAAAGGCAGTCCTTCGCACGAATCCCATGGGAGCTAGTCGCTCGGTGTACAGTATGAAAGAGACTTTTAATTAGTAGCCGAGCAACGGTGTGGTACGCAGGTATGTAAGACGTGGACTGTTTTATGGGGGTGACGCATCATGAGCAATGGTTGCCTGATGTGTTCAGCGGCTCATTAGCCAGAGCGCAAAGGCTCTGTATGGGTTAACATATTTAAATAATAGGAGTGTGCAGACTCATACACCGTGCACCCGTGCTAAGAAGCACGAAGGCCCTCTAAAACTGAGGCAGGCAAGCTTGGCCTCCTACCCACGAACTGTGGCTAAGGCATTTTAAAATACTGGGTGCTTGCAGGGGCCGTCTTTTCAGGTCCCGAAGGCGCGGTAGCTATGTAAGTTGAGGGTCAAATATGAGGGTCAAATACCTCTGTGTGTCTTTAAAAGTAATAACTTGTACTCATCCGAAACTCAGGAAAGACTAAAACAGAGCGTGAACGGTTAGAAGGACGCACGGAGAAATGAAAACCCCTTTCCTCCGCCCATTCTTCCAGTCGTCGAATAGTCAGTTGCAACTGATGAGTTGTTGCTACAGGGCTCGAGGAGGAACAAAAGCACAGAAGTTGCCAACATACGAAGAACACTGGACAGGAGGTTTAACAACCAACGTGATACTATTCATAGCGACGGCAGAGACACAACCTAGAGGGACACCGTCTGCCTCTGAGCGCGGTCACAGAGGACGCCACAAACTCGATATCTAAAACAGAACATACATATGAGAAGACACATCTAAAACCTCATTCACGGAGCTGCCCGGGTAAAACATTCCTTCAGACAGTACTGTAGGCCTCCTCACTGTCAAAAGACATACCCAGTAGGTGCATGAAACCCTGTTGTATAACAGCTTCCAGAAGGACCAGATTATCAAAGGTGAAGCCATACATCATGAACCCATACTGAAAGCGACTAAAGAACTGCTGCCTGGATTCCAGTACGGTTGACTGGCCGGTCTAAAGTCTTTCGCAGAAAGCTAGTGAGGACAACACTAAGATAACTACTCGAGTATGTGCAGTCCTTCCCAGGATTTAAAAGTGGAATTAAAATTGTCTGTCATCACGAGTCGGAAAAGTGACCGGACGCTCAAATGAGGTTAAAAAGGGCCAGAAAGCTTTATTTGCTTTGCAATGTGACGAGCCGTAGCCTACTATAATGGACACTATCGTGAACAGGTGACGTGTGACGAGTTGCAGATAACGCAAAATTCAGCTCCCACATGGAAAACTGTCAGTTGTACTCTATATCAGTGGTGGAACTGAAGTCCGCACTGCCCCTCTCAGCAGCCACTCTGTAGCGGCAGTGGCGGTAACTGTGGCAGCCACTGTCTGGGCGGTGTCACTCGGGTTGGTTTGGAGACTCCATTCTCCATTACGGCACCTCCCTCCTCTCCTATAAATCCCCCTGATGGTCTACCACACGGTGAACTCCTAGTGGAACGGTGTATGGTAGGAAGGAAGAGCTGCTGCGATCTGCTTCTGCTTTCCATAAGGTTTGGTGACACTGTGCCCTGGCTATCGAAGAGTTTCCTGCAGTTGGCCAGCTCTCTAACCCACGCAGAGCTGCCCGCCTTGTTCTGATTACAGAGCGACATTCGCTGCTCCTACGAGGGACAGGCTACCTTTTGAACTGGCCTTAAAACTTAGGAGTATTACAGCCGTACGGTGGATCATTTGGGTAATACAATCCACCCATTCGTAGATGCTGTCACGCTGTTCAAACACAGCGGGTTGACTGTAAAGGGTCCAGTCTGCACATCGCAGGAGCTTTCTTTCAGACACCAGTCTGCCTGTCAGGTGAATCCACATGTGGACGTGATCACCTGAGTGCAATTCAGTGACCACTTTCTATTGAGTGGCAGTGTTAAAGTGTGTGCTCTCTGAAGTGTTGGCAGAAGAGCCAACACCGTGTTGCTAGAGGAGGCCGAAATGCACGCTTTTAGCTCACGCAGACTGGCGTGAGGTCTGGAACCGTTAAGGGAATTTTTAGTAGCAAATAAAGTACGTGGTTGATGTAATACTTAACTTTAATCCATAATTGGAGGACATCGGTCTGACGGTACAGGCATCACAAGTTAAATATCTATTGATAATGGCGCCTTGCTAGGTCGTAGCAAATGACGTAGCTGAAGGCTAGGCTAACTATCGTCTCGGCAAATGAGAGCGTATCTGTCAGTGTAGCATCGCTAGCAAAGTCGGCTGTACAACTGGGGCGAGTGCTAGGAAGTCTCTCTAGACCTACCGTGTGGTGGCGCTCGGTCTGCGATCACTGACAGTGGCGACACGCGGGTCCGACGTACACTACCGGACCGCGGCCGATTTAAAGGCTACCACCTAGCAAGTGTGGTGTCTGGCGGTGACACCACACTCTGCCCACATCAAACAAACTTACACGCGAGCACAAGAGGATGCTCTCAATTGCTCTACCCCTGGGGTAGGCGGTGACAGAGCCCCACATCACAATGTGTGTGTTAAAATAACCACAGAGGAGGAAGGGGCGGGAGGTCAAGGAGAGCGTGTTTGTCTAGCAGTTCGTGTGAGTGCAGGTACATTGACCATACAGTCAACATATGACCCACATGCACCGATACAGCTAATGCTTGTAGAGCGGTGGTGAGGGAGAGGAACGAGGAGTGGAAAATAGCCTCTCTTCTTTTGGCTCTCTCTCCACTACAGTCGACCTCTCTGTGGGGAGAGTAGTTGCGTAGCTCAGTGGTGTCAGAGAATTTCAAAGGGTGTGTGGGTTGGGGTGGAGGGAGGCGGGGTGTGGGGCATTTAGGCCAATTTTTTATGTTTTTCTTGTGTGACTCGCAACCGGCGACTTCTGGCGAAAATATTTCCCAGTGCAATACAAAATTAAACTACATTAAATTTCCTACATAAATGATCCTATTCATTTTTTCTCTAGGAATAATAGTTTCCGCATTGCTGTGGATGGAAAAATCACATATTATTAAAAATATCCTCGTAAGGGTATAAAA
The DNA here is from genome assembly GCF_021461395.2 of Schistocerca americana. NCBI lineage: Eukaryota > Metazoa > Arthropoda > Insecta > Orthoptera > Acrididae > Schistocerca > Schistocerca americana. The sequence goes on along the minus strand of NC_060130.1, from coordinate 140,060,442 downwards.
TCGATGATTTTTAATGAAGTGGCTTAAAAACAAATATTAAATATTTTAACCACGTCTAAGTGCAATAGAGCCGTATTAAGGGATAAATTGTGTTCTGGGGATGTAACAGGGTGGAAGGGAGGTTGAGGGCAGAAATGCGAGGGAAGGTAGTTCACCAGACTATGATCATGCAACTTTCCTCCTCCATAAGTATGCGAATGAAGAACAAGCCGGTAATTCCGCACTCTATCTACCTCACTATATCACAAGAAGTAACAACGGGGTGTTTCGCATAGTTATACGGTCACTCAACATAACGCCTTATGAATCATTGGCAACGCAACGCACAGACATTCCCGGAGATGAGGTACTTGTGTACCCTCCATGACTGCACGACACAAAACTTTGCGCCCCGCCTCGGCCCGTCAACACCGACATTGGACTGTTGACGACTGGAAACATGTTTCCTAGTAGGACGAGTTTCGTTTCAAATTGTATCGAGCGGATGGACGTATACAGATATGGAGTCAACCTCATGAATCCGTGGACCATGCATGTCCACCAGCTTTAACATTACATTGAATGCAGAAATGAGTAGCTAATAACACAAACGCATATGGACAGAATCTACGTAAATCTGCACACTGTTCTGCACTGCTGGAGAGGAAATTGCTTCTTAGTCATACTGGACGGCAGCCGTAGTGTTCTTCCGGAAAAGACAACTTCCCCACTACGAGCATTACTCGCTGTTCAGTTTACAGACATGTTGTACCTCCACAGCATTTCGTGTCCAGTTTTCTTATGTTAATAGGTAAAATAACTTCAGTGATTTTGTATTCTGGAGGACGATGGTTCAAATCCGCGTTCGGCCATCCATCTTTAGGTTTTCCGTGATTTTCCTAAATAGCTCCAGGCATATGCCGGGAAGGTTCCTGTGAAAAGGCACGGCCCATCCTTGTCACACTCTAAGCTTGTGCTCAGTCTCTAATGACCGAGACATCGATGGGCCAATCTTCCTTCCTTCCTTTCAATGAGCTCGTACTTACACAGAGTAATACATCTGTCCCAACGCCTTGTGAAACGTCCCCTTTGAACAATTATACACGACTGTCCTTAAACTGATACACAATATTTTTTTTTTTTTTTAGCGCAACGCAATCTGACTTTCAAAAATCCCTACAAAAGAATGGCCCTGACTAACATTAAACTATACCTTTCACAAATCACTTACCTCACAAAAATCTTTGTTGCTCAAGCTACTGCAATACAGCGAGCGCCACTACTGCCAGCTAAATAAAAGATTCAAAGTACTGAAGGCACTAACTACTGATAGGGATAATTAGCAAATGAAAGATATTAATAGAGAACAAACAATGTATTTACCTTGATATCATCATGTATAAATATAGCAGTTCATGACAAATTACAAATCTCCACCATCTCTCTCCCCACATCCACCACTGCTGGCGGCTCACCTCCAACTGCGCAACGCTACGCGCTGTTCACAGCCAGCTGCCTAACACTACAATGGCGAGTATTACAACAATGCAAAGCAGCCACAGACTGCACACAGCACAGCCAGTGATTTTCATACAGAGGTGGCGTTACCATAAAAAACCTAAACAGCCTACTTACATAGAGAAAACATAAACAGCCTACTTACATAGAGAAAACATAAACAGCCTACTTACATAGAGAAAACATAAACAGCCTACTTACATAGCCCCCATGCTCCCCACAAAAAATTTTACAAACTGGTTTGGGCAGTGCCCAATACAGATTTGAAAAAATTTTTCATAATTACAATAACAAAGATATCAAATGCACACACTTATTGATACAACGTTGGTCAAAAGCTAAAATTTTGTCACAGTCCATAAAGACAGTCCTGATCATTCATTACGGTAAAATATAGTGTTTTTCTCAAAGTCTGAGCAGTAGAAGAAAATGCACACGGAAGTAGTGGATTTCCATGCAGTCTTGAAGAAGTAGTGTTGTCCTTCCAACGGAAAGACAGTGCTGACTCTCGACATGCAGACAAGTATTGGGTCACAACAGAGCAAACCCACAGCAGAGTCATTCGAAGTTTGGAAGAATATTGGTAGGTAGGTCATCACAGAGCAGACCCACTGTAGTCCTGGTAGAGATTACGGTATTGGTGGGCCACCAGAGGTGCAGACCCACTGTAGTCCTTGTAGAGATAATGGTAATGGTGGGCCATCAAAGATGCAGACCCACTGTAGTCCTTGTAGAGATGGCCAGCAGCCATCTGTTGCGATTGTGCAGGTGCACATTCACCATCGAAGAGTCTTGCGGAGAATATAGCAAGTCCATAAACCACCACTTGTGCACTCACAAAGTTTTTGGAATTGTCCTTAGAACCAGCAATGCTGTTATCCAGTCCCTTGCTGAATTATTAACACACGTGCAAACACTAACAGTCCCTACTTCTCACATATTGTCCATATACTATGACCAACAGAAACGTGTGCAGTGAAATGTAACTTACAAGTTAATAATAAGATGAACTGGTGTCAATTACAATTTTATAAATTTACAACATGAAAATATAATTACAAAGGTACAAAATACATCATTAAAGAACATAATAATACAGATAACATTTGTAGTACAGGCTTTACAAAAGAATAGAAATAGACATATACATCAGTGTTACAGGAATTATGACATAAGTAAATACATAAAGATCACAAGAACTTTTGAAACATCACCTTCACATGTGAGCAACAAACCAGAATAAATAATGTCTAAGCATATTTACAAGGTAAATAACATATTATTAATGCAAATTATATTTGAGGATAACAGTATTCCTCATCATAGTGAATGTAGCTTAATATTGAAAGAAGAAAAAAATTCTATGAAACTACACAGAGACAGGAAGAAAACAAATACACAAGGGTACACAAACATATAGTGGGATAACACAAAAGGAAACGACAGGGTTTGTTGTACTGCACTATTTTGCAAACAAAACTTTCTTTACTTCTTGGAGATCTCCCTTCATTCATCATTATTCCCAAAAAGTCCTATCTATACCTGCTTTCTGTATTCTATTCATATTTCTTTCAATATAATTATTTCTCAGTGTACAATACTCATTTTGGCCCAAATCTTTTTCATATTGTCCATAGTCAGTTTCTTATATAGTCTACCTCCTCTTAAGCTAACTTAAATCTACTGAGCTCAGATGCTAAACTAAGGAACGAGGCAATGCAGCAGCACATAAAACAATTAATATAAACAGCAATAAAAAAATGGAAAATCGCAAAGCAAGCTACAGTAAATGTAAATTACGAAGCAATTCAACATTACAACTAATATGAGCCAATGTGCAGCAACAAGAAAAGCTTAACAGAGTAATACAAAGTCAAATTCAGTAACACTATGCCTGGCAAACAGCAGCAGTAAATGCTATTACGTATACCTAAGCATGACAAAGCTCAAGCATAAAAAATATTACAGTAAAAACAACAATGCAGATAAGGGAAATGTATAATCACATCTTAATGTCTAAGTAATTTAAGTGGTGCACCACAAATTATTCTACAAAAGAAATTACCAAGTACTTGAAAAGAATATTATGTATGCAGTTACTGTTACTAGTCCCTTCTTATTGTTCTTTCCTTTCCAAGTGCTCCTTTTTTGAAGAATGTGGATCACAAAATTATTATTTAATAGATCTGTTGACAGAAAGTGTTCACATTAGCAAATGCATTTAATTTTATTTTATGAAACCAATGCTGCAACACAGCTGGAAAACAGGTGTCAAATGAAATAAGCAATTACGCAAACCAAAGCATAAAAATATCATTCAATAGTCATGTGGCATTTCGTAAGTCAGTAGCTCTCAACTCTCGTAGAAAGACACTTGTCATAATCAGGTTTGAAGATGTAAGAATATTTCCCATCAGTTTATAAGCATTTCAGTAAGTAGCAGAAAGTAGGCGCTCCACAATATAATCATATGTTTCTAAGTAATGAGCGTGTCTTATTTGCGATGCTTTCCACAAAGGAATGTCAATAGCGAGGTTAATGGTCTCTCCTTTTTTTTTTCTCCACCTGCGCCTCTGAAAGGCTAATGGTTTTTTTTTTTTTTTTTTCGGGTGGCTGTCGCCCAGGTGGGTGCCTGCGACGCATTACGTGCAGGTGGTCACTTAACTTTCTTACGGAAATATTTACGACAGCAGTTTCCGCTACAGTGACAGTCCCACATAAAAATATTTCACAGGTCAAGAATTAGCGTTGCAAATCTGTAGAAAGAAAATCCTATAAATATAAGTGTCCAAATAAAATATTCGTCAGCATTGTGATACAGTCACAAATTTACGCACATTTCATAACTCTTAAAGTACGATTCTCGGTTTCCAACATACTTCTTATTCCTCATATACGGTAGCATCATCTTATTGATCATAAACATATCTCAACAGCATAGTACACATCGTCGTCATAATAATAACATCATAGCACTTCAGTCAAATCTCAAAAACGTCGTAGCTTTCTGCAATAATTTCAAAACCTAAAAAAATTCTCTGCTCATTTCAATAGTGTCATCTACCTCAAACGTACTTTAAAATCATGCTCCCTTACCAAATACATCATTCAAAGCTCTCATAGTATCACAATGATTCCGAAAAAAAAATATGAACAGTTTACAAAGTACAGACAAAATACAGTTTCATAAGTGTGAAGTTACCCAACTGTGTATTGCGTAAACATGTGTCACTGATGTAGTAAAAAAATGTTTATCTCTCAGTTAAATGATCAGATAGCTGTGTAATTTGTGTGTTAGAGAAGTATGGTACCGATGTGTAAAGTTGTGTAAGCAAATACCATATTAGCTAGGGTTCCTTGTGGTTGCCACACACAAGGTACACAAAGTAAGCGTGTACCCCCCTGAGGATTAATGTTATTATACCCTCAGGTGTTACAGATTACAGCAATGAAATGAAATGTATCACTGAAAACCTTTGTATCATTGTACTTCAAATATCTTTAAAAATAAATGTTTTAAGTACAAAATTAATCACTCAAATGCGTGTCCTGTAGCGCTAAATGTGCGTCTTGCTGTAAGATAATTCTGTGGAAGTGTCGTACTTATCGTCCTCCGAAAGCTAAGTTCTGCAGAAGTCAATGTACTTACCTCATGATAAACAAAAGTGAAATGCTTTATGTATAGATATCGTAGTTATTGCGCTTATTGCCATGATGAAGAAAGTACTGTGCTGTAACGTATTGTTGTGCTACGGAAAAGGCTGTCTCATTGTAGCTATACCACAAAAGTTACTATTAAAACATGTTTTACTTTCCAGAATAATACAGAAAACTGTGCAGATATAAAACAGAAACACCGCAAAAGCAACATTTTAAATTGTCACTCATTAGTAGTGTCGTGATAAAACCGTGTAGTTGTCACTTAAACTAACCACTGTGTCGTCTGGTATCTCACAGAAAGTACATTAAACCCAGAATGTATTTTCAAGTAAACCAAAATGTTGCATTAAAATCTCATTAGCAGTACCAGTATGTGTCCTAAGTATGTAAGCCTGATAGTCGTTACGTAATCGTGCAACTAACAAGCAAGAATGTACAAATAACAACACTGTGTCGTCTGTTCACTATAACAATGCATTCGTAATTTCTGTTTAAATAAGTTCTCTTGGTTCTTGACTGGATATTTCACTTCAAACATTGTTGTATGTTAACAGTTTCTTAAGTCTAACACAGCATACTAGTAATGTAAAGGGAAAAGTTATATGGCAAAGACAAAGTTAAAAAGCAGATTATCTTTCAAGAAACGGTTTTACATGTGAAATGTGGTGTAAACCTTTACTCTTCCTAGTGCACAGAGTTTCAACTTCAAAGCAATTATCATGTTGTATACATCGGTAAAGAATACTGGAATGTTTCTCAAGGTTAGCGTCTATGTTATTGTTCTCTGAGCCAGCCGGCGCACGCGGATGCCTGCGGTGCGAGTCATTGTCTGTTCCTTTGTTGGCGCGCGTCGTTATTGGGATTTGGAGACCTAACTTCTACAAATTCACCTCCTCGAGAGGGCCCTGCTCTGTTTGAATCCCGCCAGTTCTGATGCAATTCAGGTCTGTCGTTACGATCACATCGTCTGTCGTCATGTTGGTAGTTCCTGTAGTTTCTTTCTTGTCGGTCACATGGTGGAGAATTTCTCCCTGAATCGTAACTGCGCGCTGGTCCGTTGCGTCTAAAGTTATTCTGTCTCCCTTGATAATAATTATTTTGGTTCCCATATTGTCTGTTTCTCTGATTGTCTCTGTGATAGTCACTACCGCGGAGAGGTGATCTTTCCCTGTAATTATTACTACTCTGCCAACGGTTGTCGTACGGGTGGTGTCTATTTTGGTCACGATTTGCGTTGTAAGAATAGACCAGTCGTGTCCGGTTATTGTTTCTGTCGTCACGGAATTGTGACGGATGTGACCTGTAATTGTTGTGTCCTTGTTTTCGCGTTCCGTGATTATCAGTGTCAATTTCTAGTTCTTGTAACAGTCCCTGAAAAGCTTCAATGTCGTCTTTGCAACGTCCTGCTAAAATAATATGCCGTAAATGTTCAGGTAATTTGATTAAGCGGTACTGATTCTTGTGCAACATGTCTTCAAAATATTTCACAAGACTGGAGAATTCAGATTGTTCGAAATGTTTCATCATTATGATACCATGTTTTACTCGGTCTTGTGTGGCTTGAGACCAATATGCTGAGAGGAAGGCATGGTAAAATTCTCCTTCACTGTGGCAATCGTGAATGACCGATCGCATTCTTACAGCTGGTTCATTCTCTAAGTAGCCACACATAAATTCTAATCTGTGTTCCAACGACCAGTTGGGAGGAAAACAATGAGAGAATTGATGGAGCCATGCTTGTGGATGAATGTCGTTGCCAGAATTCTTAAATGTTTTGAATTTACGTGTAGTAATGAACAGCTTATAGTCAAAATCATCATGTCGGCGAGTCGCATATCGGTCATTGTTAGGTCGTGTCGGCCGTTCCATCTCAAAATCCGGTGCACATTGCCAATTTCTTTCATAACTTCCGAAATGCCCTGTGTTATTATTTTGCAGCTTTTCCGTGTTTCTAAGTCCCTCTTCCCGTGTTGGAGCACCAGTGTTGGAGCACCAGTGTCCTCTGAAATACGTAATTCTTGTATTACCTGTGTCAGCTGATCTTGTACTTCCCGGATTTCTCTTTGGTGTTGTGTATTAATTTGATTCTGATTTTGTTTGAATTTTCTTATTTGTTCATACTCTTCTGTGTCAGTGAAGGCTACGGGTCTTGTGTCATTCAGATCATCATCTACCTTTGTAGATAAGTTAGTGACCTGATCCGAAAGTTCGGCTACTTTCTCCGATAGTGTACTTATCTCTTCAGTGTGTTTTTCTGAACCAAGTTTCAGAGTATCTACTGTGTCCTTAAAGTTTTCCTGAGTTTTTGCAAGTTGCGTAACCGAAACGGTAGATGCAACTGAGTCAAATTTAGCTTGCAAGGTCTCATGATTTTCATGAACAATAATTTGCAGTTCTTTTATGGCTGCTTCGTGATTCTGTAATGCATTTTCATGCCGCAAAAAAATAGGTTGAAAATGCTCACAAATTTGTGTTTTTACGTCATTACAGACTTTTTGACATTTCGATTCAATGTTATGTAACTCAGTAGTTAAATCTTCACGTGTTTGTTCAAGTGTTTGTTCCAATTGAGTCTAACTTTTTAAGATTTTGTTCCACTGTGTCTAACTTTTGAAGCTTTTGCTGTGTTTGTCTCTGATTTTGTTCCATTGTGTCTAACTGTTGCTGTGTTTGTCTCTGATGTTGTTCCATTGTGTCTAACTTTTCAAGCTTTTGTCCCATTTGTTGCATTAATTGTAATAACAATGCACTGGTGTCTGAAACATGTTCCTCAGTGCTTTTCGGCAGTGAAGTTGCACCGGCAACATTCACATTTTGACAAGTGGAAAATGTGTCTTGACTCATTTGAGAAAACGGTGGGAACCCAAAACCTGAGTCTGCAGTATTTGCAATATTGTGTTCTGTCATTCCCGATTCCTGAGGCGAGCTGTTGCCGACCAATCGATCGATAACGCTTCCCTGTTCACTACCTGTTTCACTGTCTACACCATTGTTTGCCGCCCGCTCCATTTCCCTATGCGCAATTACCAAATTACTACTTTGAACATTAGTTAATTCATTCCTCTGCGGCGCTAACACACTGCTTTCGTCTTCACTGTTATTTCTCAGTTTTCTTTGGAGCCTAGTATTACGTTTTTCACACGCCATTATTGTCACAGTATTTCACACGATAACACAGAAAAGCGCAATTTGAAGAGCAAAATAAAATAACATAGCAATGGAAATAATGTCTACTTAATTGCCAGCGCAGCTGCGAAATACTTGGTGCAAATCTACATGCATGCCACAACTGTTTTACTGTACAACAATGAAAAACTACAACTACAAAGGAAATTCTCTCTATAATTACGCGCTAGCAATAAACAATAGCTACACTAATTACACAAACTACAAGAAAAAAAATCAGAAGATTCCAGTGAGGTATCCTAGGCTAAGGGTCGACATATGAAACGTCCCCTTTGAACAATTATACACGACTGTCCTTAAACTGATACACAATTTTTTTTTTTTTTTAGCGCAACGCAATCTGACTTTCAAAAATCCCTACAAAAGAATGGCCCTGACTAACATTAAACTATACCTTTCACAAATCACTTACCTCACAAAAATCTTCGCTGCTCAAGCTACTGCAATACAGCGAGCGCCACTACTGCCAGCTAAATAAAAGATTCAAAGTACTGAAGGCACTAACTACTGATAGGGATAGTTAGCAAATGAAAGATATTAATAGAGAACAAACAATGTATTTACCTTGATATCATCATGTATAAATATAGCAGTTCATGACAAATTACAAATCTCCGCCATCTCTCTCCCCACATCCACCACTGCTGGCGGCTCACCTCCAACTGCGCAACGCTACGTACGCGCTGTTCACAGCCAGCTGCCTAACACCACAATGGCGAGTATTACAACAATGCAAAGCAGCCACAGACTGCACACAGCACAGCCAGTGATTTTCATACAGAGGTGGCGTTACCATAAAAAAACCTAAACAGCCTACTTACATAGAGAAAACATAAACAGCCTACTTACATAGAGAAAACATAAACAGCCTACTTACATAGAGAAAACATAAACAGCCTACTTACACTTGAAATACGACGAGCAAGATTTTCATATTCTTTCCCTCGCTACACGCAAACTATTGGTCTTACGGCAGAAATGAAAAGGACCTTTCTGAAGCATGTCGTATGATACCCCCTTATATCGTATCGGACCTCCTTTTGCAGCAGCTCGGCGTTGCATCGACTCAATAAGTGGTTGGTAGTCCCGTTCAGAAATGGTGAGCCATGCTGTCTCTGTACCGTCCATAAGTGCGAAAGTATTGCCAGTGCAGGATTTTGTGCACGAACTGACTTCTCGATTATGTTCCATAAATGATCTTCGGGATTCATGTCGGGCGATCTGGGTGGCCAGATCATTCTCTCGAGTTGTCCAGAATGTTCTTCAAACCAATCGCGAACAGTTGTGACCAGGTGACATGGCGCATTGTCATCCAAAAAAATTCCATCTTTGTTTGGGACATTAAGTCCACGAATGGCTACAAATTGTCTCCAAGTAGCCGAACATAGCGATTTCCAGTTAGTGACCCAGTCCATTCCATGTAAACACAGTCCACACCACTATGGAGCCACCAACAGCTTTCACAGTACCTTGTTGACAATCTGGGTCCATGGCATCATGGTGTCTGCGCCACACTCGAACCCAACCTTCAGCTCTTACCAATTGACCAGGCCACGTTTTTACAGTTCTCTAGGGTCAGGAGCGCAAGAGAGTCGCTGCAGGCTATTTCGGGCTGTTACCAGAGGCACTCGCGTTGGTAGTGTGCTGCCACAGCCCATTAACGCCATTTTTCGCCCACTGACGTAACGGATACGATTGTCATACGTCCCAAATTGATTTCTGTGGTTATTTGAGGGAGTGTTCCTTGTCTGTTAGCATTGACAACTCTATGCAAAGTCGCTGTTCTCGGTCGTTAACTGAAGGCCGTCGGCCAGTGCGTTGTTAGTCGTGACAGGTAATGTCTGAAATTTGGTATTCACGGCACACAAAAAAAAATGGTTCAAATGGCTCTGAGCACTATGGGACTTAACATCTGTGGCCATCAGTCCCCTAGAATTTAGAACTACTTAAACCTAACTAACCTAAGGACATCACACACATCCATGCCCGAGGCAGGATTCGAACCTGCGACCGTAGCAGTCGCGAGGTTCCGGACTGAGCGCCTAGATTCACGGCACACTCTTGACACTGTGCGTCTCGGAACACTGAATTCCCTAACGATTTTCGAAATGGAATGTCACATGCGTCTAGCTCCAGCTACCATATGGCGTTTATGTCTGTTAACTCTCGTCGTGCAGCCATATTCATATCGGAAACTCTTTCACATGAATAATCTGTGTACAGATGACAGCTCCGCCGATGCACTGCCCTTTTATAACATGTGTACACGATACTACCGCCATGTGTATATGTATATTGCTCTCCCGATACTTTTGTCATTTCAGTGTATACTACCTCCCGAAAAGCCGACGCACACATCAGTGCATAAAGCAGTACTACTTCAGTGGGCTAAAAACACAGAAATTTGGACAGTAGCTGACTTGAGACATGTAGTGCGTTCCGATGAGTCACGATCTTCTCAAACGGTTCTCAATGGAGCGTTTATAGACGTAGTTTAGACCAGAGATGTTCCTGTAATGTTTTGGGGATGTTCTCCGTATCCTGATTTCTGCAGTTATTGCATGCAGTGTTGTTTGTGTGTTAGCCCTGACAACTTTGCACAATCGCTGCTGCTCTCCGTCGTTAAGTAAAGGCCGTCGACCACTGCGTTGTCCATGGTGAGAGGTAATGCCTGAAATTTGGTATTCTCGGCGCACTCTTGACACTGTGGATGTCGGAATATTGAATTCCCTAACGATTTCCGCAATGGAATGTACCATCCGTCTAGCTCGAACTACCATATCGCGTTCAAAATGTGTTAATTCCCGTCGCGCGGCAATAATCACGCCGGAAACATTTTCACATGAAGCATCTGAGTACAAGTGACAGCTCCGTTTTATACCCTGTGTACGGATACTATCGCCATCTGCATATGTGCGTATCGCTGTCTCGTGACTTTTGCCCACTCATTGTAGAACCATAACTTTCCAGTAAACACTGATCCGCAGACAAGCCGTCAGTGAGAGAGTTAAGAGTGTGTGATTTCGAGCCGGCACTGATTTCAGCACGAAATATTGTCCTAGTTATCACAAGCGTATTTTAAATGTAAAATTTTCTATTATGTACCTATCCAATCGAGCTCAAATTTCATCCGTTTGCTAGCTTAACAAGAAGTACAGTACGGCTTCAGCACGTTATACGGTACAATTTACTATACGGGCTGAAGCAAACTTCGCACACACGAGCTTCGCAGCGCGACTCCTCACATGCCAGCCATGACTCTCACAAAGTTTCGTCCAGCGAGTTCATCAGGCAGATAAAGGACGTTAAGGACTGGCAATCTGGCAACACTGTAACCACATGTACGGTAACTGCCTCAGTCAGCAGCTGTTATTCGTGCTGTACAGTTGGTTCAGGATAGAGTTCGGGTTAATGCGGAGGTGGTCGAGGGTTCGATCCTGGGGTGAGGTGCGATTTTTTTTATTTGCTAATTTCATCTGACATTTCATACTGTAATAAACAGCGTTTCTCAGGTGACATGTATCCTAAATTTACAACATTTTGTAACGCTGAACATAACAAATATGTGCTTAGACAAATAAGAAATAGACAGTTGAAACAAATGACCTTTCATAGGACAGAATAACGATATCAATTTCGAGATTCTAAAGATGATAGCACAGTGCAATAACACAACATCTACTTGTCATTTATACTACATGTAATATGAGCGCTCAGATGTCGCTTATTAGCAACCAGTGACAATAATAATGTCCATATTAATGACCGCATGACCTTCACAACAGATGCTCAAAGCAACCTTTCCTGCACGGCCCAACATTGCGCAAGCCCACCGGATCATACAGTTCTGGACCCTTCGAAGCAAAGCTGCGTCCACAGTAACAAGAGCTGCATGAACACGCGCCACCAATTCTTTCACGTTCGTCAGCGAAGTAGAGTACACGTGCTCCTTCAGGTGTCCCCATAGGAAGAAATCCAGAGAAACTAGATCAGGTGAAAGCAGTGGCCATACAACTGGGCCTCCACAACCGAGCCATTTCCCTGGAAATGTTCTGTCCAAGTACTGTCGCATATTAATTCCAGGGTGTGGAGGTGCACCAGCATGCTGGAACCATATTCTCTGCCGAACATGTAGTGGAACATCTGCCGGCACATCAGGCAGGTAGTTTGAGAGTAATGCATGATACTTTCGTGCAGTCAACGGGTTAGGCAACATGTGTGGGCCCAAACAAATGGTTCAAATGGCTCTGAGCACTATGGGACTTAACTTCTGAGGTCATCAGTCCCCTAGAACTTAGAACTACTTAAACCTAACTAACCTAAGGACATCACACACATCCATGCCCGAGGCAGGATTCGAACCTGCGACTGTAGCGGTCGTGCCTTTACAGAATGTAGCGCCTAGAACCGCTCGGCCACCACGGCCAGGCCCAAACACCTGTCGCCCAATATTCCGGCTCATACTTTGATTCCAAACTAAACTTGCTATCCATGATCGCATGTGACGTGTGGGTTAACCTCACACCAATGGTGGGCACTGTGCGTATTGAAGACACCCTCACAAGAGAATGCTGTTTCATCCGAACATATTACGGTGTTCACGAAGTCATCTTTGGCTTCCTGTTGTTGTTGGAACCATTCACAGAATTGCATCCGCTGATGGCGATCTGAAGGATGCAGGTGTTGCGTGAAGCATAATGATAGTGGTGCAGCCCATGCTCGTGCAGCATGTTAGCCACCGTGCATTGCAAGACACGCAGTTACCTTGCCACGCTACTTGTAGTTCGCTGAGGTTCTTAGTGTATGACCTCCAGAGTTGCTTCCTCAGTAGCTGGAGTACGCCGAGTCCGTGGACGACCTCTGTCACGCGATGGTGGAAGCAGAGGACCTGAGTCCTGAAGATCCAGCTCCAGACGACGAAACACATTTTTATCTGGATGGGGTCGACGAGGATATCCTGCAGTATATTCACGAGTGGTAACACCAGCCCGGTTATCAGATGCACCAAGGGCGAGAACCATATCCAAACATTCATCATTTGTGTCTGCCACACTGATTTAGAGGTTTACAATGGGAAAATTCGATACGTGTACACATGTACACTGGAGTCTGTCACGGGCACGTTACTCCGCTCGCAGCTATTTCCTGTCTGGTGGACAGTGCATACGGTATAAACACGCCATCAGTCCTCTGCGCTGTTCCACCTATTGCGCATTACCCCTCTGACCGATATTGTTCTGCGTGATTCATACCGACTCCGCTAATTGTGAAATGTTCGGTTTCGAATTACACTATTTCCCTAACGGTAGTAGACGTGATGTTTCCACAATCCCATCAATAGAATAATAACGCATTGAGATACATACTAAACAGCATGCAGTTACCAGACTCCATGTTTAAAGGCATACTTAGTGGGACCCTGTTGATAACACATAAAAATAGTAACCTAGTTTGGACATTATTCGCAAAGCATGTTGCTCGTCCTACTGGTAACGTAAAGCCCTAAAGAAATGTAATGGACCTGAACGAGGAAAGAATAACAGTTGGTACCAATCTATGGGACCATTGGAGGAGGGTACAAAGAAAACAGGTTTCGCATCTAGTAGATGAAGTGTTGCGAATAAATTCACGTCCACTACCTGGAAAAGGCTTCTTTCGAAGCTGACCAGTCTTCCATTTCTACGACTGTAGTATGTAAGAGCAAATGTTTTCTAGAGGATTCACTGCAAGCGCTGTTGACGATTAAGATGCCAGATACCGTATCACCTGGACTAGATTTACCAGATAAAAAACACATGCCTCAACCCAGTATTGAACCACCGACCGCCTACAGGCTAACCCAAAGCTATAGCCACTGCACCAACTGTACTCTGTGCTGACAGAGGTAGTTACCATACATGTCGTTACAGTGTTGCCACGTTGCCACACTTTAACGTCCGTTTTCTACCGCATGTACTCGGACGAAATTTTGTGACAGACATTTTTTTATCGCTGGCGTGTGAGGAGCCGCGCTGTGAAGCCCAAATGCGCGAATTTCGCTTCATCCTGTATTGTGGAACCTGTTAAAGGAGGCGTTCCAAGTGCCTTCCCCGCACGCGGGTGCAATACTGCACTCGTTTCTGCATTGTACAATTCGCCGCGCTCCAATTCTTCAACCGTATCAGCGAGAGTGCTGCACATTTAACTTTTGAGATGACCCTAGACATACAGAAAAGAATAAAAAATTGAGGTAAGATGATCTCGCATGCCGAGCTACACGATTACTCGGCCTGTCTACGTTGTAGCCCTGTAGGCATCTGGCCGCATTCTGTGCGGTCTGCAGCTCGGTTTGTGTGAGCGCGCCCACCACGCACACAGGCGTAGGCGGCTGCGCGCACTAGGATTGATTGGTGGCCGGACGCGACTGAGGCGGAAGCTGCGGCGGAGAGCAGATAACATCGGCTGGTCGCGTCCGCTTTCCGCGTCGAGGCGCGCTCCGGTAATTGCCTCACCTGCAGCACCAATAACCCGGCGCTGCCGCCAGTTACGTGGGAGCTACCTCCTGGCGAGTGCTCGAGGTCGTGTCATCCACTTAGTGAGAGGCTGGACCAGCTTCGATCACTGCGGATGCTGGTGAACGTCGACCGCAAAAGAGGAGAACAACAATTCACCGACAGTGTGGTGACTTGACCCACTGACCGAGAGATATGACAGCTTCGAAGGCTAGCTGCACCCGTCACCCTGGACTTCAGGAAAAAGAAAAGAAAATGGAGTGCAGTCAGGTGTTTTCCTTTCATCAAAATGATTTAAAAGTCGTTATTACACAGGTTTTCAACAGGACTGAAACTGAAACTTTTTTATGGCTACTCGCAAGTAACACAGTCGTCTTCCAGAATATGAAAAATATGCTTCAAACACCCCTCTCCCCCTGAGTACTCACCCTACAAACTACCGTATTGGTGCTCTTGGACAGCTTCCAGAGGCCAGACAGCTTCAGTATCATTACTTGTGTCACGAAAACCTCTGACTCTATATAATGAGCATTATTTAACTGTGGAACTTTCTAATTTAAGAAAATATGAAGTAATTTGGAAATTAAATTGATGATATAGAATCGTCTGGTACAATTTTAATCTAGTATCGCATGAGCTGATACCTATGATTTCGAGTTTCTTGGGATACAAGGTGTGGCGAATTCGACGTAGAAAATGTAGGCTGTGTATAGCTGTGGATATATAAACAGAATGACATACATGTTCCACCTCAAGCCAAATTTCTTTCCCTGAATATTGCAGATCTGTACCGTAGCGTACTTGTAGATGTTGTACTTGAAATAATCAGAAGCAATTTAAGGTTCACATGGCTCTGTACACTATGGGACTCAACTTCTGAGTTCATCAGTCCCCTAGAACTTAGAACTACTTAAACCTAACTAACCTAAGGACATCACACACATCCACGCCCGACGCAGGATTCGGACCTGCGACCGTAGCGGTCGCGCGGTTCCAGACTGCAGCGCCTAGAACCGCTGGCCAACCCGGCCGGCGAAGTAATTTAAGGGAAAACGGAGTAATGAGAAGGTCATAAATACATGAAGAGTGTAAATGGAAAACGTTCTAGTCTCAAATCTGACATTTGTCTGGATAATGTGCTTGTATTCAAAAAATTGAGAAGGTATTGTGATACCACAGAATTATGCTTCTCACCGAATCATGGAAGAAAGTAATGAGACAAATCAAGAAGTAAATATTTTGTTATGAACATTGTATGTGCCATAAATGGAAACTGTCTGGTACTGAGTGTCAATAAAAAAGTTTTTTACAAGTTGATTCTTGCAACAACAAAGAGAAAAAAGAAGCAGCAACCAATCACTGTTAATACAGGGCTATTACAAATGATTGAAGCGATTTCACAGCTCTACAATAACTTTATTATTTGAGATATTTTCACAATGCTTTGCACACACATACAAAAACTCAAAAAGTTTCTTTCGGCATTCACAAATGTTCGATATGTGCCCCTTTAGTGATTCGGCAGACATCAAGCCGATAATCAAGTTCCTCCCACACTCGGCGTAGCATGTCCCCATCAATGAGTTCGAAAGCATCGTTGATGCGAGCTCCCAGTTCTGGCACTTTCTTGGTAGAGGAGGTTTAAACACTGAATCTTTCACATAACCCCACAGAAAGAAATCGCATGGGGTTAAGTCGGGAGACCGTGGAGACCATGACAGGAATTGCTGATTATGATCTCCACCACGACCGATCCATCGGTTTTCCAATCTCCTGTTTAAGAAATGCCGAACATCATGATGGAGGTGCGGTGGAGCACCATCCTGTTGAAAGATGAAGTCGGCGCTGTCGGTCTCCAGTTGTGGCATGAGCCAATTTTCCAGCATGTCCAGATACACGTGTCCTGTAACGTTTTTTTCGCAGAAGAAAAAGGGGCCGTAAACTTTAAACCGTGAGATTGCACAAAACTCGTTAACTTTTGGTGAATTGCGAATTTGCTGCACGAATGCTTGAGGATTCTCTACCGCCCAGACTCGCACATTGTGTCTGTTCACTTCACCATTAAGAAAAAATGTTGCTTCATCACTGAAAACAAGTTTCACACTGAACGCATCCTCTTCCATTAGCTGTTGCAACCGCGCCGAAAATTCAAAGCGTTTGACTTTGTCATCGGGTGTCAGGGCTTGTAGCAATTGTAAACGGTAAGGCTTCTGCTTTAGCCTTTTCCGTAAGATTTTCCAAACCGTCGGCTGTGGTACGTTTAGCTCCCTGCTTGCTTTATTCGTCGACTTCCGCGGGCTACGCGTGAAACTTGCCCGCACGCGTTCAACCGTTTCTTCGCTCACTGCAGGCCGACCCGTTGATTTCCCCTTACAGAGGCATCCAGAAGCTTTAAACTGCGCATACCATCGCCGAATGGAGTTAGCAGTTGGTGGAGCTTTGTTGAACTTCGTCCTGAAGTGTCGTTGCATGTTATGACTGACTGATGTGAGTGCATTTCAAGCACGACAAACGCTTTCTCGGCTCCTGTCGCCATATTGACTCACTGCGCTCTCGAGCGCTGTGGCGGCAGAAACCTGAAGTGCGGCTTCAGCCGAACCAAACTTTATGAGTTTTTCTACGTATCTGTAGTGTGTCGTGACCATATGTCAATGAATGGAGCTACAGTGAATTTATGAAATCGCTTCAATCATTTCTAATAGCCCTGTAGTTTTTTTAATTTTTACGGGGTGCGCCGTTACCGGATAGATTTTCGCCTCCAGACAGATCCTCACGTTAATACTACATTTTCTGTTACTTACGTTACTGCCGGCCGAAGTGGCCGTGCGGTTGAAGGCGCTGCAGTCTGGAACCGCAAGACCGCTACGGTCGCAAGTTCGAATCCTGCCTCGGACATGGATGTTTGTGATGTCCTTAGGTTAGTTAGGCTTAACTAGTTCTAAGTACTAGGGGACTAATGACCTCAGAAGTTGAGTCCCATAGTGCCCAGGGCCATTTGAACCATTTTGAACTTACGTTACTTGTTGGCTGCTTTTCCTTCAATAACTAACGTAAATAACAACAAATGTAATTTAAACGTGAACAGCTGTCTAAAGATAAACATATCAGGAATGCATGATACTTTCGTGCAGTCAACTGGTTAGGCAACATGTATGGGCCCAAACAAATGGTTCAAATGGCTCTGAGCACTATGGGACTTAACTTCTGAGGTCATCAGTCCCCTACAACGCAGAACTACTTAAACCTAACTAACCTAAGGACATCACACACATCCATGCCCGAGGCAGGATTCGAACCTGCGGCCGTTGCGGTGGCGCGGTTCCAGACTGAAGCGCCTAGAACCGCTCGGCCACTCCGGCCGGCAACAGTGCGTCACCACGTTTTATTTATGATAATGCAAGTACAGAAATACAGCATTAGGGTTTTAACTAGTAGAACTATAGTCAACAAAAACCACTTCTCACGTCTCTTAAATTTTATAACTCCAGAGGGAACCACAGCTTGGCACAAAGACCGTGTGCTCTTTACTAACGCACGTTTGAAAGACTTTCTCCATGGTTTTCACCCAGATCAGGTCTAAAGACACGCAACAGAGCACAGAGAACACAGCAGCACCGAATTTATAGACATGCTTAAATTGGTACTCCAACACCATTACAAAGACGTTCTGAAAAGTAATGCCGAATTTTTTATGTGAAAACTCTTAAAGCTTTTTAAATAAAACAACCATTGTTAACATTCTACATATTTATTCTCCATGTCTACATATGAATTTCTCAACATAGTCACCTTGGCGACGAACATATTTCTCCCAACGCGAGACTGATTTGTTCATACTGCCACTGTAGAATGTCTGACGACGCTGTACGGATCATGACCGATGACAGTGAACCGAAGGCGTCGGGGTGTTGCAGACGTCGCCGCGTTCGTCTCGTGGTCTGGCATTGTCGTGCTGAAGGAGAGCGCGCTCCATGTGTGGACGAACTCTTCGAATTCGAAACTCTGTTGCAGCTCGCTGTTTCACAAGCACCGACATAGTTACATTACACACACCAGGTTACACGCTACTATTTAGTACGCTCTAGCGATACAGGGCTGCAAATATGTAGACGTGATCAATAAAGATGTATAATGTTAGTAATGGTTGTTGTATTTACAAAGCTGTAGCAGTTTTCGCATTAAAAATTCGAATGTAATACCTTTCAGCACGCCCTCGTATTTCTCTTTCAACAATAAATTTTACAAACAAGGCCTAGGGGTTGCTATGGGAATCCCAGGTAGTGATGTCATTGTTGAAATAATTGTTAAACACAGAGGAAAGAAAATACTAAACCTGAAAGATGACATAACTAATAACGTCAAATACTACCTGAGTTATCAAGATATTCATTGGAACGGTTGTAGGAAGTACAACCCTTTTTTATGAGTTCACCAGCCTACATAAAAATGTCCAGTTCACCCCTGAGCACGAAGAGAATAACAATCTAGCTTTCCTTGACAGGACTATCTCTGAACAGAACCAGCAGCTATATTTCAGTGTTTACAGGAAAAGTACTAGCACAGACTCAACTGTCCGAAAGTCTTCTATACACTACTGTACCAACAAGACAGCAGCGTATAGATCAGTGCTGCACAGTGCTCACAAATTTCCTCTTAAAGATGCAGATTCCAAAAAAGAAATACAGATCATAAAAAAAGTACTACAATAAGAAGCTGGTATGAACCTTCACTAACTTATACAATGTCATAATTTTCAAGAAACAAAAACAAACTATAATCACACCTGATAACACTTTAGTAATTGAATACAACAAAAATGCTGTTTCTTGGTGTACTGTCTGACATCAACTAGACTATTAAAAAAAGATACGAATAAGCTTCAGCATCTCTAACAATCTGAGAAGAAGGTTTGTTCGCAATATAAAATCTGCCTACACAAACCTCGACATATCTGGCATCTACTAAATCATCTGCAGGCTGTGCAATAAATGTTATATAAGCCAGACTGTCATAAATTTCAAAACACGATTTAAAGAGGACATGGAATGCTACAGGCTTGAGAAACATATGAAATCAGCAGCATCAGTACATGGTAAAGATATAGGCCACTGAATGAAAATTGAAGACAACGTCGACAGTGAACCCACAAACCTACCTACCATGAAGGAAATGGAAATATTTATCCATAGTACAGCAAATAAAAATATAATTTTAAATGAAATAGTGTAATTTAAAAATTCAGTATTCTTCAGTAGCCTTAAGCCTAGTTTAATTCTATAGATGTAAGTCGCACCAGTGGTAAATAAATGTGTACAGAGCTATAATTAACGCAGGCAAAATCAATGCTCGATATTCTGATATAAACTGCGTATCAACCGTTTTGAAGCAATGAAGTGAATTTTATTTGCAATTGCAAACCGTGTTCTGTTGGGAGTTTTAAATAATACTACAGTAAGCTGCTTAGTGCTTATAATATCGTGATGCGATTAAGCAACAGCCAACGGCCTCGTCTCGTCGAGTACAACGGTTCTCGACAGATCACCCAAGTTAAGCAACGACAGGCGCCGCCAGTACTTGGATGGACAACCGTCAGGGTCCACCAAGAGCTGTGTTTCGTTTGACCTTTGCGGTAAAAGGGAGGTGGGGAGGGGGGGGGCGGGTTAAACTTCCTGATCACCAGACTATGCACAAGCGTCCTGGATTAAGCTTTAGACCTCTCCGCAGTGTCTCATGACGCGAGAGCGTGTGGCACTGTTGATGGTGATCCGTAAAACGGATGGAGACATTAAGCTAAGCGGCCCTCTCGGTGCTATTCGAGAGCAGTAGGCTGTGTGCTGCCAACGGTTTTCACCTCCTCTCTTTTCTCGTCACCATCCAACACGAACATGACACCGTACTACACCCATTATAGTCACCTATGCTTATCATATACACTTCAATACACAGCTCTAGCTCGAAAGACAGAATAACCACTCCAATTAGGCGGGTTCCCTTCTGGGTCTCCTAGCCAATTATGTCACACGACTTCGTTTTAATTCAGAAATCTAATACAGTGGTTCCATCAGGAAATATTTCCAAAATTCAGGTGCGATAACTTCGCCAGGTCACGATGAAAAGCTGCTATTACATTTGTTAACCTTGAAAATGCAGCTTCCACTATGAAATAAATATAGGACAATAAGAAATCGAAAGACGAGCAGTTGACAGACTCCTATTCATAAAATATACAAGACACTTTAAGCCTTCTGAGTGGGCGCATTATCCAGCTAGACTATTCTGTTGCTTTATAGGCATGGAAGAGCGCTCCCTCTCCTGCGGCTCTTCCTTCTTCTCCTCTGCCACCTCCTTCTGTTCCCCCCTTCTCCTCCTCTTCTGCCTCCTCCTTCTTTTCCTCATCCTATGCCTTCTACTTGTCGTCCTCCTCATCCTCTGTGTCCTCCTTCTCCTCCTCCTCCTCCTCCTTCCCTCCGCCTCTGCCTCCTCCTTATCCTCATTCCCCACCCCACCCCCCACCCACCTTCTCCTTCTCCCTCTTTCTCCCCTTCCTTCTTTCTCTCTCTTACTGTGTGTCTCCTTCTTCTCCTCCTCTCCCCATCCTTCTCGCCCTCTCTTCTCTCCTCCGCCTCCTCTTCCTACATTATCTTCAACGAAATGCACCGTCTCGAGGTGACATTCACTCAAGAAGTGAGTGGATCTATGGATAAACGTTCAACAATGGTTTTCAGTACTTTTTAAAGTCGTGTCTCTCGAAGGCGTTGTAGTATTCTACCGTCATGCGTTCGAGGACTAATCGACGTTATTTGCTGACTGTACTGGTGTTAGCAATCCTTGCTCTTCGTTCGACTATTACAGGATAATTTGTTGTCTCAATCATCCTTGTGGCTATGTTGCTTTCAGTACATCTTCGTGTCAGTGTAAATCAGTTTCACACAGAATGCATGTTTTTTGTGCGTAGGAAACGTGTGTATTAACGCTTTGCTCTTTAACAGCCGCCCTCAGTTGTACAGTGTTCAGACATTTCTGAAGTTTTGTTTCGGCAGTATAGTGGCGTAGTACGGACGGTTTTATGTATTCAGCCTTAGCCGAATGAATCGTATTTTAGCTCTTATTCGTCGAAGTATCCTAATTCGTGTGATGGCGAATGTCTGAAGCATGTGACTAGCTCTTCCGAAAGGGCTCAGTTTTAGTCAGGTATTAAGATGATTAACGTTACAAAAGCGATAGAACCAATACATTCTAGTATATTGTGAAATTTCATCATCGATCTTGCTTTCACCTAGTCTCGAATAAAATTAGAGGCTATTTTGACAACAGATGGCTTGATTAGCAGTTGGATTAGCCACTTAGGGGTGCAAATGAGATGGCCGGGAATCCCTGTCTTGTTTTTTTCGGCCCCTACTACTACGACTAAGTCTTTCTATTACTCTCCACACCGGCGACTTGTGTGTGATGAAGATCAAATAAATGATGAGGATAACACACACGCACACACACACACACACACACACACACACACACACACACACACACATTACGGTGCGGAGAAAATTCCCGACCTGGCCGCGAATCGAAGCTGGGGGCCCGCGGTACAAGGACAGTAACGCTAAGACTAGCATTTACATCTACAACATTTGTACTCTGCAAACCACTGTGAAGTGCATGGCACAGGTTACGTCACTAGTTATTTGGATTTTTTTTCCTGTTCCATTCGAATATGGAGCGCGGGAAGAATGATTGTTTAAAGACCCCTGTGCGTGCTGTAGTTAATGTAATCTTGTACTCGATACACCTATGGGAGCGATACGTATGGGACTGTAGTATATTCCTAGGGTCAACATTTAAAGCTGGTTCTTGAAATTCTGTAAGTAGGCTTTCTTGGGATAGTTTTGTCTTATCTTAAAGAGTCTGCCAGTTCACTTTCCTCGCCATCTCTCTGACTGTCTCCCACGGGGCAAATAAACGTGTCACCATTCGTGATGCCCTTCTCTGTATAGTTCAGTATCACTTGTCAGTCCTGTTTGGCACGGCTCCCCAGCCACGAGCTGCTGACATTTATGGGATGACGAAAAGCCACATGCACTAATGTGTCGAGCCTTATCAACAGTGATTCCCTATAAATGTGTGAGTTAGTGTTGGTAATGATTTCATGATTAGGCTTTACGTATTTGCCGGCGTAGTGAGCCTCTCAAATTCGATGGAAGTTCTGTCCGCGAAAGTTCGACGGCTAATATGGCTACAAAATAAAATGGCTCTGAGCACTATGCGACTTAACTTCTGAGGTCATCAGTCGCCTAGAAATTAGAACTAATTAAACCTACCTAACCTAAGGACATCACACACATCCATGCCCGAGGCAGGATTCGAACCTGCGACCGTAGCAGTCGCTCGGCTCCAGACTGTAGCGCCCAGAACCGCACGGCCACTTCGGCCGGCGCTACAAAATAAGTCTCGCCTACACACGTAACTCTCGACGCTAGGAACCACATTGAGAATAGAGTCCATTCTAGCAGGGACCAAGTTGCTGAGGTTGTCGCAATTACTGAAACTGATCGCCAGTCTCCAGGAATTATTGAGCCTGTTAGACATTCCGTGGTGAATAGCTATAAAATCTACCATGTTGACGGACGTCGACATTTGGAACAGTTCCGTATAATAATATGTTGAACTGCACGGTAGTGTGTTTGTTGCATAATTCTTTGTTTTATAAGTTACTTCCTGTTCCGCTACATATTATTATGGCCTACTACATATAGAGCACAGAAGTCCTAGGGATAAAGAGAGAAGAGTTAATTAACTGTGTTAGCAACAGCGTGAATCGTGAGGCAATGGAAACGTTTTATTTGTAAGGTACACACACGTGCCGCAGTGCAAACATTAGCACTGGCGTGTAATAAAGCCACAAACTCAACTAAGGTGACAAGCCGATCGAATTGCTCCACAACCAGCTAATTGTGACTAAAAAGTGTACCAGACTGTGTCAATACAGGTCAACAGTACAAGCCATGCCACTGTGTATTCGTTAAACTCACCAAACACGACAGTTTCATCCGCTGTTGGAAAATATGACAAACTATCAACGAAGTTACGCGAGGTGTCAATCAATGGAGGAGCAACCGACTTCGGACTAGAGATAATCTAGTTATTCCTTTACTTTCCTCAAAAATTCCAGAAAACTTAAGCGTTACACCGTAGTGCGTCAGACAAGGCACACTTCGCAGAATATTGTGTACTGCTGGCTATGAGACAAAAGCTCGGTGAGTCTGTATACTATAGCTCTCGCGGCTCCAGGTTTTGTGTAACATTGTACACAAAATACAAACAGTTGAATGCAGCTGTCCATCCACTGGTGGCGAAAGGGGCGAAAGGGCTCTCATTTCTTAGTGGAAAATATTTACAATTCCGGACGCCACCAGCACCTTAAAATGATTATATATCAGTGATGTAAATATGAGCACTGAATTGTTCATTTTCTGTAAATGTCCGATATTATCTTGATTTATGTCCCTCTTTTTTACGAGAATATCACTGCAAAATCTTTATCAGCTCAAGTACAAACTCAAAATATTCGATAAATACAGGCAACCCACCTCACCGCCAATTGTCCAAACCTTCGACTTATGTCCGTGGAGCACCTTATTCCCTTAAACAGTGTCCCAACTAGTTCAGTTCATCTAATTGTAACACAGGTCATTCCGGGTACTCCTCCAAATGTAAGACTAAATGTTAATAAACGAATCATCCAGTAACTGTCATAATACTACTTATTGATACTCCCCTTCATCAAAATAAGTGCCTTCGTCTGACTGCAATATCCGAAGCAATCATCTAATTTGTAAACGTTGTTCTACAAAACTTACATCAATTCTAAAGGACAAATCAATTTGCCACTTGACGAATGTTTTCTACCCACTGGAGGACCACATACTCATACAGCCTGGCTCATTTCCTCTTCACCTGCCTCAACAGTCTTGTTTAGATTGTTCCCGCTTACCTTTTCACTCACACCACTAAAGCATCACACCTGCAGGCTTTTTCAATGACACTGCTTAGCCCTTTAGCCCTCGCCCTTACCAGGAATAAAAATCCCTCTTTCTGTCCCTTAATTATGTCCCGGTGTTCATCGCACTACCCTGACTCGCATGATTTTGAACTACAAATCGTCCACATATCAAAACTGTTCAAATGTTCAAATGTGTGTGAAATCTTATGGGACTTAACTGCTAAGGTCATCAGTCCCTAAGCTTACACAGTACTTAACCTAAATTATCCCAAGGGAAGACTCGAACCTCCGCCGGGACCAGTCGCACAGTCCATGACTGCAGCGCCTGAGACCGCTCGGCTAATTCCGCGCGGCAGCCACATATCCCCTGCCTTTTCATTCCATCCTTCTTCACCCACTACATCCTCACATTCGATGTCTGGAAACATTCATAATGCCTCTCTATGATGTGGCTCCTTCACCTGATAAAATTCTTCACGTACCACCTTCCTAAAAAAGGTTCAAATGGCTCTGAGCACTATGGGACTCAACTGCTGAGGTCATTAGTCCCCTAGAACTTAGAACTAGTTAAACCTAACTAACCTAAGGACATCACAAACATCCATGCCCGAGGCAGGATTCGAACCTGCGACCGTAGCGGTCTTGCGGTTCCAGACTGCAGCGCCTTTAACCGCACGGCCACTTTGGCCGGCCCACCTTCCTACATTCCAACTACTCCAGGCAATAAAAACTAGCACGACAACAGCGTAATCAAGATTTTATGAAATCTTAAATTTTGAACACCATTTAAATATTTTTAAAATCATATAAATACGCTATGTATTTTAAGTGGCTCTGTTCGTTTAAAATTCAAGAATGAAGAAGGGAAATATTTTCCACTGATTGGAGGTAAAACTGTTAATAAATAGAGGTAGGAAAAATGTGGTATGGACGACAACGAACAATCGCCGTTATAATGTAAGCTAGTTGCAAATAAAACAGTGGATCTTTGGAACTGTGGTTCTGTTTTGACTTATTAATTTTTTGTTTTTCTGTCGTTACCTTCATAGGACAACAAACGCAAAACATTTCACTGAAGTACTATGTATATGAAGGGTCGATACGTCTAAC
The DNA here is from genome assembly GCF_021461395.2 of Schistocerca americana. NCBI lineage: Eukaryota > Metazoa > Arthropoda > Insecta > Orthoptera > Acrididae > Schistocerca > Schistocerca americana. The sequence continues at coordinate 140,034,498 of NC_060130.1, read as the reverse complement.
AATATCTCTTGCCGAGATACAGCAATAGCATTCGTTGACCTTGAAATATTATATGTAACTTTTATAAGAGATCAGTCCCGTGTTAAAATGTTAGTCACCCATCAACAATTGACAACAATAGCGACAGGGCCACCATTTCATTAATATTATTTCAGCGTTCAAGTTCATTTAGATTCTGATGAATGTGATAACCTCTAATGCAGGTTAACAACAACAAACACAGTCAAAGGGCAAAATCAGTTTAGCAGATGCGTGGGACTGGTAGTCAAGTGGAAGGATTACTTGTTAAAGTGCTTGCTGTCAGGGCGTAAACTCGTAGTCGCCTGTAGCATTTCAAATCATACGCAAGTCCAGTGTAGTCCTGCAATTCTCCCTCACTTCTGAATAAACAGTACTTAAAGAACGAATTGGATACAGGCAGACATAAGAGCTATTATCATCGGATTAAAATTACCTTGTGATTGACAGGTGGCAGTAGGGAGCAGAGTTGAAGACTTGTACACAACATACCACGTGCTCCCGCGATCGATAGTTACGAATGCAGCAAAAAAGGAACAAGTCGGCTCCTTAAACAACTGACAGCTAGCAGTTGACAGTGACTTTGTAGGTAGGGGGGAGGGGCAGTAGTGGGGGCCACTGCTGTGTAAGATTCCGTAATCACACGTTGTAGGCGAATAACAGCAATAAGACTAGTGTCCAGTCGCACGCATGTCGCAAAGTAACAGAGGAATTTGTGAGGGGCGAGCATAACTGAATTTTTGGTAGCGTACCACACTGTACCAGTAACAGATGCACGTCAGTTATATCTCAATCACTTTCACTATCCTCTGTGTAGTCACAACAACTGCTGTCAGACTTTAATGAAATAGAAAGCTGTTCTATGTTATTTTCTACTACACATTTACTTTCCCGTGCTTTCTTTACTACTTGTTACATGCGTATTACACCATTATGCCAATCTAACGATGATGTTTGATATTAGCGTCCTTTATCAGTCTTTCCACATCTGCCAGCATGCGTCTTTTGTTGATCGTAGCCACATAACCCCTAACTTGAGCCCATATGCGTTCAGTGCTATTGAAATAGCAGTGATATGACGGCAGTGTGAGAATCCTGTGTCCATATGTTTCTGCCAGTTCATCTGCAACATGTAGAGGAAAAGGTTGTGAGTCACGAGATCGAATAATTGACTCTTCCAACAGTCGTTTGATATGAAACATTTTTTTTTTTTTTGCTTTAGTCAGTCTTTAATGTCTTGTTTTCAGGAAGTTACTGTAGGCACCTTATCAAGGACAATCGAGTGGCACGAGGCATTGTCCATAACTATTACTGAAGGTTTGATCAAGTTTTTAATGGCTCTTTGATATCGACAAGAGCTACAGAACGACTGACAGAGTCCAGTTCTTATGCCTTTATCTGAGGTAAATCTTCATTGCATTTTAACATATCGATCAACAACTAAAACCAAGGAATAATGAATTTCAATACATTCTCGGCTTTTTTTTACATTCGTGAATGTAGAAACAGGATAACAAAAAAGTTTTGAACAAACTGAAATGAAAACTATTAATTTTATGACTGCATTATTATGAGGACACGGCTTTCCCAGTGAAAAATAACAGAAAGCTTAAAACGAGATTGAATATGCATTTGAACTCACAACATTTTCATTAATAGACCTGCGCTTTCTTTTACACTAATGTGTCAGACAATTTCACATCATTTAATCTTTTTACAGTAGACTGTATCAGTAATGTCAACTTAGATTGTGGATGTGACTGATGTGATAAATTTCATACGGAAAAGAAACACGAAATTTGAATTTAGCACAGTGTACGGAGTAATCTTGAATCTTCACGCAGTGATATACTGCGAGTTTATAAATTATATGTACTCCACCTTGTAATAAAATATGGCTCTCCTTTCACCCTTAGAAACAATTATTATATAATGTCTACATTTTGTGTATGACCTGAATGCTGCCTGAAGTTTACTGAATATAAAGCGACCACATTTCTCACTGCAGGCTCTCCGAATTACGTGCTATAGGTTTTTTCATTTCAAAACATCATTATAACTGCGGCCACTAAAGGTAATCCACGATTTGTGACTATAAGATGCAAAAGAATCGAAGCTTTTAACCAAACAGTTTTTTATGATCATGTAATGAAGATCATGCATCTCTAACTTTTTAATTCAATATTTTTGTGCAGAAACGAAAACGTTTACCAAAAACTAACTTCAGTAGCAGATATACTTTCACTTATTTGCGAAACAATATTTTTATAGAGGAGCAACGCAAAAATCACTGCATGTTGGGCGCTCCTTCCCCCTCCTCCCTCCCCCTCCCGCCTTTGCAACCATCCATGTCGCATCCGCATCACCTGTAAAGGCTTATGCCCGCATAAGAGACAACGACTCACTGAAACGTCAATCACAGACTAATTTCAATGTGTGTATAATGACTGTGTTGCTCATACTGACGAGTCTTCATGGCACGAGGCACTCCATAATACAGTATTACTTCAGCATACAACAGAAACCTTCCGGAATTTTGCTTCATATATGCGACAAATTGAAAAGGGTCATTTCAATACATTTTAAGTTGGAGCGCGAGAAATGTGGTTGTGCTTCTCAGCGAATTTTAATAATGGGACCTGGACGTCTGGCCTGTAGTTTTTACTAGTACTTCGAAATTTAATAACTCAAAAACTTTAATCGGTATTTGAATGAAACTTTAACGCAATAATTAGTGTACTGCGACCTCTGTTCGAAAGAAATTTAAAAACTATGGTATACATAGCGTAGTGAATATTGATTTTTTATCTGACGTACTGAATTATGCGTAATTTTAATTTTAGGTGCACTGTCCATCCACAGTATTGCAAAATGAAAAGTAAAAACAAATTTTATTCTTTTAATTATTAACTTGTTGAAACAGTAAACCAGGAATTTTTGCCAGTTTCTTGTTTTGTGTATTTAAAAAAAATGTTTTTAGATGTCACTTTTTCTCCAAATAATTTAAGAACATATGACAGCTGAAAGTATTTAATACGTCGTCGAATAATGTGGTTCACTGTGTAGGTGAGCACTAAGTCATCATTTATATAAAATTTTGTTTTGTAGCTTTAATATTGGATGAGATAATGGTAGTTAAACTTCCTGGCGGATTAAAACTGTGTGCCCGACCGAGACTCGAACTCGGGACCTCTGCCTTTCGCGGAAAGTAGCTCAGATGGTAGAACACTTGCCCGCGAAAGGCAAAGGTCCCGAGTTCGAGTCTCGGTCGGGCACACAGTTTTAATTTGCCAGGAAGTTTCATATCAGCACACACTCCGCTGCAGAGTGAAAATCTCATTCTGGAATGGTAGTTAAGTTTGCAAAAACGTTGATTATGGGAAATTGGAACTAAAGATTTGTATGTCATTTTGTTCTCAATGATAACATGTCAAAACATTCCAGCGCGATGATCTTGTTGATTCTGAGTGTTCTTTTCATCTTCTTTAGTTTTCTTTCTTTTCTTTCTTATCCTGGCCTCTTCCATGCTTTCAGTAGCTTTTTCGGCTTCAGTGGCAGGTTACCTGTCCACTCGTAGCAGCCCACTTTACATGTTGTTCCGAGTTTTGATGCCTTGTGTGCTTATGATTTTTAATCTGCTTGTTGCTCCATCATTAAAGCATATTATGGCGGCCATCACACCGACCTGAAAAGCTGGCATGCCAACAAAAATGTTAGTAAACTCATGTAATCTACTTGCATCGACAGGAATATCGTTTCGAATAAATCGCTGAGGTGTGGGATTCTTAGCAAAACATATTCGCTATATAAATTTCTGCAAGTTATTTTGCTTGTGCTACGTTTTCTATTATCATCCGTCTAATGACGGCAGAAGGACGGAACCAGGCGCAAGGTGTTGAGTTTTCACTACACCTGCTGCGTACGTCTTAAAATGTTCCCTCCCATTTAGATCATAATGAGGAAGAGCACGGAACGTGATCGTGAGAGCCTAACTTCCTCTCGATCCAGTGGTCTTCCGCCGTAAGGCAATACCGGCAAGATTTACATCTGATTTCGGAGTTGGCGCATATCTGCTCCAACTTCTCGCTGTTCTACATAATTTCAAACGAATGAAAAATGTAGCTTCCAAGGAAAGCAAAATTTTTGCAGTTGTTCGATCGTCACTGAATAGAGGAATGGATAGTTGTGCGTTCTGGGATTTTGACAGCACATACACAGAGTGGCCAATGTAAAAATTGTCCAGATAATATTTATAAGCCTGACACGAAGTAAACTAATTTATTGGAGAACTGCTCTTTGTAAAGGACGCTGAAAATCGCCACCACTGTCGGTGATGCAGCACTGCACGTGATTTGCCGGATTGTGAGACATGCTCTGCAGAAGGGCTGGTAGTAACACATTTTCAGTATACTACTGTAGCTCTTCCTGTGTACGGTGTACGACTGGTGCTTACAACTGCTCCACAAGCAAAAATCATGGATAGAGATACTAGCCTATCTCGAGGGCCTGGAGGTTTTACTGCCTATGCTGTCTTCTCCTCATGAAACACTTAACGAAGTCGTGCAGCATGTGCTGTTCCTTCAACTCCCTGAAATCATCCATAAATTCTCACAAATGTCTAAAGCACTTTTAGTGCCAGTTTTTCTTTGGCTACCGTAGCGTTACATATTTTCCTTTGTGTTACCTCCGTCGGACACAAATATCTTCTGTAAAACTGTGTAGAAGATGAAATCGAATAACAATAAGCCAACGTCAGACAAAAACCCAGTACTGCAAATATGTAATCAACGGCTATATTAATAACATAAAAAACTTTTTCTTTCAAGCGCCCATCGGTTGTATCTTTTTGTAGATGGTCAGTAACTGTTGCTCTGGCATGCTTTGGTCTCTAGCGCTCGACATTTCGGATGTATGTATTATTATCTCAATATCAAAAAATGTTCAATTTGGTGTGAAATCTTATGGGACTTAACTGCTAAGGTCATCAGTCCCTAAGCTTACACACTACTTAACCTAAATTATCCTAAGACAAACACACACACCCATGCCCGAAGGAGGACTCGAACCTCCGCCGGGACCAGCCTTATCTCAATAACAATTAGCGCTCTTGTTACATTGTGTCTCAAGAAACTTATTCATAAAATCATGTATTTCTGTCGGGCAAAGATACCAATTCAATCTGTTTGTAATTGACGTCCATATAAAGGATTGGGACCGGTCTGTTTGGTGGTCGGCCGGCCGGTGTGGCCGTGCGTTTCTAAGCGCTTCAGTTTGGAACCGCGTGACCGCTACGGTCGCAGGTTCGAATCCTGCCTCGGGCATGGATGTGTGTGATGTCTTTAGGTTAGTTAGGTTTAAGTAGTTCTAAGTTCTAGGGGACTGATGACCTCAGCAGTTAAGTCCCATAGTGCTCAGAGCCATTTGAGCCATTTTTTTGTTTGGTGGTTGAAACGATCGTGCACCAGTCGCACACTATCGTTAAACATTTTCTGTTATTTCAGAGAGAAGCATCCTTCATTCAAAACGAAGTCCGATTATATTTGAATTACTATCCCAATATTCTTGAACTTAAATAACTTACGCAGTCAAATACCACTAAGCAATGACGGGAGCCAACATTGCGTATTGGTCTGATTCAAACCTATAACTACGATGACGAAACGTTTCTGAAAGTCCACTTGAAGTTACAGCCTCAGTTTTATATTAGTTTCTACCATTACTCTTGAAATGTGGCAGCTTGATGCGACAATTTCTACAGATGAATGCTTTATGCAAAATTTTCATTCTTCCCTTATTTAAACACCAGTTTTAAGGTTACTATTAAACGTAGCCAAGAAGCTACGCTTCACTAGCATGCAGTACACAAAAAATTACGATGACTTTGAACTGAAAATGTGTATTTTTGCTACTTAATCTGATCTCACAGCGAAACCACTGTCCTTCAAGGAGCTGACGTAGGAGAGATCGCAATTCATTCGGCTCTGGACATGTCAGGATCAGTAACTGTAAATCATGTAAAATGTAAAACTGAACGTTCAAAATCACTTGTTACAGTACTCAAACGCTGCCATTTTCTAACCACAAATAGATTTTAAATATCGATTTATTTCACCAGTTGGGAGATAAACTGAAACGCCAAAGAAACTGGTATAGGCATGCGTATTCAAATAAAGAGATATGTAAACAGACAGAATGCAGCGCAGTTGTTATCTCGGTTACTCCTACTACAATGGCAGGTTATCAGGATTTAAGTGAGTTTGAACGTGGTGTTATACTCGGCGCACGAGCAATGGGACACAGCATATCAGAGTGGCGATTTTCCCGTGTGACCATTTGACGAGTGTACCGTGAATATCAGCAGTCCGGTAAAACATCAAATATACGACATCGCTGCGGCCGGAAAAAGATGATGCAAGAACGGGAGCAACGACGGCTGAAGAGATTCGTTCAACGAGACAGAAGTGCAACTCTTCCGCAAATCGCTGGAGATTTCAATGCAGGGCCATCAGCAAGTGTTAGCGTGCGAATCATTCAACGAAATATCACATATATAGGGCTTGCCAATGGCCCAGTCGTGTACCCTTCATGACTGCACGACACAAAGCTTTATGCCTCGGCTGGGCCCGTCAACACCGACATTGAGCTGTTGACGACTGGAAACATGTTGCCTGATCGGACGAGTCTCGTTTCAAATTGCATCAAGCGGATGGACGTGTGTACGGGTATGGGGACAACCTCATGAATCCATGTACGCTGCATGTTAGCAGGGGACTGTTACAAGCTGACGGAGGTTCTGAAATGGTGAAGGGCGTGCGCAGTTGGAATGACATGGGGCCCCTGACACGTCTAGATACGACTGTGACTGGTGACACGTACGTAAGCAGCCTGTCTGATCAAATGCATAAGTTCATGTTCACTGTGCATTCCGACGGACTTGAGCAATTCCAGCAGGACAGTGCGACACCCCACACGTTCAAAATTGCTACAGAGTGGCTCCAGGAACACTCTTCTGAGTTTAAACACTTCCGGTGGCCACCAAACTCCCCAGACATGAACATTATTGAGCACATCTGGGATGCCTTGCAATGTGCTGTTCAGAAAAGATCTCCCCCCTCTCGTACTCTTTAGGACTTATGGACAGCTCTGCAGGATTCGTGGTGTCTATTCCCTCCAGCACTACTTCAGACATTAGTCGAGTCCACGCCACGTCGTGTTGTGGCACTTCTTTGTGCTCGCGGGGTCCCTACACAACATTAGGCAGGTGTACCAGTTTCTTTAGCTCTTCATTGTAATATCCGTAATACGAGCCTGCCCAAAGCTTAATGTATTAGTAAGATATTCCCCACTTTTGACCTAGATATAGTTTATGTATTACTCGAGAAACATTTTGGGGCCAGCACGAAAATATTTACATGAGAACAGACTCAAAATTAACCCCCGTTAACTAATTATTCAATGTCACACGTAAGTTAATCAAATTGTGTATTCACAGAAAACAAAAAATTATGTCGGTATAAGCAGAAGAATATAAGTTTCGGAAATAGTGCAACGTCGGAATTTTTATAATTTTTCACCTTTAGATCTAGGAGATACTTAATCAAGGTTGCAAGAAGAAAAAAAATTAGAAGTTTCAATTTGATTGCTGATTATCGATCTGGAAGTTTGTAGTTCATTAAGAGAAGAGGTAAAAATATGAGAAGTTCTCTAAGTCTCCAGTGAGATTGGAACCAAAAGCTGTCACATCTCCTCCCTCACAAAGTGGTAATGTTACGAAGTACCTAGTATGCTGGTGGTTGATAACTCGGATGATTCGCAACGTGAAATATGAGATTGCTTGTATATTCTGCATAGACTTCCGGGACTCAAATAATAAACTTGACAACCCACTGTTACACCTTAAGTGAGAATCATTCAGATTATTTATTGGAAATTTCTAGAAACTACCAAGTGAATTTAACAGAATAGTTTTGAATCAGTCCAGGAAATAAACTGACGATCACATAGTCTCATAACATATTCAACAATGCTGTGAATTCTCCATTGGACTGGCGACAGGAAGATAAATTTACATACCCGATATGTGTCTCGAGATGTCTCGCTCCTGCCAACCCTGGGAGCCAAAATACCTAAAATGTAGGCCAGTCAGTATCATTCACATTTTTGTAACTATACAATTTGATTTTTTCCACCCTGTACAAACTGTAGGGACTGATCGATGAGAGGATACGGAACAAAACAGGTCTAATGAACTCATGCCTGGAAATGCATGGTTTCCATGCTAGAGACTATTTTCTCAGTCATACTTTGTTACAGAGACTGCGGTCTAATACGCGCTGTACCGTGCAGCCGCAGTTACAGTATGCAAGGTTTGCTTCTAGAGGGTGGTACTGTTCCTCATACGTCCTGCCATAGTAATTGGTGATGTTGTGACCGATTCACTAATCTTGCTGACTCGCCTCATACCGGATGTGATACAGCGTTGCACACAATGATTCCGTATTCGAATCGAGAGCTTTGACATGGTGTTTGTAACGGGCGGCGGCCAGTGTAGGAGACCTATCCCCGCTGACAACAATCACAGCATTCAATGTTTGTAACGTTGTTTCGCCGTTTGTCTCAGATAGGGTCGTTTCAGGAACAAGACATCATGAAGAACGTACTCGAAATGTTTGGACACAAGACTTGGAGGTAGATGCGATTAACACTGCAGAAGGCGACCGCCGTGTCAGTACCAGGCAGTTGGCCCGCCAGTATAGGGTAAGCCAGACGACCTTGTAGAACATCCTCCATGACAATTGTTACTACCCTTATCACTTACAGCGCGTGTGGGGCTTACTAACGACAGACTTTCCACATCGGGAGCAATTTTGTTACTGGTTTCTTCACGAGGCAACTACGACTCCGAGATTTGTGTCATACATCCTATTCACAGATGAGGCCACAGAGTGGTATCTTCAACTTTCATAACAGTCATCTGTGGGATAGTATACACATGGTATGGTGACAGCGAATCATGAGCATCGGTGCAGGTGGAATGTGTGGGCCGGGATACTTGGCGACCGTATTTTGGGACAAGCCTTCCTTCCACGTCGCCTAACTGGCCGGACGTACCAACATTCCTTGCGGGTGACTTTGCCTCCGCTGCTGGAAGAAGTGCCACTGATTATTCGAAGGTTATTTGGCTGGTACATGACGTTGCTCCAGCCCACTTCGCCGTTAACGTCTGGACGCTTCTCCGTTGTATCTTCCCTGGTCGATGTATCGGACGAAGGGATCCACTTGCATGGCCTGCTCGTTCACCGGATCTCAACCCGTGCGATTTCTGGTTATGAGGCCATCTCAAAAGTATCTTGTATGTAAAGCCCATGCCAGATGTGGAGACACTGGAGCAGTGTATTCATGTTGCCTTTGACACTGTTCGAAAACAGTCTGGTCGATGTGAACCTGTGAGACAGAACATGCAACGGCGCATACACGCATCCGTTGAGGCACATGGAAACCGTTTGCAACACATGCTGCAACTGTGGCTACATGGTACACAGCGTATTAGACCGCAGTCTCTATAAAAATGTATGACCGAATAAATAGGCTCTAGCATGGAAAACATGCATTTCCGGACTTAAATCATTAGACCTTTTCTGTTCAGCGTCCTCACATCGCTCAATTCGTGGAGTTTGTACACGGGAGAAAAATCACCTTGCACTTCGTGTCGAATGCATAGTTACGAATAATAATATCCTCATGCACCAACTGCAACTCGAATATCAATACAGTTTAAGATACAAAAACCAAAGTAACTGAAAGAGGTTCACTTGGGTGAGTGTGGGATGGAATTTGTAGGCAGCTTCTTGCATTTTCCTCGTAGTTTATTTCCTGATTGTTTTGCATTAGCGATGCCCTTGGCTATCAGAACTTTCGTATGAAAATTGTCGAAGACATTTCCTCTCGGTGACTGTTGCAAAGGCTAAAATAACGCTTTCATGATAGCCCTGCGCACATTAGTTTGTCTCCTGATAATATTTCTCATCGTCTCTTGCTTAAATAAAACAGTTTGGGGGTCACGTAACAGGGCAAAGCCAAAACACACAATAGACGTGGAAACTAGACACATTACCTTGATATCACTGTGGAATAACTTGAAAAAGCCGAAATTTGGTAAGGCAACGTATTTAGATTATATGAGGTTGATGAAATAAATATTTCAAAATCAAACTTAATACTTGGCGTCCACAAGTTGAAATCGGCCCTTCACGGTGAACAAACGCCAAGTTAAGTGTCACTGAAGATTTCTTCGAGTCGTTCTAGTCTCTTACTTTGGTAAGTCAGAATCCGGTCTTTAGTGAACACTAAGCACCTGACGCTGCTCACGCCCGTTGTATACCCTGTCAGGCTGGTAACAACACTAAACGTGAAGCACACTAACGCACATTGTAGACTGTTTTACCTGACACAGATGATTGCTACTCTGACAACTTACATGCCCTTCGATAGAGTTTATGTGCATGAAGTTGCATTGGCCCTGACCTTGTCATCTGAGTACTTCACTTTTTTTCCAGGCAGTGTTATAACCTCCAGTCAGTTATAGTATTGCAATAGGTGTTTTGGGGTTAGAAGAGTGTATCTGACAGCAGTAACAATTACATAATATCTTTACCTAGACTCTTAATTTCCAGATAGTGGCCGGCCGGAGTGGCCGAGCGGTTCTAGGCGCTACAGTCTGGAACCCCGCGACCGCTACGGTCGCAGGTTCGAATCCTGCCTCGGGCATGGATGTGTGTGATGTCCTTAGGTTAGTTAGGTTTAAGTAGTTCTAAATTCTAGGGGACTGATGACCTCAGAAGTTAAGTCTCATAGTGCTCAGAGCCATTTGAGCCAGATAGTGCAAATGAAATATACATTTGACAGAATTAAAGGCATTACATTGTTCCAGGGAAGAATCGCCGAAAATCGTAGTGTTATAATTCATTGAAACTTAGCAGTAATCAGGTACTATATGAAATGGGAGTCCTGTGCTGCCTAACACTCAGGGCGCACAGCAGAACAGGCAATGGGCTGAAGCGGTGAATACTGTGCGCTTCACGACTGACGCGCCGGGCTGCTCTGCTAACACGCTGACTGTGATGGAATGCGCCCGCCGCTCAGCAATGCTATAGTCAAAATCCGCACAGATACATTTACATCTACATCATTACCCTGCAGTTCATAACTATGTGCCTGGCAGAGGGTTCATCGAACCACCTACAAGTTGTTTCTCTACTGTTCGACTCTCGAATAGCGCACGGCAAAAACGAACTCTTAAATCGTTCTGCGTCAGCTCTGATTTCACTTACGTTATTCCGGTAATGATTGCTCCCTGTATATTTGGGCACCAACAAAATATTTTCGCATTTGGAGGAGAAAGTTGGTGACTGAAATTCCGTGAAAATATCTCGTTGTAATGAAAAACTCTGCCTTCACGTTTGCCGCCCCAACTCGGGTATCATATCCGTGACACTCTCTCCCCTACTTCGCGATAATAAAAAAAGAGCTGCCCTCCTTTGAACTTTCTCGATATCCACCATCAATCATATTTGATACGCATCCAATACTGCGCAGCATTACTACTGAAGAGGATGGACAAACATGGAGTAGGCAGTGTCTTTAGTAGATCTGTTGCATATTCTTTGTATTCTGCTAAAAAACGCAGTTTTGATTCGCTTTCCTCACAACATTTTCTATGTGATCGTTCCATTATAAGATATTCGTCTTGTAATCTTTATGTATTTACGTGAATTGACAGCCTTCGATTTGTGGCACCGAGCTTCAACGGACTCCTTTTAGTACTCATATGGATGACTTCACATTTTGTATTATTTAATTTCCACTTTTCGCATTGTTCAAATATCAGTGAGCTGTGTGTGTAGGAGGGGTAGCTTTCCGGCGGATCGCTGTGGCGACGGTAATTGGAAATCCCATCGTGGTTGGTTAAACTTTGCCGCCGCATACTCATGGACGCGAAGCAATAAGTCCAGATAATTCCTGTGCCAAAATTAAAACTTCGAGTATCGACTAAAAACAGTAAAACCATTTACGGACAGGCTACAGAAAATCTAATGATAACAACGATATTACAGTAAAGAGATGAGCTCACTAAAATTATTACCGTACTGTAATCATTGCGCAAACTTTAAAAAAGTTATTAACATTTATATGCAAAATTGTTCACTAAATCAGTAACAAATGCTACAGACACGATACTTAAGTGTACGAGACACACAGGTGGGTAGATATTGAAGGCAGTTATTGAGTGACCATGTTTATAGCATTATTTAACGGATACACAAACTGTTATAAATCAGTTATGTGTATTTCAGAAACTAGTACCGAAACAGAGGGTTCGCCGTATATACACTATAGACCAGCAACTGCGTAAATGATTTGTCCTATTATCCCAGTTTGGCCGCGCGGGATTAGCCGAGCGGTCTAGGCGCTGCAGTCATGGACTGTGAGGCTGATCCCGGCGGAGGTTCGAGTCCTCCCTCGGGCATGGGTGTGTGTGTTTGTCCTTAGGATAATTTAGGTTAAGTAGTGTGTAAGTTTAGGGACTGATGACCTTAGGAGTTAAGTCCCATAAGATTTCACACACATTTGAACATTTATCCCAGTTTGTTTATTTAGTGAGAATTTAGAAAATTAATGTTTCAAAGACAACTATTTTAGTAGCGTAGTACAGAAGCGGAAAGCTAAATAAAGACATGAACTTAGCTTCTTGCCGTTTCATTCTTGGTAGATAAAGTCTAAATAAAAGTTAGACATTTTGAGATATTTAGCAGTAATAATTATATATCAAACTGCAAATGATCTAAAAGTATATTTAATGTATGTCTGAAACAGGTAAAATCTGTAAAATATACAATCGTAAGAATGATGGTCTACCTGTAATACGCTCACCTGACTCTGGTGGTTGGGCACATCAACAAGTTTTTAAATATGCAGGCAGACTATGTTGGTGTGAAAGGGTACAGTATCGCCCGACATTGAAAATAGGTACGAAATACTTCATTATTTTTGTCAGAACAACACTTTTTTTTGTAAAATAACTCAATTTCAATTAATACAGCGAAGCCGGATACCAGTGTGGGAAAGAATGACAATTTATTTATTTAATTGATCACATGTGCACTCCCACAAAGTAAATCCCTACATCCAGTTTGGTGAGATCTGTGAAATGAATGAATGTATGGTCGTCTGCTAACCACAGATAGTGAATGTGAATATATGATCATCTTTGAGTCGATCCTTTGGCCACCTTTGGTGGGACCAAAGAGATGAAATTTACCAGAGCTTTGAGCGCCTGAAATGTGGCTGACCAATACGATAGCAAGGTGCTTCCCCCACCTCGACAGAGATGGGAGAGGACCTAGAGAACGGCCATGTTTCAGCACTCTGCCGCTGGATCTTGTGCTGTTAAGACCTGTTTTAGTTGTGCTTCGTAATGTTGAAAGAGTGGAGACATGGTATGCATGTGGAATATTTAAGAGTAGTTTGAAATAATAATTTCTCTATTTCAGGAACTTTTGTGGGGAGATTTAAATGTCAGGCAGGTAATATTAAAGGGATTGTAGGAATCTTCGGAAGTGACCAACGGTCACAATGAAACCACGTGTAGCATTAAGTTGAAATACTTCCGTGTGCTTAAGTTAAGCTGAATTACTAGCGTGTGTACAATAAGTTGAAATATTTAAGAAATAGCGTGTGTACCATAAGTTGAAATATTTAAGAAATGGCGTGTGCAGGACTTGAAATTAGAGACGAGTACTTCCACGTGGTGAGTACTGTGTGAGTCTCAATCTGTGTATGAGATAAAGGATAAAGAGAAGTACTCGTCCATGGTATCAGTTGAGGACTCGCGTGTGTGATGTTCTTAATATTACTTTGCGTGATATGATTCCGTGTGACGCTTGATTCAAACTCTGAGAGAGAAGCAAGGTGAGTCGGCCGTCTATCCAGCAACGCCACTTGGCTTGCATTGCACAGGAATACGTGCAAATATCTCCAGAGTTCATAGTAGGAAAGTAGAATTACAAAGTGGGGCAGTGTCGTGTGAAACTGGGATAAATATTAATTGAAGTGGGAAAGCTGAAAGTGATAATGTTGTGACTATTCTCTGTGTAGTATTTCATGTTGTAGTGTGGTGTATGTCATGTAATTTGGGTATGTGTGGTTTGCATGGGAGAGTAGCGAGGTAGTTTCAAAAGATTAGTGGGTTATGCTTGTTCCTTCGGTACCGCTCGGTCTGGAGGAAAGTTTAGTGATGATGATTGTGAGAGTCGAAGTGTGAGCTACAATAAAAGATCCACCATCCTATCCAGAAAGTGCACTGTAGCGTTAAAAATAACTACGAGACCATAATATAGAGATTCACCATTGTAAAGCCATGCCCACTGGGCGGAATTTCTCACGTGGTATTGTTGTAGGTTGTAGAATTTGTGTGTTTAGGTTAGAGAATTTATCGGAATAAATAAGATAGTGAAAAGAAAAAGATTGGTGGACTTTTACTTCGAATTGTATGTTGTCATAATGTCCCGAAGTTATAATGTGTGCGGTGGCCACGTATTGACAAAAGCCGTTAAATAAAAGACAAAAAGAAAATGTGGTATTGCCAGTGCGTAGTGTACAGTCAGAGTTCTGTAAATTACTGATAGTCAGATGCGTGTTTCCGTTGCGTATTAATCATATAGGAGGATAACTTGTAACTTAAGTGTGAGTACTAGAGTTCATGTTACTCGATAAATAAGAATGAATCCACTAGCTTGTCAGACCACTCGTCTTGCAGGCCTGACTGCTTGATGCCACAGTATGAGCAAGGCATGTGGGTGCCTCTCAAGTGGTCTTTTGATTTTCGTGCCTGGGTAAGATTTCGTGCCTGGGTAAGATTGTTTTTTAAGGTTTATGCAGCAGTCAAATAGCAGAAATTACTATGGTTACATTTGAAGCAGATTAATTTATATAGCAACGACACGAGACTATACGTCACTTATGGTTCAAACGGCCCTGAGCACTATGGGACTTAACTTCTGAGGTCATCAGTCCCCTAGAACTTACAAGGGGAGGCCGCCAATTGCGAAATTCAGATTCGATTCATACTGCGCATAATAAAAGCTCATGGCCAGAGGTGTAATGTGGCAAAGCACCAAGATGCACTTCTCAGCCGTTGTCGAGAAAATCGACAGTTAAAAGAAACCGTTGCAGTGAAATACTCTCTACGGTTAATAATTCTCTACAGCGTCGTGGCGCAGCGGTAAGCGCTCTGGTTCATAATCCGAAGGTCGCCGGACCGAATCTCGCGCTATGCAACCTTTTTTTTTTTAGTATTTATTTTTTATAATTCAAATATATATATATATATATATATATATATATATATATATATATATATAATTCCCGGCAATCATTTGCAACAATTATGCATATAATAAGTTGTTGAAAGTCGTTTGTCGTGGAAAAACTGGCGACTTCGAACATCATTATGTTTTCCACAAACAAAGTTGTATTTCACAAATGTTATTAATTGTCTTCATAATGTTAACCACGCATAGTTAACGGAAGACGTAGAAACGATATTCCGAAACGAATACGTATAGCGTAAGTCAAACGTTCGAATTAGAATAGAGACCCTACGAACACAAATTTGCTGTGGCAGGTACGAAATATAAACTCCGTTACTCGCTCGTTACACTTGAATGACAGATGTTGAATGGGCCGAAACGAGCCGCCACATAACAGCGTAGTTGCCTGCTAACTTCGAAAGAAGGTAGATGCGGTCCCTAGCGCAACTTATAACATTGTCGAAAATCAGTGCGGACGGGAGAGCTTTGGTACACCCTGTTAAAAAGAACTGAAAAATGGAGGCGGTACAATATATATATATTTGAATTACAAAAAACCAATAATAAAAAAATTGCATGGCGCGAGATTCGATCTGGCGACCTTCGGATTACGAACCCGAGCGCTTACCGCTGCGCCACGACGCTGTAGGATATCACTAATAGTCGAGAGTATTTCACCGCAACGGCTTCTTTTAACTGTCGATTTTCTCGACAAGGGCTAAGAAGTGCATCTTGGTGCTTTGCCACATTACACCTCTGGCCATGAGCTTTTATTATGCGTAGTATGAATCGAATCTGAATTTAACAATTGGCGGCCTCCCCTTGTTAGAACTACTTAAACCTAACTAACCTAAGGACATCACGCACATCCATGCCCGATGGAGGATTCGAACCTGCGACAGTAGCGGTCGCGCGGTTCCAGACTGTAACGCCTAGTACCGCTCGGTCACTCCGGCCGGCATACGTCGCTTAGTGAGGACTTTCTTTAATTCATCTGAGTGAAAACAGAAATAAAACAAGAAGGACTTCGCGTACTGGCCCTGATGGGTCAATCGAGACCGACTGACCACTGTATCATCCTACGCCCTTGGCTACGTTGGATGCGATATGGAGGGGCGTGGGACCAGCACAGGGCTCTCCCGGCATTGGAGCCGCCACTTCTCACTCAACCAGCTCCTCAGTTGGCATAAAGTGGTTGAATGCACCCCGTTTCAGTCCTTCCACCAAGGATAAATTCCTTTCAGTGCCGGGAATCGAACTCGGGTCCTCCCCATAGTGACCAGACCACTGATCACTGAGCTACGGAGGCGAAAGAAAATAGGAATACGATACCCTAAACGCTGCCAGTGGTGTTCGAGGTGAGCAACTTAGCTGATCTTCCCTGTGTAAACTACGGGTGTTTGGGTTTCCTTCCTATCTCCAAATTTCGCCTTCTGTCTGAAGTCCAGCAAGGAGCAAATCCAGACTCAGAAGGAGGAAGTGTTGGTGTATGCCATGTGCCTGATGCCTGAAACTCCTTCAACCTTCCTCCTGCTTGCTCTAGTACGGTAGCTGAAGCGGAATTGTCACTCCAGACACTCATTAGCTACAGTGGGCGCGTAAAAGCGAGCGCTCATTTGGACGCAGTACGGGACGAGTGGGTATTGATCCGCCACGTCGAAAGGACCAACGACTGCCTCAAGTCCTGTCGCACGTTGCACCAAGTGAACAGGTCGGATCGCCATAATCACTGTACCATTCACTTACCATGAGGAATTGCTTAATTTTTAACACAAGACGTCGGCATGCAGTATCGTATCAGTGGTTCTCTGTCAGCCAAATAAAGAAGAGAGAAATGTTTTCCATTATCCTCCTACGGAGATGCTTAAGTCTGCAGAAATGGGATACTTTTCCTAAAAATATGTGGTGTCACCGCCAGACACCACACTTGCTCGGTGGTAGCCTTTAAATCGGCCGCGGTCCATTAGTATACGCCGGACCCGCGTGTCGCCACTGTCAGTAATTGCAGAACGAGCGCCACCACACGGCAGGTCTAGAGAGACTTACTAGCACTCGCCCCAGTTGTACAGACGACTTTGCCAGAAGGGGATCACTGACAAATACGCTCTCAATTGCCGAGACGATAGTTAGCCTAGCCTTCAGCTACATTTGCTACGACCTAACAAGGCGCCGTATTCAATTGCTAATTAATATTATGAAGCATGTATCATCAAGAGCGATGTTCTACAATTATGGATTAAAGTTAAGTATTCCAGAAGCTACGTACTTTTCTTTGTAGCATTCATTACGTATCCTGTTTCAGACCTCACGCCAGCCTGCGTGAGTTTAAGCGCGTGCCTTTCGGCTTCCTCTCATTGTGTCTAGGCTGTCTTGCCTAGACACAACAAAATAACTTGAGCTGCATGCATTTTTAAGAATAGGTGAAGCTAAATTTGATGTTTTCAGCTCTGGACAAGATACCCGAAGGAGAAATATCTATAAAGCATCAAAGCAATCAGAACATCAGCACACAGGTGACGGGAACAAATACGACTATTATTTCCACTTACTACACAACGGTAGAGGGGTGAAGCTAAACTATTGTTATTGTACAGTCGATTTTACACTTTCATTACTAGACAACACAGAAAATGTCACACTTGAAGGAAGTAAAGAACTTTCCGTAAGATGAAGCCACTCCTTCGGCGCTAAGGACGCACATTTCTTCAGTGACATAAAGCGGCAGCAGCTTCTTCCCCAAAGGAATACTGTTCTACAGTTAGTTCCCGACTGTTCTATTCCTTTGACACTGAACCTGCTCACCATAGTGGATACGTGGTTCGTGATGTTAGCTGCCAATGCGCAGAATGGTTCGGAAATTCTTTTATTACTCTTTTATAATTACTGCAGTTTTTGATATACGTTCGCTATTTCACTATTGCCTTCTTTTCTCTTTCCCCAGATTTTTTTCTTTTTTTTTTACAATTAGTGTCACTTTCGTTTCTCTGCTGAATACTTTCTTCTGGTCCTCCGTTTGCCTCTCTTCATGCAGATCTTCCATCTCCATTATTTACCTAGTAGAACCTTATCTTTCCCCTTATCTTCTTACTATCTTTTAGAGGTTACTGGACATCTTTGACCTCTGAACTTAAAAAACGTAATTTCTATAATTACAGTATTGTTACTGTGATAAACTATTGTCGTTTGAATTTTACCGGTAGTTAAAGATATGGTTTTCAATCAATCATAATACGTGCAATCGGAAGATCTTGCTTTACGGTTAATAGTCGTAAATTTTTAATCCAGAAACATAGTGACACAATTGGTCTTTGTATTGAACGATATTCTTTTCATAACTGATTTCGTAATATCTGTGAAGTAAAGGTATAGTTTTTAAATGCATGTTAGTGTTTAGAGTAAAACTAAAATATGAGGGAGGCTAAGTCAACCAACTCAGTTTATTTCCGTTAACTTATGAACATCGCGAAACGGAGTTTTGAGTGATATCTTTGCTCTCACTTTTAAAGCTTTTCTGTTATTTTTGCGAATATTTTCATTGTGAACATTAATAAGCGATATATCACAGAACTAATACTCTTATTAAAGAGCGGTTGAGTGCAACTCAAGAGATTCTCTTTTGTAATAAAATCAGTTTCTTCGGGATGTCGGTAATTATAAGTTACGTGTAATGGAGCAAAATATCCACCGATTAACGTACTATTGCCCGCCCGGTTAGCCGTGCTGTTTAACGCACGGCTCTCTGGATTGGGAAGGAGCGCCTGGTCCCCAGCACGAATCCGCCCTGCGGACTTGTGTCGAGGTCCGGTGAGCCGGCCAGTCTGTGGATGGTTTCTGGTGGTTTTCTATCTGCCTCGGCGAATGCGGGCTGGTTCCCCTTATTCCGCCTCAGGTACACTATGTCGGCGATTGCTGCGCAAACAAGTTCTCCACGTACACGTGGTGCCATTACTCTACCACGCAAACATAGGGGTTACACTCGTCTGGTGTGAGACGTTCCCTGGGGGGGCCCACCGGGGACCAAACCGCACAATAACCTAAAAGAGTGGTTCGGAGTGGGGCGACGGTAGTGGACTGCGGTAGTCGTCGTGGGGTTGTGGACCACTGCGGCTGAGGCGGGACGGAGCCTCTCCGTCGTATCTAGGCCCCCGGTTAACATGCATACAATACAATACAACATAACATTACTACTCTAAAATGAGTTTTTCGGCGCCTTAAACCACTTATGAAATGTTAGAAGTGTCCACGCAGCATCCTTCATCCGTTGCATTTGATAGCCGCGCAACTACAGCAAAAGCCAATTGGAGAACGTAGAACTTTCTCGGCTTGACATAAAGGTGTGTTGATATCAGTGAAATTTTACTTTTATGATGCACTATAATACAATTAAGAGCGAAATTGAACTGCGGAATAGTTCGTTTGTATGGTTTTTTTAAGTATTAGGATTAGTATGTTTTGTTAAAATAAATAACGCCAATATTGTACCGTCATACAATTCTTTGCTTTGGATGGTTCACCAACAACTGACATTCACCCTAAGTTGATCAGTGTCTGTAAGAATTAGTTCCGTTATTTTCAGTGGTTCAGAAGTAACAGTCCAATTCGGACCTGCAAGTGCTTATGTTGAAGAGGGGAAGATTTACGGTATATTTTACATGAAAAGTGAACAATGAGAAATCATTCTACGGAATCGTTAGTTGAAGACTGACAAAAGTGAAATTATACGCAGACGTATTTCTCAGAAATACTTCGAGCGCTTCAGCTTGTGCGGTCAGAGGGTTAGTTGCCCTCTGTAATAAAAAACTGAGTGAATCGTTCAACGATTAAATTCAACAAGTGTCATGGGACGCCCCCCCCCCCCCCCGAACAAGTACAACGAACATTAACGAACGAAATGAGATCAACAAAAAAAGAAGTCGTAAGACGCAAGCCTGCATTTACCTATACAAAAGTTTTAATTATTTTCCGATTAATAAAATCTGAGGAGACACAGAAAGTTTACATATCTTCACTATTGTCTTGTCGCTACTGGTCACTGTGCCTAACTGAAATTTTATAATTTATTTTTTAATCCTCAGTTTGTTGCCAATCCATTCGTCTCAGAGTAGCACTTACATTCAACTTCCTCGATCATTTGCTGGATACATTCCAATCGCTGTCTTCCGCTACGAAGTTTGCTCTGTGCGGCTCTCTCTAGTACCATGGACGTTATTCCCCTATGTGTTAACACAAGCGTCTCGCGCTGTCCCTTCAGCCAGTTTCTTCGTATAGTTTTCTACTTTCCTCGTCGAATCTGCGTAGGGCCTCATTTCTTATCTTGTCAATTCATCTAATTTTCAGCATTCTTCCGTAACACCACATTAGCAACGCTTGGATTCTTCGATATACACGGTAAATTGTATGAAAAACTTTTTTTTTTCTACATCCCTAAATGGTTCAAATGGCTCTAAGCTCTATAGGACTGAACATCTGAGGTCATCAGTCCCCTAGAACTTAGAACTACTTAAACCCAACAAACCTAAAGACATCACACACATGCATGCCCGAGGCAGGACTCGAACCTGCGACCGTAGCAGCAGCGTGTTTCCGGACTGAATCGCCTAGTACCGCTCGGCTACAGCGGCCGGCGCTGCATCCCTAAAGAGACCCTATCGCTCGCCAGTCTGTGGCATCATCCCATCGGTTTTCTGCGCGCTACAGTGGGCATTGTGATGGGAAGCGGTTCTGGTGAAGCAACTTATCTTTGAAGTGTAGTGTGTGAGACTCGCAGCACCGTTTTAAGCTAATGTTTCTGTACAGTATTTCAGAAAATACATGCCGAAGGGGAGGTTTTGCTCGAGGCAGATAAACACTGGATTTTTTTTGCACACTTTGCATCCCTGAAGTATATACACTCCCGGAAATGGAAAAAAGAACACATTGACACCGGTATGTCAGACCCACCATACTTGCTCCGGACACTGCGAGAGGGCTGTACAAGCAATGATCACACGCACGGCACAGCGGACACACCAGGAACCGCGGTGTTGGCCGTCGAATGGCGCTAGCTGCGCAGCATTTGTGCACCGCCGCCGTCAGTGTCAGCCAGTTTGCCGTGGCATACGGAGTTCCATCGCAGTCTTTAACACTGGTAGCATGCCGCGACAGCGTGGACGTGAACCGTATGTGCAGTTGACGGACTTTGAGCGAGGGCGTATAGTGGGCATGCGGGAGGCCGGGTGGACGTACCGCCGAATTGCTCAACACGTGGGGCGTGAGGTCTCCACAGTACATCGATGTTGTCGCCAGTGGTCGGCGGAAGGTGCACGTGCCCGTCGACCTGGGACCGGACCGCAGCGACGCACGGATGCACGCCAAGACCGTAGGATCCTACGCAGTGCCGTAGGGGACCGCACCGCCACTTCCCAGCAAATTAGGGACACTGTTGCTCCTGGGGTATCGGCGAGGACCATTCGCAACCGTCTCCATGAAGCTGGGCTACGGTCCCGCACACCGTTAGGCCGTCTTCCGCTCACGCCCCAACATCGTGCAGCCCGCCTCCAGTGGTGTCGCGACAGGCGTGAATGGAGGGACGAATGGAGACGTGTCGTCTTCAGCGATGAGAGTCGCTTCTGCCTTGGTGCCAATGATGGTCGTATGCGTGTTTGGCGCCGTGCAGGTGAGCGCCACAATCAGGACTGCATACGACCGAGGCACACAGGGCCAACACCCGGCATCATGGTGTGGGGAGCGATCTCCTACACTGGCTGTACACCACTGGTGATCGTCGAGGAGACACTGAATAGTGCACGGTACATCCAAACCGTCATCGAACCCATCGTTCTACCATTCCTATACCGGCAAGGGAACTTGCTGTTCCAACAGGACAATGCACGTCCGCATGTATCCCGTGCCACCCAACGTGCCCTAGAAGGTGTAAGTCAACTACCCTGGCCAGCAAGATCTCCGGATCTGTCCCCCATTGAGCATGTTTGGGGCTGGATGAAGCGTCGTCTCACGCGGTCTGCACGTCCAGCACGAACGCTGGTCCAACTGAGGCGCCAGGTGGAAATGGCATGGCAAGCCGTTCCACAGGACTACATCCAGCATCTCTACGATCGTCTCCATGGGAGAATAGCAGCCTGCATTGCTGCGAAAGGTGGATATACACTGTACTAGTGCCGACATTGTGCATGCTCTGTTGCCTGTGTCTATGTGCCTGTGGTTCTGTCAGTGTGATCATGTGATGTATCTGACCCCAGGAATGTGTCAATAAAGTTTCCCCTTCCTGGGACAATGAATTCACGGTGTTCTTATTTCAATTTCCAGGAGTGTAGATTATGCCCTTTTCATTGTGAAAGTATTTTAGAATTTACAGTGTGTTGACGAACCGTGTGCCGACCGAAATATAGGCAGCTGTAGGCGCCCGATGAACTGATTCAAGAAAAGATTCGTCTAGTATATGAATTTCTGTCCGATGAGGATTTACTTAAAAGATACACCGGTGCCAATACGCAAAGTGAGAACGAGAGTTTCAACGCGTGCATTTGGAAACAGGCACTGAAACATCTTCATTGTGGGGCAAAAACTGTTGATATAGCAGCAGGTATGTTCTATGAAGATTTTTCATTTATTTTGAAGATCACCATCGTGTTGTGAATCGTCACAGGGGGGAACAGCAGAACTTCGCGGAGTTATCTGACAGGAAACGCGTGGCGAGGAATGTCTCAGTTTGTTAAGAGCCCGGACTGAAAAACACAGCACCCGATTCAGAACCAGGGCATGTGCGAGAAAGAGGAAAGATGGCTGTATGATTCTGGGATCGCAGATTAACCTAAGTTTTCAAACAAGGTTTTCTTGGATACTCCGAACTTCAAACGCGTTTTTCTCGAAACATTTTCAGCACGGGAAGAGCTATAGGGTCTCGGCAGATTAACCGATTCATTTGATTTTTTTAATGGTAAACGATTAAATTTAGCCGACCTTAGCGAGAGCTTTTGGTTTTATCCGAATTTTAAATATTTTTTAAACATTTGAACTTAGAAGAACATTTCAAGTAATTGACATGTTTGTCAAATACCTGCCATTTTTCGAGGTATTTTCTAAAACCCCTCGTGATGGCCTCCCAAGTTCATTCTGATTTAAGAATTTTCTATTTCTATGTTTCAGAAATACCCACGATTCTGTAAACGCTTGGCGCAAATTAGGACGCACCGCGAGCGGCGTACTTTGACAAGGGCTGCAGCCCCCATTTTTAATTTGTTACGAGATAATTTTTTTCATACAAGAATTTGTGTATAATAAAGTGGTAATTTCCCATTTTAATAAAAGCAATCCTTGTGTGAATAGCATTCTAAACTTCACTTATTTTTCTTGCTTCTCGATTGAAACCTCCCCTTAAATAGAAAGTATATGATGGCATGCTGAAGGTTTGTGTCCAAGCATGTAAGCCCACTGTTTCAAACTTTGTAGCTTTCAGTTGCCATACTTAAATATGCAGCCACCGAAAACACTAACACCTTTCCCACGCCCATTTATGGTCTCTGTTACGTTACATTTATATTTGCGAATTTTTATTTTTTAATTTGTAATTAATATCGGTGAATCAAATGTGTATTGCAAGTTATTGGTTTTGATAGTAACTGTGCGAGTAAAGTTCGGCCACTCAATGGTGGGAATATTTTCTTAATATTTTAGTGACACGCAATATACATAAATGAAATCACGATTATCAGTTATTCGTATGATTAACAGTGACTGCTTTTATAGCCGGCCGAAGTGGCCGTGCGGTTAAAGGCGCTGCAGTCTGGAACCGCAAGACCGCTACGGTCGCATGTTCGAATCCTGCCTCGGGCATGGATGTTTGTGATGTCCTTAGGTTAGTTAGGTTTAACTAGTTCTAAGTTCTAGGGGACTAATGACCTCAGCAGTTGAGTCCCATAGTGCTCAGAGCCATTTCAACCATTTTGACTGCTTTTATACATTAGTCGTGTGGCGTCCTAATGAAGACATGAGACAAAAAGAAATTGATTATTGGGTTTGGAGTTACTAGTCATAATTACTCCAGACTGTACGAGGGGTGGTCATACAATTTTACATATCGCCTCGAAAAAATGTCGCAGTACCCTTCTCCAGGAGCAGCTCTCTCAATGAGTGGCGCCAATTTGTTTTGACTCCTGTCAAGTGGTGCTTCGATATTGTGGTGCGGGGATTTCAATCTTTACCAAACCTGCTAAGAAACAAAAAATATTATATGGCTACATTTTTTCGAGATGGTAATTAGAACTTTATGACTAGCCCTCTTAGTCCCCCGGTACAGCATGCGAACAGCGAACGTCCGGGATCGAAACACGCTCCGGAACGTAGTTTTTAACTGTGAAGAAATTTTACACGGCACCCTCTCCTTTAATGAGGGCACAGAAGTTTTCAGATTTCCGATCACTCCGTGAACGTGCCAGTGCTAAACACGCCGTGCGGGAGCGGAATTTGAGCTTTAGGTAGCCGCCGGGCTGATGTACAGGTGGTGTGTCAATGTTTATCGGAGTCGCTTCGCACGGCGAATCTGGAGCCGTGGGCTGTGTTTGAGCGCGAGCCACGTGCCCGTGTTGTGACGCCTGCTGTTGATCCCGGGCGGGCTTGTGTAAACAGCGGCGACCTGCGCACGCCGCCCCCAGCCACGTGTTGCGCTTTCCATTTATCTCCTCCTGTTGCCCTTACACGCTCCGGGGACGCGGCTTCCGTTCCGAGACCCGTCGGAAAATTACACACATATCCGTTTACGTGCTCAGTTTTACCACGGCTTGCTCTGATCCGCTCTGCGGTTACAGGCACAGAGAGGAGCAAACCGACGTGAACGTGCAGTACTGTTTCTTTTTAACAGTTCTCTATTGATATTTTCACAGTGCTACAAGCTGAAGCTGTTGAAACGTTCAACCGAAGCAATGTTCGAGCTTTGGAGTACGTATTGTTAAAAGTAAGCTTACGGTCTTTTAGCAAGCTGGACGCCTTAAATTGGTTGTCTGTATAGAACGTAGTCGGGAGAACGCTAGGAAACTGGAATTTTATTTACAGAGTCTTATTTTGCTTTTTCGTCCCTGAGACGGAGAACTTCTTATAAGTTTATGAAAGAAATAAAACATTAAACACACAGTCAACAACAGCAGCAGTAGTTGTTAGTAATCCGCTGGTGCATCCATAGAAAGGGCTCAGAATTAGTCACACTTATTAAAGATAACAATATCCACATCGTGCTAGCAACAGAAAGTTTGCTGAAACCGGAATTGACAGCAGCGAAATCATAAATTCTGATTAGAATATACAGGTTGGTTATAATGAGACTTTCGATACTTGATAGGGCTCCCATGAAAAACGAGTCATCGTAGGACAATGTAACTTTGTGGAAATATCTTTAAGGACATACGGAAGAGAAATAACGAATAAACCATTGAAAGAAACACATTTCCATTTCCACATGAGAGGATTCAAGTCTAGTGATCTTGGTGGTTACGCAGTTTGGAACGATCAGTCAGTGATTCGTAAATGTAAGTTACAGAGTTCAGCGATAGTAGCGCATATATTTGTCATCCCTGCGGACATGGATTATTTCAAGTTAAGTATTTTAAATCGCTCAAACTTTAACAAAGTGATTTTGTGTTTTATGTGTGTTGTGGTATGTGTTCGACCTTCCCCTAGCAGTAAATCTAGGGTCGCTGCAATCCACTACAGTGGCGTCGCGAGGACATATTCAGAGCTTTTGTAGTGTTATCTTCTCCTGCTCCTAGTGTCAGAATGTCATTTATGTGATTTTTAATTGGCATTCAGGAGTGGAGAGACGGCTCTGTGCAAGTAGAGCACAACGCGATCGTGTACTCGTAAATACTTTATTGAAAATGACACTTTATTGAAAGTGACTGCGGAAATTTACACTCGCACATTTCTGTGGATTGAATTTCTTTCCGCTCTCCTTACTAAGTTCAGTTGCGCATTGAGACGTGTTCAAGCGAGGACCTAATCTTCCATAGTCAGCCTATATCGAACAACGAGTGTACCTTCATTCCTTTACCAGTCTCTGTTGTTGTCTGCTGTATAACTGGGTATGTTGAAGAAATTCGCAGTTTCCTTATCCGAAATACACATTCCGTAGCGATACCTCACGAGCTGTCGCTAGTCGAAGAAGATTTTGATGCACCTTGGCCTCATTTCAAGTTTTGCACTGCTGTAGTGATTAAAGATAACTTTAGACTGCAAGGCATGAAATACTTGGTACACGTGAAAATGTGTTGCTCTCTGAACGACGAGAAAGCGCCTAGTAGTCAGTGGAGCGAGTTCAAAAAATGTTCAAATGTGTGTGAGATCTTATGGGACTTAACTGCTACGGTTATCAGTCCCTAAGCTTACACACTACTCAACCTAAATTATCCTAAGGACAAACACACACACCCATGATCGAGGGAGGACTCGAACCTCCGCCGGGACCAGCCGCACAGTCCATGGCTGCAGCGCCTCAGACCGCTCGGCTAATCCGGAGCGAGTTAACACCGTGGTCATACTCTGGGAGGATGGTGGCTCAGATTACTGCCCGGCCATCCAAATTCAGGATTTCCGAGTTTCCCTGAATTAGTTAAGGGAAATGTAGGAATGGCTACTTTCAAAATCCTTCTTTGATTCTGGAGTGTACTCCATGTGTGATAACCCGTCGCCTGTAGGACGTTGAGCTCCAATCTTTCTCATTCACCGAATACTGAAATGCTTATTGCTTCGAAAATGAGGCAAAAACGCAAGAGCTAATGGTAAAAACCGGTGACATCACATAAGCACAGTCATACGGGGCAATCGCAACACTCGAACTAAATCAAACTCTAAAATTACGTTCTTCTCGCTACTAAGCTCTTTAGCTTATGGCGTTACCAGCAATTCGTCTACGATGATCGAAATAAAATATGAAACACGACGTATAAATATACCATAACATTTAGTGTATTTATTAAAGCTGCATTTTTTTGCAGAGTATACACTGCGTGGATTACTTTTGAGTTAGTACTGGGGCAGATCTAGAGTGGATACATACCGTTCGTTACCAGTTGACTTATCTCAGCACAACTTATTGACTAATACAAAGTTTGAGCCTTCATTAAAGTCACGGTTTCGTACCTCCGCAGCGACTCTCTTGTCTAGCACACTGGGAGTTTGGATTTAGCGTGGTGTGGTTGGCTTTTCAGCAACCTCACAGCTATTACTAGGCTCTCAACACAGCCTATTCGTGTTAACAGAGCAACCAAGGTATTATCTTGAATCAGAAACTGCTACAAAATTTAATTATATGCAGTGCTCACTATTCTCATTTTCTGAAATGGAGTAAATTATAAATCATTTTAAAATATTCGTATTTCCGATAGAATACTGAACAGTTTCCCTCTCTTGAAATTGACGATGGAAGACGTTCCAAGGTTCCCAGATTATCTTAAGGTAATATCAGCTATGAAGACTGTTTTATATTTCTTTCTTTCATTAATTAAAGTTTTGACATTTGTTTCAGTAGGCCTCACAGTCATCCTTTCAATATTAATATTAGTACGTTACAATAATTATCTCACATTTCAAATCAACATTTTTTAAAATCTGTTTGTGATGTCACGCATCTTTCTCCGATGTAACTAAACTTCACAACAAGATTTCATACATAATGGAGAGGCACATTTAAAAATTTATATAATGACATCTCACAAAAGAATCAAAACAATTTACGTAAACCGTAACTGATACAATAAAATCACTTTTCTAAATAAACTTCTACTCCTGAGTGAAAATAGAGCTGATACTTTCTGGTAACTGAATATGCAATATTCCTGCTTGTTGTATGATTTTTTTCCCTGGCAGCTTTATACTACACACATGAGCGTTAGATATGGTTTGTATCTCCGACCGTCCGTCAGATACTAAAAAGAGCCAAAGAAACTGGTACACATACCTAATGTCGTGTAGGGCCCCCGCGAGCACGCACAGGTGCCGCAACACTACGTGACATGGACTCAACCAATATCTGAAGTAGTGCTGGAGCGAATTGACACCATGAATACCGCAGGTCTGTCCATAAATCCGTAAGAGCACGAGGGGGTGGAGATCTCTTCTGAACAGCTCGCTGCAAGGCATCCCAGATATGCTCAATAATGTTCATTTCCGTGAAGTTTGGTGACCAGTGGAAGTGTTTCAACACAGAAAGGTGTTCCTGCAGCCACCCTGTTGCAATTCAGGACGTGTGGAGTGTCGCATTGTCCTGTTGGAATTGCCCAACTTCTTTCGGAAAGCACAATGGACATGAGTGGATGCAGGTGATCAGACAGGATGCTTCAGTACATATTATCAGTCAGAGTCGTTTCAACACGTATTAGTGGTCCCATATAATTACAACTGCACACGCCCCACACCATTACAAAGCCTCCACCAACTTGAACAGTCCCCTGCTGACATGTAGGGTCCATGGATTCATGAGGTTGTCTCCGTACCCGCACATATTCATCCGCTCGATACACTTTCAAACGAGACTTGTCCGACCTGGCAACATGTTTCCAGTCATGAACACTCCAGTGTCGGTGTTGACGGGCCCAGGCGAGGCGTAAAGCTTTGTGTCGCGCAGTCATAAAGGGTACACGAGTGGGCCTTCGGCACCGAAAGCCCATATCGATAATGGTTCGCACGCTCACACTGTATGATGGCCCAGCATTGAAATCTGCAGCAATTTGTGGAAGGGTTGCACTTACGTCACGTTGAACGATTCTCTGCAGTCGTCGTTGGTCATGTTCTTATAGGGGAGTTTGAGTATTCAACAACAGGCTCTGTGTAAATGATGTTTATACTTTGGAATTACAATGAAACTAATGAAGTTTTCAGCTATGGGTGGGTAAGAGAGGGTTTAGTTAGGATGCAGGTATGCGGCGACTGATTGGATGAGTACAGTTATTTCCCGCTCCTCGTGAGAAATTATGAATGTACATTTACAAGGGAAAAATGCTTCACATTTCAGACGGAGGCAGATTTGAGATTATTGTACTACATATGAAGCTACGAAACTATGCGTAGCGGGTATTTTGGAAGCCACTATCTTAAACGCAGTTCGTTATTTTCAGATGGAATGGTGTTCACATGGCATATCATATAGGTAGAGAATATCACAAGTAAAACAACGGTGTCTTTCATTTACGCATTGCTTAATTCATGATCGACTTATAACGCATTTTGTACAGAATAGGGCAAATGGTGGTTATAACGTACCAAAAAAAAAAAAAAAAAAAAAAAAAGGTTGAAATGGCTCTGAGCACTATGGACTTAACTTCTGAGGTCATCAGTCCCCTATAACTTAGAACTACTTAAACATAACTAACCTAAGGACATCACACACATCCATGCCCGAGGTAGGATTCGAACCTGCGACCGTAGCGATCGCGCAGTTCCAGACTGCAGCGCCTGGAACCTCTCGGACACAGAGGCCGGCGATAACGTACAGAGGCAACGTGATGTGTTCGACATCTTGTCCAGAACGTTGTTTCTACATCAGCTATTCGTCATGGACATGTACCGGAATCCGAACACGAGCAATAACAATCCTCTCTCTGAGTTGTGGAAGGTTCCTGATCTTCACCGCATGCAATATTGGTTTCACGTATCCCCACAGATAGAAATCTAATAACCGTAAGTCCTTAGAACGTGGCGGACAATCCACCGGGCAAACTGGTTATCCCGGACAGCCAGCGCGTAATGAATGAGCTGGAAAACCTTCGTGCTGAAAGAAAGTTGGAGAAGTTGCGTCTCCAGACAGCAGTGAGACACACGTTGGCACCGAACAACTGCAGACAATGGACAGTCATTGATGTAACGTGAATGTAAAAGGGCTCCACAATACGAGAACCCCATATTCCACATCAAACCATCACCAACGATTTTCTGTAGACCGATCCAGTGAGGGCTGACATACGATCAGTATGTATGATTTTGTTCACTTACATCTCCATTCACGTAAAAATTAACTTCATCTGTAAACAGCGCGTCCTATGGGAAACGACGGTTTCCGTCTAGCTTGAGCGCCACCTAGTCTGCAAACTGAACCCAGACGATCTGGGTCGTCCTCGGTGAGATATAACATTTGCATTTTTAAGGATGTCGTTTATGTGTGGTGAAAACTTTTACTATCGGTGTTTGCTTGACGCCAGTATCTTGCGAAATACGAGGATTACTGTGCTCTGACTTCTTGCTGAATGATGCCAGGACAACGGTTCATGTTGCTTCGTCCGTAGCCGTTTTAGATCGCCCCGCTTACGGGTTGTCTGCGACACAGCGTGCTTACGAAATTTCGTGACAAGTTAACCATCGCATTGTGAACAATGGGTAGCTTGTCTACAAGACGTTGGTTGAAATCCTCTGCGATTACACGGTTGTTGCTCTATCCTGATATCGGAAACATCTCAATGCGTTCGGCTTGTGTTAATGCCATCATCTTCCACGACACTTGTGAAGAAGAGAAATCGGTCATAACTCGAAAATGACTAAAGTTATGCTCATTGTTCTTCCTGTGTATTTCTCCAACTCTTTGCTATATCACATGACCCCTTTCAATTTCAAATTACAAGATGCATCCAAGATGGCGGCTTCCAAAATAGCAGCCAAGTTGATAACATAACCTGACCGGTTTTCCCATTCTCATGTCTCAACGTCTTGACTTTAAATTTACCTTTATCCACCTGTTCCTGTTTTATAAGATGGTTCCACATTTGTATATCAGAGACCTTTCGCAGCCACACGTTCGTGATGCTGATTTAGGTAGTTCGGTGCTGCGTCTCATACGGTGTTTATGGACACCGATTGTAGTAGATGATCAGTTACACAAACCAAGTCTATCAGCAGACTGAGCGGGTAGGTGGAGGATGCAGCTGCTTCGTGTGTCAAAGGGTGTACTACGACAAAAAATCAGATCCACAGAGGTAAAAGCAAAGGTCGCTTGAAGCAAAGCAGTTCATGTAGACACATTCCCAATTTCGAACTACCCTTGATAAACGCTTATGAGCCTTCAGTACCATTACGAGAAGTGTTTATTCGATAGTTTGTTTTTGTGTGTTTGTTATTATCCATTTGATATTCTGCAGATTTTCAGTAGCATATATTACAATGATTGGGGCAATTCACAATGATATTTGATTAAAAGAAATTAAAGCTAACGTCAACCCGAACGTTGTTTTGAACGTTACACTGTATGGACCTGTTGGTGGTGGTAAGCAGACCTTATGAACTGACACACTCGGTCATTTACAGGGGAAGCAACGGTTTGACACGCACTTCGAATCACACTGGAGCTTGGCATTTTTGAAATTACGAAAAATTGCCAGAGAAGAAAAAGTGGTAAGTTTCAGATAAAAATTCTAGGGCCGACCAGGGATCGAAAACGTGACATTTTTCCGTAGTCTGGCACTTCACCACCGCGCCATTTCGGGCAATTCATATTAAATTTTGAAACTTCAGTAAAACATCGGCAAATGATGTTTCATTGCTTAATTTAGTGTCTCTCTGTGTTCCCTCATGAAGGCAGCGATGTGACCTAGAAGTTCATCTCGTATTCCGCCTTTCTCCTATCCATTTCTCTCTTCATTAAATGTATTCGCAGTTGCGAATATGGACAGCCACAAGCTGTAGAATGAAATGACGACAATGAAAATTTGTGACGGAGCAGGACTCGAATCCGTATTTCCCGCTCATCGCGAACAGTCGCCTTACAATTTGACTATCCGTGCATGACCCACGGCGAGAGCCAAACTTCCATATGTCGTCATCCCTGCGTCTACGACCTACATTCATTGTTTATTAAGTTCCTTTGCATCGTAATTCCGAATAACACAGACACTATAATATCGAACTTCTCTCTTCATACAACTTCATAAAAACAAACATAACGGCGCTATGCTTTGAGAGGTTGACGACGAGATAACGGTAATACTACCAATACACTGATCAAGAAAAGCACAGTTACGGTGTTCCATGACTATGGAGGGGCTCTATCTTCCCATTCCTCCATCGACGCGGCTAACAACTGCTGGATGGTCGTCGGTGCATGTGAACGTGCTACAAAATGTCTCCGCAACGAATCGCACGTGTCCTCGATTGGATTTATGTCTGGGAAATGAGCAGGACAGTCCATTCGCCAAAAATCCTGTCGTTCCAAGAGCTCCTACACCTGCACCAGTTCGATGCGCTCGCGTATTGTCATCCATAAAAACAAAGTCAGCACCGAATACAACACTAAAAGACGCACATGGGGAAGGATTACAGTGTCAAAGTAACGTTGACTGATGAGTGTACCGTGTTCGATGACTTGTAGGTGAATGCGCTCATGTAAAACATCATAACACCTGGACTACCTGGTGTGCAGCGTACGCTCATATGGCGCAAGGTGGGAACACGTAATGCAGCCAGACTTGATAGCTTAACCTGTGTGAGGATTCTCTTGGTTATTACTGAGGGTGAGGGTGGAGCCCTCGTGCTATCTCTGTATTAGATACTGTTTCGATAGTACAAACTTTCGGCAAGTGTGGAAATGTGGAGTGTAGTGATTCGAATGGTGTGAGTCTACTTGAGATGGAGAGTGAGTAGGCATATTCTGTGTGCTACGTTTGTAGAGGCGCTTATTTTGGCTCAGAAGAAAGGGCCGTTTTGTTTTGAAACGTTCATAGATTTTCTTGAGAGCTACAGTGCAGAAAGTGATGAAAGCGTCAGTAATAAGTGTGAAGTGTATTTTTTGTGTTTATTGTATTCTGAAGTTGGAAGGGGTGTTGTATGATGGTGTTTCCACTTCGATTGTTGCAGATGCAGGTAATGATGCAAAAGGTGGCCCTGGTACAGCTTGTGGTCGTGCTGTTGGTCTTGGTGGCGGTCTTCGTGTACCGTCTGGTGCTGCATGTAACACAGTAAAGGGAAGAAGTACTTAAGGTAGTGTGGCATCTAACACACATTTTGACATTTCACTATTGCGAAACCACTTTAGAGGCAATGGCCCATATGGAACAATATTTTAGACTGCAGAATGATTTTATTTCAAATTGGTCCATCTCCTCCTTCTCCCTCTCTCTGTCCATCTCTCCCTGCCCCCTCCTCAACCCTCACTCCCTGTCCATCTCTTCCTGCCCCTGTCAATGTCCAGGTGTTCCTCCCGCTATCTCTGTCGGTTCCTCCCCCCCCTCCCCCCCATTCTGTCCATCTCCACCTGCCCCTCTCTTTGTCCATCTCTTCCTCTCCCTTTCTCTGTCCATATCCTCCCCCCTTCTGTCTTTTCATCTCCTCCTCCCCCTCTCTTGTTCATCTCCTCCTCTTTCCTTTCTCTGTCCATCTCCTCCTCTCCCCCTCCCCGTCCATTTCCCACTACTCTGTCCATCTGCTCCTTTCCCCTGTCTCTGCCCATCTCCTCCTTTATCCTCACTGTCTGTCCATTTCCTTCTCCCCTCTTTTTTCTCCACGTTACCACATTCACCCCAATAAGAGACTGGTGGTTCGTACCCCCACAGTATTTCTTTCCATACTGTAACTAATGTGTGTACCAAATTTAGCTGAAATTGTTCCAGTGGTTTAGGATGAGCTTTTTACCCATAGTTTTGGCCGCGTACGCAGATGTCAAATATATTTCACATAAGTATAAAATATATTTCACACGTATTTGTACACATATTTCACCTGTATCTCTAGCGAATTTCGACCTGCAGAATTTCGCCATGAAATTTCATTTTCACGCAGCTCAATGTTGATGATGTCGTATCTGCTGAATTAAGTTGTGTACAATGATATAATTTTGCAGGTAGATCTAGTGATATATGTGGCTATTGTGTTAGGTTAGGGTTGAAGGGCGCTCAACTGCTGAGGTCATTAGCGTGTGGCTATTGTGTACAAAGTGTGTTGCGAATAGAGTTAGTGGTAATTAAGTAATAAATTAAAACGTGATGCTTCATGCGGCAGCTTTACTGCATGAAGAGAGAAAATGTGGTAAGCGATAAATTTTTTTTCCTTTCATCGTTTTTTGGAGGGCCGTCAGTGAAAAAATTTCGTACAGGTTTGAAATTACGTGTAAAATTTGTTGCATGTCTCTAAGTGCTCTCATTCTCAAATACTGAATAAATAAACTATGGATATTTGCACGTCGTGGACTATACTGCTTTTTCACCCCGACCCTATTAATAAGTAGGTGGTTCTTGCCCCCACAGTGATGATTTCCAAACAGTAACTGACGTGTGTAGCAAGTTTGTTTCAAATCTGTCCAATGGTTTTGGTGATGTGGAACATACATACATATATTAGTACATCCATTTTTATAATATGTATGGATTACAGTAATTTCTTATACGTGGGCGAGAAGAAAATTTCTGAGCCTATTTTAGTTTGGATAGGAGCTTATTTTTGAATATCGTACCCCTTTAGAATAACACATTTTATCCATTTTTTTCCATTGAGTAGGTTCCACCTCTGTAATATGATTGTGAAAGATCAGCAAAATACCCATCTGCTAGTACCATAACCTCTGCATTACACTCAAAATGTCTTCCAATCATAGATTTCCTCAGAAGAAGAAATAAGGGAAAGCGTGAGTTGGCCAAATCTGGTGCACAGCTTGGACGTTGCAACTACTCGGGCTTGAAATATGCCAGTTTTCCATTTCCAAAGCATATTTTTGAGAATTTTCAGTGTCCTGATGAAAGATCACTTTCTTCTTTCAGTTTCAGTCTTTATTTTTTCACCCTTTGGTTTACAGTTCTTCAGTACTACTCAGCAGCCACGGTTTATTCTTCGCATGAGAACTTTGGAGGCAGATGATATCAACTTCGCCTTTTCTTGGTGCAAGGCCAACGTCTTCTAAGCACTGTTTTGATTGCTGTTTCGTTACTGGTGTGAAGTTGTGAAGCCACGTATCATCTGTGGTAACAAATAGCCTAATATTTCTTTTCGGTTCTATTACAAACGGTCGAAACCTTACTGCCTTTTTTGTTTCAGCTTTTTCTTTGGACCCGTACTCAACAAGCGCGACACTCATTCTACGCAACAATTTCTCATAGTTGATTCTTCATGATAAGTGATTTTTCCTGATATGCCTAAGATGTCGGGTAATTTGTACTAGTTTTAATGTTGTTTGTCCTATATTGTACACTTCTTTATGTACGTATTTGTTTACCCGTCTATAGTCCAGTACCAAATAACAGACTTTTCTGATGATGTGAATTTAAGTTTTTAAGGGTAGCCATAAGTCGCACTCAGTAGGTTTCATTAACCGATTTCGCTCTGTAAAATCATCAGAATCTCTGGAATTTACACTGTGAGCCGTCGTTGTGGCCGAGGGGTTCTAGGCGCTTAAGTCTGGAACCGCGCGACTGCTACGGTCGCAGATTCGAATACTGCCTCGGGCATGGATGTGTGTGATGTCCTTAGGTTAGTTAGGTTTAAGTAGTTCTAAGTTCTAGGGGACTGATGACCTCAGATGTTAAGTCCCATAGTGCTCAGAGCCATTTGAACCAAAGAACATCGTGAGACAACTTGAGGAACAGAAAAAATCCTGAGACATTAAGGAATGGTTAATTTGATAACGGGGTATAGTGTAGGGTGCATTAAAATCGTAGTGGTTCTAAAGAAAAGCCTTGCACAAGATAGGCTATCCTGGAGAGCTGCGTCAAACACGTCTGCGGGCTGAGAACTTCAGTAACAACACTTAGGAGAGCAAATATTTAATTTATGTAGTACACGCCGGACTTACCGAGAAGGGAGTTGGAGTTCTTATATCCGTCGCCCAAGTCGGGGACAGAAGCCAGCTGCAGCAGGCGCCGCTATCAAAGCAGCTCCCTTCTGTTTGCCTGCTCTCCTGCGAACACTCGCTGCAAGCTGCGCGTTGCAGGTGGCGCTTCCATACAGCTAGCGCTGAAAATTGTAGCTGAAAATGTGACGACACGGAAGAAAACGGCAACTAAATATTTTGTGGCCTTCTGTATAGGAGTGTTTCATTTTGTTGCAGAGGACCATTCGTGTTGCGATTACTTTAGTAATTATATTCTACTATAACAGAAATTTTAGTTGACACGTACACTAATTGACAGCCACTGTCATTATTTCTGCGGGCGCCAGCCTTTTAACTAGTAGCAAGCGAGCATTCCTTTGCCAGAATTCCAGTTCTTAGCCTCAGGAAGGCCGTATACTTCTGATACGTAGAAGGTAGAAAATGTTTTCATTCTCCTAAAGCATTGTGGATACTTGTTGTTGGATTTACAGGTAAACTAATAAACAACCTCAGAATACTTTTGCTTCCTTATTAAGTTTGTTGTGAATAATATATCAAAATTGGGAAACAATTGTAACATTCATAACTAAGTTCCGCACCATGCCGGGACATGTGGCTCTACACTAATGTCTAAATGAACTCGATATACTCAAGAAAAGAGAAAAATAAGAACAGATTTCCCCTTAAAGTGGAATTACCCGATTTGTAGAATAATGAAATATTCCCTGTTTGGAACAGGCCTGTTACCTATAATGTTTGCATGTCAGTTGTGAGTAGCCTGTAGTCTCTTTGTGAATAGCCTGGCAAAAAGTGCCACAGAGGTTTCAGACAGTAGAAAACTTGAGTAGTAGGGCAAAGTTCGTGTCACCCACTCTGCATTGTTGCCAGATTTATTCAAGATGGCGGATCAAAGACAGCGGCGATAGATGTGGCAATGTCGCAATGACATCTTGGCGGGAAGTTAGAATTTTGGTGGGACATCATTTTTGGCAATGACATCATGGCAGGAAGTTAAATATTCCACGGGAAAGTAGGTCAATTTGGATAACTCTACTAACCTAACCCCATCCGCTCCTCTCCTCCGCCCCTCCCCATGAAAATGGCGGAAGGTCAAATTTTGGTGGAAAAAAGGTCACTTAGGCTACCTCCACTAACCTAAGAAAATGGAGGGAAAATTTTGGTGGGAAAAAAGGTCACTTGGGCTACCTCCGCTAACCTAAGTCATCCAACCACCACCTCTTCCTTGGAATTGGCGGGAAAAGGATTCAGCCTGTGCTCGGCTGCTGGCTGTGATAAACATAAGTATTTATTTTGCATGCAGTGTTTATTTGAACAGTTTGAGTAGTCATAGGCAATAGCTCCATCCAATGTGTTCACCACGAGGTCCAGAGTCCAACTGACCTTGTACACAGTTCTGAAACCAGATGGCACTGTCATCCCATGGTGGTATGGGGAAAATGGCAGGAAAAATATTCAGTCTGTGTCCAGCTGCTGGAGAGAGGAAGGACTGTCAGGGTGAAGTTCGAACAATTCATCTAGGGATGGATTTCACGCAGTATATTTATTATGCTAATACAAAACACTCGCCCTGTCGTGCCTGAGGTCACAGTAAATAGCCTACAGACTTGCAAACTACTCGTAAATTACCGAAATAATGCAGTCCACTGATGTGCAGACAGGAAAACAACTCGTAACTTGTCAAAATAATGCATGCATAACGCTTTGCAAAAGAGCTCGCTAATTGTAATGTGTCGAAATAATGCATTGCACAGCAGACCTGAAAACTGCTAATAAATCACCGAAATACTGCAATGCACTGATGTACAGAGACGCAAACAACTTGTAAATTACCGAAATAATGCAGTACACTGATGTACAGACGTGCAAACAACTCGTAAATTGCGAAAATAATGCATGTAAAACGCTCTGCAGACACGCTGCTCTACGTTGGAAGAACACCACAATGGAGAGGAGCATACTCATACCCAATATACGACACATTATGAATGGTAAATACTATTTTAATTATTATGTCGAAAAAATGAAGTTAATGTGAAAATATTTTTCTTTATTTTCTGGTACAGATTTAAATACTGACTCCACAGTACAGTAGCACGCCGTTAGCGGAATGACGCAGTCCATCTCCACTTTGTGAATGGGTAGCGGCGTTAAGTTTTGGCTCTTCTATGGCCCGCTACGGTAGTATGCTGCGTGTATCAGGACCGCAGATGTGAATCTGCAAAGAAACAAAAAATTGGTTACGTAACTTTACTTTTTGTGTTACGGTTCAAACTTTATGACTACCGCTCTTACATGCCAAACAACCTGAAAATTGAAGAGGGAACCTGCCAGAATGAAGCGAGCCATGGTATCTAAATACAAGGCTTCATTATGGGGGGATTGGGATAGGTGGCCGTGCAGAGCCCCCAATACGACGTCATGAAATGTGATTGGTGCATTGCCCTTCATTACATGAAGATAATGTTGTAACAGAACAATGAACAATAATTTTCATATTTATTTATTTTTGCATTGTATCGCCAGATTCTTTTTATTGTTTATTACAATTTTTTTAAAATTGCAATGTCCCACAACTCTCTCTCTCTACCCCAATTCGCACTCACATTTTAAATTTATTTTTCCCTTCTCTCTCTCTTCTTTTCCTTTACCACTGTCTTTTCATTTCAGTCTTGTAGCAGTTATGTGATGTAATTTGGTTTTGGGTTTCGGCTTTGTACTGTTGAACTGTTTGTAAAATAACAGAACAGAGACTCTTCGTGCATTATGGATCCTAATAACTGATGTGAACTGTGGCCTTCATAGTTTCTGGCGTGCCGGTCACATGTATAAGGGGCAGTCAAATGAAAACGAGACAAACGGAAAACAGGGAGCAAACATATTTCAAAAGTAATTGTCGTAAACGTTGATTACTTTATCCCAGTTTGAGAGAAAACGGTCAGTGGCTCCATGGAAAAATGTTTGCGGTTGCCACGGAACCATAATCATACCCAGGCATGCACATCTTCATCCAAAGCACATCAGCGGCCACGAATGTCTTTTCATGGTTCCAAAACTATGGAAATCGCATGGGGAGGATGTTTACGGGTTTTCATCGAAAATCCTGCAGCGTAGTCGAAACAGCATTCACAACTTTTGAAGTAGTGAACAGTTTACCTACTTTTTTCCATGTTGTTGCTGTTGTGGTGTCAAGTCCGAAAACTGGATTGATACAGTTCTCCGTGCTACTCTATCCTGTGCGACCCTCTTCATCTCGGAATAACTACTGCAACTTATATCCTTCTGAATCTGCGTACTGTAGTCATCTCTTGGTCTCCCTCTACGATTTTTACCCCCCCCCCCCCCCCCCCACACACACTTCTCTCAAATATTAAATTAAATTGGTGATCCCTTTATGTCTCAGAATGTGTCCGATCAACCGATCCCTTCTTCTAGTCAGGTTGTGCCACAAATTTCTTTTCTTCCCTATTGTATTCAGTATCTCCTCATTAGTTACGTGATCTACCCATCTAATCTTCAGCATTCTTCTGTAGCATAACATTTCAAGTTTCTGTTCTCTTCTTGTCTAAACTGTTTATCGTCAACATTTCACTTGCACAGATGGCTACTCTCTGTACAAATAATTTCAGAAAAGACTTCTCTTATTCCAAAACACTTTTCTTGCCATTGCCTGTCTACATGTTGTGTCCTCTCGACTTCGGCCATCATCAGTTATTTCGATGCCCAAATAGCAAAAGTCACCTACTACTTTAAGTGTCTCGTTTCCAAATGTTATTCCCTCAGCATCATCTGATTTAATTCGACTACATTTCATTATCCTTGTTTAGCTTTTGTTGATGCTCATCTTATATCCCCCTTTCAAGACATTGTCTACTCCGTTCCGCTACTCTTCCAAGTCCTTTGCTGTCAAAACCTTAAAGTTTTTTTTTTTATTTCTTCTTTATGAGCTGTAATTTCGACTCAATTTTTTTGTTTAGTCTTGATACTACTTGTGCTGTGCACAGACTGAATAACATCGGGCATAGGCTACAAACATGTCTATCTCCCTTTTTAACCTCTGCTTCCCTTTCATGGCCCTTGACTCTTATAACTGCCGTCTGGTTTTGTACAAATTGTAAATGGCAGTTCGCTCTCTGCATATTACCCTTGACACCCTCAGAACATCAAAGAGAGTGTTCCAGTCAACATTGTCAAAACTTTTTCTGAGTCCACAAATACTATAAACTTAGGTTTGCCTTTCCTTAACCTATCTTCTATGAAAGGTCGTAGGGTCAATATTGCCTCAGCCGGCCGAAGTGGCCGTGCGGTTAAAGGCGCTGCAGTCTGGAACCGCAAGACCGCTACGGTCGCAGGTTCGATTCCTGCCTCGGGCATGGATGTTTGTGATGTCCTTAGGTTAGTTAGGTTTAACTAGTTCTAAGTTCTAGGGGACTAATGACCTCAGCAGTTGAGTCCCATAGTGCTCAGAGCCATTTGAACCAATATTGCCTCACGTGTTCCTAGATTTTTCCGGAATCCAAAGTTATCTGCCCCTAGGTCGGTTTTTCCCTGTTTCTCCACTCTTCTGTAAAGAATTCGTGTTAGAATCTTACAACCATGACTTATTACATTGATAGTTCGGCAATATTTACATCTCTTAACAACTGATTTCTTTGGAATTGAAAATATTACATCCTTCTTGAAGTCTCAGAGAATTTCGCCTGCCTAATACATATTGAAAACGATATGGAAGAATTTTGTCATGGCTGGCTCTCCCAAGACTATCAATAGATATATCAAATTCTGTTAGCAGTTTCGCATCTCCCATCTCATCTTCATCTACGTCCTCTTCGATTTCTGTAATACTGCCTTCAAGTTCACTTCCCTTGTATAGACCCGATCTGCACTCTTTCAGCATTCTCTTCTTTGCGTGAGACTGGTTTCCCACCTGAGCTCATTTAGTGAAACACGCTTCTAAATCTCTCTATTTTTCCTCTAGCCATTCCTGCTTACCCAATTTCACTTTTAGCCAATCTCGTTTTGTACGTTTGTATTCCCTTTCACCTGCTTCATTTGCTTCATATCTATATTTTCTCCTTTCATCATTTAAATTAATTACATCCTGTATTAGCCAAGGATTTCTACTAGGCCTTGCCTTTTTACCTGCCTTCACTATTTCATCTCACAAAGCTACAAATTCGTCAAACCGTCATAGATCAACACAAATCCCCTAGAGTAACTGTGTACGCCAACTTCCTGTATCTCTCTGTCTCTCTTTCTTTCTTTCAAGAATCAACCGCAGTTACCTAACAACACACTAAAACAACATTGCATTGCAACCGCTAAGTCATCACCAAAGTTATATTTGATGACAGATCGGAGGAAACGACTCCAAAGAGGTCATTGCCCAGAACTGCAGTGTTTTCACGATTTGTTATCTATGCTTATTCGAGTCCGAGACTCATATTTTACTCGCATTACGCGATCTGAAACTATACAAAAGCCACCAGAAAGCAGTTAAAGTGAATGTAATACTATTACTTGTTAATTAAATGGAATTAGATTCACTTTCCTATAGCTATAGGAAAGCGTTCCACAAAATAAATAAACTGTGCTGAGAAATATAAATGCTGAAATACACATGGGCCAGAGAATAACACTTTCTCTTTTAAGTGGTATGTCTCAAACGCTTCCGAATGGACGTTAAGTTCTAAAAGAAAAAAAAAAAAAAAAAAAAAAAAAACAGAAAAATCTGATAATTTTGTTCGAAGGAAAACCGGTGAAGTGAAATACGTACCAACTTACCCAATTACTGAGGAGTTACTTTAAAGAAAATCTGTGGGGTGTTGGGTGACAGTGAAATCCCGTAGCTGACATAATTTCGGTTGTTATCAAAGAACTCTTCTTACACTGACTCAACCAACACGAAAATGGAGACTAACGGAAATGTAATGTAAGGTGTAATGTATTTGTGGCGGAGGAAAAAGGTGGGAGAGGGGAAAGGGTCTGTGCCATTCCAGATAAGCAGTACTTGCTACTTTCTTACTCTTTATCTTAGTCTTGAGATGAATATTTGTGTCGACGTTAAACCTACCTTCTGATGAAAAGTATAGGGACATCTATTAGTGGTCATTAATTTGGAGTATGCCCACACTTCGCGCTTCTGACGACTTGAACTCTATTAGGGGCACTTTCTATGAGCTGTGTGAATCTCTATGGAGGAATGTCAGCGTATTCTTCTTCAAGAGCGGAAACCAGTAATAATTTAATTTATTTATTTGTTCTTCACATTACAACCTGTTATATAGAAAGCTAACGGATCGTAATAAATACATTTATTAATTATTTATTTCTGGTACTTTAATATTTAAAGAATATGCTAATTCTACAAAAATTCTAATGCTACAGTTATTCCCTACCACTACAAAACTACAATAGAAAAACCTTAATTAGTTACTCAACTATTAATACTACTTTAGTGCTATAGATCCGGCTCTCTTTATGTTCATTAATTAGGGTGAATCTAAACTGTTCATATTTGTTTCTGCTGCTGGATCCGCCCTTATGCTGCCCATGTCAACCACCATTGTCTACTGTATTCCTTGGGCATAGGGCAGCACGTTAGCAGCGTTTCCACTTTACAAATGGTTCTACATTTCACTGTAACGTCTTAGCATTCACACTTCCTTTATCATTTGCACCAACGCAATGGAGATGCTTCAAAAACCATTTCAATCAGTGATCGTGGATCTCAGTTATCTTCCCTCTATATGTTGAGGATCTCCTCTAGCTGAGATGGAGATGAATACCTATAGATACCTAATGACAAGTACTGAACTATACAGGAAAAAAACGTAAATTAGTTTCAAACTACCGCGTGTACACACTTTCAAAATGGTTCAAATGGCTCTAAGCACTATGAGACTTAACATCTGAGATCATCGATCCCTAGACTTAGAACTACTTAAACCTAACTAACCTAAGGACATCAGACACATCCATGCCCGAGGCAGGATTTGAACCTGCGAACGTAGTAGCAGCGCGGTTCCGGACTGAAGGCGCCTAGAGCCGCTCGGTCACATCGGCCGGCTACACACTTTATTCAACATGTAAACGTCACTACAGATATTCGGATTTAGGTTATGACATGTTTGATATGCTTGCCACCATTGGAGATGATGTGGCGTAGACGAATAGCGAAATTTTGCATGGCCCACTGAAATGTCGGAACACGGAACATCGATGCTCTCGATGACCTCCTGAGTAGCAGCTGTTTTCTGGTCAGCAATGACTTTGGGGTTATTGCTGTATACCTTGTCTTCAATATAGCGCCACAAAAATAAGTCGCATGTGTTCAGATCTGGCGAATATGGCGGCCAATCGAGGCCCATGCCAGTGGCCTCTGGGTATCCCAAGGCAGAATGCTGTTCCCAAAGGACTTCTCCAGGACATCAAACACTCTCCTGCTTCGATGGGGTCGAGCTCCTTCTTGCATGAAACACAACGAATGGCAAGTCATCTTCAAATGCTGCCAGAGCACTTACATTACTGCTGTCATGTAACTTTTGTAGTATGGGTTCCAGTGCTATATCCCAAATTCTGGTCCACACACTGATCCCTGCGGAAAGCCTTTTGTCATGGTCGTCGTTTTTTCCTTTTCTGGGCATACTGAAGTTGCATGTCTCCTGCGGCAACAGTCTCTCAGGAAGTTATGCAGGGCCTTTGGACACTCCAGCTCCCTATGGAGACGAAAGAAAAGAGGCCGCGACATGTTATTGAAAGCACCAGTAATATCGATCATTATCGCTAGAGTGTTCATAAAATCAAGATCTGTCGCTGGCGAAATCGCCTTATTAATTGTGTCTTCAGTTGATTTGCGTCTTCTAAACCCTTACTGGCGAGTGCTCGTCCCTTGAAGTAGTCAGTCAGCCTGTAATCTTTTGCATCATAGTTTTTCGAATATCTTACCAAGAATGTTCAGCAGACAAATTGGTCAGTAGTATATTGGTATTATCGGATCCTTATCTTCCCATTTACTGATAACCAATATCTCGGCATTCCTCCACGGTGC
This sequence comes from Schistocerca americana, assembly GCF_021461395.2. NCBI lineage: Eukaryota > Metazoa > Arthropoda > Insecta > Orthoptera > Acrididae > Schistocerca > Schistocerca americana. The sequence goes on along the minus strand of NC_060130.1, from coordinate 139,990,283 downwards.
AGGGACCCTTCCTTGCAAGAGACACTCGTAGTACAGTTCACACAGGTCGATATCTACTTGCTCATATAAAGCTTGTATTAAATGGTTCAAATGGCTCTGAGCACTATGGGACTTAACATCTGTGGTCATCAGTCCCCTAGAACTTAGAACTACTTAAACCTAACTAACCTAAGGACGTCACACACATCCATGCCCGAGGCAGGATTCGAACCTGCGACCGTAGCAGTCCCGCGGTTCCGGACTGAGCGCCTAGAACCGCTAGACCACCGCGTCCGGCAAAGCTTGTATTACATCGGCTGCGATTCCATCCAGTCCTGAACATTTTTTTTTCCTTTTTCAACCCCTTAGAATTATTTGCCTAATTTCTTCTCATGCGAAGGGGAACACAAGTTTATTGTTTCTATAGTGTTCCTGGAACATGGCTCATAATCTACGCCGATCTTTTGTCTCGTCTTCTTCGTCGTCAGGAAGCAGTGTTCCCATTAGCGGGGCAGCTGACTGTTCTCAGTTTTCTGTTATCGTCCCATCATTTCTTTTGAGCGCGGGGAAGACTGTTGGTGATCCTATTTTCTTGCAGACTATTTTGTATGGTGTTCTCCAGGGATCGATTTCTGAGTTAGTTTCCATGAATTGTTTCCATCGTTCCATTTTTGATTTCCATAACTCTCCCTTAAAACGTTTTTAAGGTGCGTGTATCTATGCAGCCTTCGGATTCTTTCTTCTTGGGTCATGTTGCTATGGCATAGCTTCCTCGTCCATCGTGTTTCGCGTCTTCATTTTTGCAGCGTCTCAGTCTAGATGCAAGGTAATTCTCTAGGAGGATCTCCACTGGTCGGTCGCGATGCCTTTATTGCAGTAGGTATGGCCGCTGTCAGTTCTTGCTCTTTATCATCTACATCACCACCCAGCGACAGACTTCCTGTACAGTGAAACACTCTTCTTCCCAGTTAGCCTCCTCGATGTTATATTTGGGCCTTACGCACACATTTTCTGTAGTATCTTGGATTTCCCTTCCCGTGATGATATACTGTATGATACTGGGATCACTCTATGTCATTCCACTCTAACCTTCCAGCCTTTCACACAGCGCGCCTCTGACATGTTTGCTAGAGTGACGTCTACGTTTGGCGTTGTTCGACCCTCCCTTCATATATCAGCGGATTGCGAGGTGTATTCAATATCTGTAGGTTGAGTTCCATGATGGTTTCTTCTAGTTGTTTTCCACAATCTTCAGTCAAGCGGCTGTGCCACAACACTGACTTCGTTTTTGCATCAGTGGCGTACAGGAGGATCTTAATTCGTCCTTGGTGACTAATATCCTTTAAATTTTGCAAATACTCATCGATTTCGTCACTAAACAGAAAATATACAGAAGCCAGGATGCAAATCTCCTTTCTGGTTAACACTGACACACGGATTACGTGTCCTGAACAATACTGTCGTCATATTTTTGTCACTACGATGGCCATGTTAAATACCATTATTGCTCCCACATGATGTTACCCTTGGATGACAATTAGCGCAGTTATTGGCATACCGGGGACCTTTCTGCCTTAGTGTAGGGTCCTTGGAGGCACAATACATCTAACTTTTCTGCTACTCTTTTAGTCTCATACATTACGCTGGCAGTTCTCATGGCATTAAGCTGTCCTATTTTTATCTCCATTACGGATGATCGATATATTTTCGACAATCTGGCAAGTCTCGCCTATAATCCCAACCAATACGACCATGCCCCATCTCAAAGGGCTTGTATGACGTATCTAAGGAGACAGGTTTATTTCTTCTGGTAGAAACCTGTTTCAGTAACTGTTCTAGTTTTTTACTGCAGTTGACAAAGTGTTCAATTTGAGATGGATTCTATCTACGGAATTAGGTACAGGAAATGTAGTATACTCTCGTTCTGGACGTATATTCCATACTAGATGCCTTAACGCTGTAGTAAGCGTCACTGGCTTTTCCAACCTAGTGAGCTGCATCACGTTCTCAATTCTTCCATAAATCTGTCGTGGATCTGTCCTGGTCTGTGTTCTGTTGTTTACTTCTTTGTACCAGGTGTTTGTTCGCTGTACTAAGTGGCTCTGAGCCTCGTGCTGTTTTTGTTGCAGGTTCATATCCTGCAGTTGTAAATTTTATTTTGCTTCAGAAGGTAGCACTATATTTTCCTCAGGTTGTGTTTTCACGTTCTACATGCAAATGGTTCAAATGGCAATGATCACTATGGAACTTAACTTCTGAGGTCATCAGTCCCCTAGAACATAGAACTACTTAAACCTAATTAACCTAAGGACATGACACACATCCATGCCCGAGGCAGGATTCGAACCTGCGACCGTAGCGGTCGCGCGGTTCCAGACAGTAGCGCCTAGAACCGCTTCGGCCGGCGTTCTACATACAGCTGCCCAGTTTCTGTCACCAAATCTTGCTCGCCTGTATCATATGTCAATTCTGCTTCTGCCTTTGATCTTGCTTCTCCATTATACCTTATAGTTCTGAATTTTCACCAAAAACTTCTCTCTCGCTTTCTTGTTGGCAGATGAACCTCTACTTCGGTCTGCGTCGCATGCTTTTTCCAATGGTACTGGCTGCTCACTTTTTGCCTAAAAGTATCTTGCTTTCTTGTAGGAAGATGAACCTCTACTTCGGTCTGCATCGTACGCTCTTTTCAGTGGTACTAGCTGCTCACCTTTTGTCTGAAATTCCTCTCTTTTTCAGCATCCTTCTTCCTCCTCGATGGTGATCAATGTTTTTTTACATAAACTGTAAGTAATAATGTCATTAGAGTCATCATTGTTTTGTAGTGTTATGACACACATATGCATAGCCCGTTCATAAAAACCTGCTTTTTAGAAGGATTTGGTACCTGTGACATTCATCTCTGCTCGACGTGCACTTTTTACCCATATATTTAGATGGCACACCCACTGCCCCTTGTTTGATCTTACGGCAGTCTTCCTAATATGGCTTTCTTGCCCACAGTGTCCATAAATTACTACTTGTTTATCAAAATGTTTTGCCAGTTGACCAAAATCTTGACAATGGGTGCACCATCTCATTACTAAGTAGTCTTTCACTGAAACAGAAGGTAGTGATGCTGTGGACGCTGGGGTGAAGTCGACGATCTAACTCATCCCAAAGGTGTTCCATTTGGTTGAGGTCGTCACTGTGCGTAGGCCAGTTCATTTCAGAAATGTTATTGTCCATAAACAACTGCCTCACAGATGCTGCTTACGACAGGGTGGATTGTCATCCCGATACACCAATCAGCATCTCCGAACTCTGGCGTACTCAGTACACAGTGCAGTAAAATGTGTTCATATCCTTCAGCATTTAGCCTTTTCTTAAGCACAATAAGGGGACCACACCCTCACCTCCAAAAATACGCCCACACATTAACACCACCTCCTGTGTACTTAACTGTTGGCGTTACACATGATGGCAGGTAACGTTCGCCAGGCATTCACCAAACCCACACCCTTTCACTGAATTGTCACAGGGTGTACCACGATTATTACTCCAAATCACACGTTCATCATCCACTAACCAGTGACGTCACTCTTTACACCACGTCAAGCGTCGCTTAGTATTGACTACAAAAATATGTGGCTCATGAGGAACTGCTCGATCATTCTACCCCATTCTCTTTCGCTCCGTACGGACAGTCATTATGCTAGCTGGACTGCTGGTAGCACTTTGGAAGCCACGACTGATGCTTTCCACTGATTTCATGCAATATTTTACAACCACCCTCTGCAAGGCCCGACCGTCCTTGTCCTTCAGCACATGAGGTCCGCCTGGTCTCGGTTGTTCCTTCGCGTTTCCACTTCGCACTCACACCACCGACAGCCGACTTGGACGGCTTCAGAAGGGTTGATATGTCCCTGATGAATTTGTTATTCAGGTGACATCCAATGCCTAGTCCACGTTCGAAGTGACTGACCTCTCCTGACCAACGTATTGTGCTGTTACTGCAACACAACAGCCCCACAGCCTTCTATATTGGCATATACGCCTCCCGTAGCGTCTAGCCATCAGTTCCGCACTACACAGGGGTGTCCGAATAGTTTTGATTAGATAGTGTACGCTAGATCGGACTCGAAGTGGAGCTTTGCTTTTCGCAGACGGAAAGACTCAGAACCTGAGTGTATTACTGGGTTCTCTCCACAGAGTTTGGAAGATGATGTGAAACTAGCAGTTCTTGGGGTAATTGCCGTCTTAGCGACACCCTCGGATTTGTCGTTAAGTGAAATCCTCCACTACATCTCCCAGGGGTATTATCCTGGCAGCATGCGGGAGATTCAGTCGCGTTTGGAAAGTTTAGAGAGCAGCTAGTAGCAAGATAAAGCTTTGATTCGATCCGTGAGGTAATGTCGGATGGTACAACTGACGGTTCAGAATCCTCGGCGTGTAGGAACTTGGTTCGACTCCCGGTCTGTCACATGTTTCTAACTTCTCACATATGTTAAGAGCGTGAAAACAGTTGACTAGGGAAAATTTTTACCTGTGTACAAAACTCGGCAGATTACTAATAATCTAGATGACTTAGTGATGAAATCTATGGTTGCTAGAATTTCTTTCGGTTTCACAACTTCACATTCACAAGCACTTGCTCTTAAAATGAGATTGGACTTTTGGTATTCTAGTTCTTTTCATGAATGGGTAACATGTACAGAATATCCGAGTGAGCATATAGCAGGTCCTCTAGGAATCAACCAGGAAAACGGTTTTACGTTGAATGCTTTGGAGAGTGAGTGTCTTCGAGAATATTATTATAGTTTTTGTAATTTATCACAAATACCCATGCACGAGAATCAGATTGTAAATGTAAGTGTGGAACAATCTGACCTACGCTGCAGGATAAATAGTCGCGTGATATATGTGGTGGCAAGATCAGTCAATAGTTAACTTAGTACCAATAGACCCGATTAATACAATACTTCAGTTACTGATTACTATAAGTAATGAGCGGTATAATGTGAAGCAAACTGTGTAAGTAGGCTGTTTAGGTTTTCTTATTGGTAACGCCACGTAGCGCTCTGTATGAAAATCACTGGCTGTGCTGTGTGCAGCCTGTGGCTAGTTTGCATTGTTGTCTGCCATTGTGTTGGGCTGCTGGATGTTAACAGCGCATAGCGTTGGGCAGTTGGAGGTGAGCCGCCAGCAGTGGTGGATGTGGGGAGAGAGATGGCGGAGTTTTGAAATTTGTAAGACTGGATGTCATGAACTGCTATGTATATTATGAGTTTTCAACACTATTAACGTAAATACATTGTTTGTTCTCTATTAAAATCTTTCATTTGCTAACTATGCCTATCAGTAGTTAGTGCCTTCCGTAGTTTGAATCTTTTATTTAGCTGGCACTAGTGGCGCTCGCTGTATTGCAGTAGTTCGAGTAACGAAGATTTTTGTGAGGTAAGTGATTTGTGAAAGGTATAGGTTAATGTTAGACAGGGCCATTCTTTTGTAGGTATTATTGAAAGTCAGATTGCGTTGCGCTAAAAATATTGTGTGTCAGTTTAAGCACAGTCTTGTATGAAACGTCCCCTTTTGAACGATTATACAAGACTGTGCTTAAACTGACACACAATATTTTTAGCGCAACGCAATCTGACTTTCAATAATACCTACAAAAGAATGGCCCTGACTAACATTAACCTATACCTTTCACAAATCACTTACCTCACAAAAATCTTCGTTACTCGAACTACTGCAATACAGCGAGCGCCACTAGTGCCAGCTAAATAAAAGATTCAAACTACAGAAGGCACTAACTAATGATAGGCATAGTTAGCAAATGAAAGATTTTAATAGAGAACAAACAATGTATTTACCTTAATAGTGTTGAAAACTCATAGTATACATAGCAGTTCATGACATCCAGTCTTACAAATTTCAAAACTCCGCCATCTCTCTCCCCACATCCACCACTGCTGGCGGCTCACCTCCAACTGCCCAACGCTATGCGCTGTTAACATCCAGCAGCCCAACACAATGGCAGACAACAATGCAAACTAGCCACAGGCTGCACACAGCACAGCCAGTGATTTTCATACAGAGCGCTACGTGGCGTTACCAATAAGAAAACCTGAACATCCTACTTACATAGAACTGAACGACGTTGAAATGTACAGTGCGCGGCCTCCACAAAAATGAGAAAGAGCTAACTAGAAATGTCTGTATAATACCGCATCAAATTATTTTTTTATTTGTGGATCTTGAAAAACCGGAAAAAGTTGAAAGAAGAATTCTAAGGAAAATACACAAATTAAGATCAAACAGAGGAAAATACACAAATTAAGATCAAACAGAGAGCTCTATTTGAAAATGTAAAAGCTAGCTAATGCAATGAGGAAAAGTAGACCACAGTTTTATGTACACACAAACCGAATGGATAATAACAGACTAACCACGCCGATCTTCGATTATTAATTAATTAAATTAAGTTAACTGATTCATCTGTCGCTTGTTTGTAGAACAACCTAAAATTAAAAATGAAAACACAATATTTTGTATGTTCCACAGCACTAAATATTTTTACTTTTTTTACTGTAATAACCCTTTTGGAAGGTACGATAAATCTACTTTGGTTTTGCTTCTTTGTGTTTAATTTTCGTTGCTCCCAGACTTCTTTCATACTTCGGCAGTGTCGTTCGTTTTCTTCCTGGGTCCGCTTTCTCGCTTTTGAAGATCTCTTTCTCTGCTGGAAGCCTGCCTTTTGTGTTCCTACTCTAAAAACTATTCTGTTGTCGATTATGTCCATTCTAATAACACTGTGTTTCATATCTTTGAAAATTTCAGTGAACCATGTGGGCTTGGATTTGTAGCTGTACAGTAAGTTGAAGATCGGCGTGGTTAGTCTGTTATTCTGCATACGGTTTATGTGTACATAAAACTGTGGTCTACTTTTTCTCATTACATTAGCTAGCTTTTACATTTTCAAATAGAGCTTTCTGTTTGATCTTATTGTGTATTTTCCTTAGAATTCTTCTTTCAACTTTTTCCGGTTTTTCAGGACACACAAATCCTGTTAGTTTAAGTGTTTCTGTCGCATACCGTGTTTCAGGCTTCACCACTGTTTGGCAGTGTCTTACTTTTGTGTTACAGGACAAAGTTTTTTTGTTATATGTGCTTTTTGTCATATGGAATGCTATTTCCATTTTATGTACTCTATTTTCTGTGGCTACCCTCAGACTTCAAGCAGAATATAATAATTCCAATCCCAAAGAAAGCAGGTGTTGTCAGATGTTAAAATTATCGAACTATCAGTTTAATAAGTCACGGCTGCAAAATACTAACGCGAATTCTTTACAGACGAATGGAAAAACTAGTAGAAGCCGACCTCGGGGAAGATCAGTTTGGATTCCGTAGAAATATTGGAACACGTGAGGCAATACTGACCTTACGACTTATCTTAGAAGCTAGATTAAGGAAAGGCAAACCTACGTTTCTAGCATATGTAGACTTAGAGAAAGCTTTTGACAATGTTGACTGGAATACTCTCTTTCAAATTCTGAAGGTGGCAGGGGTAAAAAACAGGGAGCGAAAGGCTATTTACAATTTGTACGGAAACCAGATGGCAGTTATAAGAATCGAGGGACACGAAAGGGAATCAGTGGTTGGGAAGGGAGTGAGACAGGGTTGTAGTCTCTCCCCGATGTTATTCAATCTGTATATTGAACAAGCAGTAAAGGAAACAAAAGAAAAATTCTGAGTAGGTATTAAAATCCATGGAGAAGAAATAAAAACTTTGAGGTTCGCCGATGACATTGTAATTCTGTCAGAGACAGCAAAGGACTTGGAAGAGCAGTTGAACGGAATGGATAGTGTCTTGAATGGAGGATATAAGATGAACATCAACAAAAGCAAAACGAGGATAATGGAATATAGTCGAATTAAGTCAGGTGATGCTGAGGGAATTAGATTAGGAAATGACACTTAAAGTAGTAAAGGAGTTTTGCTGTTTGGGGACTGGCAATGGCAAGGAAAGCGTTTCTGAAGAAGAGAAATTTGTTAACATCGAGTTTAGATTTAAGTGTCAGGAAGTCGTTTCTGAAAGTATTCGTATGGAGTCTAGCCATGTACGGAAGTGAAACATGGACGATAAATAGTTTGGACAAGAAGAGAATAGAAGCTTTCGAAATGTGGTGCTACAGAAGAGTGCTGAAGATTAGATGGGTAGATCACATAACTAATGAGGAGGTATTGAATGGAATTGCGGAGAAGAGGAGCTTGTGGCACAACTTGACTAGAAGAAGGGATCGGTTGGTAGGACATGTTCTGAGACATCGAGGGATCACCAGTTTAGTATTGGAGGGCAGCGTGGAGGGCAAAAATCGTAGAGGGAGACCAAGAGATGAATACACTAAGCAGATTCAGAAGGATGTAGGCTGCAGTAGTTACTGGAGATGAAGAAGCTTGCACAGGATAGAGTAGCATGGAGAGCTGCATCAAACCAGTCTCAGGACTAAAGACCACAACAACAACAACCTTTTCTTTTGTAGTGTTTGTCATCCATTTTACTAGGTACTTCAAACAGTTTGTTTTAGGTATTGTACTATGAATTTATGATTTGGAGGGGCGTCAATGATATTTTTCATGAAGTGTGTGATCTGTTTCAAATGATATTATTAGCCCTGCTTTGTCTGGTAGTTTCTGTAGCTCTGTGATTTGTTCTTTGGCACTACCCAGTAAGTCAGTAATTTAATCACTACCATGTCATCTGCAAAAGCTATAAGGTCTATGTTGATTTTATTTCAGTTTCTGCCTAGTTGAACATCCTTAGTATTCATTGATTTTCTCCATTCTCTCATTATCTTCTCTAACGCGTAGAGTGATAACCAATCTCCTTGTCTGACTACTGATTTTATTTCGAAAGGGTTTGACAGTTCCCCATAAATTTTACTTTAGATGATGTGTTTGTTAAAGTTCCTTTAATTGTTTATGTTTTTATTGTGGAGTCCGAATTCCTTTATAAAGTTGATTAGTGCAGCAGTCTTCCCTGTTTTTGGACCTATAAACGGTAAAGTTGGTGGTGTATACGTCTGTAAACTATTTTAGGTGTTTTATAAAATTTGCTTGTTTTGTCCTGCTTATAGTGTGACTCAATTGACGTTAGTTGATCTTTTATATATTGTACTCTGATTTTTTTGGGAACTTTTGATGCACATTTCCTCGTTACTACAAATGTTTCCCTTTTCTTATCATTTATATTTGCGTTCCATATATTCCAAGCTCGTTGTTTCATCATAGTTAGCTCATCACAGTCATCATTCCATCGGACATGTTTCAATTTGTTTTTAAGAAAAATAGTCTTCTTCAGTCTGAATAATGTATTTATGAAGTTGTTCCGATCACTTGGGTATTCTTTTTTCCAATTGCATTTCGTAATCCTTTTGTGTATATAACTTCTGCACGTCAAACTTTTTGGGTTTGAACTGGTTCTCTTTTCTAAATATTAGTATAATCTCAAATATAATGATAGCTAGGTAGTGCTATTAATTTAAATCGGTGAAAACGTGACCGAGTTGTTTTGCATCACAAATCGGATTTGAAGATACGAATTTAGTTTTTTTTCTACAAAGTTCATTGAAGAATGTAGATTTTAGTACTATGTTATGCTGTCTGTATAGGCTTAACAGTCTTTCTTCGTTCGCGTTCGTTCTTTTATGTGCAGGGAATTTTCCTACTATTGATCTGTGCTGACGCTCTTTGCTAATTTGTGCATTAAAGTCTCCAAGTAGTAGTACTGTGGTTTTCAATGGGCTGTGATCTAGCGTGTTTGACACATTTTTGCCAAACATTTTCTGTTTTTTCTTTTTGTGTTATGTTTTTCTCATTTGTTGCTGCATGTGTATTTAAAGTGGTGTAATCTTTGTATGATGATTTAAATGTTAGTGTGGAAAGTCCCTCATTAATCTATTTAAGTTCCGTTATTAAGTTTAATAAATTTTCGTTTACAATGAAACCTGTTCCAAATTTGGGTACGTTCTTCTTTTTTTCGTTTTCCCTCAAATATTCTGAATCGTTCTGAATCCAAAAGACGCTCATCAGTAAATCTTGTTGTTGACAGTGCTTTTATCATTACATTTCTTTCCTTCAGAGACTTTATTAAGGTTTTAAATTTTCCTGTTTCTGAGAGTGAATTTACATTAAAAGTGACTCGGGAACTTACGTTTCTGTGTTTGATTTTATGGGTTTGTTGTTTAACGCAGGCTTCAGAATGCTCCGACTCATCCTTTGCAGAACCTCGTAGGCCCCCAGAATACGAATGCGTACTTATCATTTCCTAGGAAATGGGCGATTGCGTGCTCGCTGGATTAAAATCTTTTTTAAAGTGCATCTCCCTTGTTGATTGCTTGTTCAATTAGGGGGTCAATTCCCCTAAAGATACTGCTCAGTGCGTTAGCTCTCAGGAATATGTTTCCAGCAGTCCTCTGGTGAACAGACGCTGATCACTTTGCCGCTTCTACATCTACATCGATACTCTGCAAATCACATTTAAGTGCCTGGCAGAGGGTTCATCGAACCACCTTCACAATTCTCTATTATTCCTATCTCGTATAGCGTGCGGAAAGAATGAACACCTATATCTTTCCGTTCGAGCTCTGATTTCCCTTATTTTATAGTGGTGGTCGTTCCTCCCTATGTAGGTCGGTGTCAACAAAATATTATCGCATTCGGAGGAGAAAGTTGGTGATTGGAATTTCTTGAGAAGATTCCGTCGCAGCGTAAAACGCCTTTCTTTTAATGATGTCCAGCCCAAATCCTGTATCATTTCTGTGACACTCGCTCCCATATTTCGCGATAATACAAAACGTGCTGCCTTTCTTTGAACTTTTTCGATGTACTCCGTCAGTCCTATCTGGTAATGATCCCACACCGCGCAGCAGTATTCTAAAAGAGGACGGACAAGCGAAGTGTAGGCAGTCTCCTTAGCAAGTCTGTTACATTTTCTAAGTGTCCTGCCAATAAAACGCAGTCTGTGGTTCGCCTTCCCCACAACATTTTCAATGTGTTCCTTCCAATTTAAGTTGTTCGTAGTTGTAATACCTAGGTATTTAGTTGAATTTACGGCTTTTAGGTTAGACTGATTTATCGTGTAACCGAAGTTTAACGAGTTCCTTTTAGCACTCATGTGGATGACCTCACACTTTTCGTTATTCAGGGTCAACTGCCACTTTTCGCACCATTCAGATATTTTTTCTAAATCGTTTTGCAGTGTGTTTTGATCTTCTTACGACTTTATTAGTCGATAAACGACAGCGCCATCTGCAAACAACCGAAGACGGCTGCTCAGATTTTCTCCCAAATCGTTCATATAGATAAGGAACAGCAAAGAGCCTATAACATTACCTTGGGGAACGCCAGAAATCACTTCTGTTTTACTCGACGACTTTCCGTCAATAGCAGTTCAGACGCATAGTGTATTTTTTCTTGTGTTGCTTCTTCCGCTAGTTCTGCCGTTCCAAAATCCATTCCCGCCTTCGCTGCCATTGAAGTCTTCACTGTAAGTAAATTATTTTGTTAACTAATTTTCGGCTTACCGGGTCATTATCAGACATTAACTGATTATCGTCGTCGAGGAAAATAAAATATTCTTGAAAAACACTGAAAAAGATGTTACACAATATTGATCATGAATACTGTATCTTCTGTGACGCCGATACTCTGTTAACGTTTGATGATGGACTTTTAACCCGAAAGGCGGCTAACAAAATAAATTAATATTGTCGAACATACACAATATTGTGCTATTCATATACGTGCTGTTAAATATTCAGGAGGAGTGTGAGGTTGGAGGTCAGTAGTTATCTCCTACTATTTTGGAAATATGTCAGTGAACAAGAGCTGTGAGAGATATGCGATGTATAATGAGGTAAATGTTTAGCATACAATTTCCGTAGTTCCGGATATGTTAATCTTCCAAAAAAAGCTAACAACAATTACCAAGGAGCCTCCCGCTGAACGAAATTCAACAAAATGCTAATTTCATGTTCGTTTTCATCCTGTGATCATTATTAACATACAGTTATGCCCTTAGTACACGATATGTCGTATTCAGTTACCGGAACGTCTTTCAAACCCGCCGTCAATAGTGAAATCGATGTATTTGTCTCATTCAGCTACTATCAAGAAACCGTAAAAGGAATAAAACAAAAACAAAACAAATCTGAATTTTCACTTAGAAATAAGAGCAATCTGATTCCCAGGACATGGCGTCACTGAAAATGGTCAATGGGACTGTCGAGCAACTGAGTACACAAAACAGTGTAGTTCTGGCAAAAACTGATTCATTATTATGAAGAAGCTGCCAGCTACTAAGCAGTGAATGTAAGTGTTTTTGACGTTTTCAGTAATGTGATGTGTATTTTGAGTGTAATGTCTCTTTTCGAATGTGTAATAGGGAATAAGTAAGTTTTTCAGTTTCCGGCTACTTTACAGAGTACGTTTTGTTCAAATGGCAAAGTTGCGAACGCATCTGACATTTTATTTCATAATTACCTCGATCACGTGCTTGCCGCAAGAACTGAAAGAACTTGACACTTCCACACATGTTAGGTATGGCAATAATGGGCACGAAAAATACCAAAATACTTCCATTGTCCCAGAGCGTCTCTTTTGTAAGTCGGTTTGTGCTAGCAGGCTCCCCGACTACCGCGACCTGGGCATCCAGCTTCACATTCGCGAACTGTGCCTGTACAAGCCCTGCCAAACTCAAATGTTGAGCACGTTATCAGGAACTTGCCCGCAGAAGGCAGCACCCACAGAGTTCCGTCGGCACTTGGTGAGCCTCCGTACATGTCTGTTTGAGGTACTGCTATAATTTCCCCTCCCCTATTCTGTTCGTGAATACTGCATAGTAAAAACCATAGTCCGTAACCACTGTATGATCTCTACTTTCCGTGATTTTCGAGTCACGGTTATTTCGCGAGATACACTCCTGGAAATGGAAAAAAGAACACATTGACAACGGTGTGTCAGACCCACCATACTTGCTCCGGACACTGCGAGAGGGCTGTACAAGCAATGATCATACGCACGGCACAGCGGACACACCAGGAACCGCGGTGTTGGCCGTCGAATGGCGCTAGCTGCGCAGCATTTGTGCACCGCCGCCGCCAGTGTCAGCCAGTTTGCCGTGGCATACGGAGCTCCATCGCAGTCTTTAACACTGGTAGCATGCCGCGACAGCGTGGACGTGAACCGTATGTGCAGTTGACGGACTTTGAGCGAGGGTGTATAGTGGGCAAGCGGGAGGCCGGGTGGACGTAGCGCCGAATTGCTCAACACGTGGGGCGTGAGGTCTCCACAGTACATCGATGTTGTCGCCAGTGGTCGGCGGAAGGTGCACGTGCCCGTCGACCTGGGACCGGACCGCAGCGACTCACGGATGCACGCCAAGACCGTAGGATCCTACGCAGTGCCGTAGGGGACCGGACCGCCACTTCCCAGCAAATTAGGGACACTGTTGCTCCTGGGGTATCGGCGAGGACCATTCGCAACCGTCTCCATGAAGCTGGGCTACGGTCCCGCACACCGTTAGGCCGTCTTCCGCTCACGCCCCAACATCGTGCAGCCCGCCTCCAGTGGTGTCGCGACAGGCGTGAATGGAGGGACGAATGGAGACGTGTCGTCTTCAGCGATGAGAGTCGCTTCTGCCTTGGTGCCAATGATGGTTGTATGCGTGTTTGGCGCCGTGCAGGTGAGCGCCACAATCAGGACTGCATACGACCGAGGCACACAGGGCCAACACCCGGCATCATGGTGCGGGGAGCGATCTCCTACACTGGCCGTACACCACTGGTGATCGTCGAGGGGACACTGAATAGTGCACGGTACATCCAAACCGTCATCGAAACCATCGTTCTACCGTTCCTAGACCGGCAAGGGAACTTGCTGTTCCAACAGGACAATGCACGTCCGCATGTATCCCGTGCCACCCAACGTGCTCTAGAAGGTGTAAGTCAACTACCCTGGCCAGCAAGATCTCCGGATCTGTCCCCCATTGAGCATGTTTGGGACTGGATGAAGCGTCGTCTCACGCGGTCTGCACGTCCAGCGCGAACGCTGGTCCAACTGAGGCGCCAGGTGGAAATGGCATGGCAAGCCGTTCCACAGGACTACATCCAGCATCTCTACGATAGTCTCCATGGGAGAATAGCAGCCTGCATTGCTCCGAAAGGTGGATATACACTGTACTAGTGCCGACATTGTGCATGCTCTGTTGCCTGTGTCTATGTGCCTGTGGTTCTGTCAGTGTGATCATGTGATGTATCTGACCCCAGGAATGTGTCAATAAAGTTTCCCCTTCCTGGGACAATGAATTCACGGTGTTCTTATTTCAATTTCCAGGAGTGTATATATGTGAGGAAATACTATGTTGTCGCAGCCCGCCACAGGTTCACTATACCACACTGGACTCGGTGTGACCTGTATGGCGCAATCAGGAATTTAACGACAATGTGGATTTAATTTTTTTTTCCCCTTTGTAAACCCTTATTCCGGAAATGAGAGGGAGTAAATCTCGTTGGTTGGACGGGATTAGGCTACAGAAGGATGGTAACACACTTGGACTAACTAATCATCACCATTTTGAATTAATTCACTAGTACTCTAAGGCCATTTGGCCTTCCGCACAAAAGACAAATATCAAGCAGTGACTTTTTCCTGCTAATCACCGAAATTCCTCTTCGAACTCCTTGAAACAGAGACAGGCAGTCCCTGTTCAGCACTACTCCAATGTATACTGTAAAATGCTACTAAGTTTGCAGTTGCTGTGTGTCTACCAGTGCCGCGCAGGGGCTGCTGTGCGGCCTAGGTCGCCTTGCCACTGTTCGCGTGGCTGCTCCCGTCGGAGGTTCGAGTCCTCCCTCGGGCACGAGTGTGTGTGTTGTCCGTTGCGTAAGTTAATTTAAGTTAGATTAAGTACTATGTAAGCCTAGGGACCGATGACCTCAGCAGTTTGGTCCCATAGGAACTTAACACCACCATCGCTTCTACCAGAGTGTATCGCCATCACCCTGTAGTTGAAGTGTCTACTGCGGAGCGTCACTTCCCTCTGGATGCTCCATACTGAAACTGACTACCCTAATCTGCCGCTAGCTGACCTTTTATTTCGTTCTTAACTGATTCTTGGTGCACACGGCCCTCTTCAGCACTAGGGTGGAACATCCCTTAAAACCTTCCCTTCGAGACGCGATTGCCTTAATGTTTGACTATCATTCTAAATTCCATTCGGAATTCTTTCATCACGTGTGTAGGAACGCTTTATCCTATTCCATTAACCTGGATCCTCGGCTCCTTTGGAGAGATGTCAAATGTAATGCTTACTGGCGTATTTGACCAGCCTCTTAGAAATAATGTCCAGCTGCTCCAGGAAGCGTTATCTTCTCCCAGCTTCCTGTTTGTCTTCTATCTGTCACGTTCGCGGGTCAGCTCGACTATGGAACTCTGCGCAGTCTAAAGTGCACTATCCAAAGTGCCGTTAATACAATTAAAATATAGTTACCAAGTTTTTACACAAATTTTCTCTTATGTTACACCTGAAAGAAAACATCTTAACGTATATTTGTTATTACTACCCTGTAATCGGTGTTTCTCGGATGTCCATTCCCTTCCCTCTATATATTGACAGTAAGGGTATTCTATTTATTTCGGGTGTTTGCACTACTGTCGTCTCTACACAAATAGACCAACAGAAGTTTCCATCTCGAGGCTCATCAAACCATTTTTTATTCAAATGCTTACAACAGTTACATTTTTCACAGCATAGAAATATAATAACAAAACTAAACTTAAATTCATGTATGAAGCAATGGAATAAGTATGGACGTTCTTTTCCCGTTCTAATTCAAGTTGTTCTTTACTATGAATTTATCACTATCTTCTAATCTTTTTCCAGCTACTCTTACGTCATCTAAGTTGGAGGTGATATACTTCGAAGGTAATGCAAATTGTATTTCTGAAGAATTGATTTTTTTTTTTCATTTCGTCACAGCAATCTAAGTTCACGTCTACATTTTGTATTACGTCTCAGCTGGTATAGTCGGACTGGATCACTTTGTCTTATTCAATATATATGTGTGATTCGTATCCTTTACAGTTTTTCTGAAGTTTTATTCTTCCTATTCCATTTAATTTAATATCCTTAGATGAATACTTGGTACACAAAGCGGTGATGTCTTTCTCTTTAGGTATTACACATAACCATTCATTAATACTTAAACTATTCCATAAACTTCTTTCTAACGAAATCACTTTCTTGGCACAATTTCTAGGTCTGTGACTGTCTTCTAATAATTTCACTTCACAATCCTCCTGGTTCTACATTGAAATTAACCGAATGTTTGTTTAAATATTTGTTTGTTTGTCCATTTTTGTACAATCTGGCTGATTAGGTGATAGTTCAGCGTACAGATTCTTGCAGCTGTCTAGCAACAAACATTCTTTCTCTGGTTGTATGTACGCATACTGATCTGAACGAGAAGTCAATTTAATTCTTAATGGTAGCACTTGATACAAATTAAAATCCTTATTTTGGGTTAGTGGAATACTAATACATTATTGGTGACAAATACACCCATAACATTAAACAATATTAGAGGTATTGGGAACTTTACTTCTCTTAATTCATTTTGAATTAGTCATAGATATTTGACAATTTTAACTGGATTTACAATATGAGGGGAAACAATGCACTTTTGAAGATGAATTATCGCGTTTACTAACTGGTGATATTCCATATCTAATTCATTAAATAAAATATGTAATTCCAAAAGTTGTTCACCGATCGTCATGAATGCAGCAATCCTCTTTAGACCATTATCTGTAGTCCTCAGAGGATATGTAATAAATTGTTCTAGTTTAGTCATTCCATTTTTGAGCAACTGCTCATTTGTGGAGATCGAATACACGGTTCTGTTCAAACCCGACAGCGTTGTTCTGACTGCAGCTACTTGTTCTTTGGATAATTTGGATAGTTGTTCTGATCTAGACTCCATATTATCGATGTGCGGCTTGTAATAAGCAGCATCTGCCTCATCCAAGCTTCGAAATAAAATTTTACCGATTTCTCTTACAAAGGTGAGAATTCTCCCATACTGACATTGTTAATTTATTTATTAGGGCCTTGGTTTCTTGTAGTTGTTCTACATTGTGTGTAAATCGGTTAATTAGCATATTACGTTTTACCTAGCTAAAGTTTAGCGTCTCCAATCTATCTTTACACTGTTGTATTCCACTCAGTGCTACCCGTTTCACGGCATGAAACCCTCTTAACTTACGTTAATAATACGGCTGTCATCTATTTACATGCACATTCACCTCCAGTCTCCTATTCGTCTTTATTACTACATTAGGAAGTCTGCTTTTATTACCTCGTATGGGCCTCTGAACTGGGAAACCAACTTCTTTGATCTCTCGTCATACTGACTCATCATGCAGTAAAACTCTATCCCCTACCTGAAATGTTCTGCAATGTTCCATTTGTCATAATGGACTTTGCTTGCTCGCTACTCGATGCGCTTCTTACATCCTAGCTCTGAACCGATATACATAATAATCACTATTATATCCTATGGTGGCTGCCTCCATTTGTAATACTCCTGGTAAAATTCACCATTCTTCCCAACATTAATTCAAAAGGGTATATCGTGTACTGCTATGTCGTGTGGTACTGAAAACAAATATATTGTAGGAACGCCACGTATCCCAGTTACTGTGATCTACATTTATAACACGCCTCAAATATTCCACCAGTTTTCGATGTGTCCTTTCTAACGCTCCCTTCGCCTGGGGATGAAAAACAGTTGTCTGTAGCTTCTTTATTCTCAATAATCTGCACACTCTATAGCACTTGACTTAAAAAATTCGAACCTCGGTCCGCCAAAAATTTCGAAGGACTACCGTACTTTAACATAACTTCTTCTATGAACTTTTTCGCTACTGTGTCCATGTCTTGTCTCTGTAACGGGACTGCTAAGGTAAACTTGCTTAAATCATCCAGAAAAGTTAAAATATATCTGTTGCCTTTTGCAGTTGCGTCTGCTGGACCGACTACGTCTATATGACAATTGTTGAAAATGTTTCTGCCATGTCCGTAATAACTAATAGCACTTTGGTGTTACTCTGAGCAAATTTATTTCGTGAACATTTATCATACGTCCTGAACTACTCCTCGGCATCTCTTATCATTCCCTTCCACGAGCCATATCTCTTTAAACGATCCAGCTTTCGGTGAATACGTTGATGTGCACCCAATGGACTGGCATGCACTTCCATCATAAATGACGGTAGTATCTGTTCCCGAAAGAACAATTACCGTGGATGACCATGCAGCTTTGCTAGAAATGAAATGATAATTAAATGGACACCCTAGCTGCAAACAAGCGTTGATGTACTTCATTGGGGACATGGTGAAAATGTGTGCCCCGACCGGGACTCGAACCTGGGATCTCCTGCTTACATGGCAGACGCTCTATCCATCTGAGCTACAGCGGGCACGGAGGATAGTGCGTCTGCAGGGACTTATCCCTTGCACGCTCCCCGTGAGATCCACATTCCCAACATGTCCACATCACTACATTCGTAGTGCACCTAATAGATGTTTGCCCATCATACTCATTACTCGTGGCAGATTAATCTACCAAGTCCCGTATGAGTTCGGGCATAGCGTGTGCGTTCGCACAAGAAGGTCAATGGCCGGGAAGCCATATTTTAACTATATATAGTCTGCCATTTCTTCACCACACTCATTAGTCTCTGTTATCCATCTGATGGGCTCTTCGTTCTCCCTTGCATGTGCCTCTTCATCCCTTCGTCGCATTCTACTTACTGCATTTGCATTGGCATTCAATCGACTTGGATTCTACATAATCTTGTACGAACAGTCTTCTAGTTTGTCTCCATTTTAATAAACAAGAAGATGGGTCTTTTACGCTAAAAATCGTCGTTAATGGCTTGTGATCTTTTACTATTGTGAATCTCTTTCCGTAAATGTATGGTCGAAATTGTCTCCAGTTCAGTAGCTGAACAGTTCCTCTTTGCTTTATTTAGTGACCCAGGCGCGCATGCTAATGATAGATCGCTTCTGACCTTGCCTTGTGATAAAACTAAATCAAGTGCCTCACCACTTGTGTCCGTCAAAAGAGTTCTCAAAGTAAGAGAACTATAATATGGGAGGATTGTTGAACTCCGCATTCAGTTCCCCGAATGCCTCTTGCTGTGGTGTTTTTCACTCGTAATTTTCATTGGCCTTAAAATACACTACTGGACATTATATTGCTACACCAAGAAGAAATGCAGATGATAAACGGGTATTCATTGGACAAATATATTATACTAGAACTGACATGTGATTACATTTTCATGCAATTTGGGTGCATAGATTCTGAGAAATCAGTGCCCAGAACAACCACCTCTGGCCGTAATAACGGCCTTGATGCGCCTGGGCAATGAGTCAAATAGAGCTTTGATGGCGTGTACAGGTACAGCTTCAACAAGATACCACAGTTCATCAAGAGTAGTGACTGGCGTATTGTGACGAGCCAGTTGCTCGGCCACCATTGACCAGACGTTTTCAATTGGTGAGAGATCTGGAGAAGGTGCTGGCCAGGGCAGCAGTCGAACATTTTCTGTATCCAGAAAGGCCCGTACAGGACCTGCAACATGCGATCGTGCATTATCCTGCTGAAATGTAGGGTTTCGCAGGGATCGAATGAAGGATAGAGACACGGGTCGTAACACATCTGAAATGTAACGTCCACTGTTCAAAGTGTCGTCAATGCGAACAAGAGGTGACCGAGACGTGTAACCAATGGCACCCCATACCGTTACGCCGGGTGATACGCCAGTATGGCGATGACGAATACACGCTTCCAATGTGAGTTCACGGCGATGTCGCCAAACACGGATGCGACCATCATGATGTTGTAAAAAGAACCTGGATTCATCTGAAAAAATTACGTATTGCCATTCGTGCACCGAGATTCGTCGTTGAATACACCATCGCAGGCGCTCCTGTCTGTGATGCAGCGTCAAGGGTAACCGCAGCCACGGTCTCCGAGCTGATAGTCCATGCTGCTGCAAACGTCGTCGAACTGTTCGTGCAGATGGTTGTTGTCTTGCAAACGTCCCCATCTGTTGACTAAGGGATCGAGACGTGGCTGCACGATCCGTTACAGCCATGCGGATAAGATGCATGTCATCTCGACTGCTAGTGATACGAGGCCGTTGGGATCCAGCACGGCGTTCCGTAGTACCCTCCTGAACCCACCGATTCCATATGCTGCTAACCTTCATTGGATCTCGATCAACGCGAGAAGCAATGTCGCGATACGATAAACCGCAATTGCGATAGGCTACAATCCGACCTTTATCAAAGTCGGAAACGTGATGGTACGCATTTCTCCTCCTTACACGAGGCATCACAACAACGCTTCACCAAGCAACGCCTGTCAACTGCTATTTGTGTATGAGAAATCGGTTGGAAACTTTCCTCATGTCAGCACGTTGTAGGTGCCACCACCAGCGCCAACTTTGTGTGAATGGTCTGAAAAGCTAATCGTTTGCATCTCTCAGAATCTTCTTCCTGTCGGTTAAATTTCGCGTCTGTAGCACGTCATCTTCGTGGTGTAACAATTTTAATGGCTAGTAGTGTACTTACGCAAAGGGGCTGCAATTTTACTGACACCTTTTAGCAAATTTGTATAGTATACAGCTAAACTTATGTATCCTTTTAAATCTTTGTCTTTGGCACTGGCAATCACTTTACCTTTTCTACATTCCATTTGCTGCCTGTGCTCCTGTATTGGGTATTTTATATTCCACAACTATTACTTCGTTGTGTAAAATCTCACAATTTTCTGGTTATAATTTCAGCCAGTGTTCCATAAGCCGATCGACAATCTGTCGTAACTTATCATTGTTTTCTCTTAAAGAACTTTCGCAACAGACAATATTGTCTAAATGCACTAAGCATTTTGTTCCCTGTAATCCTGCCAGTGCAACGTTCATTAGTGTCTGAAATGTACGTACTGTGTGCTCCTTTCAATTTCGTAGGCATCATGTTCTACTTGTAGACCAGAGAATTAGCACTAAATGCAGTTTTTTCCCTGTCCTGGGGGTCCTTTAAAATCTGGTGGTATCCGCTGGCCAAATCCAATGTGCAAAAATAGTTAGCTTTTCCCATCTGGTCCAGAATTTCCGATATATGCGCAATTTGAGGTGCCTCCCCGACTGAAATCTCGTTTACTTTACGATAATGGTTCAAATGGCTCTGAGCACTATAGGACGTAACATCTATGGTCATCAGTCCCCTAGAACTTAGAACTACTTAAACCTAACTAACCTAAGGACATCACACAACACCCAGCCATCACGAGGCAGAGAAAATCCCTGACCCCGCCGGGAATCGAACCCGGGAACCCGGGCGTGGGAAGCGAGAACGCTACCGCACGACCACGAGCTGCGGGCTACGGTAATGTCAACAACCTATACTGAAGAGCCAAAGAAACTGGTACTCCTGGCTAATATCGTGTAGGCCTACGTCCCCCGCGAGCACGCAGAATTGCCGCAACATGACGTGGCAATGAACTCAACAAATGTCTGAAGTAGTGCTGAAGGGAATTGACATCATGAATCCTGCAGGGCTGTCCATAAATCCGTAATAGTACGATGGGGTGGAGATCTCTTCCGAAAAGCACATTGCAAGACATCCCAGATATGCTCAGGTGTTTAACCTCAGAAGAGTATTCCTGGAGCCATTCTGTAGCAATTCTGGACGTGTGAGGTGTAGCATTCTCCTGCTGGAATTGCCCAAGTCCGTCGGAATGCACAGTGGACGTGAATGTATGCACGTGATCAGACAGCATGGTTACGTACGTGCCACCTGTCAGAGTCTGGATGCACGTGATCAGATCACATGCCCCACACCATTACAGAGCCTCCACCAGCTTGACCAGTCCCTTGCTGACAGGCAAGGTCCCTGGATTCATGAGGTTGTCTCCATACCCGTACACGTCCGTCCGCTCGATACAATTTGAAACGAGACTCGTCCAACCAGGCAACATGTTTCCATTCATCAACATTCCAATGTCGGTGTGACGGGCCCAGGCGAGGCGTAATGCTTTGTGTCATGCAGTCATCGAGGGTATACGAGTGGGCCTTCGGCTCTGAAATCCAATATCGACGGTATTTCGCTGAATGGTTCGCACGCTGACACTTGTTGATAGCCCAGCATTGAAATCTGCAGCAATTTGCGGACGGGTTGCACTTCTGTTCGTTGAACGATTCTGTTCAGTCGTTGTCGGTCCCGTCCTTGCAGGATCTTTTTCCGGCCCCAGCGATATCAGAGATTTCATGTTTTACCGGATTATTGATATTCACTGTACACTCGTGAAATGGTCGAACGGGAAAACTCCCACTTCATCGCTGCCTCGGAGATGCTGTGTCGCATCGCGTGTGCGCCGACTGTAACACCACGTTCAAACTCACTTAACTCTTGATAACCTGCCATTGTAGCAGCAGTAACGGATCTAACAACTGCGCCAGACACTTCTTGTCTTACGTAAGCGTTGCCGACCGCAGAGCCTTATTCTGCCTGTTAACATATCTTTGTATTTGAATACGCATGCCTATACCAGCTTCTTTGGCGCTTCTGTCTATATTTTTTCTTCAGAATGAGTAATACTAAAGCGTTCCACTTACTTTCACTTTATACAGTAAAATAGACAGCCAAAAGTTTTTCTCTGTGTTCACCTAATATTTCCCTTTGGGATTCCGTATCTGGTATGGTTTGGCACTTATAATCTTTTATACGAATGCGAGGTGTCTGTTCTTCCGGACATGTCCGATAGGACGGGTGGCGCTCGGTGGGAATGTGAGGCGTGCCGAGACAGCCCGCGCTTTGGTCATGACCACCGTGTCCACAGTGACGCAGTAGTTAAAGCACCTGTCTAGTATGCGGGAGGTTGTGGCTTCGAATCCCGGTCCTGCACACGATTTGACTCATCACCGCTGATTCCGCGTAATGTCCCGATGCAGCTTATATCAGTAATCCCTTTCCATTTTTACCCTCTCGACCTTCAGTTTACAGATAATTTATAATCTTGTCTGTGTGCTTGGGTAATATCGGAAGCGTGTACTTTGTGTCTTCATAAATGACAATGTGTCCCCTTTCAAATGAAATACGTCACAATACGCACTACACAATTTTTCTGTTTCATGTTTCTCTTCCTCATTTAGATGCTCCATTCACAAAGCACCTCTGACCTGCGCTGTAAGTCTTGTAATCTGGTGCCTCTTCCGACGTTTCTATTACTCTCCTTACTGTTGCTTCATCGCATAAAGGTGCAGTAATTACTTACTCTGAATTAACGTCTCATTCTGCCTCATTATTGTTCACTACACTAATAATGCATTTACCTTGAGTATTTTGTACTAGAGCTTTTGGAATGTATACACCTTTTAGTGCTTCTTGTCTCGACACTTTTACCTCTTGGCTTTCCGGAATCATCTCCTGTCTTTTCAGTCGGATTCTCACGACCTTTCCTTCTCTGCGTCCTATCATTTCCTTTGGTTCACAACTTTCCCTTTGTTTGACAGGTGAACCTTCTTCGCCGAACCATTGCTCTATTCCGTTATTTCACCTAATAGAGCGATGTCTTTTAAATTCTTGTGCCATCGTTTCCTTCGCGGAACTCGCTTGGTTCAAATGGCTCTGAGCACTATGGGACTTAACTGCTGTGGTCATCAGTCTCCTAGAACTTAGACCTACTTAAACCTAACTAACCTAAGGACATCACACACATCCATGTCCGAGACAGGATTCGATCCTGCGACCGTAGCGGTCACGCGGTTCCAGACTGTAGCACCTAGACCGCTCGGCCACTCTGGCCGGCCGGAACTCGCTTATCCTGATCTTAACTTCCATATATATATTTTGTTACCCTGCCTGTATCAGAGAGTTTCGGGGTTCCCTCCGTCCTGGTGATAGCTCCTCCTCCGGTACTGTCAACAACGGAACGTAATACCCATTCACTACTATTCGTTCCTGGCTATAGTCTATGACGGCTCTCTGTTTTTGTAAGAAAGCGCTACCTACCAGACCATTATGTGGGACATCTGTAACACCTGTCCGTTTCTTAACACATGGAATGCATGCTCTCGTAACACTTTTCTGGTTATTCTCAGATTCAATGTCGCTGCACCCAGCGTGATCATTGTACCATGTTACCCCTTTTAACCTTCGTACCTCTTGCTTATTTACTGGTATTTCGGTGGTTATCGCTTCCTCCTGGAGTAGACTGATGGTCGCCTGTATCTATTAAAAAGTTCAGTTCTTTACCGAATTCCCTGGAATAAGTCGATATTATGTCATTTTTAGCCTAGCACCCTACTATCCTCACCTTGGGCCATTTAACGGTGGCTACGCGTGACTGCTGCCCTAACACCTGTTTCGTTTCCCGTCGTATTCCCTGGAGTCTTTCCTACTTTTACTCTACACAGAACCTATGCTTATGTCATTTTTCACATATGATAAACTTGTCACATTTCGCATCTGTATGTCGTGGCTCATCACAATGGTAACAATAATTTTGGAATTTATTGCTTCCTCTGCCCTGTCGAGTGTGTCTACCCATCTTACTTTGGTATTGTTGCGGCAGTGTTTGACTACATGTCGTGTTTTACCACAGTTATAACATTTCACATGGTTTGGTTGTTGCTTACTATTATTCTTTCACATTATTCACCTTGAAGCTTGATTCTTCTCTCTCAGGACACAATAATGTTCCTGACTTCTTCGAACGTGCGGTTTTTCTGAAATTTAACTGCAAACCTCTCCGTGATACCAAGCACCTCTCATGTAGTGCCTGCCACTCGAGTTTGATGAGCATCTCCGTGACATACTAACAGAACTCGTGACGCAACAAAGCGCTATTTCCTGGATTTTCTCTAATAATCGTACTTACCTGCCAAGACTCACCGACTAACAGACCGTTCCACTTAAGATAGCTCCATTCGAACACTTGTCGATATTATACGGTTGTCGTTGTTATTAGCGTTTCATCGTCAATAATACAGTCGAAAATTAATGGGCCTTTCCACCTACTGTGAATATTGCTACGGAAACTAAGACTACCCTCTCTAAAAAGATGCAAACTATTCGTTGTAAGTTAAGAAATAACACAAATAAGTTTGCGAAACACAATGCACGGAACAAAGGAAGAAGTTGTTTTACGAAACTTCCTGGCAGATTAAAACTGTGTGCCCGACCGAGACTCGAACTCGGGACCTTTGCCTTTCGCGGGCAAGTGCTCTACCATCTGAGCTACCGAAGCACGACTCACGCCAGGTCCTCACAGCTGTACTTCTGCCAGTATCTCGTCTCCTACCTTCCAATCTTTACAGAAGCTCTCCTGCGAACCTTGAAGAACTAACACTCCTGAAAGAAAGGATACTGCGGAGACATGGCTTAGCCACAGCCTGGGGGATGTTTCCAGAATGAGCGCGTAATGGATAACTACTTAAATGCTTCTGTGCTTCTGTGTGCACTTTAATTGGTCTAAACGTACTTTGGCGGCCTTGACGAGAGCGATACACAGCGGTTGGAACACATTTATAGCCGCGCGGGATTAGCCGAGCGGTCTCGAGCGCTGCAATCATCGACTGTGCAGCTGGTCCCGGCGGAGGTTCGAGTCCTCCCTCGGGCATGGGTGTGTCTGTTTGTCCCTAGGATAATCTAGGTTAAGTAGTGTGTAAGCTTAGGGACTGATGACCTTAGCAGTTAAGTCCCATAAGATTTCACACACTTTTTTTTTTTTAACACATTCATAGATTCCCCTCTTAATACTAGTTCCTGATATCTTTGTAAATATGATTTCGCCGCTCAGTTGGCGCCATTATACAAGGTTCTGCCTCTTTTTCAGCATTTCCGTGACTGAAACAAACCCTTGCAAGTATATTTATAACTGCATAACTACTGCAGCTAACAACCGTCGCCGGTCGTTGTGGCCGAGCGGTTCTAGGCGCTTCAGTCCAGAACTGCGCGGCTGCTACGGTCGCAGGTTCGAATCCTGCCTCGGGCATGGATGTGTGCGATGTCCTTAGGTTAGTTAGGTTTAAGTAGTTCTAAGTTCTAGGGGACTGATGACCTCAGATGTTAAGTCCCATAGTGCTCAGAGCCATTTGAACTAACAACCATCTGACGCTGCTTACTGTATTCAAGCCTTAGGCTCCCTCTACAATTCCTTCAAGCCTTAGGCTCCCTCTACAGTTCCTTCCATTTCCACAGTGAATATTCCTTGGTGTCACAGAATGTGTCCTGGCCAAGCTGCCCCTTCATTTTGTCTGTAAAATTGTACCACGAAGCTCTTTTCTTTATGATTCGACTGAATGTATCGTCATCACTTATTCGATCTGCCCTTCTAAACTTTAGCATTCTTCTGTAGCACCTCGTATCCAAAATTTCTGTTGTCTTCTTGTCTTAACAGTTTATTCTCCACATTTTGCTTCCGTAGAAGGCTACGCAAGACGAAAACCTCCAGAAAAGAAGTCCTAACATTTAAATTTATGTCCGATATTCAAGAAATCCTATCTTTCGGACACGACATTCTTGCTACCGCTAATCTGCATTTTATATCGTCTCTTCTTCAACCATAGTCCGTTATTTTACTGCCTAAGTAGCAAAACTCTTCGACTGCTTTTAGTGTCTCATTTACTAATCTAATTCCCTCAGCATCACTTCATTTAATTCAACTGCATACCATTATCCTTATTTCATTTTTGTTGACGTCCATCTTACACTGAGGTGACAAAAGTTATAGGATATCTCTTAATATCGTACCAGACTTCATTTTCCCCGGCATAGTGCAGCAACTCAACGTGGCATGTACTCAACGAGTCGTTGGAAGTCCCCTGCAGCAATGGCGCCCTGTGGCGATCCATAATTACGAAAGAGATGCAGGTGCATGATCTTGTACACGAACTGACCTCTCGATTATGTCCCATAAATTCTCTATGAGATTCATGTAGGGCGATCCGGGTGGCCAAATCATTCGCCCGAATCGTCCAGAATGTTCTCCAAACTAATTGCGAACAATTGTGGGCCACTGACATGGCGCGTTGTCATCTATAAAAATCCATCGTTTTTTGGGAACATGAAGTCCAAGAATAGTCATTTCCAGTCAGTGATCGGTTCAGATGGAGCAGACGACTCAGCCCATTCCATGTAAACACAGCCCATAGCTTTATGGAACTACCACCAGCTTTCTTAGCACCTTGTTGACAACTTGGGTCCATGGCTTCGTGGGCTCTGCGCCACACTCGAAACCTGCTATCAGCTCTTACCAACTGAAATCGGGACTCATCTGACCATCTTACGATTTTCCAGTGATCTAAGGTCCAACCGATATGGTCACGAGCCCAGAAGAAGCGCTGCAGGCGATGTCGCCACATTTCGCCACACTGTCCTAACGCACTCCTTCGTCGTGCGTTCCACATTGATTTCTGCGCTAATTTCGTGCAGTGTTGCTTCTCTGCACTCAAGAGAGTGCTGTCGGCCACTACGTTGTCCGTCATGAGAGGTAATGCCTGAAATTTGGCATTCTCGGTACGCTCTTGACACTATGGATTTAGGAATATTGAATTCCCGAACGATTTCCGATATGGAATGTCCCATGCGTCTAGCTCCAACTACCATTCGGCGTTCATAGTCTGTTAACTCCAGTTCTGCGGCCAGAATCACGTCGGAAACCTTTTCACATGAATCATCTGAGTACAAATGACAGCTCCGCGAATGCGCTGCCCTTATACACCTTGTGTACTCCATACTGCCGCCATCTGCATATGTGCGTACAGCTATCCCACGACTTTTGTCACCTCACTGTATAATCTCTTTTCAAGACTCTACCCATACCACTCAACTGCACATCCAAGCCCTTTCCCGTGTCTAACAAAACTGCAGGCCTTACAGAATTTTTTCTTCTCCCTGAGCCTTAGCTCTTTTACCAAATTAACCATTAATTTCCTTTACTGCTTACTATACAGATTGAATAACATGTTGGCTAGATTACAGCCTCCCCTCACTTCTTTCTCAGCTCCTGCCTCCTATGCGTCGCGAATTACAACTGTAGTCTGGGAAGGAAAGAAGATTAGAGTTTAAAACCCCATTGACAGCGAAGTCATTACAAATGGCGCACAGGTTCGGATTAAAGAAGTTTGTGGAAGGCAATCGGTCATGTCATTTCAAAGGAACCATCCCGTCATTTGCTTTAAGCGATTTAGGGAAATCACGGAAAACCTAAATCTGGATGGCAAGACGGTGATCGTGAGAGTGTTCGGCTCTTCTTCTGTATCCGAAGTCGTTCAATAGTGATAAGTGATTAAAATGGGTCTCGGTTCACAATTACGCGCAATGGTAACGCTCTCTTCCATCGAATCAACTACATATTGGTGGATTAAATTGATTAAGAAATCAAACGTTTCTCATAAATATATCACTACCTCTCACTGCATATTACATTATCCTTTGCGTTGCGTAAGGAGAACCTACAAGAGGACACAGAAATGACTGATGGTGAAATTACTTTCAGTAGCCGAATTTCATTAATCAGTTTATTCCCATTGTTGCGTACATGAAACACGAAGTTTTCGGTTATTTTTTCACGAAGTGTTAGCTAATTGTGAAATATAAAAAAACATAGACAGAGAACTTGTAAATGCCTTTTAACCTGCATCATGAACTTTGTGTAATAAATTCATTATGACTTTTTTTAAGTTTAACTTCGTGCTGCGTGTACGCAACAACGGAAAAAATGGATTAATTTATTCTCTGGGACGCAGACCATCTGTAAATGAAACAGGCATAATTGGACATGAAATCAACGGATAGTCCTTTACTGTAATGATTCATAGGGACAGAAGTTAATCGTAAATGAAACCGCTCATGAATGTTGTAGTGGGATGAAAGAGGGGGAAGGGATGCCTGGATATGCGGGGAAACGGAAGATAACTCTGAATTCAAGTACCGCCTGAATCATGCTACTCTTAACATGCATAAAACCTTGTATCCCTCCAGCAAATAGCTACTCAAAAGACAGAGGGGTCTGCACATTCCGAGACAAGAGCTACTAACGACACCTGCCTATGTGGTAAGGCACGTGTTCGTCTTTCAGGACAAAATTACGTTCCCACACTGCACAAAATAATTCGCGTAGCATCATTACTTGTCCTCACGTGAACGCTGATGGCAAAGAACTCATATGATTGGTCAGGCATAGATTACAGTGCTGCACACGCAACACACAGACCAACGAAAGACTGCACACCAATCGTAAATAAATCAGAACAAGACGTAGGTTTTATCAGAAGTAACATGATATGCGATCATTTAAGGAAACGCGGTATGGGGTTATCCAAATAAGACACCACTGCTGATTACATGTGGTCGTCTAAATGACTGACAAAGAACTTGTTCGCACCCATAATAATTAACTAAATCTGTTCCCCAAAAAATTGAAATAACGCACCCGAACATTGCTGAATGTAACTTACGTACCAATGGACCGCCCTAACTGAAATAAGCAAATCTTAAACTATGTTCCTATGGAAGAGTGAGTCTCACCGTACAGTGTCTCACCCACGACTGCCCCGTTTAAATATAGCCAGACTCAACCCTAGGCTCCGGAGAGCTGTTTATTTTTCTTATTTTTTTTCTAATGATGGGAGGTCAACCGCTCAAACCACCCTTTCTTAGGAAGAAGGAACTGTCCTGGTTAACCGAAAAAGAACTCAGCGGAACGTTGCACAAAAAGTTTCCCGTAGCAACGGGCGGGAGGCCCTCCCATTCGTCGAAAAGAAAACGAGTAGGCTGCTGTGACAGAGGGTAAAAGAATCGATATCATAGCAAGAAGAACTTTGTTTCCTTCACTTGTCGATCTAGATACTCGAACTCACAGGCATACATGGAGAGGAGGTAATAAAGGGAATCTGGCCGAGAAATATGAAATAAACGTTCACACACACACACACACACGCACACACACACACACACACACTCACACTGCGCATTCTGCTGACAAGATATTAAGATATAGGGCACATTCCTGTGCAGTTTATATAGAACGTTTAATAATGACGATTAATTAGTAATGAAAGATGGTTTAGACGGTCGTCTTTGAGTTGGAACCGTCATTCGCCCGAATGAGGGTAGGTTTTGCTGAGAGGTAACTGTTAAGAAAGAAATTCGATACGTGGCATCGTTTTCGAGATAATTATCATTATAGTTAGCCAATTAGGATGTTGCACCCGCGCAAATTCAAGCGGCTCGCCAGATACAATTAGTGTCGGTTGTTCTCATAGTGTAGATAATAGCGCACGAGGCTGCTCAGCCTTTGATTCGGCTTCAGTCCCTACTGGCGTCCCATGACCAATTTTTGTATCGCTATCTTGTTCGGATTTAGAAAACCAAACGAAGCAAACGTTTTGCGACACCATCTTTGGTGGGCCGCATGAATTTTCGCGCCAGAGGCCTGATTGGCTAACTTCAGCACTAATTAACTCGAAAATGTCGCAACGTACCGATTTTTTTTTTTTTTTTTTTTTTTTTTTTTTTTTTTTTTTTTTTTTTGCCAGTTATTTCTCAGCGCTAAGTATCCTGCAGCACCCTTAGAAGCTTTTAAGGTTATTTTTGAACACCTAGTTAGATTATGGCACCTGACCGAAAGTGTGAATAACTACATTTTGTAGGACGGACTGCTGCGAGACGTGAAGCAAGAGAATCTGAGCTTCTGGAAGGTACTGGCAGGAATCAGGAGCCATGCCGATTCCATTGCGAACAGAACGATCGAAGTGGTCCCACACATTCTCGACTGGATTTAAATCTGGAGAGTTTGGTGGTCAGGGGGTACAAAAAGCTCATCCTAGTGCTCTTCGAACCACGCACGTGCACTGCGATCTGTGTGAGACGTTGCATTGTCCTGCTGGTAGATGCCATCGTGCCGAGGGGAAAAAAATTGCATGTAAGATTGGGCATGGCCGCCAAGTATAGCTACATATTTGTATTGACACACGCCTTCCAGAATGACGAGGTCACCCAGGGAATGCCACGAGAACATTCCCCAGACCATAACGCTCTCGTCTCCAGCCTGGACCCTTCCGATGGTTGTTGCAGGGTGTTTGCTTTCAGTTCAGTGGACCGTAAAACGTGATTCATTTGTAAAGGCCACCTGTTGCCACTCAGTAGACATCCAGTTGCGCTACTGGAGTGAAAATTCCAGCGTTCGTCGCCGATGAGCAGCAGTGAGCACGGGAGCATGAATCAGGCGCCTGCTGTGGAAGCCCATACGCAGCAACGTTCGCTGAACAGTCGTTGAGCGGACACTGTTCATAGCCCTCGGTTCATCTGAGCGGTTAGTTGGTCAACAGTTGCACGTCTATTCGCCCGTACGCATATCCGTAACCGTCGTTCAGCCCTCTCCTCTATGGCCCGTGGGGCAACACAATTGAATCGATGGCCATTTTGCATAATAGCGCCATTTGGTCATGCACCGTATACTTCACAGCGGTACACGAACTGTTTCCATACTTAGCCGCCGGTCGGAGTGGCCGAGCGGTTCTAGGCGCTACAGTCTGGAACCGCGCGACCGCTGTGGTCGCAGGTTCCAATCCTGCCTCGGACATGGATGTGTGTGATGTCCTTAGGTTAGTTAGGTTTAAGTAGCTCTATTTTCTAGGGGACTGATGACCTCAGAAGTCAAGTCCTATAGTGCTCAGAGCCATACTTAGCCGGTTCGGGAATGCTTCCACTCTTGGGCCAAAAGCCAATGATCATTCCCTTTGAGACGTCAAATCAATCGCTTTGTTTCCGCAATACGAGAACGACTGCATTGTTTACCGCATCTCCCCCACACGCTTTGTATACCCTCCAATGTCCAATGCTAGAGTTGCCACTTGCCGTCTGTGAGTGGTTATTGCACGTTGATGTCGAATATAGGCGGTGGTCGCATCACTGTGAGTGGACCACGTGTACACACACACACACACACACACACAGATGAGTCAAGCATTTGACCATTCTCCAGAGAGACAGGCTGCCGTCTGGTGTTGTTGCGGGTGCATGATGCGGTAAGGAAATTGTACAGGTTATTTCACAATGCATGTTACACACTTCCAGAGGCTATAGACGGGACCTATTAGATTAAGTTTTACATAGGAATACATGTCCATGGACGCTACAAAAAAATGGTTCAAATGGCTAACATCTGAGGTCATCAGTCCCCTAGACTTAGAACTACACTCCTGGAAATGGAAAAAAGAACACATTGACACCGGTGTGTCAGACCCACCATACTTGCTCCGGACACTGCGAGAGGGCTGTACAAGCAATGATCACACGCACGGCACAGCGGACACACCAGGAACCGTGGTGTTGGCCGTCGAATGGCGCTAGCTGAGCAGCATTTGCGCACCGCCGCCGTCAGTGTCAGCCAGTTTGCCGTGGCATACGGAGCTCCATCGCAGTCTTTAACACTGGTAGCATGCCGCGACAGCGTGGACGTGAACCGTATGTGCAGTTGACGGACTTTGAGCGAGGGCGTATAGTGGGCATGCGGGAGGCCGGGTGGACGTACCGCCGAACTGCTCAACACGTGGGGCGTGAGGTCTCCACAGTACATCGATGTTGTCGCCAGTGGTCGGCGGAAGGTGCACGTGCCCGTCGACCTGGGACCGGACCGCAGCGACGCACGGATGCACGCCAAGACCGTAGGATCCTACGCAGTGCCGTAGGGGACCGCACCGCCACTTCCCAGCAAATTAGGGACACTGTTGCTCCTGGGGTATCGGCGAGGACCATTCGCAACCGTCTCCATGAAGCTGGGCTACGGTCCCGCACACCGTTAGGCCGTCTTCCGCTCACGCCCCAACATCGTGCAGCCCGCCTCCAGTGGTGTCGCGACAGGCGTGAATGGAGGGACGAATGGAGACGCGTCGTCTTCAGCGATGAGAGTCGCTTCTGCCTTGGTGCCAATGATGGTCGTATGCGTGTTTGGCGCCGTGCAGGTGAGCGCCACAATCAGGGCTGCATACGACCGAGGCACACAGGGCCAACACCCGGCATCATGGTGTGGGGAGCGATCTCCTACACTGGCCGTACACCACTGGTGATCGTCGAGGGGACACTGAATAGTGCACGGTACATCCAAACCGTCACCGAACCCATCGTTCTACCATTCCTAGACCGGCAAGGGAACTTGCTGTTCCAACAGGACAATGCACGTCCGCATGTATCCCGTGCCACCCAACTTGCTCTAGAAGGTGTAAGTCAACTACCCTGTCCAGCAAGATCTCCGGATCTGTCCCCCATTGAGCATGTTTGGGACTGGATGAAGCGTCGTCTCACATGGTCTGCACGTCCAGCGCGAACGCTGGTCCAACTGAGGCGCCAGGTGGAAATGGCATGGCAAGCCGTTCCACAGGACTACATCCAGCATCTCTACGATCGTCTCCATGGGAGAATAGCAGCCTGCATTGCTCCGAAAGGTGGATATACACTGTACTAGTGCCGACATTGTGCATGCTCTGTTGCCTGTGTCTATGTGCCTGTGGTTCTGTCAGTGTGATCATCTGATGTATCTGACCCCAGGAATGTGTCAATAAAGTTTCCCCTTCCTGGGACAATGAATTCACGGTGTTCTTATTTCAATTTCCAGGAGTGTACTTAAACCTAACTAACCTAAGGACATCACACACATACATGCCCGATGCAGGATTCGAACCAGCGACCGTAGCAGCAGCGCGGTTCCGGACTGAAGCACCTATAACCGCTCGGCCACAGCGGCCGGCTGACGCCACTGAGGGCCGAAGTTATAGAGTGATTCCGTGATGATGTTACAAACTTTCAAGGATGATAGAGAAGGTTAAATGTATCAATTTAAGGTGAAATTCCCTGTACCGTATACGATCGAGTTGAAAGTTATAAGCGAATACCGTTCTGATAGCTCTGACAGTGGTGGTGGTTGTAAGTTCCTATGGGACCAAACTGCTGAGGTCATCGTTCCCTAGGCTTACAGACTACTTAATCTAACTTAAACTAACTTACGCTAAGGACAACACACACACCCATGCCCGAGGGAGGACTCGAACCTCCGACGGAGGGAGCCACGCGAACCGAGGCAAGGTGCCCATAGACCGCGCGGCTACCCCGCGCGGCTCTCAGACAGTGGAATGCATGTACTGGTACTGTTGTTGCTAAGATTGTGGCGTAAGAAACTTTCAGATGTGGTAGTAGTATGGACCTAAACAAGGGGAAATGTCCAGTAAACATGGGCTCTAAAATGCATACCTAAGAGCTATGAGCACTTGTTCAATACAAGAGATGTGTTTGACAGTAGCGAAGATGGACAGGTGCTCATGGCTCCTCAGGTATGCATTTTGGAGCACATGTTTACTGGACGCTGTTTCATTGCTTTGGTCCGTACTATCACCTTTGAAAGTTTCCTACAAAACAGTCTTAGCAACAATGTACTAGTGCGTGTATTCCGCTGTCAGAAGTATCATAACGGTTTTCGCTTATAGCTTCCGGTACAGCGACTCTTACCTCAAATTGATACATTTATCAGTCTCCTTCATCCTAGCCAGTTTGCAACATCATCACGAAATCACCCTGTATATACTCAGGTTTCCAGATGCTGTCGCCTATAACTTTGACGGTCTGTAGCGTCGTTGTATGATGTTCCTGGACGTGGGTTTCTACACTAGTGTCCAAAACTAAAGCAACAAAATGCTATTTCCGCGTCATAAGTCTAATTCACGATATAATCATACAAATTGTCTACAGATGTCGTTACAATCGTGTTCTGCACAAAAGATGGCATTCCGATCAACGGACAACCGCGCCAGCAATGACGTCAAGGCAGTTGTCAGTTCAGGTAGTGTTTGGAGGGTAGTCCCACATCTACAATGTCTGTGTACACAGTCACATACGGTGCAGTATGGTAGAGAAGGCGTTTGCAGACTCTCTGCTGTGGAGGTCCATGGGAAGAAGGGAAGCAGGAGAGTAGCAAACTGATGTGTCCCGATGGCTTAATGTGAGCCGTTATGTTGGTTCTCGGATAAGGCGACAGTTTATAGAGACCGAATCCGTATCCCGGAGACCAGGACATTGCCGATCAGGTATGACATCAGAAAGAATGTGTGGTGTCACCGCCAGACACCACACTTGCTAGGTGGTAGCCTTTAAATCGGCCGCGGTCCGTTAGTATACGTCGGACACGCGTGTCGCCACTATCAGTGATTGCACACCGAGCGCCGCCACACGGCAGGTCTAGAGAGACTTCCTAGCACTCGCCCCAGTTCTTCAACCGACTTTGCTAGCGATGGTTCACTGACAAAATACGCTCTCATTTGCCGAGACGATAGTTAGCATAGCCTTCAGCTACGTCATTTGCTACGACCTAGCAAGGCGCCATTACCAGTTACTATTGATACTGAATCATGTACCGTCAAGAGCGACGTTCACCATTAATGGATTAAAGTTAAGTATTCCACCAGCTACGTCCGTTTTTTCTAAATTCTCATTTCCTTGTCCTGTTCCAGACCTCACGCCAGCCTGCGTGAGCTAACACGCGTGCCTTTCGGCTTCCTCTAGTAACACGGTGTTGGCTCTCCTGCCAACCAAAACAGAATGGACCGTTATTTGGCTGTAAGAGCGCGGTGGTACCGCCTTAGCACTGTCCTGCAACTGGCATCTAACTTCCAGTGGATGTGTTGTATCGAGGTAAACAGTGTACAGAAGTCTCCAGCAGAATGACCTTCATTGTTGGAGACCTTCTGTCTGTTTACCTTTGGCGTGTCTTCACAGAAGGGAACGTCTAGACTGTAGCCGTCAACATGCCACCTGGACGGTCGAACGGTGGGCCAATGTTCTTTTCACAGATGAGTCCCGATTTGCGGTGGAGAGTGATTCTCGACGGATTCGCATCTGGAGTGCACGTAGAACGCGATTTCGGGACCCAAAGATTGTGAAAAGAGACCGATATCGAGGAGGATCCCTAATAGTGTGGAAATGGATTATGTTGACCACTGGAACATTTCTTCATGAAATTGTACGGTTGAAACAGCAAAATTTAACTGTTGTCAGGTACTGTGAGGAGATCGGGATCTCATGTGCGTTTGTTGCGAGGTGCTGTGGGCCCAGACTCCGTATTGATGGACGATAATGGACAACCTCATACAGCACCGATGGTTGACGTTTTTTTGGAAACGGAGGATACTGCAGGCATGGCGTGGCCTATTCGCCTTCCCGATTTGATTCCCAAAGAGCATGTCTGGCATGCAGTAGGGAGACGGGTTACATTTCACGTCAGCATCCACCAAACACTCTCCAAGTCTTGTGAGCAGCTCTGCAGGAAGAATGCCTCAGCATAGTATTGATGGCATCATTCACAGCATGCCCCCTCGTTATCAGGTCTGTATTGGTGCCAGAGGTGGCCACACCTCATACTGAGCACATTAACCAGTTATCGGAAAGTGTGTGCAAATCCGTTAAGATGAAAAAAACCAAAAACATTTTTTTTTCTACCGCTATACATGTTGCAGCTGATTACGTTCTGTGTTTTTTACATTGTTTCTACTGTACTATCACCTGTTTATACTGTTTTATGGCAAAATAAACGCTACCTTGCAAAATTTCCATTTGTTGCTTTAATTTTGGACACCAGTGTATGTAAAACTTGATCTACTAAGTCCCCTCTACAAGCTCTAGAAGAGTATAACATGAATTGTGGAACATCCTGTATAAGCGAAAGACCTCCACCAGCTGAAACTGTAGTGCGAAATAAAGTAAGAGCTTCGAATACTACCGTGTACGTACGAAGGTCGCCTTCTCCTTAAAAAAAAAAGAGAGAGAGAGAAAGATGGAGCCCCTGAACGGCTGCACCGGCATGGTGGCCATCACAAAAGCTCTACTGCCACCTCTACGTTTGC
Source organism: Schistocerca americana (assembly GCF_021461395.2). Classification (NCBI taxonomy): domain Eukaryota; kingdom Metazoa; phylum Arthropoda; class Insecta; order Orthoptera; family Acrididae; genus Schistocerca; species Schistocerca americana. The sequence continues at coordinate 139,953,302 of NC_060130.1, read as the reverse complement.
TATTTTTAGTGTAGGAGTTCACAGGATGCGGGCCTGTGATGTTGGGTGTGGGTGAAATTACCCACTTACACTCGCCTATCGAGAGGATAGAAAGTGCACGAAAGCGACTGAAGGGTAACGGACTTAAAGGGCAGGGGGGGGGGGGGGGGGGGAAAGTGGCAAGGCGAGAGCCAAGGGAGAAAAATTTCTGCCACATTCTGGACGGGTTGTAAGAGCAGTAGCGGGTTTTCTAGTTTGCTGCATCAGATCATGCAAGGGCAAGGTGATGGTTCGTTGTTGGGTTTCGTGCAATGTTTGGTACCAATGTCGTAGCTTAGGTTCGTCGTAAAGAGTATCAATCCGTATCGACGTGAGGTAATGCTGGACTGAGCACCGACGATATCTCCTGAGCCAGCTGCAGCGTCTGCATAACTACAATGTACCACGGTGGTCAAATGAGTGGTCGATGGCTACAAATCGATCGCACATTGCGAATGTTTTGTTTGTGTTTAATGTGCAAATTGTCTTCCCTATTGTTGCCGGTTGGGCGGTTGTGTGCGTTCAGCTGGTAGTGCCAGTCAGCTTCGCTGAGATGCAAGGGTTCAGCGAGATTTGTGTACCTTCAGCTTGCCACAGGTGGTTAAGCGTCCCTAGTAAGGAGTATCTTTGGTCGGTTATGTTTCCACCTACGGTTGTGACCACAGTTTCGCAAACTCGCCAAAGGGGAAAAATAGTGAGGAGGACAGCAGCACCCGATGCCGACAGCTTTGTGCAGTCGAGAACTGCTCTACGAGTACAATTATTAACCATTCCCCCAGCAGAAACTTCTAATCCGGTTGCACTGCTATCATATCTCCAAGAAGCCTCAGAAAGCGCTTCTACAGTGACAAAATCTGGTTTACAACCACCGCTAGTACCTAAATTTCGAGAGAAGGTGACCGGCGGAGACCTTTACAAGATATCATTGCGTACTGCTGAAGATTTCCGACGAGTGGCACATGAAGCGTCGGATGAAAGATAGACGCGCGGGATTAGCCAAGCGGTCGCCGGCACGGTAATTCAGCGTGTTCGGTCAGAGGGTTAGCTGCCCTCTGTAACAAAAAAATTGAGTTAATGGATCAGCGACGAACTGAAACGGGTGTCATGCGACGTCCATCCCGAGCAGATACAAAGAACGACGACGAACAAAATGAGATTAAAAAAAAAAAAAGCAGTCTAAGGCGTTGCAGTCACGGACTGTGCGGCTGGTCCCGGCGGAGGTTCGAGTCCTCCCTCGGGCATGGGTGTGTGTGTTTGTCCTTAGGATAATTTAGGTTGAGTAGTGTGTAAGCTTAGGGACTGATAACCGTAGCAGTTAAGTCCCATAAGATTTCACACACATTTGAACTTTTTTTTTAAAGATACGTTCCTATACTGACGCATCCACACCTTACGACACTTCGCGATCTGCCCTTCGATATTCCACTGTTCCTGGTTATTGCAACTGACAGTCTGGAAAACAAGAAGCTTCTGAAACTGACTCGCCTCGCCAGTCTCACTGTGGAAGTAGAAAACAGAAGCGCTAACTGAGGTCCCAGTGCTCTGTAACGTGTGCCAGGGCACCAAACACGTTGCACGGACTGTTCCGTGCCTCACAAGTGTGCGGCCAACCACACCAGTCTCCTGTGTGTTCTGACGCCGACATGCTCGCTCTGTGGCGAGGAAGCCCACGTGACTACCTGCCGCATGGAAGCACGCTATGCTCGCCAACATGAACCAACTACTGGGCTGCAACAAAAGAAAACGGCCGAGACATGTCCTGGCGTATCCTTCGCCGCTGCTGCCGCGTCGACGGCGCCAGCCGATACAGGAGCATCTGCCCAGCACGTTGTCTGGTGTGTAAAATGCATCTAAAGCCTGGATTACATGTTCTTGCGCCAAATTATTCCTGTTTCCACACGGATAAACCAACGGCAGGTGGCGCTACAGACGTATAAATGCGAAACAGCATCCGCCACTACCCAGTTCAGTTCCTGCAACTGGCGACACTGGAGGCCCTTGGCATCGTCGCCCATACTTCTAATGGATGGATTACGTGTATCGCCTTATTGAACTTACGTGGCAGAATTTTCATCTCGGATGACCTAAACACCAAGCTCGTCACATCACTCTCACGACTTACAAATATCATCGGACGAGATCTACTGTGTGTTGCAGTACGACACGTAGCTTTAGTAATAGGGCCATACGACCCTCCATATTCAGTAAGAACAAAGGACAATCTGATGTCATCGATGTCGCCATCATTCGAGGCATGCCACAACAAATTTACGCCTCAACATACAACGCGTTATCTTGAGACCATCTCCCAGTCATTGTTGACACTAATGCACACGTCTTGCCATTGCCCTGACGCGAAATATCACTGAGAGGCATCAACGCCGGCCGTGGTGGCCGATCGGTTCTAGTCGCTACAGTCTGGAGCCGCGCGACCGCTACGGTCGCAGGTTCGAATCCTGCCTCGGGCATGGATGTGTGTGATGTCCTTAGGTTAGTTAGGTTTAAGTAGTTCTAAGTTCTAGGGGACTGATGACCTCAGAAGTTAAGTCCCATAGTGCTCAGAGCCATTTGAACCATTTTGAGGCATCAACCGGGGCCACTACTGTGCGAAAATCACTGAAATGCTTCCCACAGTTTCTCCATCTGCGGAAACCGGAATCAACGCGACGCCGCTTCAGTTCGCTGAGGCAGCACTAGCCGCTGCTATGGAAGCAAGGGCACTTCGTGGGACAAATCACGACAGATACCACCAATATCCTTGCATTCGTAACAAAGAAGAAAAGAATATATCGAGAATAGAAACTTACGTGGAACCGGTTGCTCATTCGTCTGCGCTGGAACATCAGGGGGCCAATAGAAGCACATCGGAACCGGGAATAGTTCAGTAAGGCCCCTACACTCCAGGTTAATGATTGTCCTGCCTGGAGGACAACCGAGCACTTCCTTGATACACTCAGCGAAAACCTTCGTCCCAAGACGGTAACAGCATAATCAGTGAAACAAATTAGAAAACAAACGCTCAGTCTGACCCCTTTTTCCGCAAATTTCACACCAGAGGACGATCGCGTGAATGCAGCGCATATCGCACTAGCAGCTGAGCGGTTTCCACGCAACCTCGCAGTAAGAGATGAAGAGGATGACATAAAAGAAACGTCAGCTGCAGAGGTCACGTCGGTACTCCACATCCTCATCACCAGGCAGGATGGAGGTCCCGACGAAGACAGTAATGCCCTACTGAAGCAGATGCCACCGGACGTCACCGCACATTTGGCCAAAATATCTGTTGAGACTTTCCAGACCAGTCACTATCCGTTAGTGTGGAAGCATGCATAGACACTGGCTATACCGAAAGTTCGCAAAAATATGCGCTCTGCTTAGAGTTTTGGACGTATAAGCTTATAACCTTCCCTATCCAGCCGCAACACTCTCCATAGGCGAATGCAACTAGCCTCCGGCAACATGCACACATGCGCCAAGTGGCTCCTCAAACTGAATGCTACCAATACACAGTTGTTGGTAAATTCGCCGCGCTATCTCTGCAGCACGGCTACACGTCAACATTGCAGGCAGCCCTGTTTCACGGAGTGATACGGTGTGGTATCTCCGTGTCATGCTAAACTGCCGTCTAAGGTAACGCCAGCATGTCTGAAACGTCAGGAACAAAGCCAACTGTCGGCTCAGCAAGTTGCACCCATTACTTGAATATGCTTCCGTCAAGCCGCTAAAACGCACATGCAGACGCTACGAAGAGTGCAGAAACACACACACAGTTGGTTCTGTACCTACTAAGGACCTTTCCGCCAGCTCATCTTCATGAAATGGCTAACGTCCTATGTGTAGGGGACCGTTTTAGTGCGACTACACACATCTTCTACGAAAAAACGTAGGGCGAAAAATTCAGCTTTGCACCCATATATGATGAGCACAGCAGCTAGCTGCATAGGCAGATGTTAATGACTCGAGACAAACTGGATAATAAGAAGACACGCACAAAAAATCGACAAAGGATAGGAGGAAAAATATATACATGCTGCGAACTCCAGAATTAGGCACAACTCCGTGAATTTCTGTCGCATTGTCAAGTAGGGAATCATTCCAGCGACGATATGAGCCACAACAGCGGAAATCCACTGACATAACCTATTTTGACAAATAGAAGATTCTTACGGCCCGACACGTGAGAACGAAAATTTCGCAACTGGCGAAGCTGGTCGGCTGTTCGCGTGTTACTGTCGTGACAATTAATGGAAAGTGGTTGAAGGACTGCGAAACCAAGAGTTGGCGACAAGGTGTTTGACGTCCATGCCACATCACAGAAAGTGGAGATCGGAGGCCGCTCTGTAAAGCAGAATTATGCGGTGATCTGTGGCATATCCGACGACTGAGTAAAACCCCGCGCAGGCACAACTGTTTCACAGTAAACATTGTTGAACATGGGGGCTCCACAACAGACGACCCATGCGTGTTCCTACAGTGACCCAATGACATTGTCAATTGCGATTGTAGTGGACATAGGATCTTCGAAATAAGACTGTGGATTATTGGCACCAAAAATTTATCTATACCCACAAAACGAAATTTTCATTTAATTAAAAGTAAATTATTCATTTAAAGTTTAATACTCAAAAATTAAAATAAAAGTCAAAAATTGGTTCAAATGGCTCTGAGCACTATGGGACTCAACTGCTGAGGTCATTAGTCCCCTAGAACTTAGAACAAGTTAAACCTAACTAACCTAAGGACATCACAAACATCCATGCCCGAGGCAGGATTCGAACCTGCGACCGTAGCGGTCTTGCGGTTCCAGGCTGCAGCGCCTTTAACCGCACGGCCACTTCGGCCGGCTAGTCAAAAATTCATTCAGATTCAATAACATGAATCAGACCATCTTTATTTTGTTTTTTACCTCGACAAATAAAATGTAATCCAATAATTTTATCTAATTTATCATCGTCATTTGTAAAGATTTTAGTATGTATATCTGGAAGAGTAATTTTAAATTCACTATCTAAAAGTAATAAGACTTTTTCACCATATTTAGTTGACATAATTTCAGCTATTGAAACATTGTTAGATTTCTTTTTTTTAGTTCTGATAATTCAGTTAATATTTCTACACAACCATTACTATAACTGTTAAGTTCAGTTAGCAGATTTTCAATGCTGCCATTCATGTTCATTCTGTTTTGATTTCATTTATATAGAAAAAATTTAAGTTTTGAAAAATTGAAACATTTTAATTTTTGACAGAAAGTAAATGATGAAATGGAAGTAAGTGGAGATTGATGAAAAATGCGGACAACAAGAAATGGACAACATATGAAAAAGAAAGTAAATGAATGAAAATAAATGAATTAAAAATGGAAGACAATGGAGACTGAAAGAACAACAAAAAATAGACAACATGTGTGAAAGAAAGTTAATGAATGATAGTAAATGGAGATTGAAAGGACAACAAAGATGTGGATACCATATGTGAAAGAAAGGAAATGAATGGAAATAAATGCAGATTGAATGGACAACAAAAAAATGGACAACACATAAGAAGGAAAGTAACTGAATGGAAGTAAATGGAGGCTGAAAGGACAACAAAAAATATACAGCATATGTGAAAGAAGGTAAATCAATGAAAAATGGAAGTACATGAGGACTGGGAGGACAACAAAAAATGAACAACATAGGTGAAATAATGTAAATGAATGCAAAATGGAAGTATATCGAGATTGATGAAAAACGAGGACAACAAAACTGGACAACAGTTTATATTTTTCGTATGTACTAAACAGACAACATAGAGCAGATAGTAAAGAAATGTACTAAATGTTGTGTATTGAAATACATTTTGAATATGGGATAAAGTTAGATAAACCTAGATTGATTTGTAAAAATTTATAAATAAGAATCAGCTTAGTAGATATTATTTAAAAAAAGAATAATAACAGTAGCATACTGAATAGTATCAATGATATGGAGGTGATATTAAAAAAGTGCACTAAATGTGTAAGAGAAGAGGGGAGGAAATTAGGTAAACCTAGATCAATTTGCAAAACAGTGTTTAAATAATGATCATGACTAACACCCAGAATAGTGTGGAAAACATGCAGAATGATGTGGTACGCCCTTCCTAACTAAATTTATTATCGACTTGTAATCCCAGGAATTTAACACTGTCAACCCCTTCGATCTGCATATCTTCATATTTTATACACATCCTGGAAGGAAATCTCTTAGGGGTTCTGAACTGCATATTGTGGGTCTTTTCAAAGCTTAATAACAGCAAATTAGCTTTAAACCATTTACTTTAGTTTGTCGGTATAGTTTTGTAGCACCCTGCGTACAACTAACAAAGAAAACATTTCACCCAGAAGAAATGATTGGCGATAAATGCGACTCCGTTCACATACACACCAGTGATGGATATGTAAATTATTAGAGTTTCAATTCTCTGTGATAGATATAACAGCCACAAGAGTGCACTAATGTCGTATGAGAGAGAAAGAGTAACCACTCCTGAGTGGGAAAGGGGCGTCATTGCGGGTCTTCATTTGGTCAGGTGGTCGAATCGTGTATTATTCAGATTTGTGAAGCGTTCGGATGTGACAGTGGTCTGATGTTGATCTACATTGGAATGAGAGGGCAAGGTTCGGGTCGACCACGCCCGATCACCACAAGGGATGATCGCCAGATTGTGCACCGAGCACATCGTTAAAGTCTTCACATCTGCGCCCGCTATCCGAGAACGAAAAATGGATTCCTGCAACATTCTGTGTCATTCAGCACCATTGGTTACAGACTAGCAGCACACCTACTTGGGAATTACCGTTCCATTTTTAGTGTGCCGTTAGCACCAAATGCAAACTGCTACCTTTGGGGTGGTGCCACGATCAGGAACCGTGGACTGTTGGTGAATGGCTTCGCAATGAATTCAGCAATGAATCTAGGTTCTACTCTATCCCAGATGACCGGCATGCGAGTGACGGCGAACTGGGGTGAGGTCCTATTCTTCCAACATCTTGGAGAGACACAGCTGTGTTGCTCCTGGCGTAATGGACGGTAGAAATTGAGGGAACTGTGGCGGCACAGTGGCACATAACTGACATCTTGCGACCTCATGTCTTATCTCTCGTGCGATCATATCGTGGTACCATTTTTCAACAGGACAATGGTCGTCCATACACGACACGTGTCTCTACGAACTGTCGGCGTGAATTACTCCTGGGGCCAGCAAGATCGGTAGATCCGTTCTCAACAGAAAATGTGTGTGACCAGTCCGAACGTCAACTCCGTCGCAGTGCCAGTTTCCAGGATATCTACAAACAGGGCTTGTTTCAGGAGAGGACACAGCGGCCTTATGACGCCCTTCCCAAGCAAATCAGTGCATGCGTCCCGACTAGATGGAGTGCTATGTCATACTGGTAAGTGAGCTGATACTGCCAAGTTCTTCGTAAATTTGATTCGATTTCGCAATCACTGATGAAATAACCTTCCCAAGCCACGAGGTTTAATTTCCTTTTCTCCCCCTCACCCTGCCCTCCCCTTCCCCCAGCCCCCCTTCCAGGTGTTTCACTCTTTCTGTTAGGCAGTAAAATATGCAAGCCGTATGGGCGACAACTACCAGCACAGCCCTTTCACAGCTCTATCCCTTGCAAACATGGACTAATAGGGTAGCAACTTTCAGGCAGACCGCAGTTTCATATTAAGAATATTAGCAATTAGATTGTTAGTATTTACAGACTTTTTCATTATTTGCTACTTCTAAGTAAGAGAAATTTCGTCTTTTGCAACTGAATGTTTTATTTGCTTGTAGCAATTATGTTTCACGTATTCATACTAGGTATCTTCGGTGAGTGTCATTTTTGTGGTCTCGCTGACTTGCTATAGTGCCGAAATGCCATGTGCGGTGTGCTATAATATAGATTGTGGGCAATGAAATGTTTAAATGTGACTTATCAATTGGAAACCTGCATTACGTGCACCTAGAACACAGAGAAAAACAAATGTGCATACATGTAAAGGACATAAAAATGAATATCACTCTAGATGCCTAGCATCCACAGGCCAAATATGATTGCTGCACACAAATAAAGCATTAACTGCAAAAGACGGATTTTTCTGATCTAGATGGTAAAGTGTAATTACATTTTCCAGTAGCTGTAGGGGACTTCGTAAAATCTTAGGTAGACTTAAATGATGATACAGAATTCATAGCATTGGCGATTTATCAATGGATTCACTCACATCGATTACATTTCTCTAGATGGCATTAGGAAGTAATACGAGGTAGTAAGATCATATAAAATCCATTGTGAGTGGGGAAAATAGATCGTGTACTGTGAGACTTCAGAGAAAATGCTGTACATCTGCAAAGGAGGCCGTGTACAAGACTGTTGTGCAACCTGTTCTCGGCCACAAGCTCCGACATGTAGAAGCATTGGAAAAAGTAAGGAAACACAGCGAGAAATTCATGTTTGCAGATGCTAGTCGAATCTGCAGACTGCACTCTCGTATTTGGGGGTTGGGTTGTTTAGGAGGAAGAGACCAAACTGCGAGGTCATCGTTCTCATCGGTTTAGGGATGGACGGGGAAGGAGGTCGAACGTGCCCTTTCAAAGGAACCATCCCGGCATTTACCTGGAGCGATTTAGGGAAATCACGGAAAACCTAAATCAGGATGGCCGGACGCGGGATTGAACTGCGTATTTGGGTCTGAACGGCATCTGTGCATTGATCTCAGTACGTTGTAACTGTCAGTCGTGATGAGAACAGTTTTCTGTGTAGTTATGAGTGCATTATTCAGAACTAAGTGAATTCGAACTTGGACACATTGCTGGGTACCTTATGGTGGTGCTTCCGTAGCCAAAAGAGCGGAAGTGTTTGGTGTTTCAAGAGGCACCGTATCGAAGATTTATGCCGTATACAGGGAAAGCGGGAAAACATCATCCGCTAAGTCGTAATGCGGACGAAAGTATGTTTCGAGTGATTGCGACAGACGTTCACTGAAGAGGATTGTGGCGAAAAATAAGAGGATGACAGCTGCAGAAGTCACTGCAGAATTGATTGTCGTACTCGCGAACCCTGTCGGCACCAAAACAACACGAAGAGAGCTGCATTAACCCGCGAATTGCAGGGCCAGCTGAAATTCTAAAACCAATGATCCAAATGCCGGTAACAGGAAAACGTGGTGCTGAAACAATAAAACATGGACTACGGCGCATGGAAGAAAGTCATTTGGTCATATGACTGGTTTCACATTGTTTTCCAACTTCTGGCCGAGTTTCCGTCCTAAGATTGAAACTTGATGGGAGTTCGGTGATTATTTTGACTACCATATCGTGGTATTCCACGAGACCCACGGTTACTCTGCGAGCCGCATTATTGCCAAGGATTATGTGACCATTTCTGCTGATCGAGCCTATCCCATGGTAGAGTACTGGTGGCGCTGGGTTCCAATGCGACAGGGCCCCTGCTCACACATTCTCCTAGTTTCGTGAGCACGAGGAAGGATTGCCGCATCTCCCCTGGCGCCACAGTCAGCAAATCTAACTATCGTTGAGGCTTTGTGGTCTAAGTTGGTGAGAAGGGTCCCAGATCGCTATCCACCTCCATAATCGTTATCTGAACTTGCCATTATTTTGCATCCCGCGCCCGGGGTCCCGGGTTCGATTCTCGGGGGGTCAGGGATTTTCTCTGCCTCGTGATGACTGGGTGTTGTGTGCTGTCCTTAGGTTAGTTAGGTTTAAGTAGTTCTAAGTTCTAGGGGACTGATGACCATAGATGTTAAGTCCCATAGTGCTCAGAGCCATTTGAACCATTATTTTGCAGGAAGAATGCTATAAAAGTCCCTCCAAAACCATACAGGATCTGTATTTATCCATTCCTGGATGACTGGAAGCACTTTCCTACACCGTATTAGGCGTCGTAATGTGCTGTGTTTCTGATATTTCCATATTTTTGTCCAATCCCTATATATTGCTGTTCCTTTGCTTCCATATAGATACGTAAATATGGAGTCACATCAGTTAGGAACTTCCAGGTACGGTTGCGCTTGTGAATGGTCGAACTACGTAACAAATTAAAAATTACGGTGATTCTCTGGCTGTGGAGCCCAACTACAAACGGTGGCGGGCGAGTGCACAGCACTAGCGTGCCAGACCCGACAGCATTAAGACTGCAGCAGCATTGATCCAGTTGTTCAGCAGTCGAACGTGTTCGAAGAAAGCAGCGTCTAACGTGTCTTCCAGTATTCAGGTCTAGACTTGCGCATTGCACTACCCGATTTTTCAGTAATAATGATCTTCGAATGGAAGTTCAGTAATTGTATCGTGATATTTGAACAGAAATCACAATTACAAAATTTCACTGCAGACGATACTGCAAAATGCTGAAGAGTGTCAGCAGGGAGACTAAAACAATGGAAAGGCAGCTCTCGGAATGAAACTATATGCTCAGATGCTATCGAAGTATTGAAGGAGCAAAGACGTAGACGGGCTCTTAAGATATTGTATCTATTCTCGGGGTAAATAAGTGTTACTAATCCGATATAGTTGTGAAATATATTTAATAACTACGTGTTGTCAGTAAGTGCTAAATTAAACCAAAATTTTGATGGTGAACACAAATATGCCAAACTTTGAAAAGGTGCTGTTGCAAGACAATTATGTCACTGGCAACCAGTAGACAGGGATTTAAATCAATTATTAAAGCATTGAAGACTCACATGCCTTTGATGAAATGTAAAGTGGGCTTATGAAGACCTGTGCACCATGTATTCAGAACTGTAGTCTGTTAGCCGAGGAGTTCGACTTTCAGATTTAGTCAGTCTGCATACTGGTTACAACATCCGTTCACTTTTAGAAGGACGGGCTTCGTATAGATGATGATGACGATCAGATGTGTGTGAAATCTTATGGGACTTAACTGCTAAGGTCATCAGTCCCTAAACTTACACACTACTTAACCTAAATTACCCTAAGGAAAAACACACACACCCATGCCCGAGGGAGGACTCGAACCTCCGCCGGGATCAGCCGCACAGTGCATGGGCTTCGTATACTGCCTTCCGAGAAAATTGAAGCACCCAGAAGGGGAGAAAGAAACAAAATGCAATTTCGTGGATTGAAAGGGTGGGTCGTGTTATTTCAGTGACTACAAAACCGAGTTAAATTTACAAAGAACTTGGCTTCGTGAGCCTGCTTATCAGTATGACTTTGCACTCCATGTAGCCTGGACGCATGCACAGATTCGATTGGGCAGTGTGTTATAAAATGGTTGTATCTTCTCCTGAGTCATGCTGGGCAACAACTGTTTGTAAATGGTCCTTGATATCCTCGATTCTGGCACTGGGGCGGAGTTGTCGTTCGAGCTGGCCACAAACATTTTCTATTGGCAGTCAGTGCTATGCGACAGTAATTCTTCACAACGAATACTTCTGCGTTGAGGAAATCGTAGATATGGATGATTAACGAGAAGTTAGCGGCAGTCAGGATAAATTTACACTCTTCGAGGGTATCATTACTGATGTAAATGCATATATCCAGCACGTCTCATAATAATTAAGACCCACCAACGCGGGAATCTGTAGCTTATCTGCTATTGGGGACAGATCTACCGATCTTGCCGGCAAGACTCCGAATTTTTAATACATGTTCTTATCTGAGTATTCATCGTTGTCAATGAGAAGTACCCTTCTTGGGTAACTGAAATATTTTAGGTGCCAGTACGATAATCAGTCTCACACTAGCCGGGGAACATTTTGAGTTGGTGTGCAAAATGCTAATAGACAATTTCTTGCCGGTTATAATAAACTACGAAATGCTTCGGAAGGATACGATTGTGATCTTGAGCTACAGCATGAAGAACTGCCGTGAACTGGTACGCTTTTCAGCGAGTGAGCACTGAATCTCGGCAAATAGATTTTAGTAACGAGACTGGAGCATTTTGATTCAGCTGTACGTGGTACAACAAAGAACGATTCTGCAGGCTGCTCACTGCATACCCACTTGCAGATAGCCCCTGGAATCGAGCAGCCACAGTTAACGCAAGGAAAAATTTCTCCGCCTGGCAGTGAACGACTGTTTATAAAATACATATGTTTTTCGATGTAGCCTTATTTTAAGTCAATGAACTTTGTTAATAGTTATTGATGCGAGTGGGTTCCATCTCTGCAAAATATGTACCTATGGCCGTACTACTCTCTCCACTAGAATCAAATACTTTTCAGTGACAAATCAGATCAGAGATGACTTTTCCATATACAGCTCTAGCCTTTTCTGACGTATTTTTCATCTGGTTGTTCCAAAAGACTTATGTAGTATTTTCTAGATCCTGTTGTATTCTGTTGTAAGGTAACGAGGAAGAAGTACCCGTTTAGCACCCGCAGAAACCACTGGCTACATACATTTCGACGGATGTTACCAACTAAATTCTTTGTGGCGCAAGCTACATGTTTCTGACTCCTGTTTTGATTTGCTGTTTTATATCTCGGACGGACTGGTGGACCCGCGTATATTTTATAGTAGAATATCGCCACACAAAATCAGTTGTATTCTTTTTAAAGTAGTCCAGTCATTGCTGATAAATTAGTTTTTCTATTTGCTTTTGGCCAGCGTTCAAAAAAATAGAGCACCTATCCTGCATAAGCACTTCTCTTAGTCAGTTCTAGACGTAAAATGTACTATAAACCTTTCTTAAAGCATGAACATGAAGGAACACAGTAGTTAAAAGCCTTCACCAACCTTGGATGAGTTTCCACAGCTGATAAATCACAGCAAACAAAGAATTTTATAACATTACAGTATAGCAGTCTATTCGTCTGAACGCCCATGTTCAGGATCTTGTTCAGAAACTAAATGCCGCTTTATTTACCATTAGAACAGTATCTGAAATAAGTGACATTTCAACACGAAAAGTAGTATACTTCGCATATTTTCATACGCTTATGTCATATGGTATTATTTTTTGGGGTAATTCTTCTGATTCATAAAGGGTATTTTTGGCTCAAAAACGGGCTGTTCGAGCTATGTATGGTGTAAGTTCGAAAACCTCTTGTCGACCCCTATTCAATAGTCTGGGAATTTTGACATTGCCCTCACAGTATGTATTTTCTTTTTAATGTCGTTTGTTGTTAGCAATATTAGCTTATTCCCAAGAGTTAGCAGCTTTCACTCAGTTAATACTAGGCAGAAATCAAATCTGCATGTGGAATGCACTTCCTTGACTCTTGTGCAGAAAGGAGTGCAGTATTCCGCTGCATCCATTTTCAATAAGCTACCACAAGAACTCAAAAATCTTAGCAGTAACCCAAACACTTTTAAGTCTAAACTGAAGAGTTTCCTCATGGCTCACTCCTTCTATTCTGTCGAGGAGCTCCTGGAAGAGATAAAAAATTAAGCAAATTCCAGTGTTACATTCTTGATTTTCTTTATTTAAACTAACGACTTGTCGCCTGAATATGTTTCTTATGTTTCATTTTATCTGTTTCTACAATCGTGTTATAATTTCATGTATTGACTCGTTCCATGACCATGGAGACTTCTCCTAAATGTGGTCCCACGGAACAATAAATAAATAAATAAAAAATAAAAAAACCGTTCTGCAGATCTAGCTGAGGCTTACCATGTTGTTGTGCAATGCACCAATACAGTAAGAACGAAATTTCTTAGATACCAGTGCCACTTCCTTGTGCTATTATGTCCTGTGTAATAAACTACGGTGGCATCATTCTGGCTTCAGCTGAACTTTTATTTTCAACTCTGACATCCCTTCTCTGTTTCTAGGTCACAGGCTGGAACTCATCATGTTGCTGCCACAAAAATATTTTAGCTTCGCTTTTAAATTTCCCACCGTTTGCATAATTTACTCTCACATGGGTGCCACGACATTACTCAATGATTAAAAGGATTGTAGCTGTGCGCACTAAACTTTTCGTCTATATGGGGCAAGACCAGTTCCCTGGACGTTAACGATTATGCGCCAGGCCGCAGCATTATCGTCAAATGGTCTGGAAAGTTTTTCGATGTTTTGTAGATTTTCCGATCTTCGATGAACATACGGCGGCTGTTGTGCCATCTCATTCGCTTCCGTCCATCAATTAACAGATGGAGATAGTATTTTCTTAGTTTGTTTAGATAAGATTTCTTTCCGG